>NC_141184.1:29242500-29867500 GCF_055505025.1 Bos grunniens | reverse complement strand
ACAACTGAAGCGACGTAGCAGCAGCAGCAGGCTAAGCTATGATATTCAGTAACTTAGGTGTATTAAATGCATTTTCAACTTTAAGATAGATTTATTGGATGTGTTCTTGCCTGGAGAATCCCAGGGATGGGGGAGCCTGGTGGGCTGCCATCTATGGGGTCACACAGAGTTGGACACAACTGAAGCGACTTAGCAGCAGCAGCAACGCCATTATAAATCACAGGAAATCTGTATATCTTTCACAAAGACGATACATATGTATCTTCTTGTATCTCCTTCTTGCTGTGTGAAGAGTAACATACCATAGACTCTTTAGATACTCTTTTGTACTTTGTTTCTCCTCCACCCATCTCCATCTCCCCCACTTCCTACTTCTTTTGGCTCAGTTTGGTTACATGTTTTGTCTTGGAAGAGCAGAGTACTTGGTTTTCACCATCTTTGTGCATTTTGATTGACTGAAGTGACTTAGCAGGCAGCAGAAGGGTACCCCAAAAGCCCCAAATATTTTTTGTACCTCCTTTCATCAAGCTACTTTCAGCCTTTTTTTTTTTTTCTTAAAGGGTAAGACTCTAATCTTACTGTAGTATTTCTTTATTAAGAGTTTAACTTGTCACTTGTTACTATACCAGCATTTCTCACTGGATACTTCTTTTAAGAAAAATTCTCTGGCCACAACGGTATGAGACTAGAAATCAATGACAAGAAAATAAACTGCAAAAACCACACACATGTAGAAACTAAAAAATATGCTATTAAACAAGCAGTAGATGACTGAAGAAATCAAAGAGGAAATAGAAAAATACCTAGAGACAAAAGAAAACGAGAACACGACAATCCAAAGCCTACTGGACACAGCACAGCAGCAAGTTTATAGTGATACAAGCTTACCTTAGGAAACAAGAAAAACTGCAAATAAATAACCTAAACTTTCACCTAATGCAACTAGAGAGAGAAAAACAAACAAAAATCAAAGTTAATGGAAGGAAAGAAATCATAAAGATCAGAGCAGAAACAAGTGGAACAGAGATTGAAATAAACAATAGAAAGTATCAATGAAACCAAAACCTGGTTCTTTGAAAAGATAAACAAAACTGATAAACCTTAACCAGACTCATCAAGATGAAAAGGGAAATGACCCAAATCAATAAAGTCAGAAATGAAAAAGAAGTTATAAACTATGCCACAGAAATACAAAGGATCATAGGAACCACTAAAACGGGTGAGCTAGAACAAATGGAGGATCATCCAAAACTGAACCTAGAAGAAACAGAAAATATAAGAGATCAATTCCCAGTACTGATTAAATCAATAACCTAAAAACTCCCAACAAAGTCCAGAACAAGATGGCTTTATAGGTGAATTCTACCAAACATTTAAAGAGTTAACATTCATCCTTCTGAAACTATTCCAAAACATTGCAGAGAAGGGAACACTTCTAAACTCATTCTAGCCACCATAATCCTGATGCAAAAAGCAGACAAAGATATCAGAAAAAAAGAAAATTACTGGCCAGTATCACTGATGAACATTCATGCAAAAACCCTCAACAAAATACTAGACAACCAATGCTAACAATACATTAAAAGGATCATGCATGATGATCAAGTGGGATTTATCCCTGGGATGAAAGGATTTTTCATTATCTGCAAATCAATCAATGTGATAAACCAATTAGCAAATTGAAGGATAAAAACCATATGATCATCTCAGTAGATAAATAAAATATTTGCAAATGATGTGAATCACAAGGGATTAATTTCCAAAGTATACAAACAGCTCATACAGCTCAATTAAAAAAAAAAAAAAAAAAACAATGAAAAAAATGGCAGAAGACCTAATAGGCCTTTCTCCAAAGAAGACATACAGGTAGCCAACAGGCACATGAAAAGAATCTCAGCATCACTAATTATCAGAGAAATGCAAATCAAAATTACAATGAGGTATCCTCACACTAGTTAGAATGGCTATCATCAAGAAGTCTAGAAATAATAAATGCTGGAGAGGGTATGGAGAAAAGTGAACCCTCTTACACAGTTGGTGGTACACTGTCACTATGGAGAACAGTATTGAGGTTCCTTAAAAAACTAAAAATAGAGTACCTTATGATCCAGCAATCCCACTCTTGGGCAAATACCCAGAGAAAACTCCAACTGGAAAAGGTACACGCACCACAGTGTTCATAGCAGCAGTATTTACAATAGCCAAGACATGGAAGCAACCTAAATGTCCATCAGCAGATGAAGGGATAAAGAAGATATAGTATATATATATATATATACCATGGAATATTACTCAGCTATAAAAAGAATGAAATAATGCCATTTGCAGCAACATGGATGAACCTAGAGATAATCACATAAGTAAAGCATGTCAGAGAAAGACAAATATCATATGATATCACTTATATTTGGAATTTAAAAAGTGATACAAATGAACTTATGCAAAACAGAAATAGACTCACAGACATCGATAATGAACTTATGGTTACTAAAGGGGAAAGTAGGGGGAGGGATAAATTTGGAATTTGGGATTAACAGATCCGTCAGTTCAGTTGCTCAGTTGTGTCCTACTCTTTGCAACCCCATGGACTGCAGCATGCCAGGCTTCCCTGTCTTTCACTATCTCCTGGAGCTTACTCAAACTCATGTTCATAGAGTCGGTGATGCCATCCAACCATCTCATCCTCTGTCATCCCCTTCTCCTCCCGCCTTCAATCTTTCCCAGTACAGGGTCTTTTCCAATGAGTCAGTTCTTTGCATCAGGTGGCCAAAGTATTGGAGTTACAGGCTACTACATATATAAAAAAAACAACAATAACAAACTACTCTATAGCACAAGGAACTATATTCAATATCCTAAAATAACCTATAATGGAAAAGAATCTGAAAAAGAATCTATCCATGTGTGCATTCATATATATGAAACACTTTGCTGTACTCCTGAAACATCATAAATCAACTAGACTTCAATAAAAACAAAGGATTTTTTAAGTTCTCTTGTTACATAGTGCATTTTCTTTGAGTGATCTGCTTCAACACTCCCCTCAAAACCAACCTCCTGGTCTGTAAGTGCTGCTATTTTTAGTGTGCAAGTTTTCAGAAGAGAATATGGCTTTTTCAAAAAATTGTTCAGTAGCAGAAATGCCTGTATCAATGGATTCATCATTGCTTTTTGAGTCTTCTAACACATTTCAAGAGGACATCATCTTCAATTCTATCTATATTCTCAAGAAAGTGCAATTTTGATTTTGTAAGTGATGCTGTTACAGCAAATTTTATTCTGAGCCAAGCACCCATATACTGTTTGTTATCTGCAGAACCACTTACCGTATTTCTTTTCAAATCTCTTGTTGATAATGATATCTTGCAACTGTGAAGCATCCTTTAGGAATAATTAGTAAATGTGTATATTTCTTTACCTCCTTAAAAAAATAGGTTCCATCCTATAAGCACCCCAAAATTTAAAAACTCATTTAATTAAGGAAATTCAAACCAAAATGCTACTGCTTGAAAACCAGTGGGTAATGGCCCAGCTTTTATGAATGGAAAGTCTTTTACCAGGCACTGAAGGAAGAACAGCTGAAGTGACTTCTCAATGTTGGTGATGATGGTGCTAATATCACTGCAGACTGGAGCAGAGCTTTTAAATCTTACTGATCATACAATTATCCAAGGACTTTGTTGAAATGTAGATTTTGGTTTGGTAAGTCATGGGGGGTAGAAATCCAGGATTCTGCATTTCTCACAAGCTCCTACCTGCAGATGCTGGTTTAGGGACCCCTCCTTGAAAAGGACCGTTGTATAATAGATATTAAGACTCTCGGCAGCATTTGGTAGAGTCCTCTGCAATAACGGAGGTGCTCTGTACCTACACCCACAGTTCAGTAGCCACAGGCTACGCATGGCTACTGAGCACCTGAATTGTGGCTGGTGAGACCGAAAAACTGAATTTTAAAATTAATTTTACATTAACTTAAATGTAACTTTACATAGTCCCATGTGGCTTGTGATGACTCTCCTGGGCAGTGAATATCTTTTAAAAATTAATGTATAACCACACGTTTGTACCTGTACAAGTATTTTACATTGTTTTGTGGTTCATATTTTTCATAAGTGGGGGGATGATATTGAATTCAGTATTCTAAACCTTGCTCTTTATTCATGTCAGTAGATATTGATTTACATCATTCTTTTAAATTACTACATAATATTTCACAGTAGGGATTTACCATGGCTTGTGTAGCCATTCATGTATGTATTGATGGGTATTTAGGTTGTTGTCCTTTCTTTCTTTTCTTTGCAACTGTGAACTATAGATAAGAATATCTTTGTGCATGCCACTTAAAATGTATGATTGATGCATATAGGATAGATATTGAGAAATGGAATTGCTGGGCCATCAGGAATGAATAATTACCATTTTCATAGTTACTGCAAAGTTGCTTTTCAGAGAAACTTAAATAGAAATAAATGATTTCTATCAGCCAAGTGAGAGAATACCATTTCCTCACACTCTTGATTGGTAGTGTCAACATTTTTGATTTCTTTTTTTAGCCAATTAAGTGGTGAAAAGTTACATCTTATTTAATTTACATGTCTGTAATAACTAGGAAGAATAATATTGATTTTTATGTTTACTGATCATTTAATTTCCCCCTCTTCCGAAATTGTCTAAGCTACTTATAGCCTTCCTTATGAATTCTTGAATAAGCTTGTTAAACCATATACCAAATGGTATTAGGATTTTAGGGGATTACATCGTCTTTATGGAACAATTTGGAGAGCACTGGCATCATAAAATATTGAGACAATTAATACTGTCTGTTTTTTTAGGTCTTCGTCTATGTCCTATAGTTTATTTTTTCCCTTGTAAAGACCTTAGATATTTATTGTTATGTTTATTCTCAGGTGTTTTATACTTAGGTTTCTGTTGGAAATTCCTTTCGAATACATTTTTTATCTATTACTAGTGAATAGGAAAACTACCAATTGTGAATGACTACTTGCTATCTATCACTTTGCTGTACTCTGTTATTATTTGTCCGTTGTCATCATACATGTTTTCACAGTCTACCATTTGGTAGACTAATATTACCCTGGAGCCACCACCTCTTATCCTGAATCCCTAGGTATAACAGAAAAGTTACAAGAAGAATAAAATCCCTAGCATGTAGAAATTTCCTAGAGATGGTTTGTAGACATACAAACACTTTCTTTTAGCACTTATTCATACCATAGTATATTGAATACACTGCTAATCATTTTATATTTTCTGCTACCTCCCAGTAAGTGTTCAAGAGGGGATCCCATTCTGTTTAAGGGTGCCACTTAAACTTAATGTATGAATGTACAATAATTTACCCAGTGTCCTGTGGAGGACCCCTCTGCCCAATCCTCTACAAGTACAATGAAAATACTTGTATGGAAGACTTTGCACCAATATCTGCAGGATCAATTCCTAGCAGTGAAAGTTCTAAACCTGGATGAAAAATAATACATATCTTCAATATGGACAGCTACCATCCAATTGCCCTTCATAGAAGCTGTATCAACACACATTCTGAACAACCATATATCAATGTGCTGTTTCCCCACACCTTCTGCAACACAGCAGACGCTGTTTAAAATTGCTTGAAAGGTATATAGACAGAATTGGTACCTTATTTTTGCTATAGCAGATGCTGTTGGTGTCTAACCAGTAACTTTGCCTGCAGTCATAAGATATACTTCCTGCGCACTCTGACAGCATCCAACTACGTCTAGATCTTTCTGCTTCTCCTCCTGAGTCATTCAGTGGTCATCCATAGCATATGCTCCACTCTGCAAGGGTGGGGCTTCCAAGTGTGGCTGGGAAGAAGCAGCATGTCAGGCTCTCAGGGGCAATCTCCAGCCAATAAAGAATAGGAAATCAGTGGAGAAATATGTAAGCTTCTCCATCTCTCAGTGGACAATTCTTGGCAGCACCTTAGAGTGAATTCAGCTCTTGTTGATTGTAGCAGTAATCCTCTCTTTGATGTATTTTTTACTGACTTTTCTTCTTTCTCTATCTCATTTCCCCCATGCCCTCTCTTCCTGACATCACCTCCCCAATAAACTACATGCCCTGTAATCCTTGCTTCCAGTTCTGCTTTTGTGGGAACCTGAACTGAAAGAGATGGCTATGGAATGTTGACCCTCGAGAATGGGACTAGAGAATTTGCTCCTTCTTGATGCTAGGAGGCCTCGAGAGCCTCACTGCTGGCCTGAGGAGTTCAGCTCAGTTCAGTTCAGTTCAGTTGCTCAGTTGCGTCCGACTCTTTGCAATGCCATGAGCTGCAGCACGCCAGGCCTCCTTGTCCATCACCAACTGTCGGAATCTACCCAAACCCATGTCCATTGAGTCGGAGATGCCATTGAACCATCTCATCCTCTGTCATCCTCTTCTCCTCCTGCCCTCAATCTTTCCCAGCATCAGGGTCTTTTAAAATGAGTCAGCCTTTTGCATCAGGTGGCCAAAGTATTGGAGTTTCAGCTTCAGCATCAGTCCTTCCAATGAATATTCAGGACTGATTTCCTTTAGGATGGACTGGTTGGATCTCCTTGCTGTCCAAGGGACTCTCAAAGAGTCTTCTCCAGCACCATAGTTCAAAAGCATCAATTCTTTGGCGCTCAGCTTTCTTTATAGTCCAACTCTCACATCCATACATGACTACTGGAAAAACCATAGATAGCCTTGACTAGATGGACCTTTGTTGACAAAGTAATGTCTCTGCTTTTTAATATGCTGTCTAGGTTGGTCATAACTTTCCTTCCAGGCCTGAGGAGGGACAGTGATAACCCACAGCATGCTGGAGCCATGGAGCATGCTAACACCTCTGATTGTTCAGGAAGAAACAGTTAGAAGGGACCAGGCTCGGGAGTACTGAGTAGCTCTTGAAAGTTATGGGGCAATGGTTTTATAAAGATTGTTAGAGGTGGCTGATGTCATTAACTCTCCTGGAAGCTCTGAAGAAAGATCTTGACATACCAGGGCAGCCAGCTCTCAACTCGGGGCATATCATGAGAGCCAGAAGGCTTTCATGGTGGATTTTAATTAGATGCTTACCTCTTGCAGCAGGAGGGCAGGCTCTGCTGAATATTAGCCTCAGAGTTTGACTACAAACATCCCAGAGCTACAATGGTCTTACATTTAGGTCTTTAATCCATTTTGAGTTAATCTTTGTGTATGACATAAGGTAGTGTTCTAATTTCATTCTTTTGCACATAGCTGTCCAGTTTTCCCAGCACCTTATTGAAGAGGCCATCTTTGCCCCATTGTATATTCTTGCCTCCTTTGTCAAAAATAAGGTACCCATAGGTGCATGGGTTCATCTCTGGTTTCTCTATCTTATTCCACTGGTCTATATTTCTGTTTTTGTGCCAATGCCATTCTGTCTTGATGACTGTAGCTTTGTAGTGTAGTCTGAAGTCAGGAAGGTTGATTTCTCCAGCTCCATTCTTTTTCAAAGAATGCTTTGGCTATTCAGGGTCTTTTGTGTTTCCATATGAATTATGAAATTCTTTGTTCTAGTTCTGTGAAAAATGCCATTGCTAATTTGATAGGGATCACATTGAATCTGGTAGTATAATCATTTTCACATTATTGATTCTTCCTACCCAGGAACATGGAATATCTCTCCGTTTATGTCATCTTTGATTTCTTATAATCAGTGCCTTATAATTTTCTGTATACATGTCTTTTGTCTCCTTAGGTAAGCTTTTTCCTAGATATTTTATTCCTTTTGTTGCAGTGGTGAATGGGATTGATTCCTTAATTTTTCTGATTTTTCATTGTTAATATATAGGAATGCAAGTGATTTCTGAGTATTGACCTTGTATCCTGTGACTTCTGAATTCACTGATTAGCTCTAGTAATTTTGTTGTTTCTTTTGGGTTTTCTATGTATAGTATCATGTCATCTGTAAACAGTGAGAGTTTACTTTTTTTCCCATCTGGATTCCTTTTTTCTTCTCTAATGGCTGGAGCTAGGACTTCCAAAACTATGTTAAATAATAGTGGTGAGAGCAGACACCCTTGTCTTGTTCCTGATTTTAGAGGGAATTCTTTCAGTTTTTTCACCATTGAGAATAATGTTTGCTGTGGGCTTCTTATATGTGGCCTTTACTAGTTGAGGTAGATTCTTTCTATGCCCATTTTGAAGCATTTTTATCATAAATGGACGCTGAACTTTGTTGAAGGCTTTTTCTGCATCTATTGAGATGAGCATATGGTTTTTATCTTTCAATTTATTAATATGGTGTATCATGCTGATTGATTTGTGCGTATTGAAGAATCCTTGCATCCCTGGAATAAACCTGACTTGAATATGGTGTATGAGCTTTTTATTGTGTTGTTCAATTCTGTTTGCCAGAATTTTGTTGAGGATTTTTGCATCTATGTTCATCAGTGATATTGACCTGTAACAAACTACATGTATTTTTATGTCATGTTGACACCAGCATTGTGGAACATGGTTATCAGGTTTATCTATAGAGAACAGATCACAGAGAAGCTGGAAAACTGACATGACTGCCTTTCCTTTGTTTATAACTAAGTTATTCTATGGACACAATCATTATAGACTACAGGTATTATCTTGTAGTTCTTTTGGGCTCAGGTATTTAACACACCCAATCCTTGGTAAATGTTTGTTCCTATATCAATACCTGTTTTGTTCAATTTGCTCTCAAAGATGGCATGCTTACAACCTGATAAGAGGCATTCCCCCTTTCTCTAATGATTCCACTTCCCTTAACCTCCCACAAGTGGAGGCTGCTCTGTCAAAAGGCTGAGGCCCAGAGGAAGGGAATGTTTGTGGATGGTTTAGAAACGACAGTGAACTGCTTGGAGATACTCTACTCCCACCTCCCTGTCATGCCCTGGTTGGTTCATGAGGGGTTTTGGAATTCTCCAGGCAATACTGGAGTGGGTTGCCATTTCCTTCTCCAGGGGATCTTCCTGACCTAAGGATCGAACCCAGGTCTCCTGCGTTGCAGGCAGAATCTTTGCCATCTTAGCCAGCAGGGAAGCCCCTTATAAATAAACAAACAAGCAATGTCAAAAGTGGCCCTATGAAGGTAACTTATAAGTGGTGGGGGGTAGCAACTTCCAAACATAGTCTCCATCACAGTTTTCTCTCCACAGATTCTAGCTTTATCTACCAGCAGCAGGAGGGATAGGGTAGAGGGAGACTGCAGCAGGCTTTTATATCCCAGACCCTCTTAAGTGCACAAGTTTTACAATTGTGAATAAAAGGATGCTTGTACCAATTCAAGACAACAGTTTTAAGTATCTCTGCTTAAAGCCCTCTGTTACTTTTTTCCTTATGGGCAAGGACCTGCCTTCTTTGAATAAAGAAAGTGAAATTCCACTATTCACAGGAATACAGTGGAAGCTAACGTGGGGTTTAAATAGACCAGGGTTTAGGAGGCATGAGAAGAGCAGTTGAGACCTAGAATAGCTCTCACAGAATACTCTAAATAGGATTGGATTTGCCAATAAAAGCCAGTTTGCTGAATGGCTCTTGTGCTAAGGGCTTTATACGTGTTATTTCTCACAATATCACTGTAAAGGGGAAGCTGAGGCTGAGGTCATACAGCTGGAAGAAGGGGGCACTGGAGCCAGGCAGACACCCTCAGAAGCTCACACTCCTACCACGATGCTCTGTTTCAGTCATGACACTTCTTGTCTTGACCTTGGCATGATTCACATCAACTAGGGTGGTAAGGCTTCTAAACAGTGCTGATGCCTGATCAGTGAGCTTCAGAGATCTGCTTGCTGGTGAAGGCTGTCTGAAGTTACAGACATGGTAGGAATGCTGGAGCTGAAGGCTGGCTGCCTAGTCAAAAAGGAAGGTCTTTGACAGAAGTGAAACTGTATAGCCTCAGCCTTTGAAACGTGCTCTTGCTTCTGAATCATAGGAACTGAACTCACAAGATACTAATGTACAGAATGCCAGCTTACTACTCTGTAATGATAAGCTACACCCTTCCAGTGAGTGCCCAGAGTGTTCACCGTTCAGAGAATTCTCTCCTAAGAATTACAGTCCACAGAAACCTTTGTAGTCACTCTAACTTCATTTGTTGAACTCAAATGAGAATAAAGGAAAAGAAGGCACTGATGTTTGGAATTCCATGAGGGCAGCTAGATCTACAAAACCACAGAGGTGGTCCAGGACCAGTTAGTTCACAAACAAGCATTTCAAGAGAGTGCTGCAATGCAGGACTACCAGGTGGTACAGTACAGTCCCATAGTTAGTATTTTCACACATGATCCTCAGGTATCTTGAGCATTTCTGAAAGATGTTTAACAAAAATTTCCTGTTTTATGAAAATGCTTTCTATTAAGTTCGGTAAATGAGAAATCTTATACTAAGAAATATACTATAAACTATTTTCAGTGTGATGCATATACTGTCAGCAATCTGGGGCCACTACTACTAAAATGAAGATTTGGAGAGAAGATCATATAACAAGTGAAGGCCTTTGACTAAGAGTTTCCCGGGAACCTAGAAGACAAAGATAAGATGTCTACAAAAAAATTTCTAGATTAAAAAAAATTTCCCCCTAGATACTGAGAAATATATACTTGTCAGTTACCAAAGTTATGGCCTAATCTAATATTTAAGTCACATTTTTCAAAAAGCTGCTCAAAATCCCATGCTTGAGTGATATTTGTACATAATTCAAAGCACTGTACTGTGGTATTCCTCATTGGTACTTAGAATAGAAATGATGGATGTCTTGATAAACTAAGTACCTTCCTATTTGAAATGTGCAGAGACATAATTTACTAAGTCGGTTCCACTTAACAAGTAGGAACTGAATTTTATTCTTCAAAGAGAATTACAGAGCATGAAAACAATGTGAATGTTCTTAAAAAGGAAACTGATGCCCTTTCATTCTACCTGAATTAAAAACAATGACGAACTTCATCTGAGTTCATAGGACCCATAATAAATGACTATTAAACCAGACTTACAAGATCAATGCTAGGAACACCCCAAGACCAAATACGATTAATTAGTTCTATAGTTTGGTTTTAAATCTTTAAAATCTTAACATACTTTTTAATTTATTTTAGCAGGCAAAATAATTTACTTATAAAAGCAACCTCACTTACAGAACTATAATAAAATTTTTTCAACACTGAAAAATAAATAGCACTTTTTGCAATTCTGATTTTACAGGGAAATTACACTTCCTGGCATACAATGTTCTATCAAAATGGAAGGCTAAATCACTTTGCTTTGCTTTTCACACAGAAATAAGCACTTACACTTATCAGTCTTGGGAAATCAACTTAGGGACAAGAAAGGTTTGCTGTAAAATACAATCATTGGAAAAAGGGGATCTGGTGCCATCTACTGACTGGCAATGGCAACATTACCTTGGGTATTAAGTCAGGAAACACTAATTTCAGCTACATGCAACCCAAAAGAAACACCTGTGCAAGTCCTGAAAGATACGTGCAAAAATTAAAACGACTGCTGTGCTAAAAAAGTGAGGACTGAATGGGTTTTTTTTTCTTTAAATGACATCCTACTTTTTAAAGGAAACCAAGAAGGCAGTTTAAAAATGATTACTGAACATGAGGAATACTGAAGAGAGGAAGACATTGGCAAATTATGTAAACAAAAAGTTTCATGATCAAGAGTACCTTAGGTAGGCTCTCTTACTTATGGAGAGGCAGGTGGAAGGCAGTTACATCCTTGGGTATTTATGATATCAGAATCAAGGACTCAAGTTTTTCCCTACTATTTACATAAAAAGCTGGTTTATTTGAAAAAATTATCAACCAAGACTGCCCATGAAGTGGCATTTAGGAACTATAAGGATATTTGACTCCCATACTCACCATCTGGAGGAATAAAAACCCTGGGGGATTTTATTGATTAGCAAAGAAAAGTTACTTTTTGTTTAATTGAATTTACTCAAATAGACCTCCTTAATACCAACAATGTTGAAAGCATTCTGTAAAAGCTGGGCCAGATCCTGGAAACACTCACAGGCTGTCAAGTTTATCTATTTACTTTTTTTCGGTAGTAGCTTGAGAATGTTACCTTCCTGTAAGGCCAGGATGCCCTGAGTACTAATAGTACACTTAAACATGTTTGTGGTTCTCCTTTCTTTCATAACATGTCTCACAATCCTTAATATGTTTCTTAGCTGTCCACCAGGAGGGCAGGGGCCTTGTCTATTCTGTTTGTAACCATATAATCAGCACTAAATTATGACCAGCACATGTATGAGTTCAAAAAATGTCCGTTGGCTGAATGAATGAATAAATGAATGAATGAATCTCATATAGTCCAACCGACCTAAGCAGAAGAGGGGAAAAGAGGAAAAACCCATCACAAAAGTGAAGATGACAGTGATGGATAGGAAGAAAGATGAGCATCAGATCCATCACTTGGGGGTAAGCTTGATGCCAAAAAAATTTGCCATCATTCAACAACTGGTGATATCTGTTTGGAGATTCAAAATACCTGAAAAATTTTAAATGGAAAGTTATTCAATACTATTAAGGTATTCTCTGGAAGACTCATTTGAAAATCAGTTAATGAAAACCCTGTTACTCCGTCAAGCTGTAACAGGAGCCTAGTGCTGTGATGCTTCAAGGTGCAGTAGACTCTGCTGAATACATCAGGTGAATGTCTAGAGCCCCGTAGAGGGAGCGCAGCACACTGAGGACTTTTTCTTGAATGGTTTCAACTTGCTCAGAAGGACAGTAATCATCCAGACTTGACCTGGAACCAAGAAAAGAAAGAGAAAGGAAAGAAAAGAAAAATATACATAAGTAGAATGAGATCATACTGGGCAGTGAGGAAAAGCCTGTGTGTATTGAATTCAATGTAAAGTAAAAATGAAGCTGTATTCAATTCTGGAATAATAATAGTTGAAAGCTACTAAACCTTTACTATATGTCAGGTGCATTACATGTTTTATGTTCTTTAACCTTCTCAGCAACTCTATGAAATAGATATCTTTACCATCCCTTTAAAGGAGTCAAACAGAGAAGGATTAACCTGCATGGGTCACATACTGTATGTGCTGGTGATGGGATTCAACACCATAAAGCACATTTCCAAAGCCCCAGTGCTTAATACGAGGCCCTTGTTTCCATGTGAGGGAGACGTTGCTTGGGAACACTGGTGCTAATTATGTTAGTGACTGGGCATCATGTTTCACGTTCTTTTATTATGTCTACAAACAGGAAAGAAATTATGAGGGTAGAGGCTTTCCAAATGATAAAAGGGTTCTGCCTCTATAAATAATCTGCTCACCACACAAGTGTACAAGATCATCCAAAATGAAATGTGCGGATGTGCTGGTGTTGGGATTAGTCTCCTAGGTAGTATTAAGGAGGAAAGAGCAAAGAGGTATGGGGCAGGAATCTGTATTTTGAGTCTTTCTAGAATCACTGACTACAATTTGGGTGGCACCAGCCAGTAACAATGCTGTTGACAATTTTAGTTGAGTTAGTATCTAAAATGATTTCATAGTGCCTCCTGGTTCTAGACTAGGGTGAGGAAAGCCATTGGAAATTTCACTAGATTGGAAAATGGCATGGGAATGTTTATAGAAGGAAATGAAATTAGTTATCTAGCCTACTCCTTATTCAAGTATTTTAGACCTAAAGAAATAATCTGTAAGACTTCTGATGAGCTCATTTCATTCTATGGTGATTAGACTATATCTGAGGCTTGACGTAAACATGTAACACATGATAAATGACACAGAGCAATTTTAAATTAAATAATGTCTAACATATACATATGGATAAAGACCTTGAAGAAAGCATGATATGTAAAAGCTTAACTTATTAGCCTTAACAAACAGGGACACTTTGATGCTTTCACACAGATTTCTGGCTTCTTGAAAACAGTATTAGAGTAGCTCCTGATGGGAGCAACCCCCAGGAAGGAGTTTTGGAAATCTGCAGGTACATTTTTGTCACAATAACAATTAGGAGAGAGGGTCTGCATATTGTGAGTGTTTGCAATATGTAGGATACTACTGCAATATGAATATGAATTTTCCTGTGTCCTGCAGTTTCCAAAGTCCATGGAGCATTTAAATAAGTGAAAAATTTGGTTTTAATTTTTTGAGCCTATTTTTAATAGTTTTCTACAAATAGTCTTCTGTATTTTTGAAATGGATTAAACTAAATTTTCCAGGAATGCAGATACTCTGTGAACTGACGGAAGATTAGACTTTAAGTTCAGAACTTTATCAAGAGCTTGCTATGACTAGAATAACCATGTTCCTATAGTAGTGCTATTCACGGTATGTGGGCAACACAACTGGCTGGATCTGTCTGCATTTTTAACTGTTACATTTAGTGACTCTTTGTAAAAATTCCAGTTTGGCATGGCATTTTAATATGTATTATTTTATCATCAATTACTCTCCTTTCTCCTTTGTGCTATTATTTTTTTGGTGTGCGTATATATTTAATGTGTATTTAAATTATATGTGTAGGTAGGTTATTGCTATAAACTAAAATGTTTATGTGCCCCCAAAATTCCTGTGTTGAAATCTAATTCCAATGTGATGATATTTGGAGGTGGGGGGGTCTTTGGAAGTGATCAAGTCAGAGGGTGGAGTCCTCATGAATGAGATTAATACCTTTATTAAAGAGACTCCAGGGAGCATCTTCACCCCTTCCTTCTATGTGAGGTTACAGAGAGAAAATGGCTGTCTATGAATCAGGAAGCAGGTCCTCACCAGACAGTGATTCTGCTGGTACTCTCATCTTGGACTTCCTAGTCTACAGGACTGTGAGAAATATCCATTGTTTATAAGCTATTTGGTCTAAGGTATTTTTGTTATTGCAGCCGGAACGGACTAAGACAATTACATCATCCACACATTGTACATGCTATCTAAATATATTTAAGTTATATGTGTATGTGAAAGAAAGAAAGTGTAAGTTGCTCAGTTGTGTCCGACTCTTTGCAACCCCATAGACTGTATGGTACATGGAATTCTCTAGGCCACAATACTGGAGTAGCCTTTCCCTTCTCCAGGGGATCTTCCCAATCTAGGGATTATACCCAGGTCTCTGGCATTGCAGGCGGATTCTTTACCAGCTGAGCCACAAGGGAAGCCCAAGAATACTGGAGTGGGTAGCCTGTCCCTTCTCCAGCAGATCTTCCTGACCCACGAATCAAACTCCTGCATTGAAGGCAGATTCTTTACCAACTGAGCTATGAGGGAAGCCCTATGTGTATGTAGATTAGATTATTTATGAATTCATTATGAATGGTAAAGAGAGTCACAAAAAAGTTGTCATAAAATAAGTAACTATAACTTGCCTGAACATTTAAAGTATTATTTTAGAAACAGTTCCATGAAGAATGAGGCCAAAGATTAATACAGAAATTTTTATTAAGCTGCTATAACTATTCAGCACATTTATACATTCAAATGTAAAACATGGCAGCAGCTAAATATTTATCTGTAGCACACAGATATTGGAATTTCTTATGTTCAACTGAATAACATCACCAACTTCAAAGACAAGATAATAGGAATTGTATGCTGTTTGCCAGCCACCACCAATAGGAAAAAGAAAATATAACACCTGAATTTTGAGCTGAGTAGGTAAAAAAGTTGGTAAGAACTATTGTATTAGTAATCATTAGATTCATCTATGGAGACTTAAATTTCCTACTGCCACTGTAACAAATCACTACAAACTTAGTGACTTAAAGTAAAACAAATTCATCATCTTATAATTCTGTTGGAGGTCAGATGTCCTAAAACAAAGGTGCTGGCAGGGCTGTATTTCTTCTCTAGGCTCTAGGGAAAGAATCTGCTTCCCTGCCTCTCCAGCTTCCAGAGGCTTCCTGCACTCTTCAGTTCAAACCCCATCTTCAAAGTCCACAGTCTAGCATCCTCTATTCTCTCATTCTGACCTTCCTGTCTTCCTCCTATTCAGACCTTTGTGATTACACTAGGCTCACCCAGATAATCCAGGATAATCATTTCATTTTCAAGATCCTTAAGTTAATCGTATCTGTAAAGTCCCCTTTGCCATATAAAGCATCATATTCCTAAGTGCTGGAGATTAGGACGTGGACATATTTGGTGGGCCATTATTCAAGCTACTGCACTTACCTTGCAATTGTCACTAGAGTAGGTTTTGGGAAATTTTTTAGAACAGTATGCAAAGACTGAATAAGATGTTCAATTTCTTGTTCTGTGCTGATATGGTGAGGGAGTTCTGAATAATCACAGGTTAGACCAGCCTGGTGAACCTGAAAATAAGACAATTAAAAATTACATGGTAATGTTGTTGTCTTTAGAAGACTCGTTAACCATTAATGGCCTTGATGACTAAATTTTTAATATTTTTGTGGATTAGGATTGCTTTTTCCTTAACAATTTCCATGCCACAGAAGTTATCTGTTCTCTGATGTTTTGGAAGAACTGGCCTGTACACCTGTTTGGGCCTGATGCCTTTTCTAGGAACAATTTTAAAATTTATTTTATAATTGTAGATTCACTCTGTTTCTGTCTTTACTTGAGTCTATTTTGACAATTTACATTTTCTATCAAGTTATTCATTTTACTTAGATTTTAAAAGTCTATACATAGTATTCTCACATTTCCTTTCTTTCAAGAAATTATTTTACTTTTTAAATACATCCAACAAGTACTACATTTAAAGCTTCAAGAGGATACAAGATGAAAGTCTTTCTCCTACCTTACTGAACCTATTGTTTCGAGTTTCTATGCTTTATGTATAACCATATATACTGATATACATGTGTTTTAAATGTAAATGACTGGTGTTTCAGTCTTAGCACTAAATTAAATATGCCTGAAAGCAAGAAATGGCCCACAGGCTGACATTTTGCAGCCCCTGCTTTAAACTTTTAAAAAGTGGAATTCAAATGTATTATAGTTTTGTCTAGGGTACATAAGTGCAAAGCATGGGAAAAACCCACTAATTTACTATATTACTGGAGGCTCTGGATACACATCAAAGATTTAACTGGCAATGATTGGTCAATACACTAAAAAGAGAGACTTTACATGTTCTTTTCTACTAAAATGATCAAAATACTTAGTGTTCTAATCCTGCAGCTATGGGTATATCACATCTGGCTACATAATCTGCTACCAGGCCTATGCCATCCTTTTTCTCAACAAACAGTATACAAAACTCTTGCCCCCTCACCAGAAAATTCAGATGCAAAGTAATGACTAAAGTAGACCTTCATGAAGATACTTTCAATAATATCATATGAGCTCAAAGCACTTTTAAACCCTGAGTCTTCTATCATTTTTAAAGTTTGCCATTAAAAAAAAAGGGCAAGCTTTGAGTTAGCTCTGATTTAACCAAATAGTCTTTTGCTGGTATTTTCTATTCCTACAAAACTAGCATTAAATCAATACATAAACTTCAGTTCAAATAAGGTGGTTTGATTATATACCACAACTAAACAAAACACTAAAGTAAAACCACAATTTATTAAATAAACACTACAAGTAAAAGAAGCAGAACTGGTGGTCTCAGCTCTGGCACAAAATTTGAGAAAAGGGGACCTGAATTTCAAATGGGAAAATTTATACTCAGATATTGCAAAATGATATAAAAATAAAGAAATTATCATTAAGGGCATCTTCTTTTAAAATAGTATTCAGATTTGCTGTGCAAACAAAGTTATACAGCTAATATAGTTAAGATGTGCTGGCCACAATGCCTTCTTTTGTCTGTTTGGTTTTTTAACCAGAAAAGTTTTCAGAGAGGAAAGAAAGAAATGTGAAAGGAGCATAAAAATGAACAAATAAAGAATGAGCAAATTTAGAAACTGTATACTTTCTTTTCTCTGGCAAAGGGATATCTGATCATAGACAAAATTAAAAAGTCCACAGCATCACTTTTCAGCCTTTTGGCTAAGATCAAGTGTAAAAAGTCAACAGCACTTTTACTTCGTATATAAAATTAGCAAAAGCATGTTTTTCCTGGAAAGCTTTTCCAGTATTCTTACTTCTAAAAAGTATATATTTTTTCCACAAAAAAAATATCCATTCATACTTTCCAGGAATACAAATAAAAGTGAATCACTTTAACAGAGGGCACATTTTTCTAGCCACAAAAGTACCTTTCTTAAAGGGTCAATTTTATACTTCAATATAAACATTTACCATTTCATAGTCCGGTGCTTCCATCCGTTTTTTCAAACTCTGTACCAGTGGAACTAGTAATTCCATTCTGGAAAAAAGAATCCCTCAATTAAACATTACACCACCTCAAAACTAAAATGACAGTAGCAAATGATACATTACCCTTAAAATTTACCATTAACAATAAGTTTTATATGATGTTTTGGAAATGAAAGATAAGAGTTGTTCAAATATCATCTTAAAATATTAAGAAATAAATGTTCCCTGCTGTTTTCTTACTTAAAAGATTACAGACTGTAATAAAGATTGAAAATTAACACTCAAGAAACTTGAGATTTTCCTCTTTAAGAACGAAAACTCTACCATGACTTAATTATTTTGATCAGCAGTAAGTGTTTAGCGTACCATGATGAAGAGTTTCCCAAAAACTGAGAAAAAAATGCAGGACATATTTATTCACATATACAATTATAACTGGTAAAGTTCTATACCATTTGATATAATAACAATGGTGCTTTTAAGTTATTTAATATAGGTGGAACTGTTTGGAAGCCTTGATTAATTAATGTTTCGAGTATTTTAACGCCTCCTCTACCAATACCCACTCATCTGTTGGGAGGGAAAAAGTAAACAAAAATGGAGGTATGGAGGCCTGTCTACCCACTGATCCTGTTACTTCTTCCTTCTTATTAACGACACTTTCTGGGGTTCTGGACCCTAGTCACCCACCTCTTCTACTTCCTTAGGAACAGTGAAGACTTGTTCATGCTGAGGGTATGACCCTTTTGGGGGCATGCTAAGTTTGGGGAGACTTTTCTTACTATCTTACTTTTCCTTTGTTTTTTCTTCAGGTCTGTAACAGAACTGCCTGCAGGTGGTGAAGAGCTAAGCGTGCTCAGCAGATGGGTGGGTTTCAGTGGAAGGTGGCTCCATCTGTGGGCTAGATTCAGGATTCTAAAGTTGTCTATTTTGTTTGATTTAAGCTTAAGTTTGGCTTGAGACTTCACAATATCACAAAACAGTAGGTACACAAAATATTTCTGGGGAGAATCATGTTCTGAGACTTATTTCTATCTCTCCCTCTTCCAACATAATTTCAAAGAGGGGCAATGATTTTTAGATCTAGTTCCCTCTACTAAAGAGAAAAAACTAAAAAAAAAAATAAATAAATAAAGAGAAAAAACTAACTTATGTTAAAGTGCCTAATTAGTAGTTACTGATAGGATTAATATTATGATGGTTTATTCTTCTATACCACTGCTTTCCTTAATGACAATAAAGTTCTATGATATTTATATTTCAGGGATGTTTCTGAACACTTTATTTTAAAGTGAAAACTGCACTGAATATTTTGAATAGGTAATACACATAGCGAAAGATACGAATTTTTAAAAAGCAATTTATCTAGCAAATTTAGCAATATATCTAGGACTAAAATACAGTAGAGTTGAAGAAAAAAAATATTTGAGAGTCTTACCCAGGGTTTGAAGCCCATTTCTGTACAGTTTCTTCATCATCACCATCACACAAATCAGCAAAAGCAGCTTCTAAATCTTCTAATTGATGAATTCGATTATCAACACAATCTACCAAATCTTCCTTTAAGCACATTGAAAAGCTGAGATTATATAGTTACTTTCAAAAAATAAGTGAAATCCCATTACAATGGAAATTTCAATTCAATCAGTTAACACATGATTTTCAAGTAGTAACCATGGGTTTCCCCAAGAAACACATATCAAGATTTGGGGCCGTTGTTTGAGAGTACTCTAATATCATCTAAGATATTATTAGCTATGTGATAGATTGTTGTTGTTTAGTCACCAAGTTGCATCCAGCTCTTTTGTCACGCCCTGGACTGTAGCCAGCCAGGTTCCTCTGTCCATGGGATTTCCCAGGCAAGAATACTGGAGTGGGTTGCCGTTCCCTTCTCCAGGGGATCTTGTGGACCCAGGGATCAAACCTGTGTCTCCTGCATTGGCAGGCAGATTCTTTACCGCTAAAGGGAAGCCCTTTAGACAAGCCCAAAAGAAATGAAGGATACCTCTGTCAGGTTGCTTCCAGGCTTTTTAAATTGGTACAGCTCTTGTAAGATTTTGTACTCCTCCTGGAAACCAAAACAAAGAATCAATATAGAAGAAAAAAGATTAATTTTTCAATGATATACTTTAAGTAAAAAATGACACTGATACAAGAATATCTTAGATAATCATTTAAAGGTAAGTCTGGGAAATCAGGGAATAATGTAATTCATTATTTCATTGTAAATATTATCCCTTCTTTAGGGTAACTATTCATCTGGGCATGATAACAATGTATAAATATTAATTATGGAAGACTTAATGGCCAATAGGTAATGAATGAAAATGTTTCTAATACTGTTCTACTCTATAAATGGATACATCCTAACATCTAAACAGATTTTAGCTATGTATAGGAAATACAATCATTTCTCAGCCTTTTGGCTAAGATCAAGTGTACAGGAAATATATGTATCTTTGTAACAACAAAACAAAACTCTCCACATTCACTTTGAGGTCCATTCCCTAGCCACAGGAGAGAAGGCTAGAGTACAAACAGATACAATGGGAGGATTTCGCAGGAGAATGTCTGTCCTCATTTAGCACATCCAGGCAGCCCCATTAGAGGCAGGTCTACCTGGCCCCATTTAGGAGCATTGTCAGGAAGGGTCTATAGGCAAGATCTAAAATTCCTTAAGCACAGTGCTGTGCACGATCCTCATATAACAATTCTGTGACTGGGTATGATTATTATTTTGATTTTATACTTGAAGAAACCATGGATCCGAAAGGTTAAGTAACTTTTCCAAGGTCATGCAGCTAATAAGCAGTACAAGTAACAAACAGAACTTAGATCTTTCTGACTACCAAACATGTTCTTTAAAAAAAATAGCTATTGTAAGTATAATACATGCTCTTCAAAAAGTTGAAAAGCACCAAAGGGTGTAAAGGACACAAAATTCCCACTTTCCCAGGTTTCCTTATAGCCCTGGAAAAGAAGTAACTGCCATTAAGTCACTTATGTAACCTTTTAGAAATTCCCATTACAAATATTTGGTGCGTATACTTGTAGGATAAATTCATAAAGTCAGGTTTTTTAGCTTCCAGGTATGCCCATTCTCATGTTTTCTAAACATCTCTAAAGTCATTTTATAATTCTGAACGCTGGAAGTTATAGTTACTGGTACATTCACAATAGCAGGAAAGAAACAGAGGGCAATTTTTCTCTCTTATTTGCAAGTTGGGAGGGCACTCAAGGTCCCCCTACTCTTGCTCCAGGTTACACTACAGTTGCCCTCTGAACAACATGGGTTTGAAACACACAGGACCATTTATACATGGATATTTTTCAGTATAGAGGAAAAGATTTTTGAGCTTCACAACGATTTGAAAAAAAATCTGCAGATCAACTGTACAGCCTAGAAATATTGCAAAAATTAAGAAAAAGTTAGGTATGTCATGAATGAATAAAATGTATGTAGATACTAACCTATCCTTACATAGGCATAAGATGAATGATATTTAATATAAAATTACTAATATGTTAGTTTTCCTATCGCTTTATAACTTGGCTTTCAAAGAATTACATTTTAAGGAATACATGCCTCTCTAACTAGAGAAACTGCATATCGACTTATCACAGGTAAGTGGTATTGAAAACTATATAACAACATTTCTAATACTGTATTATGAATATGACTATAATATGCTGTAAAATTTTTATAATGATTCATTCATTAGTGTACAGACTAGGCTACCATGAAGTAATTGTATTGATTATATTAGGCTACATAAAATAATCACATTGCTGCTTCCTTGTTATCAATGCATGAATCACTGTAACTGTAAATAAATGACTTCATCACATCTTTTCATCTTTGACATCTGGTGTTAGTAATATATGTAGCAGTGTTTCATATCATATGAGACACTGATATAGGTTCATCTTTAAACACGACATAGATGTATAGTACTGATAAATACAGTACAGTACTAGAAATGTATTTTCCTTATGATTTTCTCAACCTTTTCTCTACCTTAAGAATACAGTATATGATACATATAATATACAAAATATGTGTTAATTTACTGTTTACATTATTAATAAGGCTCTGATCATTAGCAAGCTATCAGTTATATTTGGGGGAAGTCAAAAGTTATATCTGGATTTTGATTGCACATTTTTAAAACACCACATTTACCTGAGTGAACATTTCTTTGAAGGGATTCTTGACTGAAAAAAAATCTAAGTCAATATCTAAAACAAATGCATCCCTTTTCTCTAAAATTTCCAGAATCTCTCTGGTGCTAACTGCAGTCTGGCATTCGTGGCTTTCAGAAGAACATGATGGTTGTAGGCAAGTGTGGTCCCTTGTCTGTGTCACTGTGTCCTTTCCCAGTCCTTCTGAACAAGAGTCACCATTAGCAGAGGCAGTGTTCTCTGAGTCCTCCAGGGCTAGCTTTGGCTTCTTAGCAGAAGACGCTGCATCATTCTCTCCTTGACTGTGACAGAGTTTATAAGGTTTTACCATAATTACATCCAATTGTAAAGGTTTTGGGTTCTCCAGCAGGTCTTCAGTTACATAAAGACCATCACTTAGGAAGTAATGATCTGTACTTGTAACCCTGGATTAAAGGAAAAAAATTACTTTCAAGACAAATGGACAAATTAGCTGGCAACATATAGACTTTCAGAAATACAAAAAAGGACATACTTGACAAAAACTGACAGCTGTCTCTAATATTTGTAATTTCTGGGAACAGGGTTCTCAAATTTCTAGCTAGGCACACAACTGCCCAAAGACCGTATTTTGTAGCCTATTGTGCAGCTAGGTGGCTTAGATGGTAAAGAATCTGCCTGCAATGTGGGAGACCCGGGTTTGATCCCTGGGTCAGGGTTTGATCCCCTGGATTAGGAAACGCCAACCCACTCCAGTATTCTTGCTTGGAAAACTCCACGACAGTATAGTCCATGGGGTCGCAAAGAGTTGGGCACAACTGAGGCGACTGAGCACGCACTCACACCATCGTTCAGCTAGGTGTGGCCAGCTGACTCAGTTCTGCTTGAAAGTCGTGAGTGGAAGAGAAGCGTGGAGAGCATTGCCACGTGAACACGGTGGCAGCAAACCCCACCTGGACTCTGAGTTCAGAGGCCACACTCTACAGAAGGTGGAGCAAAAAGACAGAAATTATTTGGGGTTTAACTGAAGGGCTGCCGTAGTGGCCCTGGACTGCACATGGTAAACTCTAACTGGAGAAAAGAAATGAAAGATCCTGTTTAGCCAGTGCTTTAGATCTCTGTCACACCAGCTGGAACTGCATCCAAAAAAATCACTTAAGAGAAAAATTATACCTGGGAATAATATCTTTTGGTAGAAACTCCCTCTGACATATTTCAAAGCTTTATTAAATTTCAAATAACTGTAATATTTTAATATGTAAAGCAACTTAAAAAAATCTTGTGCAGCATTTTACAAGTTACAGATTGTTGATTTTAGACATAACAGCATGTTCTTAGCTTTGCAACTGCACTATGCCTTCGTAAGTACTTTGAACAGTGACACCAAATGGTTCTTCTGGGGTAGGACCTATCCAATTTAGAATGATGGTATTAATATTTATTTCTCATCCACCCCTCTTCAGCATATACTGCCTTATATTTAAAAAGATATAACTTCCTAAAAAAAAAATAACGACATAATAAAACCAATATTCAAGCTTATTAATAACTGTACCGCCCTAAGATTCCCAGGTGGCACTAGCAGGAAAAGAACACGCCTGCCAATGCAGGAGCCATAAGACACATGGGTTCGATCCCTGAGTTGGAAGGATCCCCTAGAGAAGGGCATGGCAACCCACTTCAGTATTCTTATCTGGAGAATCCCTTGGACAGAGGAGCCTGGTGGGCTATAGTCCATAGGGCTGCAAAGAGTTGGACACGACCAAGGTGATTTAGCACACATGCACCACCCTAAGAAAGACCAATGCTGTATCCACCAACCTAAATGGGTATTTTTCTTTAATAAGGAATATCTTACTTTGCTCATCACACACATACATCTCAGGCTGCATACCTGTATGTGTGTCTCTTCCATACATTTTTACTTGCAGGATTAACTAAAATCATGATAATCAACATCATCCTAATATTATTGTTACACATTGAATTTCAAATGTCTGTTTCAGATTGCTGAGATTTGACTTTGCAGAAACCTGTTACAGGTTAAATAAGGCCTACTCACTGAAGTACTCAATAAAAACCCTAACACTATTTCATATAAGCCAGTATTATATATAACTTTTATTATCAATATCACTAAGAATAAATCAGATAAATAAATCAAATAAAAAGTATCATTTTCATTGAGAAAGCCTGCATTTCATTTTCAATGTATTACCATTTCCTCCTACTATCCTCTAGGTACTAGAAGTTATGATTCCACTGCTTAAAACATTCACTCCATAACAAGAGAATTTAGAAAGCCAAGAACATTCTGGTATTTCTAAAGATATTACAGTATCACAAGAAACACAAAACACTGGTTGAACAGCTTACACAACAGAAATAGTTGTGCATATAACTCAAGTCAAAGGATGCTGTTATTTAATTTAGATTAAATAATTATCGAAAGCTAATCATATTGATAAAATTAAAATGCTGAATCGACTTTTAAGCCATTGAATGTAAGAAATCAAAGTGAGATTAATTTTGCTTTTTCAATGCTAATTGTTAAATTCAGCCAACAACATGTACATTGGAAGGAACTAATAAAATGTATTATTAAATACATTTCTATAAGGTACACCAATGATTTAATGGAGTTAGTTATCAACAGAGCCAGGGTTCCAGAGGATGAAGATCATTTTATTCAAAAATCAACTTGACCAGCAACAAAATATGAACGGTGTGTGAAAAAGAGACTGGAAAACTTGTTCCTGGTGTTTCGAGAACTCTTTTTGGAAAAGTTGTGGGCTAATCTGACCCCAATTGTTTGTAGAGATGCTTATAAGTTATTACAGGGATTCCAAAACGAGATAGAAGTATCCACTCCCTTTCATACACATGAATATGAGGAAATTACCTGATTGTTGTGGTAGAAGTGTCTTTGCCTACTAAAAAGTGATGCCTGCCCTCTCTGATTTGCTGAGCCCATGTGGGATGAAGCCATACTACATGAGAAAAATGGCCAGCATAAACTGCAGGCATAATCCAATTCTCAATACTTAATTCTCTGGAAAAGAAACAGAGAGGAAGCATAAAAACTATTAGTGAGTGGGTTTTTCCAAATGTAATTTCATTCATAAGAATATTTTAAGATAGCAGGTTTCAAAGCGTGGTCCAAGGGCCCTTGCAGGGTTTCCTGGACCTTTTCAGTGTGACCACTAGACCAAACTATTTTCCTAATAACACCAAGGCATTACTTCTCTTTTTCACTGTATTGACATATATGCTGACAGTACAAAACAATGGTGGTTGATGTTCTAAGATTAATCAAGGCAAAGGCACCAAACTCTACTAGCTGTCACTGTACTCATCAATACCAAGCACCAGTGCCCCACATTCCCATCCAGTTTTGCATGAGCATGTCTTTCATGATTTTATTAAATCTTGATCCTGAGCATACATTTTAAAGTAATCTGTGTGCCAAAACAGGAAGAACACTGAAAGCACTTCTGCAATATACTTTGAAGTACCATGGTTGTCTCAAGGGAAAGCACTTGTAAGTGAATTGCAAGCTGAACACCATTTTTCTTGCAAGGAAGACTGATTGATAAACCACAGTTGATCAGGCTTGAATGTGAATTGCTGGATTCTACACTTCAACTAAGCTTTAAGGAATGAACATTTGTGAAGTTTTGGTACAGTATTAAAGAATATTCACAATTAGCTGGGCTTCCCTGGTGGCTCAGATGGTAAAGAATCTGCCTGCAATTCGGGAGACCTGGGTTCGATCCCTGGGTTGGGAAGATCCCCTGGAGGAGGGCATGGCAGCCCACTCCAGTATTCTTGCCTGGAGAATCCCCATGGACAGAGAGCTTGGCAGGCTACAGTCCACGGGGTTGCAAAGAGTCGGACACGCCTGAGCAACTAAACACACACAACAGCTGGAAAGGCTATCAAAATACTTGTGAATTTTCTTCATACACTTCCACCAAAACAATATATGGTAACAGACTGAATGCAGAATCTTGAGTATTTAGCTGTTTTCTATAAAGGCAAGTATTAAAAAGATCTGCAAACTATGGCTGATTAATGTTGAAGTGTGACAGAAAACAACAAAATTCTATAAAGCAATTATCCTTCAATTAAAAAATAAATAAATTTTAAAAATTATTAAAAAAAAGACTTGCAAAAATTTAGTTACCCTGATCGCTTTTGCTTTAGAAAATATGTTTGTCTTTCATAAAAATATTTATGCTAACATATAAAGGTCTATTATTTTGAAATGAATTAACATTAAAAAAATATTTTTATTTATTTATTTATTATTTATTTAGTTGCAGCATGTAGGATCTAGCTCCCTGACTAAGGATCAAACTTGGCCTCCTGCATTGGGAGTTCAGAGTCTTAGCCACTGGATCACAGGGAAGTCCCATGGAATAAATATTTTAGATGTCTCAGTTTGAATTTCAATATGGTAAATATCACTAAATATACCCCACATAAAAAAAACTCAAGAATTTTTAAGGGTATACAGAAATCCTGACATTAAAGGTTTTAAAACTACTATTTTATGACTAACTGTATGGTCATCATAACTGCTTCATAATTTTTTTCAATTTATAAAATATAAAACCTCTAAATATAGAAGAGAGTAAGGACAATGGTAGGGCTACCACATTTCTTTAGAGATGAATGTTCTGAGCCAGTTTTAGAGTCAACTAAAAGAAATGTAGTAGGTTAAAATTAATTCACACAAGCATCGATATTTTAGTTTTATATTATAACAAGAGAATAACTGCTATGTAATTTTTTATTTTGTAGGAGTAGGCTACACTGTAATAAACACATCAGTAAAAAGACAATGACAGGATTTCAGGGAACTTTATCATTGAAGAGTGCTTAGTAAGTCACCATTCAGTGACTATGGTTTTATATAACCGAAAGTCAATAGGATTTGTGACCTGAAAATAAAATAAATTGGGAGGTTGGAGGGATTCAATACTGGAAGAAAGGATACACAAATTTAAGATGCGTTGCATATACGATTATTGAACTATGAGTTCAAGACACATTTTCCTAGGCCTCCATATCAGACTTTTAAAGGGGAGAAGAGAGAATTAGCCCAGATAATTTCTAAAGTCTTCTACTTTTAAAAATCTATATTCTAAAGCAAAGATTGGCAAACAGTGGTTGGGGCACCTGTTTTTCCAAATAAAGTTTTATTGGAACACAGCCACTGACACTTGTTTACACAGTGTTTACAGTTAGCTGCAACAGACACCATATGGTCAGCAAGCCTAAAATATTTACTATCTGGGGAGCAAGGAAAGAGTGAAATGTATAGAGACAGTAGCATGGAAACTTAGATTACCATACATAAAATAGAGAGCCAATAGAAATTTGCTGTATGACTCACGGAACTCAAACAGTAGCTCTGTGATAATCTAGAAGGGTGGGATGGGGAGGGAGATGGGACAGAGGTTTAAGAGGGAGGGGACATATGCATACCTATGGCAGATTCATGCTGATGTTTGGCAGAAACCAACAAAATTCTGTAAAGCAATTATCCTTCAATTAAAAAAAAATTAAAAAATATTTACTATCTGGATTGTTGAGAAAGTTTGTCCATACTTGTTCTAAATAAAATAAAAAAGGTAAACAAAGCAAAAGCAAAACTCACAAGCTTAGCAAAAACTATTTCTCTTAACTGCTTATCATTCTATTGCAAAGTGTATTTCAGACACATAAAAAGGTCATTAACAAAATCACGTATTACCCGAAAAGTGTTTCCTTATCAAATACAGTGTCAGCTGGCATATCCACAGGAATAAGGAGGTCTGGATGTGAATCGAAATGCACAAAACTTATATTACTTGCAGGAAGATGCTTTGAGCCAATGGCCCGATATATAAAGGGCAGAACCTGTAAAAGATAATGTACACATTCAGAATTGGCACTGAAATCATGAGTATATACTCAACTGCAGGCTGAAAAACAAGGCTAAACATAACTTCAAAAAATTTGAAGCACATCAAGTTGTGAATAAAAAAAGCAAGAGAGTTCCAGAAAAATAACTTCTGCTTTATTGACTACGCCAAAGCCTTTGACTGTGTGGATCACAATAAACTGTGGAAAATTCTTCAAGAGATGGGAATACCAGACCACCTTACCTGCCTCCTGAGAAATCTGTAGGCAGGTCAAGAAGCTAATCCCAAAGAAAGGCAATGCCAAAGAATGCTCAAACTACTGCACAATTGCACTCATCTCACACACTAGTAAAGTAATGCTCAAAATTCTCCAAGCCAGGCTTCAGCAATATGTGAACCGTGAACTTCCAGATGTTCAAGCTGGTTTTAGAAAAGGCAGAGGAACCACAGATCAAATTGCCAACATCCACTGGATCATCGAAAAAGCAAGAGAGTTCCAGAAAAACATCTATTTCTGCTTTATTGACTATGCCAAAGCCTTTGACTGTGTGGATCACAATAAACTGTGGAAAATTCTGAAAGAGATGGGACTACCAGACCACCTGACCTGCCTCTTGAGAAACCTATATGCAGGTCAGGAAACAACAGTTAGAACTGGACATGGAACAACAGACTGGTTCCAAATAGGAAAAGGAGTACGTCAAGGCTGTATATTGTCACACTGCTTATTTAACTTCTATGCAGAGTACATCATGAGAAACGGTGGGCTGGAAGAAGTACAAGCTGGAATCAAGATTGGCTGGAAGAAGTACAAGCTGGAATCAAGATTGCCAGGAGAAATATCAATAACCTCAGATATGCAGACGACATCACCCTTATGGCAGAAAGTGAAGAGGAACTAAAAAGCCTCTTGATAAAAGTGAAAGAGGAGAGTGAAAAAGTTGGCTTAGAGCTCAACATTCAGAAAACTAAGACCATGGCATCTGGTCCCACCATTTCATGGGAAATAGATGGGGAAACAGTGTCAGACTTTATTTTTCTGGGCTCCAAAATCACTGCAGATGGTGACTGCAGCCATGAAATTAAAAGACGCTTACTCCTTGGAAGGAAAGTTATGACCAACCTAGACAGCATTTTAAAAAGCAGAGACATTACTTTGCCAACAAAGGTCCATCTAGTCAAGGCTATGGTTTTTCCAGTGGTCATGTATGGATGTGAGAGTTGGACTGTGAAGAAAGCTGAGTGCCGAAGAATTGATGCTTTTGAACTGTGGTGTTGGACAAGACTCTTGAGAGTCCCTTGGACTGCAAGGAGATCCAACCAGTCCATCCTAAAGGAGATGAGTCCTGGGTATTCACTGGAAGGACTGATGCTGAAGCTGAAACTCCAATACTTTGGCCACCTCATGGGAAGAGTTGACTCATTGGAAAAGGCCCCGATGCTGGGAGGGATTGGGGGCAAGAGGAGAAGGGGACGACAGAGGATGAGATGGCTGGATGGCATCACCGATTCGATGGACATGAGTTTGGGTAAGCTCCGGGAGTTGGTGATGGACAGGGAAGACTGGTGCACTTCAGTCCATGGGGTTGCAAAGAGTCGAAGAAGACTGAGTGACTGAACTGAACTGAAGTCGTGAAGAAGTAGGAAAATATGAAATGTCATTGCACATGATTTAGACAATCAGCTCAAGCTTTATTTTTTTCCTCAAAACTTCCAATGGGCATCTCTTGTTGGCATGTTGCCCCCATCATAAACTCAAGAACAATGTGAGGAAACAGACAAGCTCTGGTACTCAAGGAAAGAAACGAAGAAACAATTGCTTGTTAATACACACTCTGGTATAAAAGATGTGTTCAAGCTACCCTGGGTCTCTGCGTCTTTCTCACACCTTTCGGATGCTGGTTGCTGGGCTAGGTCCTCTGTATGGCTCTTTGTTTCGTTACAGTCTCTAGAGTTCTAAGTTAAGATTGAATCTGAAAGCACCACCTACCCCATGCTTGCTCTCAGACTCATGCACACTATCTCTAGGTCCTGAGAAACCAAATTTCCTTCCTATTATCTTTATTCATCCGCACATCTGGAATCGGCCTCTTCCTCTTTAACATCCACAGAATTCCTAAGGATTATTAAAGCTATCAAAAACAGAGTCTTCGATCACGGCACTCTCGCAGGCTTTCAGAAATCTAGATGTGGGCACCATTTTAGCTATTCTAAAGTAGCACTACTACAAAAACAGAAAAATATCTTTATAGCGTCGTGTTAAAAGATTCATGCACACCCTGCTGCTGCTACTGTGCTGCTAAGTCGCGTCAGTCGTCTCCGACTGACCATAGACGGACCCATACACTGCAGCCCACACTACTCACACAATAATACTAACGGCTCTAAGAGCTACTCTGTACCCATTTCACAGATGACAGTGCATATTCTCAACAGAAGCCTCCCACCGACACCACAGAATTGTGAAGGGGAGGCCGGGAGACAGCAGGAAGCCTTAGTTTTGAGCAGGTTAAGGACTCGAGTTACTGCAGTTCCGACTGCCCGCGTTCGAATCCCGAAGCCACTCGTTGGCCGTGGGATTTTGGGCAAACCGCGAAGGTTCAGTGAGTTGCCGGGCTCGTAGTAAGCGCCGCATTAACGTCGAAGCCTATTCTTCCAAGGTCGCTGTCCTGGTGTTTTCCCCACAGCAATGCAACTCGCTCGGATCTCTCTCTGGCCTCCAGGCTCCGCCGCCGCCTCAGTCCTCGCGCGACCCTGCCCCAGCACCCGTCAGCCGCCCGCTCACCTCCTGATGATCCTCCACCACCCACACCGGGAGCTCTGAATAGCGCCGGAGCCGGGCGCGCTGTCCCCCGGATTCACTCATGGTTTCGCGCGCGTGAGTCCCAAAAATTCGGAGCCGAGGTTCCCTCAAGAGCCTGAGCTGCGGCCCGCCTCCTCCCCCGGGAGTAATCGCGCGCTCACCCGGTTGTGGTTTCGGATTGGAGGAGGTAAGGGGCAGGAGGCGGGCGCCAGAGACTCCAGAAAACCGATTGGCTTAGATGTCCATCGTTCTTATTGAAGCACCAATCACCGCGCACAAGGCGCTGCCGAGAGCCCGAGCGCTTTTCTCTTGCAGGTCCGGCTTTCCCAGGTTTGCTTTTTAATTCCCTTGCTTTCCTGTTCCGGAGCCGCGGGCGGTGCTACGGTCTTGGAGGCTACTCTATAAGTCTGGCTTTACTCTAACGGCGACCTCGCAGCCCGAGAGCTTTTTCTAGGTAAAAGGGTCAGCTTGTGGGTGTTGGAAGAGGGAGTGTTTCCAAGTATCCGAATTTCAACGGGGCTGGCGTCTGGGGCTGGGGTGAGAGGCGCCTGGGAGTTAGGAGCCGGCAGCTCCTCTTCAGATCTGCAGCGAAGGGCAAAGAAAAGGGACCCTAGGCCCGGGCCCTGTAAATAAATGGTAGTGAAAAATGAGACCGTTCATTCATTGTGGCGCGCATGTCGTGGTCCAGGCCTGGGGCCGCCGGGATCTCGGGCGGGTAGTGAGACTGTAAGTTTACATCGTGGGGTTCACTGTCTGGTGGGAGATGTAAACAGGGAAGCACGCAATTACGGATCAGCCAGACATAAGTGACCGGGCTGGGAATTCAGGTGGTGGAAGAACGCGTTAATAGAAATGTAGTCACACTTTGCAACTCGTTCTACAAAGACTGATGTTCCTGCACATGTTAGCCGTGCAAAACGACTCCCTCAGTTTCCCTGCTTCCAAACAGCAACTTAGGAGGAGGCAGACGCCGAAAATAATTACTTTTCTAGTTGCAGTGAGTTCCTTGTCTTTTGAATTGAAGTTCACATCCACAATACAGCCTGACTGTGCCTTTAATAGGTCAGTTTCATAATCAGTGTTTTCAGATATTCTATTTCTAGAAATATCCATGAGGATCTAATAGTGAATGTTCAACAACAGTGAACACACGATACAGGAGTATTGGTGATCCTGACTCTTGTCCACCTCTAGATTCAGTACACTCCTTTTGTGTTTCCCCTGGACTCTGTGCATACCTCTTTTCTTGTGTTTATCACATTATGTAATTAAAAAAAAAATCCGTATCTGCATATGGATTCTGGGCTTCAGGAGCCCTGCTTACTATGTGCCTTATCACCTTTGATCAGGGCCTGTGACCATGCCCCACCTGTCTAGGCTCATTAAATGTTGCATGAATCAGTGAAAAGGCCTGCTTTTTATCTGGTTTTGGTAATGCAAACCTGTTGTGGATATATTCAGTAGGGAAATGTCCAGTAGCAACATAGAAACATACATCACTGGTGAGCCAGTAAACACTTACTGATCACCTACTCTGTGCAGGATGTTCTGCCAGGGGCTGTGAAGGATACAGAAATGATTATGAGCCAACCCAATTCATCAAGGAACTAATAACCTAGTGGAGGAGTTAAGACATATACACACATGATTATTATATGAGGCAGTCTCTGGTAAGTGCTGTAAAAGAAGTAAGTACAGACTAAGAGCAACGGAAGTCTTGAGGGAATGGGATTACTTCCTAAAGGGAACCAAGATAGGCAGCACAGAAGATGTGGCATTTGACATGAGTAGATGGGTTAAAACTTCAATGGGCAAAGTCAAAGGGAGGGGTTTTAGAAGACCAGGAGTAAAGAATAAGCTGGATGATAGTACTTCATATGTTAGGAACTGGGAGCACCCATGGGGTCACTAAGAGTTAGACACGACTGAGCGACTTCACTTTCACTTTTCACTTTCATGCATTGGAGAAGGAAATGGCAACCCACTCCAGTGTTCTTGCCTGGAGAATCCCAGGGACGGGAGAGCCTGGTGGGCTGCCGTCTATGGGGTCGCACAGAGTCGGTCACGACTGAAGCGACTTAGCAGCAGCAGCAGCAAGGTGATAGGAGAGCCTCCCAGGTGGCCCTAGTGGTAAAGAACTTGCCTGCCAGTGCAGGAGACATAATGAGAGGAGGGTTCGATTTCTGGGTTGGGAAGGTCCCCTGGAGGAGGGCCTGGCAACCCACTCCAGTGTTCTTGCCTGGAGAATCCCATGGACAGGGGAGCCTGGTGGGCCACAATCCATAGGGTCGCAAAGAGTGGATATGACTGAAACGACTTAGCACACATGCAGGATGATAGGCCCTTCATGGGGAAGTTAATGGAGGATTAGCCTGGAAGAAGCTGGGTCCAGATTGCAGAGGGCCTTAAATGCCAAGCATGGAGTTTGAGCTTGATTCTTTTGGCCCTGAGTAGCTTGTGGTGACAGGATGGGCTGTGTAGGCCCCAGGTTTATCCTGAGGGTCTTGAACTGAATGACAATCATTCAGTTCAGTCGCTCAGTTGTGTACAACTCTTTGCCACTCCATGGACTGCAATACGCCAGGCTTCTCTGTCCATCACCAATTCCCAGAGCTTGCTCAAAATCTCATGTCCATCGAGTGTGTGATGCCATCCAACCATCTCATCCTCTATCGTCCCCTTCTTCTCCCACCTTCAGTCTTTCCCAGCATCAGGGTCTCTTCCAGTGAGTCAGTTCTTCCCATCAAGTGGCCAAAGTATTGGGAGTTTCAGCTTCAGCATCAGTCCTTCCAATGAACATTCAGGACGTATTTCCTTTAGGATGGACTGGCTGGATCTCCTTGCAGTCCAAGGGACTCTCAAGAGTCTTCTCCAACACCACAGTTCAAAAGCATCAGTTCTTCGGTACTCAGCTTTATGGTCCAACTCTCACATCCATATATGACTACTGGAAAAACTGTAGCTTTGACTAGATAGACTTTTGTCAGCAAAGTAATGTCTCTGCTTTTTAATATGTTGTCTAGGTTGATCATAGCTTTTCTTCCAGGGAGCAAGTGTCTTTTGATTTTCATGGCTGCAGTCACCATCTGAAGTGATTTTGGAGCCCCAAAAAATAAAGTCTGACACTGTTTCCACTGTTTCCCCATCTATTTGCCATGAAGTGATGGGACCGGATGCCATGATCTTAGTTTTTTGAATGTTGAGTTTTAAGCCAGCTTTTTGACTCTCCTCTTTCACTTTCATCAAGAGGCTCTTTAGTTCCTCTCTGCTTTCTGCCATAAGGGTGGTGTCATCTGCATATTTGAGGTTATTGATATTTCTCCTGGCAGTCTTGATTCCAGCTTGTGCTTCATCCAGCCTGGCATTTTGCATGATTTACTCTGCATAGAAGTTAAATAAGCAGGGTGACAATATACAGCCTTGATGTACTCCTTTCACAATTTGGAACCAGTCTGTTGTTCCATGTCTGGTTCTGACTGTTGCTTCTTGACCTGCCTACAGATTTCTCAGGAGGCAAGTCAGTTGGTCTCATATTCCCTCTTGAAGAATTTTCCATAGTTTGTTGTTATCCACACAGTCAAAGGCTTTGGCAAGTCAGTAAAGCAGAAGTAGATGTTTTTCTGGAATTCTCTTGCTTTTTCTATGATCCAGCGGATGCTGGAAATTTGATCTCTGGTTCTTCAGCCTTTTCTAAATCCAGTTTGAACATTTGGGAGTTCTCGGTTCACATACTGTTGAAGCCTGCCTTGGAGAATTTTGAGCATTACTTTGCTAGCGTGTGAGAAGAGTGCAATTGTGTGGTAGTTTGAACATTCTTAGGCATTGCCTTTCTTTGGGATTGGAATGAAAACTGACCTTTTCCAGCCTTATGGCCACTGGTGAGTTTTCCAAATTTGCTGGCATATTTAGTGCAGCAATTTCACAACATCATCTTTCAGGATTTGAAATAGCTCAGCTGGAATTCCATCACCTCCACTAGCTTTGTTCATAGTGATGCTTCCTAAGGCCCATTTGACTTCATATTCCAGGATGTCTGGCTCTAGGTGAGGGATCACACCATCATGGTTATATGGGTCATGAAGATCTTTTTTGTATAGTTCTTCTGTGTATTCTTGCCACCTCTTCTTAATCTCTTCTGCTTCTGTTAGGTACATAACCATTTCTGTCCTTTATTGTGCCCATCTTTGCATGAAATGTTCCCTTGGTAATCATTAATGAGATATTATTTGGTGTATACTTTCTATTAAATATAGTGATTGATAAAGCTAAATAATCTGAAACTATTTTCATGAGCCATTTGAAAATCTGCCTTAAGCCTGTTGGTAAAACTTTTGGTTAGAAAGACTTTAGGAAGATGCTTCTAAATGGAAACTTTCTGCAGTTAATGTTTGTTTGGGTTTTTAAAACATTTTGCTGAAGCCTCATATTTGGAAAGCTGTTCCTCTTCATAACATTGTTCAATGGGGAGGACTGAGAATGAGAATCAAAGAAAACTGTTATGTTGACCAGATTATAGTAAAGTTTGAATCTAAATGCTAGTCTCACTGAGGGAGAAAGAATGTGGAGTGGGAGAGCAGAAATGATTTTTCCCTCCCTGATCTTTTAGCTGATTAGAGGTGGAATATGCCTAAGTTTCCAGTCTTTTAAGCTACTGATTGTTTGAATCAGAGAGACAAGTACTTCAGTTCAGTTCAGTTGCTCAGTTGTGTCCGACTCTTTGCGACCCCATGGACTGTAACACACCAGGCTTCTTTGTCCATCACGAACTCTTGGAGCTTGCTCAGACTCATGTCCATCGAGTCGATGTCGCCATCCAACCATCTCATCCTCTGTCATCCCTTCTCCTCCCATCTTCAATCTTTCCCAGTATCAGGGCATTTTCCCATGAGTTAGTTCTTCACATCAGGTGTCCGAAGTATTGGAGTTTTGGCTTCAGCATCAGTCCTTCCAATGAATATTCAGGACTGATTTCCTTTAGGATTGACTAGTTGGATCTCCTTGCAGTCCAAGGGATTCTCGAGTCTTCTCCAACACCACAGTTCAAAAGCATCAATTCTTTGGTGCTCAGCTTTCTTTGTAGTCCAGCTCTCACATCCCTACATGACTACTGGAAAAACCACAGCTTTGACTAGACGGACCTTTGTTGGCAAAGTACTTAGGACATCTTAAAAATTAGTTGTGAACATTAATTCAGTTCAGCATGCTCTTATTTTTATTAGTATGCTAACTGCATAGGAGCATGCAAAATCAATGTTAAGATAATCACAGAAATATTTTCTAGCATGAGCAGTTTGGGAAACATTGTTATATCTATTTGTTCTCTCTGTTCTCTAGAGTTTATATTCTCTGTGGAAAATGTGACATATTCAAATAGTACGTCACGATGCAAGGCAGTGCATGGTGAGTGGTCTGATAGTAATGGCAATCGTTTTGGGCGACCAGGGAGGAGCAAACACTGGCCATCTGGGGTGGGGAGGGTTTAGATCTGTGAGGTGGAGGGCGTGTGTTAACATAGGCCGTATCCATAGCTGGGAACCCAGACCAGAGCATTTAAGGAGCCATCCTGGATTCCTGCTCTGATGGCACTGGCAATTCTGAGGTCAGGTGGACATCAAAGATGAAATGAGGTAATGAGCTGGTGACCTGTAATCATTGTAGGACCTGCCAAAAAGAACCACAGAGCGTGTGAGAGCAGGGTACCTTAGGGGTGGTGACATTGGTTGTAGAAAGGCCTGCCAGGGTATTACTGTAGTAGCGAGGCAGGAGAGGATGGTGTGGAATGGATGGACTCAAGTATCTATGAGGCTGAAATGATACAGGTGTTTGAGCATAAATTTTTAACTAGAAGGGTTAAGGGAGGAGAAGTTGTCAGGTAATTCCCTGGTGTATGACTTGAAGACCGATGAATGGTCTCATCTATTGAGACAGGAAGGGACTTCTCAAGTGGCGCAAGTGGTAAAGAACCCGCCTGCCAGTGCAGGAGACATGAGAAACACGGGCTCAATCCTTGGGTTGGGATGATCCCCTGAAGGAGGGCATGGAAACCCACCATAGTATTCTTGCCTGGAAAAATCCCACAGACAGAGGAGCGTGGTGGGCTACAGTCCAGAGGGTCACAAAGGGTTTGACACGACTCAAGGGACTTAGCATGCATGCATGCATGCATTGAGATGGGAAACACTGAAAAAGGAGCAGGTGGTATTCTCTTGGAGGGCAAGGTTATTGACTCATTTTAGGACATGTTGAGTTGAATTTGTGAGTCTGCTGAGTGGGGAGGAACATGTGGCAGGATGATACTAAGTGTATGTGTAGAAACATGCTGTGTGTGGACAGGATGACATAGGTTGGGGGGAGCTTGAAAAAGTACACCACAGCAGATGGTTGAACACTGGGATGTGACCTCGTCATGCTGGAAGTGGAGCCTCTTTGGGAAGCCACAGGGTCCAGGGACTGACCATGGCTTTGGTTGAGTGGCTGAGACCTGGGAAGAGGAGTTTATTGGCCCTGAGGAGTTTCATACAGTACAGAGAACTCAGTATTAGATGGGTGGAATATTCCGGCAGCCTAAGGGGTGGTCAGGTATTGGTGAAAGCTGTTTACACAGTGAGTTTTTCTCTTCTCTTTTTCTTTCCTCCACCAAAGTCACAGAATGTCGTTCCACCCAGGAGGACCCAGGTGTCCCCGAGGGCGAGGGGGACATGGAGCCAGACCCTCCGCACCAGCCTTCAGGCCCCAAAATCTGAGACTGCTTCACCCTCAGCAGCCTCCTGTGCAATACCAATACGAACCTCCCAGCGCCCCTTCCACCACGTTCTCCAACTCTCCGGCCCCCAATTTTCTGCCTCCAAGACCAGACTTTGTACCCTTCCCTCCGCCCATGCCTCCTTCAGCGCAAGGCCCCCTACCCCCCTGCCCGATCCGGCCCCCGTTCCCCAACCACCAGATGAGGCCCCCCTTCCCCGTGCCCCCCTGTTTCCCTCCCATGCCGCCTCCGCTACCCTGCCCCAATAACCCCCCAGTCCCCGGAGCGCCTCCTGGCCAAGGCGCCTTCCCCTTCATGATGCCGCCGCCATCCCTGCCGCATCCGCCGCCGCCTCCCGTCGTTCCGCAGCAGGTCAATTACCAGTACCCACCCGGGTACTCGCACCACAGTTTCCCACCTCCCAACTTCAATAGCTTCCAGAACAGCCCCAGTTCCTTCCCGCCCAGTGCTAGTAACAGCAGTAGTCCTCACTTCAGGCACCTCCCTCCGTACCCGCTCCCCAAGGCTCCCAGTGAGAGGCGGTCCCCAGAAAGGCTAAAGCACTACGACGACCACAGGCACCGGGACCACAGTCACGGGAGGGGCGAACGGCATCGGTCCCTGGAGCGGCGGGAGCGAGGCCGGAGCCCCGACCGGAGAAGGCAGGACAGCCGCTACAGGTCCGATCACGAGCGGGGGCGCACGCCCTCCCGCCACCGGAGCTACGAGCGGAGCAGGTAAAGCGCACCTGTGGTTTTTTAGAGAAGTTGCAGAGATCCTGACACAGGCGGCTCAGCAAACCAGACCAAAAAGGTCCAGCCATGCATTTCGGTTTATAAAAGGAAAGGGCTGTTTTATTAAAGAGGGAGAGACAACTGAAGAGGAAGGAAGTTGACCTCAGGAGAAAGCCACTTTGAAAAGCATCCCCAAATTAGCAACATAGATTCATTTCAATGAATGTGAGCCAATTACTATACGAATACAGCTGGCATTTTAATGATGATCAATAAAAGATCTTGTAGTTGTTTGTGTGGATGTTGTATTTAATTATGTTCAGTAAGACCATCTTGTCAGGTTATTGCACTGTGGGTTCTTTTGGAATTGGTGGTCTGCAGGCCGCTGTTATCAGTCAGGAATCCAACCAGTTAACAAGCTGAACTTACTTCCTGATTTTTAGGATAAATGGAAGTTTATCTTATGTTTTTGCTTTCTTGCTCTCTTTCTTTATAAAATGAAATAATATTAGGTATACATTATCAAAGTTACAATTTTCAAAATAGCTTTTGATTTTGTTGCATTGAAATGTATGCATACTAAATAAAATTGCATTTAGAACATACTAATCCACTCCAGATTAAATCTTTTTTTTCCCCACCCAAAAGGCCAAAAATCTATATTTACAAGGAAATAAGGTTTCCAGCAGACATTCACTAATGGGTGTCTAGAAATTCTCTGAAGTTAAATGTAAAATTTTATGTCTATATATTTTTTTCTATAAGTAAATCAGTGGCTTACAGCAGATTCTTAAGAGATTGTATGAGTCTGTTACCCTAAATCTAAGAATCATTGGTTTAGATGGAAAAATAAAAATGTGCACATATTCATTCTACTAATATTTATTTGTACCTTCAGTGAACTGTTTGTATCAATGAAGATTTTTGGTTTTCCACTTGTCAAGCTGGTAATGGTGCTTCTCTTTCTGGCTGCTGTGGTGTGTTCACTCACTTTCATTGTCTTGTGGAACTTCTGTGCTGAAAAGTTTGAGGTCCCCAAACCAGGTAACCTTGTTACTTGGATTTTCAGAGAGTAAGTCTTGACTCCTATGGAATTAATGTGCTTCTTGGTTTCCATGTTGTTCTCATGGCTGTGTGCTTGATTCTGACCGAACATTTTGCCAGTAAATGGTAACAGTCATTCTCAGTCCTAAAGGTTTAGAAGGAAGCCCTCCAGGCCTTGGAAGGTTTGGAAGGAAAATACACTATTGCTTCTCTCTGATGCCTAGTCGAAGGCAGAAGAAGTGACATGTTTCCTGCAGGGGTGACTGATTCTGATGGGCTAAAGCTGACTAGAGTCGGTAGATTTTGAAAAGTCTTTTCAGCATGACTTACTGTTCCTTGTCAGTTTTGTTCTTAACTTTGTGATGAATTAGTTGGCAGAGGCCTGTGAGGGTTTATTTTACAACTTTATGGTGAAAATCTAAACTCGAAAGAGTTTGATAGTTTTCTTCAGACTTAAAGTGATTGTTAATAAACCCGTCTTTGGGGAAACATGTTGCTGCAAACTTAAACATTCTAGATGACTTTTTTTTTTTTTTTCTGTTTGAGAGTACTGTGGTTTTTAGGGTTCTGCTGTAAATTCCTGAATTCTCCCATCCAGGCTTAAGCTTAAAGAAACACAAATGTCCCATAAACTGAGGATCCCTGTCACTAAGTGAAATCAAATGCTGAAAAAATGACCCTTAATCCCCATGAGCCTAAACCACAACCCCTTTACTGTGGGGGATCTTAGGCAGTTAGCTCATCTTTCTACATGGCCTTTATTTACCCTGGAGTTGTTTTATGATGTTGTACTTGGGGGTGTTTGCTCTGGAGCGGCCTTAATGTCACAGCTGCAGTAAAATCAGTTCCCTCTAGGGGTCTTAGTAGAGTGTCAGTCCTCTGTCTTATATAGAATGCTTCTGTGAACCAAACATGGAGCCTGTGAAGTGCTAGTATATAACTTCTAAAAGTACACTGGAGAAAACCAGACGTTCACAAAGTTGTGCGTTTGATTAGATGAAGTTTATGCAAATTCTTCAGTCTGTCCTCTGGCTGCTTCTGCCCTGGCTTCTTGGGGTAAGTGCATCCACACTTTTTCAAATTTCATTTTTTCTTTTCTTCTTCTCCTCCTCCGAAATCTGGGTGAATAGTGATTACAAGATTATTTCAGGGCAGACTATTTCCGGAGAAGGTTTGTGAAGACGTAGATGGATGCATTTGCTGTCATGAAAGATCCAAGTTCCTCCAGGGATTAGGAAAAGGAAGAGCTGCAGGAGCAGCCAGTAAGGAGCAGGGCAGTGGCTTCCCACACTTGAGCGGTGTTACAGCACTGTAACCCCATACCTGTCCTGTTGAGTACCGTGTTGAGCCATTGGAGAGCTATTATGTATCTAAGGAATATCTTCATGGTCCCAAAACCGGGAAGAATTTTTGGAAAAATAACTGAAGCATTGTTTTTCTTGCTTTAAATGGGTTCATCATATAGTATTACAGTGATTTATACTGGTCTTTCAGTTCATAGCCACTCAGAGGTAGCAGTCATAATGAGAGGTGCCACTCTTGAATGCAAAATCCTATCCCCTAGATGTTACAAAAACAAACGAAAAATTAGGAATATCCTTTAAATAGAGTTTTTATTTGGAAATAGAGGCAGTTTTTTTTTAGCCGCCATGCCATCACAAATTACATTATATTGTTGTCATGTGATACCACTCACTAGGTGGGATTTGCTGTCTAAAAGTAAGCTGTCATTTTAGAAGTGTATCAGATAAAGAATGTGGAATGCCAAGCACTGGCTACTTTACTTTGGACAGCTGGTGTGTACCTGAGCCTTAAGTATATGTTAAAAGTGTTATTCAAAGGAGTCTTTCTTGAGGAAGGGGTGGTTTTTAAGTGGAAAAACAATTTTTGTGTTAATATCTAAGATCTCTTATTAATTTTGTAAGTTTTGATTTCAGTGAATTTACATTTCTTCTATTTGGTTATAGGTGGGGGATTATTATTTCTTTTTTGTCCACGCCATGTGACAGGCATATAGGATTTTAGTTCCCCTACTGGGGATCGAATCTGTGCCCCTGCGGTGGAAGTGGTGGCGGGAAGCGGGGGCGTGGCTATTTTTGAGTTTAGACATTTTTGTAATCTTCTTGCTGGACTCAGGCTAATACAGTATTTTTTTGCCCCAATCTAAGACCTAGTATTTATTTCCTTTAGATTTAGTTCTAATGTAAACACACTGGGATTCCAATTTTTGTTTCAGATCTCATTGTGCGTATTGATTAGGCTCATAAGTTATTACTATCATTATTACTAAATTCCAGCTTTATATTGGAAGGTTTAAAATCCTGAATTCTAGTTTTACACTGAGTAAACTCAGTGTCTCTATTTAGAGTTTTTTTTTCCCCTGATGAAAACAGCACTTAAAGTGACCTAGAGTCTCATGGTAGTTAGTGATGACTAAGAACTATACCTCAGGTGTATAACCTATGAGTTTAGAGCTTTTTATTATAGACCTTTGTCCTCATCTTTACTATATGCATTTATTTGTTGGATGAAATTAAGAGTGTTTCAGAAATCAATAGGCAGTTGAATCCTTTGAAGTTTTCCCTGTAGAACGTTTGGCTGGTTGGAAGGTCTCAAGAGAAGATTATGATAAAATTCCCTTCATTGCTTAGTATTAAGTATGACTTCTTCTTTTTTTTTTTAAAGAAAACAGCAAGAAATGTCTAAGGTAGTTAACTTGCGTAAAGTGAAATGCTCCTTTAACCTCTAATAAATGAAGGGTGAGTAAACATGTCCCATAGTGAATAGTGCTGCAGAATACTTAGGTGAGGTGAGGTCCATTTATTTAGATGAATTCAGTGAAAAGAGGTGGTGTTTTTGAGTGTTTCTGTTGAAAACAGCTCTGTGTATTAATTCCTTTAAGAGAGCGGGAACGGGAGAGACACAGGCACCGGGACAGCCGAAGATCACCATCTCTGGAAAGGTCCTACAAAAAAGAGTATAAGAGATCTGGAAGGTAAGCAAGGAGTTGACACTGGAAGAAGTCATAGGATTATCTCCTGAAATTCAGATTTTGTGCTCTTGCAGGGTGTCAGCCAGGTCTTCAGAACAGCCTGAGCGTCTGTCCAAAGAACACTATGAAAAGCTAAAGTAGCCAGTTATTGAAAAACCTTTTATTTCAAGATGTATATAGGATGCACAAGGAAAATTTTAAAAAGTCCCCCAAATTAGGCCACTTTGTGACCTCAGTTGCTGTAAAACACTATATTAGTAGTTCAAGGTTTGTTTTTTTTTTTTTGAAGACCTTGAAAATTCATAATTATGCTCTTAAGTTTACTTGTTTCAGAAAAAAAAAAAAAGAAAAACTACAGTAATACCTTATTTGGAAATATGACATTGAAATTGTTGCAAATAAAAATTTACAGGATGTAACCAATTCTATATCAAGAGCTAAAAATTCATGCCTTAATAAATGGTAATTAAGAATAGTATTGTCAATAATCTGACAGATTTGGGGTCAATTATTCATTTTCCCAATTTTATTATTGGGCAAAGGAACTTTTTTAAGCCTCAGTGTCTTTGTCTAAAATAAGGACAGTTATATTTGCCTTATTGAGTGACAAGGGGTCATAACACACATAAAACACTTAGGACTTGGCCCAGTAGTGCCAAATAAATGGGAACTATATATATAATTATTATCTAATTATTGACTCTAAAAAAGCAGAAAAAGGTATTGAAGGTAAAATAAATTAATAAACTAGAAAAAGAACTATAACGCCATAATAATATTTGTAAATAAATGCAAGATTTCTTTGAAAGGCCGTACAATTTTAAAAGTGGCAAATCAAGAAAAGAAAAGCACATATCCATTAGGTATAAGAATGTATTATTATAGGAATGAAGGGGATTTAAAAATTATAGTGTGTTGGTACAAGTACTGATGTTTTATTTGAGAAATTTAAAAACTTGGATGTGATGGGTTGTTTCTATGAAAACAAAAATTATAAACCTTACACTTAGAGCAGAAAATGTTAATAGGCCAATAACTCTGGGAAAAAGTTGACTTTGTGTCTCTTCCAAAAAAGTTTGAAACTGTTTTTAGAACACTGAAGAAGATGGAAGGAAAGCTCAGCTCATGCTGTGATATCAGGAAAATCCAAATGGCAAAACCATCAATAAAAAGAAAACCACAGAACAATTTCTTTTATGACTACGGATATGAAAATACTGATTAGTATATGAGCAGGTTGTTTTCAGTTGTGTGTTATAATAGTTGAGGGTTTATTCCAAGGTTGCATGGGTAGATAGGTTAGTATTAGGAGATCTATAACTGTAATTCTTTGTGTCAGAATCTCTAGAGTTATCTCAGTACTTGCCTATTAGCTGTTTAAAGTTGCATTCAATTATGAGTAGAAACTGGTAAAGTAGGAGTATAAGCAGACTTCTGTAACTTGATAGAGAACATTATCTCGTGATGAACATGATTGATACCATCTGAGAAGAGCCAAATTTAATGTTGAAACCTTATAGGCCTTCCCATACATATTAGAAAAAAAGACAAGGAGACCCCATTTCCTACCACTGTCACCTGATGTGTGTCTTAACAAGCAAATGACAAACATTGTATTCCTGTGTGTCCCAGGTATTGTATGGTATGATGATAGTCTTTAACAAGAGTCCCTGCTTTCCAGGAATAAGAAAGTTAAGTGCTGTGAAACGTGCCTTTGATAGAGCAAATACATACTGCTTCTGGAACACAGTAGTTAGTAACTCAGTTTCGGGTGGTCATAGAGAAGTTGACAATGTACTGATTCCCTGGAGTATGGGTAGGAACGCCTGCTGCTGCTGCTAAGTCTCTTCAGTCGTGTCCGACTCTGTGCGACCCCATAGACAGCAGCCCACCAGGCTCCCCCGTCCCTGGGATTCTCCAGGCAAGAACACTGGAGTGGGTTGCCATTTTCTTCTTCAATGCATGAAAGTGAAAAGTGAAAGTGAAGTCGCTCAGTCGTGTCTGACTCTTAGCGACCCCATAGACAGCCTACCAGGCTCCTCCGTCCATGGGATTTTCCTGGCAAGAGTACTGGAGTGGGATGCCATTGCCTTCTCCAAGGAATGCTCAAGGGAAGGCAAATGGTAGGGGGAGAGAAAGAGCAGGTGTGAAGGCTGCATTGGAGAAGTGGTCTCAGAGGGTCAAACCTGGAGGTTGGGAAAGGAGTTTAGGCTTTTGTTAGCAATCCAGGAAAGAAATGATTGTGGCTAGACCGACCCATTGTGGCAATGACGATGGGGAAATTTGGAGGTAATTGAGAGAGATCGATGTGGGAGAGTCAGTAGGACTTGGTCATCACCTGAGATGTGATGTTCCCCTTGGAGGGCTGGAAACACTAAGAAACAGGCAAAAGAATGAGTTCAATTTTGGGCAAGTAGAATTTGAAAATCTGTTAGACAGCTCGGTGGAATTGTGTGGTACCTAGTGGGACACAAAAGTATAAGGTTCAGAAAAGAGATCTTAGCTAGAAATGCTAAATGCCATGAATTAGAGGAGGTCAACTAGGAAGAGTCTGTTCAGTGAGAAAGGGCCTGCAGAAGAGGAGGAGATAAGGATAGGAAAAAAGCTAAGATACTGTGTTTGTGGAACTGGTTGAGGGCCCACCCGAGGTTGGTTTTTAATGTTCAGTGCTGGAAACCTCTTGGTTTAGTTGTTTTTTCTCCAGTACCCAGTAACTTGTGGAGAAGGCAGAGACTTGGATTCTTTGAGTTCTAACTAATGCAGTAGATGAGAAAATAAAAGTTATAGATATAAATACTGTAAAACAGGAAAAGTTATCATAGTTCGTAATATAGCATATTATTAAACAAAATTTTTGAGTTCGGATTTTGAAATTTGAAATGCCTGAGACACCTAAGATGATGTTTTACTCCTATTTTGAAATGTCCCTCTCAAAGTGTTAAAAAAAAGGAAAGAAGAAAAAAAGAATACTAATTGTTTTTCACAATAGACAACCCTGATCATCCGTTATTTATGACACTAGCCTAAAGTGGATGGAGTAAGGTTGTCTTCTGCCTGTGTTTCTCAATGGTAATAATAAAACATTTGGTGGGATTTTTAGTACATGTCAAAATGTCTGTGTCAAATAATCATATTAACATTTAACTATTACTTGCTAGCTGTGTGAGAGAAACAGAATTTCTAATTCTGTTTCCTGTCTAGGGGATGTTTATATCTGCCTCAGGAATCTTGTCAGGACTAAGTGTATCAGAGTGCTTACAAGAGTGTCAGGCTCTCAGGAAGGACCACAAACAAAAACAAATAAAACCACACCCACAGGGAGCCAGGATTTGCCATTATTAGCTAATGATATTACCAGGACAGTTCAAGAGAATCAGTCAAGAAATGTTAGAATTAACTCACTGAAGTTGACAGGTATACAATAAACATATCATAATTAAGAGCCTTCCCTGAATACCAGGAATACCTACTTACTAATAGAAAATATAAATAGAAAATTTAAATGAATAAAAGTTAAATTTCTTAATAAACTTAAAAATATATTGATCAATAGGAAGATATTAAGTGTAGTAGATGACGAGGAAGGTGATGTAAATGAATGGAGGGCATGTTAAATTCCTGTAGTGGGAGTGGAAGATAGGGTTAAAAAACATACCAGTGTTCTTCCAAAATATTTGTAGTTTTTAGCAGTGTTGGTGGTATAGTGGTGAATATATCTGCCTTCCAAAAAATCTATAATTTTAATGTAAGTTCAGTTGAGGTACTGTTTTTAGAACTTTACTAGGACTCAAATTTTTCTTGGGAATAGAAGTGCGTGTAATGAAGAAAAATAATGCGCAGTTTGGTATGGATATAAATAGGTCAATGAGACCAATCTGGAACAACATTCAAGTATATATAAAGGTTTACATCTATCATGAAGTTGTTTTTTCAAATCAGAGGAGAAACTGATGTGGAAACAATGCAAACTGTATGGAAAAGAAATTGGTTCAGATTTCTGCCTTAGATCTTGGACAGATAGAGTAAAAAAAATTAATGTTAAAAGTAACTGAAAAATATATTTATTTAACCATGCGATGGGAAAGGATTACAGCCATAACACTAAGACTGGAAATAGAAACAAAAACAATCTTTGCATTTGGCCATATAAAGATTGTATGTAGCTTTGCTGCTGCTGCTGCTAAGTCGCTTCAGTCATGTCCGACTCTTCGTGACTCCATGGACTGCAGCCTACCAAGCTCCTCCGTTCATGGGATTTTCCAGGCCAAGAGTACTGGAGTGGGTTGCCATTGCCTTCTCTGATGTAGCTATAAATAGAATTAAAAGGAAAATAAACTGAAAAAGGTTACATTACATATGACAGAAGATGGGTGATAATTTAAATAAAAAATTGTCAAAAGACTGTAATCCTAATTTTAAAAATATCGGCATGGTGTATTGATTCATGTTCATATTAATAAAAGAAGTGAATGTGAAACGTGTTATTTCAGTAGTGACAAATTAAATGAGATGCTCTCTTTATAAGGATAGAAAAGATGAAAAACAATCATGTTGACAGGATGTGGGGAAATGGGAAATCACATACGGTTTTGATGGTAATCTAAACTGGTAATTCTTATCTGTAGAGAAGCCTTTAGAAAAGTACACTCTCTTTGTGTGTGAAATAATATGACAAGTCTGCAAAGAACACAAGTGTATTTACAGTAGCATTGTTTACAGTGGGGGAAGAAAGGTAATCTCCTAAATGACAATGATCAGATTTGTCAGATTATGGTATGTACATATAAAAGAATGATAGGCATTATTAAAAATGGTTCAGATGTAGATGTATTGAAGTAGAATGATGTTCCTGATTTACCACTTTGTTGAGGAAAACAGGCTACAGAGTTCCTGTTTTTAGAAACTTGTGTTTATATATCTATATCTTCTAACATATTTGTGAAATATAATTGTTATCTCTGAGTGGTGTTACAGGTGATTTTTGTTTTATTTTTCTACAGTGAACATATATACATTTTACATCACAGTAAATATTTTTTTCTGGTAACAAACCTCTTGATGTACACTGCAATATTTAGAAGTTGCATCAATAAGTAATATATATAATCCTTCTAATCACCCACTATTTTCCCCCTGATGTATACACACCTACACTTAGGTTTTCCCTGCTATAAAATTAGAAATGAGTGATAGAGTTGATGGAGAAACTTACTGGTGACTTTGACCCAGATGTAAACTTTCTTGGGTAAGAGTGACTTTGTTAGAGCTGCCGAGCTGGCAGCACATCGCTAATAAAGCAGTCTCTCTCCTTGGCTGGATTCTCCAAGTCTGTACGGTTCCACTGAAATGTCCTGGGCTTAATTTAAAAATCTACCCTCTGGGTTTTTCCCTCCAAGCACGTCCATACGCTGAGCCTTTGCAAATTTCATGCTCCAGTGATTCAAGGAGATAGAATTGCTTTTTTCCTTTTTAATTGAGTTACTATTAGTATTTGTGGGGATCAGAGTTAGGCGAACTGATGGTTCATTAAGCAGTAATACCCAAGTAGGGGCTTCCAGAGAAATGGTGAGGGATGGTATAACTGGTTCACTCTTGGATTTTGGTCCTCAGGCTAAATTTATGGCTAAGTGGAGATCATGTTTTGTGAAGACTTTTTTTTTTGTCTTGGCAAAGCAAGATGTGGAGAATTCAAAATTAGTGTGCTCAGTGCTGAGATTGTCTATAGATGGAGATGTCCATGTATTTCCTAGAGATCTTTCTATTCTAGGAGTTATGGTTTGCCGGTTGCCCCTGAACCTGCCGGATGCACACCAGAATCACCTGGGGAGATTATTAAAAATACAGAATCTTGGGCCCCACCCCCGGAGACTGTGAATCAGTAAGTAGATCTGGGGTAGGGCCTGGGAATTTGTGTTTTTAAACAAATAACTTCAGGTGATTCTGATGTCAGCAGACTGGTGTCATGGGGTCACTGGTTTTTCATACAAACGAATATGGTGGTTTGGCATGACGTTTTTCTTTTAGGTGACAAATGAACTAAACAGGTAAAATAGAAAAGTTTTACAAGGAAAGAACATTTTTAATAGCCTCCCTCTGCCCCCTTTTGAAGTCGCTCCCCAAGCAGGGAGAAGAAGAGAGCTCGCTGGGAGGAAGAAAAAGACAGATGGAGTGACATCCCGGGCTCTGGCAAAGAGAAGAGTTATACCTCAATCAAGGAAAAGGAGCCAGAGGAGGCGCTGCCTGACAAAAACGAGGAGGAGGAGGAAGAACTCCTTAAGCCTGTGTGGATTCGCTGCACCCACTCAGAAAACTACTACTCCAGTGACCCCATGGATCAGGTGGTAGGTCTGTGGTAGGAGAGAAGCTACGGACCAGAGCTCCTCAAGCTCAGCACTGTTGGCGTCTGGGGCTGGATAGTTCCCTGTGGCGGGGCCTGCCCGGTGCCTGGTTGGATGTCGAGCAGCATCTCTGGGCTCTGTGCGCTGGATGCCAGTAGCACCCTCATGGCTGTGATAACCGAGGCTGTCTTCTGACATTGCCCAGTGTCCCCTGAGGGGTGAGAGAACGCCCCTCCCCCTGGTTGAGAACCACTGCTGTAGACAAAAGCTGCTTTACAAAAGGCAAGAGTGCTGCAGGTGTATGGAAGGATCTCTTCATTCTGATTTTTGATGCCACTGCTAGCCTTGATGCTGGTGGTCTTGTAAGCTCTCACTCATAGCTATGTTATACATCCTGTGGTATACATCTGTATGTGTATGTGTGTGTTTCCCTCAAAACGAGAAACAAGGGAAAATTGAGTTTGTCTCTTGCAAGTCTGCCCGTGACCAAAGGTACCCATAGCAGGTTTCCTGTGCTGGTTGCTGGTTTTGTGGAGTCGCAGCGTCGTCACCTTGGATGGGCTCTCAGGAGAGTCAGCACACGTGCTGTTCACGATGGGGCTCCTGGGGCTCAGCAGCTGTGCCTCATTGCCTTGGGGGCCCCACTCTCAGGAGAGTCAGCACACGTGCTGTTCATGATGGGGCTCCTGGGGCTCAGCAGCTGTGCCTCATTGCCTTGGGGGCCCCATGACCTCTGTGTGCTCGCTTCTCCTCCTTCTTCCATCTCCATTTTATTTTCCGTCACTCTCCCTTTCTTTTTTTTTTTCCCTCTCCCCTAACAGGCACTATGCCTCCATCCCCATTAAGTTAGGTGTATTTGCCATAGAATGGACACAGTCATGTTCACTGATGAAATGAATGAGTGAAGGAAGGGATACCTACAGATTTAGGACAGAAGAGCCTGGAGATGTTAGATTTAGTGGGTGGGATAGATAAGAGAGCATTCTGTTGTTTGGAATTTTGTAAAAACATCTTCGACTTGGACTGGGCCCTTACCTATGGTGAGCTTGAGAGGAGACTGTTGTCTCTTGACAAAAAGGTTTGAGAGGTCTCTCTTGGTGGCATGATATTTTACTTGATAAAGAAAAGCAGGGTTTTAAGTCCTGGTTCAGGTGACACAGGCAAGGAGAAGCTCACATGTGGAGCCCTATTTGTGAAACTGCCCCACGTGTCTCAGATTACCTCCCTGAATTCTTAAAACATCTCTGGAAAGAAGGCATCTGTTACTTCAGAATGTTGTTGTAAATGAGAGTACTTAACTGATCGTGGTTTAAGCTTGCTGGGTTTGTTTTCCTCGACAAGCCATCTGGAGGGAGGTGGTGGCTGGTGTGTATTTAGTGCCTAAGTGATGGCAGGGCCGTAGGTGGGTATCGCTGTCTTTCAGAGGGTCCATCACGGTTGCAGGATGCCCAGAGGAGCCCCAGGCATCATGTCTGTACACACCTCTGCCCAGATACAGATGCAGAGGGCAGTACTGGGTGGAGCCCAGGGTGCCCAGGGATCTCTTCTTTCATCCCTTCATCCAGAATTGTGTTTAATGGATTAATTTTCCATCTCTGCCATAACCCATCTCCACAGACTTCATTCATGGCTTAAAATACCGCACATTTATTAACTCCCAGTTCTGTAGATCGGAAGTCAAACTTGGGTCTCCCTGGCTAAATCGAGGTACTGGCAGGACTGCTCTCCTTTCTGGAGACAAACTGTTTTCTTGCTCATTCAGGTTGTTGGCAGAGTTCAGTTCCTTATGGCTGTGGGATGGAGGCCCTTGTCTCCTTGCTGTCTGGCAGGTGTGGGCTGTTCCCAGCTTCTGGAGCCCGTGTGCATTCCTTGGCCCATGGACCCCTTCCTTCATCTTCAGAGCCAGCAGTGTGGGTCGAGTCCCTCTTGTGCTTTAAAGATCTCTTGCCTCTTCTTCTGTTGCACCTCTGACTGCTGTTGTGAAAGCCTCTCCACTTTTAAAGACCTGTGTTCAGTTATGTCCACCCAGATAACCCCACCTCAAATTCTGTAGCCTTAATCGCTTCTGCAGAGTTCTTTCTGCACTGAAAGTTGGCATGTTCACTTTCCAGGGATTAGGACAGAGACATCTGTGGCGTAGGGGGACTGGCTTCTGAGATCCCGGGTTCTCTGCCCCAAACCTGAAGGGAATCCCAGTTCTGTGAGCAAGGGGGAAGGGGAGAATGGCTCCCCGTGGGTATCATTATTCTTGAAATAATGTTGAAGGCACTGAGGTTCAGAGCATTTGAACAGCAGAGCTTTTGCTTTTCCTCACCTTTTTTGTGGGTGTGTTAAAACTCCAGGGTAGAAGGAAGGCTGATAAACCAGAAGGCCAACATTGGCTTCTGTTTGTGCACTGCTGCTGCAGAGAGGGCCTAAGTGTCAGAGCCGCTCCCGCATCACCAGTGTCAGTAATGAGGTGGGGCTGAGGAAAGCAGGCACCCTCTCTTGGGAATAACTGCAGATTTCATGATTGAATATTCGTTTTATGTTGGAAAGGTGCCTTTTGAAAATGTCAAATGTACATTTTAGGTGGGTGTTTAAAGTGATTTTCAACCTGGGAGGAGAGTAAGGGAAAGTGAGCAACTTCCTCCAGGAATGTATTACAGAACCCTGTGTTTGTAAAGAGTGTGTGTGTGTGTGTCCGTGTGTTTATGGGGTGCATATGTGGTTTGTGGGTCACTGGGTTAATGGGGAATATACACCACCAGTGAATTTCAGTAGGGGAGGTGTATATGTTCTCTAGGAGGGTATCAGGTGTCATGAATTCTGAGGGGTTTATGATTTTTTGGTTGCTGTATCAGAAGGGCATAGATGAAGATTTCTAACATTTCTAAGGGTTGGCAAAGTGCATTTACCTGAGAGCATCATTGCCAGCACTCTGGGCATTTTGTATTTAAAATGTTTGTTAAATTGAGGGTTGAAAAATGATATCTTGCTGTTAAAATCTTTGGTTATTGGTGAGTTCTTAAGTCTCTTTGGTATGACTATTATTAATATAGTTCCTAATATTGATCCTTTATTTTTCAAAGGGAGATTCTACTGTAGTTGGAACAAGTAGGCTCCGTGACTTATATGACAAATTTGAGGAAGAGTTGGGGAGCAGGCAAGAGAAGGCCAAAGCTGCTAGACCCCCATGGGAGCCTCCCAAGACGAAGCTAGATGAAGATTTAGGTGAGTCAGAAGTTACTAGACCGAGATCCTGTGCTTTTTTTTTATTATTTAATACCAGACTTTTGGGATGTGTCCTTGAGAGTCCCATAGTAAAATTTCCTAATGTCCATTTTATTTTAATTCCAGTCAGCAAATACATAGCAATGTAACTTTCTTCTTTTCAATTTTCTTTTCTCTTAGTTATATTCAGTAGAATACATAAGAGATCTCATTTGCAAGGCATGCTGGCCACTGTGTCCCCCAAGACTCCTTCTGTCTTAAAATCAGAAGGGACCACAGTCCAGCCTCCCGTCAAAAGCAGGAGCCTGTTCCCGTGCCTCGAGCTCTGATGGGCAGGCATCTCCTGTGGCTCTCTCCACTGCCAGGGTGTGGAAACTCCAGCCAGAGTCCAGCTCTGTTTGAAGCGCTCTCTTTATTCACAAAGTTTCCATCACTTTCTTACATATTTTCACATACATATTCTGAGACTCCAAGGAGATGCTGAGATCACTGCTTCTCACCATGTCGTGTCCTTAGCCCCTAACGCAACGCTGTACGCAGAGGAGACGTTCAGTGTGCCTTTTCCTGCGTGTTATCTGGCGCTCGTCTGCCCACCTTTGTTATTTCTCCCTCACTCAGAGGCAGTGTCCATGGTGGGGAAAAGCACGACAGAACCAGCTGGCCCGGGTTTGAATCCTTGTTCCACCACTTGAAATGTGATCTCGGGCAAGTGATGTGATTCTCTGTGTCTCGATTTTCTCGTCTTAAAAGAGGAATGACAGTACCCATCTCACGTAGTACGCTCGAAAATACAGCAGTGTCAGGGCTCCTTCTTACTACGCTGTACTGCAGTAATCTCTTGTAGGATCACTCCAAGTTCTAGGTCTTCTTTTTTTCTTTTTTGATTGTAGTAAAATACAAAGAACATGTGCATAATACATGTAAGATATACTACTTAGCCATTTTTGGACGTATGGCTCTGTAGCGTGTTACATGCATTCATATTGTGTAAACAATCTTTGGAACTCTTTTCATCTTGCTAAACTGAAAACTCCATCAAGATTAAAGACCAACTCCCCATTCCTGTCTCCCTTTGCCTCTGGCAACCATCCTTCTACTTTCTGTCTCTATGAATCTGACTAGTCTAGGTACCTCATATAAGTAGAGTCATACCATATTTGTCTTTTGTGACTGGATTGTTTCGTTACAATAATTCTTGGTCTGTTTTTATCTAGTCATTTTTGAAGGACTAGAGTCTCCTATTGTTACTATTGAGAGAAAAAAAATTTAGAATCTGATTCAGTCTGATCTTCAGAGCCTGGCATTCATGACCTTTTATCCCCTCACTTCTGGATTTTTTCCTGTGAGGCCTTTGCTGCAGCCAGAGTCCACCCATTGTCTTGCTCCATGCTTTTGCCTGCAGTGCCCCTTCTGTGTTCCTTTCTTTCTCATCAGCCCAACCCCGCCCCCATCCGTGTGCCTGGGTCACGTGCACCCCTTCTAGGAACCCCCGGTGGATCAGGGTGGATTCACTGCACCTTTTAGGAGGTGAAACCTCAGACAGCTCTGGCGGTTTGCATTTTCTCTGGTCTTGTTCACCAAGTCTTTCTCTAAAAATCTTTGATCCTTTGTTTCCCCCTCTAGATTGTGACTTAGCATCATAGGCTCTATTAGATTTCATGGGTTGCTTAGCAGAGTTCTAGTGTGGAGTAGGCACTGGAGTGTTTGCTGGAAAATAATCAGCTGTCCTTACATTTCTAAACGTAGGTCCTTACGTTTCAGTCATTTGGAAGTAAATCTTCATGTAAAACCTTCATGTAAAATGTAAATCTTCATGTAAAACCTTCATGTAAAATCAGCTTGCAGACTGCTTCAGCTTCTCTCCATCTTTTTCCCCTCACCGCTATAGAGAGTTCCAGTGAATCCGAATGCGAGTCCGATGAGGACAGCACCTGCTCTAGCAGCTCAGACTCTGAAGTTTTCGACGTCATTGCAGAAATCAAACGTAAAAAGGCCCATCCTGACCGACTTCATGATGAACTTTGGTACAACGACCCAGGCCAGGTACGCAGGCTTTTATGCTCTTGCTGTGAAGGTTGCACACCCACACATCACATTTATGACTGCTGGCTCAGAAGATGCATGGTAGCTGGTATTGAAACTGAATTTTACTCTCAGGGCTGGGCGTCATCCTTCACAGCTTATTTCTTTTCAGCTTCAGCTCCAAAGCGTAAGCACCAGAGCAAGTGTTCCTTGAATCATATTTGACGATGTTTGTAAATCCTGTGTGAGGGAGCAGGATGGTGGTGCTGCCTCATTAAACTTGCAGTAAACGGAAGGAGACGAATGGTAGGATGAGGGAGAGAGCTCTTGTAGCTCTTTTTAAAAGCAGTTCATCTAGAAGTTATCTTGTAACCATACAGTAAACAATGTCCCAGGCCCTATGAGACTTCGTATTTGCCAGTTGGTAGAAGTCACAATTCCTTGTAACTTCTTGTTATTAAGCGTGTTTGAGCTAATGACGTCGTGTGTGTTTGTGCTCAGTTGCTCAGTCGTGTCTGACTCTTTTCGACCCCATGGACTGTATGTAGCTCATCAGGCTCCTTTGTCCATGGGATTCTCCAGGGAAGAATACTGGAGTGGGTTGTCATGCCCTTCTCCAGGGGATCTTCCCAACCCAGGGATCAAACCCGCATCTGTTGTGTCCCTGTGTTGGCAGGTGGATTCTTTACCATTGTGTCACCTGGGAAGCCAGTAATGTCATAGGTGGACATAATTATTTTTTATTTTCACTTTCTGTTTTATTATGAAGTTATACTGGTGGAACAGTGGTAAAGAATCTGCCTGCCAATGCAGGAGATGCAAGAGATGCGAGTTCAATCCCAGGGTTGGAGGGATACCACTGGAGTAGAAAGTGGCACCCCACTCCAGTGGTCTTGCCTGGAAAGTTCCGTGGACAGAGGAGCCTGGGAGGCTCTAGTCCATGGGGTCACAAAGAGTAAGACACTGTTGAGCAACTGAGTATGCACACACAATAATACATAGTGCAAAATAGTATCTTTTTAAAATAATTGTATTTTTACAAATGTATAATACATACAAAAGTAGTATCTTTAATACATGTCAACTTATCAAGCATAATTAAACATATCCCTAGAAAAAGATCATTTAAAATTTATATTTTGTAAATAAATTCATACTATTCTACATTATTTTGATATTGTTCTCCTGGTTCATATTAGATTACATTATCTTTTTTTTTTTAATGTAGAATTAATGTAGTTAGAATGCCTGACAGAAATGTACCTTGTGGTCCTTTTTGCTCTCTGAGAATTGAGCAGAAATGTTTACAAATTGTTAATACATTTTGGAATCTTTACTTTGGTACATTAATCATGTATATGATCTTTTTAAACAGCTTTAGCAAGTTATAATTCACATACCATACAATTTACACAATTAAAGTGTACAGTTCATTTTTTTTTGGTATATTCACAGAATTGTACAGTCATCACAATTTAATTTTAGAACATTTGTGTGTCCCCCAAGAAAAATCCTTTCTCCATTAGTCACTCCCCTTACCTGGTGTGTGGTCTTTTAATGGACTTTGTTCTCATATCAAGAAACAAATAGTCTCAGTGTTGTGTTGACTGTATTTGGTTTTGTATCCCCTGTACAGGTGAGCCTTATAAAGGGCTGATCTGTATTGGAGACCAGACCCTGGTAAAAGACGGGCATGTAAGATGTCTATTTGCTTCCCTGGAAATAAGTGAGCACTAAATGATTTTTCCGCGTTTTTCATCACAAGTTGTGTCCTGCATTAGGAATGTGTTGTGACTTTGGTGGGAATTCAATCACATCTCTGTTTGCCAGCTGTTATTTTGGATAATATCTTAATGTGATTTTTTTTTTTTTAGGTAGCCATATTATTCCTCTCTTGTACCACCTGGAGCTTTAGATTTCTCAAAGGGATAGAGAGACTTATAGTTTTTTTAATATTTCTTTTCCAAGTTTTATTGAGCTATTTTTGACAAAATGAGTTATAAATCCCTAGAACTCTAAAGAAATATGTATATGTATATAGAATATATATGTCTCATAATAATATCGTATATATAAATATCTATGTTTTAATTAATACCAAAAAAGTGAGAAATGGAACTCCACTTCTCCATTCTCCAGACTGATGCTCTGATCTCCTTTTTGATTCCATGTTAACCATTTATATTGAATAAACTCATGAACTGGTTAAGGCCCTTTAAGGTTTTGACCTCAGTTCTGCCTTTTTGGCGGAGAAGGCAATGGCATCCCACTCCAGTACTTTTGCCTGGAAAATCCCATGGACGGAGGAGCCTGGTGGGCTATAGTCCGTGGGGTCGCTAGAGTCGGACACGACTGAGCGACTTCACTTTCACTTTTCACTTTCATGCATTGGAGAAAGAAATGGCAACCCATTCCAGTGTTCTTGCCTGGAGAATCCCAGGGACAGGGGAGCCTGGTGGGCTGCCGTCTCTGGGGTCACACAGAGTCGGACACGACTGAAGCGACTTAGCAGCAGCAGCAGCTGCCTTTTTGGTCTTGTCACTCACTTATGTGATCCATTCCATTTATCTGGGTCTCATGTTCCTGGGTTCAGACAGTAAAGAACCTGCCTGCAACATGAGAGACTTGGGTTTAATCTCTGGGTGGCGAAGATCTCCTGGAGAAGGGAATGGCTCCCCACTTCAGTATTCCTACCTGGAGAATTCCGTGGACAGAGGAGCCTGGTGGGCTACAGTCCATGGGGTCGCAGAGAGTCAGACACGACTGAGCAACTAACACTTTGCTTTTCACTTTCATGTTCTTGGAGCATAACGTTGGATTCCTTCTTTCTCTTTTTTCTCTTTTCCTGGTTCGTCGTGTAGAATAGCCATCTTCTTTTCACATTTTGGCTTCTTGAAGCCTGTTTTTTCCTTTATTTTGAAATTACTAAGCATATCATGTGTGTGTTATTTCTCCCATGTAAATATTCTTAGTGCTTGCTTCAGCAGTACATACACTAAAATTAAAATAAGGGTTCCTTGATCATGTGGACCCTGAGCTAGGTATCACCCACCTATCCCCCCTGTAGTGCTTAACCAGCAGCTTTCTATCCAAGAAGCACCCAGGATTATTCACTTATCGAATCATGTGAGTGGAGTTCATGGCCAGAAAATGAATTAAGGTGAAAAAACAGACACAGAGTCCCCTGATTAGTGCTAGAAGTTTTTCTGGTTCTAGGAGTCATTTTCTTCCTTCTCCTTGAGATACCTTTTGGTCTCTTCTTTGAAAACATTTAATCTGCAGGTCACCTTCAAAGTGTTCTACATGTTCCTTCAGAATATAAACTAGGCTTTTCTTTTGTGAAAGAGTCATTTTTCCTGAAATAAGAAATAGCGGGAACATACTGGAAAGCAGTAGGAGAAGATGGGGGCAAACAGGGCGCTGACACTGATATTTTCTGCTCGCCTGCACAAATAAGTCGGGAATCCAGCGTTGTCATAGCGTTTCCCTTTATCAGACAATATAGACAGTTTGCAGCTTTATTGGTTTTGGAACATCCGTTTAATCTTCAAACCTTGACAGCCTTTCAGAGCTTCGGTACTCATGACATTAAAACCCACACAGTTTCCGCCGCATCGTCGTGCATGGAGTGGATTTTCCCCCCAATAAAAACGAATTACATTCTGTTTCTGACAGATGAATGATGGCCCACTCTGCAAATGCAGCGCAAAAGCGAGACGCACGGGCATCAGGCACAGCATTTATCCCGGAGAAGAGGTAACTGGTTTGGGTTATTATATTTGTCAGCGGTGAGCAGCCAGAAGTAGACAGATGCTGCTGCTATTCTGCTCCCCATAAATGAAGTAATACCCTGGAAATAGTCTTCTCAGGTTCCCTGATAGTCTCTGTTACTAATCACTGGAGAAGAGACATACTTGGGTTTTGGGGGTGGAATGGGAATGTTATCAAGGACACTTCGGGAGGTTCATTATTTAAAGTAGGCAAAGTGAATTTGAACTGCCCCCCCCCCTTTTTTTTTTTATCATTTTCAGTATCCTAAAATGGTCCGTAATTGTAATTGTTTTTCATGTTTTTGTTGTAAACGGTGGTGAATCTCTGGAGAAATGCTCTTATCGAGGTGCTGTATGGCACATGTCCTCTTCCCTTGGGGATGTGCGTGTACGCCCTTGCCTTTGTCAGTCTTTGTCTGTTGTCTCCACTCAGCTGTGAGCGTCACACTGACTTGTTTGACCTGTGTCACACCCTACCCCTGGGTCGTCAGGAACACTCCAAAGGTGTTTGCATGATGAGTTGAACACTTTTACATTGAAGAGTTATATGTAACTACTCCCGATCAATTATTTTCCTTCGTTTTTTTCCCCATTACGTTTTACTTCTCTGCAAGGTATTCTCGTTAATCCCAGGATTGTCACTTTATGCTTCAGCACACTGTATTTAGGGCTTCCCTGGTGACTTAGTGGTAAAGAATCTGCCTGCCATCGCAGGAGGCGCAGGAGATCCTGGTTTGATCCCTGGGTCGGGAAGATTCCCTGGCAAAGGGAATGGCAACCAGCTGCAGTGTTCTTGCCTGGGAAATCCCATAGACGGAGGAGCCTGGCAGGCTATAGCCCATGGGGTCACAAAGAGCTGGACACCACTTGGACTAAACAACAACAATAACAACAGAGTATAGTGAGGGCATGTGGGACAAGGCCTGTGCCCTGTGAGTGTCCGTGTGCATGCCTCAGGCCGGGGTCTCTGCAGGTGGGGCTGCTGTGGAGACCTTCCATGGTCAAGAGGAGTGTGGGCTCAGGACTGAGCAGAGGGGGATGTCCACCTGGGGTGGACCTTTAGAGCTGGGCTTGTCGAAGTTGTCTCACGTGGGGCCAGGATGGTTTTCATACGCGCATCTCCGTCTGTGCCGAGAAAGCTGCCCGAGAAAGGGCATGGTGGAGGGGGCTTCTTGTAGTGGAGGGGGACCTGGAAGGAGCTGATGGCTGCAGGCTGTGTGCTGACTGTTTTTCGCACGGCTGGGCAGCAGAGCCCTCTGTGAAGGGAGATTCGGGTGGGCAGTGGTGCTGGCTGAGGCAGTCAAACCCATTCTTAGAGTATACTTGGCCCTTTCACCATGGATGGGGCCTACATGGTCCACATTCTGTCAAGGGGCCAGTTGGCCCTCAGGGATGGTGCCATATTGGGGTCCCAGCGGTGGTCATTATAGGTGGCTGGTATGGCAGTCAGCTTAGCAACTTAGCCTTGGATGCTGTTGAGCTCCATCTGCTCCTGTGTCCACTTCATGTCCATTCATTCATTCATGCCCATCCTGTCGGCTCTGGGGGACTGACTGCTGACTGAGGCTGGCCGGGGCATTTTGTCAGCTCAGTGGTTTAGAACCTCTTCCACGGTGGGTGTCCCCCGCCCTGGGGGCACCCCAAGACTGTCTTATCCCTGATCATCCCAGGTTTTTCCTTCTAGGCCTCTGACCAGCTGGCCGGCCACTTGCTTTCTGCCATGCTGCTGCTGCTGCTGCTGCTACTAAGTCGCTTCAGTCGTGTCCGACTCTGTGCGACCCCATAGACGGCAGCCCACCAGGCTCCCCTGTCCCTGGGATTCTCCAGGCAAGAACACTGGAGTGGGTTGCCATTTCCTTCTCCAATGCATGAAAGTGAAAAGTGAAAGTGAAGTCTCTTAGTCGTGTCTGACTCTTCTCGACCCCATGGATTGCAGCCCACCAGGCTCCTCCATCCATGGGATTTTCCAGGCAAGAGTACTGGAGTGGGTTGCCATTGCCTTCTCCGTTTCTGCCATGAGTCCATCTTTATTCTAACCTCAGGCTACTTCTCTTTCCACACAAAGTAGATGACCAGGTATACCACCTGGAACCCCGCCCACTGGGTGGTCTCCCTCGTCCCTGTCTTCAGAGCCATCCATGAAGAAGGCTGCAGCACAGTCTGTTTTTGGCTTGCACCTCCTTTCTTTTCTTTGTTTTTTAAAGAACGCTGTCTTATTTATTTGGCTGTACCAGGTCTTAGTTACGACGTGCAGGATCCTTAGTTGTGGCATGTGGGAATCTTAGTTATGGCATGCGGGGTCTAATTCCCTGACCAGGGATTGAACCCAGGCCCCCTGCTTTGGAAGCTTAGAGTCCTCACCCCAGGGCCACCAGGGAAGTCCCTGTACTTCCTTTTTGGCTGACCCATTTGCAAACTGAGCTTGGACTTTTCCTTCTGCTTTCAGTACCCCTGACTTTAGTCATCAGCTGAGGGAGTGTGCTGATGCGACAGTGGTGGGTGCCCAGTTTGTTCATGCCCCCTACTCTGTGTGTGCCAGGTTCTATGGTTCTGGTTATAGGCACCCTCCTTCTTATGATTGCCCCACCCAAACGTGTGCCCAGAGGGGACTGGCAGAACCCAGCTCTCGTCGGGCAGTTCCAGCCCCACATCTGTTTGCTGTCCCTTGGCTGTGCCTTCCATGTCTGCCAGGGCCCAGCAGCATACTCGAAATTGCTTTGCAAAGGCACATAATTTTTCATGACAGACAGCACGGCTTGGCTTCAGAACCTCAGAGGCCAGCATGGTGATTCTCCCAGTGTGTCCGTAAGCCCCTCTCAGCATCTTTTCCTACCAGCAGTCTGGGATTTGCTGAATCACGTGGCTCCCATTGCAGGGCAACTTGAGCTGTGGTTTGAAACTGCCGAGGCCTTTCTCACTTGAGCAGGCCTTTCTCACTTGAGTCGCTCTCATAGCTGGTGGCCTTTTGTGCCATTTTATAAATGGGCTGTAGTAATATCCTCTCTGAGGATGGCGTTGCCTCCTGAACTTGAAGAGGCCCACCTGGTATTCTGTTTCCCTCTTCACTGTAGGAATGGAAGAGGCAGTAGTTTTGTGTTTTACTTTGGATGGCTGTCTTGGAACCACTGACTCCTAAAAATGGAGTGGCTGTGGGAGGCCCTGAATCTTGGTAGGGTTTCTCTCCCACTCTTTGGAGCATGTACAGTTTACCAAGACTTTTCGCTCGGTCGACATAATGTCAAAGATACAATGGAGCAGTATGACATGCTGCAGTATTCTAGGTCAGGAGCGCCTTGGACTGTATGATGACAGTGAGTAGAAGAATTCACACAGGCTGGTGGCAAAACCGTTAGTGTTGTCTATTCCATGAGAATGTGAACCTGTTCTCATCAGAGCTGGTCCTCATTCTGTTGGGATAGGAAAGAATACATTCAGCAGGTCAGTTGCCGCATACTTCGTGCCTGAGATCACGTTCATCTGCTGAAACTGTGCTATAACACCTGGCACGGCAGGTGCAGTCGGAGCTACTTGGCTGAGCTTCTTGTGGTCTATGGTCATCTGCCGGGATCCACTTGATTTCTTCAGGGCCCAGACTGGTGCATTAAACAGACCGTGATAGGGGCAGTCACCCTTGTGTCATTTGGATCCTTAAGGGTGGCACAATCTCCACCATTCCCCAGAGTCACACTGTTTTTGATGTCCAAGTTGGGTTCTGCTTGACCTTTCCCACTATGGTGGCTCTTACTCCACAGATCAGGGACCCAGGGGGAGGTGTCACCGTCTGCCCATTTTGTCAATTCCAGTGGTACGTCTAGGGACCAAGGAAATGACCACTGGGTGGATCTGTAGACTCAGTGGACCTCCTATAAGCCAGACCGTGACCAAGATCTATACTGCCTTGGCCTCATCTGCCCCACTCTGACGGGGGTAGCAGGATGATACGTCCAGTCTTTGAGTATCACTTGATTCAGATGGTGTGTCCAGCACTCCTTACACTGTGTGACTTCCTCCTTCCCCAGCGTACAGTTCCTTGAGCACAATGGGCATAGGCCCCTTTGGGGAAGGACAGGGTTGTCATGACTATTTTTGCTTGTGATTGTGTCACAGGGCCTGGCCTCTGGCCTCTTGGGCAGCCTTTTCAGTCAGTGGATTTCAGTACAGTAACTTGGTCGGGTCTGGAACTGGGCAAGGGATTATGACTGTGTATGGGAGCAACCTACCTTAAGCCTCTTGTTTGTCCAGTCTTGATTTCTTCCGTTGGCACAAACTAAGGTGGTATGCTTGTCAGCTACCCATTTATTTTGTACCCAAGGACACCAGGCTGTGAAAGCCTCTTCTGTGACCCTTTTGGGTCAGATCCCCTTGGCTGCCACTTTGGTCCTACCGGTCATGATGATAATTGTGTAACCTGGCTTCTTATAATGAGCTCCATCGTCTTACCTCTGGTTTCAGAGTCTTGTCATCCTTGATGTGGTCAGCAAGCTGTGTACTGTGTCAGCCCCTCTTATGCTCAGTCCTGGCCTGCAGAGGATGCCACCACTGATCATCCTACTGATGCTGGTGCCCCTGTGCCAGCATGTTCCTTTTGGCCTTGGTCAGTGGCATGTCTTCTGGGCCATGAAAGATGATTATCTGGTATTTTTTCAGGCATAGATATTATATCCATCCCAGTGTGCCCATTTCCTTGAATCTTTGAATTCCTTCTTTTTCTGTCTGTCCTGCAGTTTTGGTATTTTCACTTTAGTCAGCATGGACCATTGCTTTTTCATGCTACTAAGACATCTGACAGAGAAGGCAATGGCACCCCACTCCAGTACTCTTGCCTGGAAAATCCCATGGATGGAGGAGCCTGGTAGGCTGCAATCCATGGGGTCTCGAAGAGTTGGACACGACTGAGCGACTTCACTTTCACTTTTCACTTTCATGCCTTGGGGAAGGAAATGGCAACCCACTCCAGTGTTTTTGCCTGGAGAATCCCAGGGACGGGGGAGCCTATTGGGCTGCCGTCTGTGGGGTCACACAGAGTCGGATATGACTGAAGCGACTTAGCAGCAGCAGCAGCAAGACATCTGAGTGGAACTTCCCTGGTGGCTCAGACAGTGAAGAACCTGCCTTCAATGCAGGAGACCCTGATTCAATCCCTGGGTCAGGAAGATCCCCTGTAGAAAAGAATGGCAACCCACTCCAGTATTCTTACCTGGAGAATCCCATGGACTGAGGAGCTTGGTGGGCTACAGTGCATGGGGTCACAAAGACTCAGACACGACTGAGAGACATCTTAGTAGGGAGTTCCCAGCATCTCCTGATGGCCTTGGATCCTGAATGCTCCTAACTCCGTCAGCTGTTCCCTAACCAACTGTTTCCTGGTCCTCTTGATCATGCACTGCCAGTCCTGTGTGAGTTCCTGCTGCTGGCATGTGCTGGCGCTGGCTAGTTCTTATAGTTCCTGTGGGATATTATGTTTCCTCTTAGTACTTTCCAGCTGTGAAATGTGAAACCAGTGATGCTATTCAGTTCAGTCGCTTAGTCACGTCCAACTCTGCGACCCCATGGACTGCAGCATGCCAGCCTTCCCTGTCCATCATCAACCCCGAGAGCCTACTCAAACTCATGTCCATCGAGTTGGTGATGCCATCCAACCATCTCATCCTCTGTTGTCCCCTTCTCCTCCTGTCTTCAGTCTTTCCCACCATCAGAGTCTTTTCCAATGAGTCAGTTCTTCCCATCAGGTGGCCAAAGTATTGGAACTTCAGTTCCAGCATCAGTCCTTCCAATGAATATTCAGGACTGATTCCCTTTAGGTTTGACTGGTTTGATCTCCTTGAAGTCCAAGGGACTTTCAAGAGTCTTTTCCAACACCACAGTTCAAAAGCATCAATTCTTTGGCACTCAGCTTTCCAACTTTCACATCCATACATGATTACTGGAAAAAACATAGCTTTGACTAGACAGACCTTTGTCAGCAATGTAATGTCTCTGCTTTTTAATATGCTCTCAAGTTTTTCATAGCTTTTGTTCCAAGGAGCAAGTGTCTTTTAATTTCATGGCTGCAGTCACCATCTGCAGTGATTTTGGAGCCCAAGCAAATAAAATCTGTCACTGTTTCCATTGTTTCCCCATCTATTTGCCATGAAGTGATGGGACTGGATGCCCCATGATCTTCATTTTTTTGAATGTTGGGTTTTAAGCCAGCTTTTTCACTCTCCTTTTTCACTTTCATCAAGAGGCTTTTAAATTCCTCTTCACTTTCTGCCATAAGGATGGTGTCATCTGCATATCTGAGGTTATTGATATTTCTCCCGGCAGTGTTGATTCCAGCTTGTTCTTCATCCAACCTGGCAGTTATGCTGTGGTATGACCCTAATTTTAGGTCTCTTGTCAGGTAGGGAGATTTGATGGGGTAGGGGAGGTGAGGACAATGTCACCTTCAGGGGCTTTCCTTGTCTTCAGACAGAGGAGTGCTTGCTCTTCATAGACAAGGCTAGGTTGCCTCTGAAGATTCAGAAGGTTTAGAGGAGTCTAAGGAGGCAAACTGGAGAAGGAAATGGTAACCCACTCAGTGGGAAATCTTCCCTGTGAAATGCAATGGACAGAGGAGCCTGGCGGACTACAGTCCATGAGGTCACAAAGAGTCAGACACGACTGAGTGACTAAATGACAACAAGGCGTCAAAACCTGTACGTCCGCATCGCAGGTTCCATAGCCCTGACCTTGGAGTAACAGACCTACGGTGGATGGTTGTTAATTAGTCTTTAAGGCCCACCGACTCTGACAGGTGAGCCCCAGGCGTAGTCCTGGCGCGCAGCCTGACCTCGCGCTGCTGGTGATGGGAGCCTCTTAGTGGGCCATCAGCAGGTCCTCTGCTTTCATGTCTGGCTTCCAGCTGCCTTTCCTCCTCCTCCTCTCCGGCTGCATTTCTGCAGAGCAGTGGTTCTCTTAGGCCTTCTGACTAGTATCAGCAGCACCTCAGACCTTATTAGATGTGCAGATTCTCAAGCCTGCCTCAGCTGCTGAATCAGAAACTTCCGGGCACGAGGAGCAAGCAGTCTGAGATCACCCTAAAGTTTGAGGAACAAGGTAGAGCATCAGTGGTGCTCGGTAGTAGTCATCCATCCCACTATCCGTACAGCTTCTGGTCACTCCAAGTCTTCAACACCTGCTGCATCGCACCTGCTTCCGCTGGTACAGTCTCCCACTGAGCATCTTTGAAAGTTTCAGCTGGCGAGTTATCTGGTGCCAGGGGCTGTGTGTGCCACCAGGCACTGTGATGGGTTCTTTATTGCCAGTCGGATGGCAGGTGATTCAGCTCCAAAACTTCATCTTACCTCCTGCTTTCTTGGATCATCTCTGGTACCTACTGTCACACCCTGGATTCTCTGGAAGCAGATGTGAAGGTGAAGTCTGGGGTGCATGATGTTTCTCAGGGATCTTCACCTGTGAGCGGAAGAGGGTATAAGCAGGACTGGACAGAGGGATTGGCCGAACTGTGAGTCAGCCCCAACAAAGCCCCAGTCAATCTGGTGATGACCCAAGGAATGAGTATTGCCCATTCAAGGTGGGCCGCAGTGGCTGGGCCTTCGTACCTCTGTCTCGCTCAGTATACACCTGACATCAGGTGAGGGGGCTCTGCTCGTGACGCAGATCCTGAAGGAGCCGGCAGCTAGAGACTGCTGTCAGCACTGTTTACGGGCAACAAGTCCTTCCCTGAAGGGTGGTCTGGGTCACACATCGCTGTGTCTGTCAGAGTACCCAGTGATTCTGCTGATCCTGCTTTCCTTTTCTTGCCCTAAGCTCCATGCATGTTCTGTTCCACCAATTCTTGTGGTTCCTACATTTCTGTTTCCTTCTATTTTTACTCAGCATATTTAACCATATCACTTTGTTCCCCTTCCTGTTATAGCCTACTGCTATTACTTCTGAGATTGTTCTTTTTGCTTTTTGGTTTATTGGGAGGTTAGCAAGGTCAAGTATTGTGTTATTTTACAAATGAAAAGGAAGATAGTCATGGAAATTTAGTTCTAGAAAGATCTCTATGTTGTTCAAACCCCTTGTATTGTATGTGAATAGGCAGGTTGAATACCAGTGACCAGCCAGCTCATGTTTATCCATTCAGTTAGTGGTAAAGTGAATACTGTTCTTTTCCTACCAGTTTGTGAAGGAACACACATAAAACCTCTTTTGTCAGATGTGAATGTAGAAAATACAGTCTAGTTTTGAGCAACAATATTTTGCCACTTTACTCTTAAACTTACTTTTGTTTTTCCCCTCAGGCCATCAAGCCCTGTCGTCCTATGACCAACAATGCTGGCAGGCTTTTCCACTATCGAATTACAGTCTCACCTCCCACAAACTTTTTAGTAAGTTCCTACCAAAATCTATTTCATTTGTTAAAAAATATAAATAGGATCTATGTGTGTTAATAGGTTGAAATGTGAATAGGCTAAGTGTGGACTCAGTTCTTAAAAAAATATTTTATTTTTATGCTGATAAAACTGGCCTTTATCATAATGACTTTAATTTGGCTTCCTCTCATTATACTAATTTCTGTGTCGTTTTTCTTTTATATTGTTGGTACCTCATAAGACCCAGTGAACTATGGATAGGTCTGTTAGAGCTATGGAGTTGGAAGAATGCATAGAACACTTGTGTATCTCTTAAAAATTGGCAAATAACTTATATATTATCTAGTGACCCATAACTATTGCATTTATGACAGTAAATGCCTAATATTTGTTGACTGTGGTACCAGGCACCATTCTGTGTTTGAAATGTATTAACTTATTTCTCACAGAAAGTTGATGGAGTAGGTATTATTTTCCCCAGTATGCAGATGGGACAGTTGGACAACTGTTTCTACAAATGTTTCTTCAAATGTTTCTACAAATAAGGTTAAGTAACTTGCTGAAGACTATTCAGGTAACATGTGGCACAGTGCGGACTTGAACCTGGGCAGACTGACTCTGTAGTACACGGCTGTATGCTATTTTACTGTGCTATACTGCTGTTGACAGCAGTATAATTAATTAATTCTGGTTGCATTTTTTATTAAGAGATTTCAATTTCAAAATTAGATTTTTTTTGATGTTTTTCTACCTAAAAGTTACTTTCCTATTTGAAGGAATATTAAATGTTTATTTATTATTTATTTATTTTGATCACTTCTCAGCTTTTTGACTAAGATCAGGAGTAGTATAGGGGCTTCCCAGGTGGCACAGTGGTAAAGAATCCTTCTGCCAATGCATGAGATAGAAGAGGCCCAAGCTCTATCCCTTGGTTGGAAAGATCCCCTGGAGAAGGAAATGGCAACCTGCTCCAGTATTCTTGCCTGGGAAATCCCATGGACAGCAGAACCTGGCGGGCTACAGTCCATGGGGTTGCAAAGAGTTGGACATGACTGGACACACTATTTGGTTGTTCCAGGACTTAATGGGGTGCTCAGGATCTTTCACTGCAGCATACCAACTCTTAGTTTCGGCATGAGGGATCCAGTTCCCCAACCAGGGATTGAAGCCTGGTCCCCTGCGTTGGGAGCTCAGAGTCTTAGCTGTTGGACCACAGGGAAGTCCTTCAGAATTAGATTATTAATAATTATTTATTTTAACAACTTTACTGAATATGATTAATATACCATAACTCACCCATCTAAAATATATATTTTATGATATTAAGAATTGTGAAACTTTAACACTACAATCTAATTTTAGAACATTTTCATCATTTCCCTAAGAAACCCTGTACTTACTGGCAGTCAGTTCTTTCTTGCTGCCCAGCCTTCAGCAACTACTAACATATTTTGTCTTTATCATTTGCCTAGTCTAGTATTTCATATGAATAGAAACATATAATGTATGATCATTTTGGTTTCTTCTGCTTAGCAAAATGTTTTCAAGATTCATCCATGGTGTAATATGTAACTTCATTCCGTTTTACTGCTGTATGGATATACTATATTTGATTTATCCATTCATCAGTCAGAGAACATTTGGGTGGTATCCACGGTTGGGCTATTATGAATAATGCTGCTGTGAACGTTTATTTACAAGTTTTTGCGTGGATGTATGTTTTCCTTTCCTTTGAGTATAACTCTAGGACTAGAGTTGCTGGACTGTGTGGTAAATCTGTGTTTAGTATTTTGAGGAACTACCAAACTATTTTCCAAAATGGCTTTACCATTATTATTTCGTTTGAAGTTCTCTCATTATATTTAATTTAGGACAACTTTGTTGAGTTATTCAGATGGGAAGTAACAGTAATATTAGAAAAACAAATGTGCATTAGGATATTCTTTAGTTTCCCCTACCCACCTAAGCTTTTCATATATATATGTGTGTGGGGGTATATGCATAAATGTTTATATATATGTAAATGTTTAAAAGAATAATGTTCAATATCTATGTAGAAAAAACATGTATTTTAGGTTTCTAATCTTGATCATTTGCTCCATGTTTAGCATTTAGGGTTAAAAATGGCAGACCATAAGAATGGCATAATGAACAGAGTCTCTTATGCTTAGATTAGCATATGTATATTTTGATTAGATTCTATTTTCAGGTAATTAAGATCTTTGACATTATGCAAGAATTGGTTTGTTACAGTGTTTGCTGGCTGGGCTTTTCCTCGGGGGGGTCTGGGGTTGGAGCTGTGAGGGGAGGAGCCGCTGGCACCCTGGGGCCTTCAGAGCCTTCCAGGCTGCTACTTGTCTTCACTGTTGTGTTACTTAGTCTTCTCTACTTTGAGCTTTGATTTGGCTGTGTGATTATCTTTTTCTTGTTAGGACTTCTGTTAGTACAGAAATACAGTTTAGTGAGAACAGGACTGGTAGTATTATGAGATTAAATAAAACAAGTTCCTAGAAAATGAAGTCATGTAGCCTTTTTTCCTTTATGGCAGCCATAATAAACCTCCTTGATTATCTAGTATATAACTGAAGTCAGAGAATCCTACCAAGCTAGAGTTAAACTTCTTTGTAAAGTTTCTCCCTGGTGTCTGGGAGAACGTGAGCAGGAGTCTGTACTTGCTCGCTTTGGTTGGTTGCTTTTGTCCTGATAGATACTGTGCATGTAAAAGTCATATCATTTGTTCATGCTTCATGTTTCTGTTTGCTTTTAGACTGACAGGCCAACTGTTATTGAATATGATGATCACGAGTATATCTTTGAAGGATTTTCTATGTTTGCACACGCCCCCCTGACCAATGTAAGTATGTGCTAATTGGCCGGCTTTCTCCTTCCCTGTGCCCCCTTTCTTTCTAAAAGTCAAAGGAAATTTCTTTTCCTCTGACTTCTAAGTAACAACTACTTTACATCCCTTTGCCTAAGCTACAGGAAGTCAGCGGCAGTGTGTGTCAGGTGGGAGTGTGACATCTGTGCTAATGAGTCACAGGTTTGGTCCACATTAGATGGTGTAAGTAAACATGTATCAGAATAACATTTTGAGAGTGTGAAAGATTGAAAAAGAAGGATAAACTGTGGAGTAATGTGTCAAAGCTATTTTGGGGTGGGTGTCCTTCAAAAGAGAGCTGGAAAGTTTTAAGGAGAAGCTATTACTTAGTCTGTGAGTCACAGGTAAAGAAATGGAGCTTGTTCAGGGCCTGAGTTAACTTCATAGTTTTCTGCTTTTGCATCCCAGGAAGACGTCCTCTTTAAGAGACTTTGACATACAGATCATGATATTCTCAGGTATTAAGGCTGATCTGTTGGTAATCGGTTCAGATGGAAGTCCTGTAAGTCAAAATCTTTCTGTTTCAAAGCTAGCTGTCTTAGGGGTTGTTTTACTTATTGTGTACTCTAGTTGGATGTAGAGTGGAATTCACTGGTGACTCAGGAAGGGAATGTAGAGGTATCCATGAGTCAGTCAAGACACTGCTATAGAACTTACTGAATTTATAGCTACGGTATATGTACATTGAAGTAGAATGTTCGTTAATTCTTTCCGGTTTACATAAAAGAAATTATATCTGCAGTTTGAAAAGTTATTTTAGTTTATTTGAAATGTGAAATTCTGTTCCATTGAAGAGTAAAGAATAAAACCTTTGTCTAATCTTTCCACTTTCTATTTTTTTTTAGTAGACATGATTCCATAGTAGTGATACTAATTTAAAACAAATTGTTTCTTAATGAGATTTTCTTTATGCCACAGTATATTTTATCTCAGAGAATTTTTTTTGAGAAGATGATTACATTGTAAGTGTAAAAATAAAATCACTTGATAATACATATCACATATCTCTAGGGTGAACCATAATATAGAAAATCATGTAATATTGAACTATATTTTTTATTGAGGTATAATTGACATATAATGTTACTAGTTTCAGATATATAGCATAATGATTCAGTATTTGTATATATTGTGAAGTGATCACCATGATAAGTCTAATTAACATCTATCATCATCCATACTTACAAACTTTTAAATTGGACTATTTTTTTTTAATTGAAGTAAAGTTGATTTATATGGTGTGCTAATCTCTGCTGTACAGCAAAGTGACTCAGTTATCCACACATATACATTCTTTTTTATATTCTTTTCCATTATGGTTTATCCCAGGATACAGTTCCCTGTGCTACACAGTAGGATCTTGTTGTTTTATCCATTCTAAGTGTAATAGTTTGCAATCTCTTAGTATATCCCTCTTCTTCCCCTCTCCCTTGGCAACCACAAATCTACTCTCTCTGTTTGTGTATTTGTTTCTGTTTTGTAAATAGGTTAATTTGTGCTATATTTTAGATTCCACATGTAAGTGACACAGTATGGCATTTGTCTTTCTCTTTCTGACTTACTTCACTTAGTACGATAATCTCTAATTGCATCCTTGTTGCTTCAGATGACATTTCGGTCTTTTTTAATTAATTACTTTTTTAATTGAAGAAGAATTGCTTTTTCGTTGTTTTCTGTCAAATATCAACATGAATCAGCCATAGGTATACATATGTCCCCTCCCTCCCCACTTTGTTCTTTCTTATAGCTGAGTAGTATTCCATTGTATATACATACCATATCTTCTTTATCCATTCATCTGTCAATGGATGTTTAGGTTGTTTAGACAATTTTTAAACGGTTTTTATGAAAAGGCACTAGGATGTTTTTAAATTTGAAGGTTTCTTATTTTATTACTTTTTAAATGTCTCAATTAGGCCCTCAAACCCTTTGTTACACTAAATCTCAGTCTTAGAGTTGCAAAGGCCTTTAGAAGTCATTTAGTCCAACTTGCCCCTACATTGCGCCACCTCATGCAAAGAGTTGACTCATTGGAAAAGACTCTGATGCTGGGAGGGATTGGGGGCAGGAGAAGGGAACGACAGAGGATGAGATGGCTGGATGGGATCACCGACTCGATGGACATGAGTTTGAGTGAACTCCGGGAGTTTGTGATGGACATGGAGGCCTGGTGTGCTTCGAATCATGGGGTCGCAAAGAGTTGGACACGACTGAGCGACTGAACTGAACTGAGCCCCTACGTTATACTTTTCTCTCTTTTTTCCCTCAGAGGACTTGCAAATACAATAGTTAGTTACCATGAAAATACTTGAAAATTATCTATCTTATCTCTTAATTCCCTTTAAGTAATATAGATCTCATTTTAACTTTTAGGGTCACTTTAAAGAAGGAAGCTGTATGGCTTCAGAGAGGGTTTAAACCTTAATGATTCTATTTACTAGCTGTATGATTTGACATTTCAATTTTTATAAGCCTTGACTTTTCTCATCTGTAAAATAGAGGTTATTAGTTATGGTACTCTTACTGGCTTTTATAAAAAAATAAATGAGATGACACATGAAAAGTGTTTATCATGATGTTTAATACACAGTACATTTGGCACTTATTATTTTGGATAAGATGTCAGACAGACATTTGAGTTTTTCTTCTAATTCTTATTTTTTTTTTAAACTGATTATTGGTACGTATGTGACATGGAAGTGATTCTTTGAGCTTTATTAAAGTTTCTCAACACAAGGTTTTGGCACTGAGAGGCTGCTAGTGTGAAATTAATTGCAGTTGTTACTGTTGCTATAAAATAAAAGATAGGACTGAAAAATTCCTGGCTTCAGCATATATATATATATATATATATATATATTTATAAATATTCAAGCTCTCAGAACTTGAGAACTTAACTCAGTAATGAGAAGATAAGCCCCATCATTTATGTTAGAGATGTTGATAAAATAAATCGAGTTTTAAGCTAAGTGTTGTACAGTTCATAGGAATTAGATCCATCAAAGGCCTCTTGAATTTGAAATAGCCTCCCAAGAAAAAGAATTATTAAATCGCTTTACTGTTCTGATTCATTTTCTTGCCAGAGAGAACACATCAGCATGAAGGGCATGTAAATGATGGTAATGTTAGAATCTCAACCCAGTTTAGTTTTGACAGGTTCTCTTAAGGTCTTCTTGAATTAAAGTGGATTGAAAGCCTTGTTGGCTAAGTATAGAACATTCCAGGAGAATTTTATCTATTTATGTAGTACATTTGTTATTACTTATAATACCTGGTGCTTTTAAGGACTTCGATAACATAACTATGGTTACCTAGATTTGTGTTGTACATACATAATATTTTATCCTGCCCTCAAAAGCACAAAGAAACGCCATGATCCTTTCCCTGCTGCCTTAATTGGCTTTCCATTTCCAATGGCCTTTCTGTCCTGGATTGTAGTCATTTAGTGCCTGGAAATAGTAGAGTTAGAATATAGAAGTTTAGGAATGGTTTTTTGATTTGTTTCTGGTAGGATGAGATGGGAGTTAGTGTTAGTCACTACTCAAACATGTTTTAAGAAAAGATCAAAGGTGTTTATATTGTTTGATTGGCCGACTGAGCTCTTGATCAACTGAGTTCCCAATATATAGGAAAAGGACAAGTTCTCTTTGAGTCTTAGAGATGCAAGTTTGAATAGAAAGGGAGATTCTGCCTTCCCAAATTTGTGTGTCTGAGAAGGGTTCTAGTGGTATGGGTGACTGCCCCAAGGGAAATACAGCATGTGTAAGAGGAGAGGTTAAAGGAGTCCCCCAAAGTGATTTTAGGTGAAGTCATTGAGGAAGGAACTGTAGTTGCATTAATCATCAGCAGAGCTGCTGTTGCACAGAGCAGAAGGAGTAAAGTTTACACTTCTGTGCTTTCTCTGCCTCTTGACTCTTCCCAAGGGCTCTGGTCCTTTTCTCTCCTGAATGCACTCCCCACGTAATGCAATGTCACCCATGTTTTTTCCTCTCATGCATGTTCTGACATCAATATTTATAGCTGTGACACATGGCTCTGTGCTTCACACTCACATTTCAGATTGTGCATTGGACACACCCACCTTGATGTCCCCTCAGGTACCTCACCCTCAACTTGTGTGAAACTGAGCTGGTCATCTTCTCTACATACTGAGTTTAAGGGACTTAGGGTTACACCCTGTGAATTTCCTTGTTTTGATGTCATCCTGACCTAGCTATTCCCTTAGGCTAGAAACCTGGAAATCATCCTCTGTTCTCTGTCTTTCATTTCCAGGTCAGAATGGTCACTGTGGATTTCCGTCCCATCTCCTATGTCTAAAAGTCTTCCCCTTCCTCTTTTGGACTTCTCTTCATTTGGTTCCTGGGCTGTTCCATTAGGCTCCTGGTCTCTTGCCTTGCTCCTCTGTACGCCCTTCCCACCCTGTTTACACAGCGACCATGTGAAACTGTGTTGGTCTCTCACTTATAGCACTTGAATGACTTCTTGCTGCCATAAGGATAGCTCTGAATCCTTAACCTGGTTTATAAGATCTGCGGAATATAGTTCATACTTTCTAGAATTTCCTTGTGTCTCTGTCTTCATTCATTTCACTCCTGAAGAGCTAAATGACCTATTTTGGCTCCAGCTTCTTTTTCTCTGCCTTGCTAGAAACTAAATTCCTGTTCTTTAATGCACTGTGGTGACCTGAATGGGAAGGAAATAAAAAAGGGAGGAGATACATGTATATCTGTGACTGATTGACTTTGCTGTACGGTAGAAACTAACACAACGTTATAAAGCAACTTTACTCCAATAAAAATTAATTTAAAAGAATAAACAAACACCTTTTTCTTTCCCAGTTAATTTTCTGAATGACCTGGAAAATTCCTTCTCATCTTTAAAGACTCAACTCAAATGTTACCTCCTCTTTGATTCTTTTGTACTTTATACTATTCAACATTTTGTTTGTTTTTTTAATGGCACTCTGACAGGTTACACTGTATCACACTCTATTTATGCTTGTTTTCATGCTTTTCTCTTAGATCTCTGCCTTTTTAAAAGATAGAGGGTGTGGCCTATTTTAGAGTATCTGTGAATCTATCGGTTGTTAGTAATGTATTTTAAAACTGTGAATAATTGCACAAATTATTCATAAACTATGCTCAAATATTTTTAAATGCTTGTAGGAAGAAAGAACTTCAAAATGATAGTGACCTTAGCATGTCGCTTCAGCTGGTTTAGAACCCATTACCACGAGAAAGTTGAAAATGGATCTCTTATTAAAGTTAATTATGAATTTCACTTAAATTAGCCACTATCCTTCAAAAAAAAAAAGCACCTAAGAGCTAAACTTCATTTCTGAGAAAAAGATTTCCAGTAGATGGCATTGTAAGACTGTTTTTCTTACCATTCCTTTTGCTGGTGGAATTAAAATTTGTTTCTTTCTAATTGCTGTGGTTTGTAAAAACGATGACATTTATATAAAATCGTCTTATGGACAGATCGAGTGGCCAGAAAAGCCTACTTAACACATCTCTAGGGCTTCTGAGTCTATTATTTTCTCCAGCTACTCAGCCAAACCACTGCTCTAACCTCACACCCCTCCCTTTTTCAGTCCTCCGTTCATTCAAAAATAGGCCTAGAGAAAACCTCTTAAATGTGGGCACTAGGCTGGTATCTAATGATACATTTGTAAAGCAAGACAGATGTGGATTTATTTCATCTGAGCTTTCCTTCATCTTCACACATACTCTGAACATTAGGACAGATATTATTAGGACAGTGTTAGGTAATGAGAGATGGATACCCTAGTGGCTTAGAACTGGGGTCAGGAGCAAGGGTTTCTAATTCACCAGATCCCTGTTATCAGGTGGCACTAGTGGTAAAGAACCGACCTATCAATGCAGGAGATGTAAGAGACACGTGTTTTACCCCTGGGTCAGGAAGATCCCCTGGAGGACCCCACTCCAGTACTCTTGCCTGGAGACTCCCATGGACAGAGGAGCCTGGTGGGCTATGGTCCATAGGGTCGCAAAAAGTCAGACACGACTGAGCGACTAACACACACACACACACACACACACACTACCTTAGGCAAAGTATCTGATTCTCTGTTTTTTGTTTCTTCCACTGTACACTAGGGAGAATAATTGTACCTATCTCACAGGATGGCTATGTGAGTGACAGTATATGAAACAGTAGAACAGGGCCTACCTAGCTAGTAAGTGTTAGCTATTATTATTTTTATTGCCATGCTTGCTTTTGCTCCAGAGCCAGAAAGGCAGCATGAGTTTTGTGTACTTCAGTGACTTATGAATCTGTAACTGATGAATTGTCAGCCTGCTATCCCGGATCTGCCTGAAGAGCTGAAGATTCTGAAAGGTTTTAAAAACCCGAGAGAAAGAAGTATTCGTGGTTTTATTAATTCTTCAGAGGCAATATATTTGGATTTAATGAGTTCTTGTCATGTTTGTGTTGCTGCTGCTAATACAGTTAATTAAACACCAACATTATGCAGGTTTCCTGTAGAGACCAGGTCAGCTGGGGTCTTGCATTAAAATCCAGCAGTTGTGGTCAAGCTTCATGTGCAGTATTGTTAGCAGCTTAGATTAAGGTGAAACTTTCTCATTTGGTTCATGGCCTTCTGGGTCAGGTAGCCAACACGTGTACAGTGGTGAGCACAGGAAGGCATTTTGAAACTGACCCTCTCCTTCTTCTTATTACAGATTCCACTGTGTAAAGTAATTAGATTCAACATAGACTACACGATTCATTTCATAGAAGAGATGATGCCTGAGGTAAGAGAGAAGATTATTTAACAGCTTGATGCAGTTTGCTCTTTTGTTTATTCCATAGTTATATATTTTTAAAGCATTGAACTTGACCAGCGCTGGCTTTTTGCCATAAGGATACTCTTAAAGTATTGTGTTCACTGTTGAAAAAGACCAGTCAGACGTAACTGTAGTCAGATGTAGCTTTAGGAAGGAGGTTAAAATTCAGGTCATTTTCCAACTTTTTGACCTATTTTTGAACCCGTTTCTCCTCTGTGTTGCAGCTACTGAAAGTTATGTGATGGTAACATTACATCTGTTTCTAGTTTGTTTTGGACAAGGGACAGCTTTTGGTTACTGGTCGTTATCAGAGAGGAAATTAGAAAAGTGAAACTGAATCTGATAACTGTGGGAATAATCTTATTCATTATCTCCAGTGACAAGATCAATGCTTGGTTCATTTTTCTTCCCATATATTTACATATTTTTCCTAATTGTTTTTCACTGCGGATGCTCAGCAGCAGATTTATCTAAATATATGCAAGAGGTTTAAAATTCCAAAGCAAGATTAATGTGAATCTCAGAATGATTCATTGCCTGATCTTGACTTTAGTGGTGTCAACAAATCACACCAAGAAATAACAACCAGACAGCAAACAAGCTTGTGCACTTAACATTGTGTTGGAGTCGGGGTCGATTTCCTGAGCCCCTGGCTCCTCTTGCAAACCTTGTTTAACAGTGTGGCTCTGTCGAGGGCAGCGGAGCACCCACAGGGATTGATGAGCATGACACGCATGCTTAGTTTGCACCTATTTCATTCTGGGCAAGTCCTGTTAATTCTACCTGTCTTTCAAAAAGAATTAAGGAGAAAGGGCCGCCCCTTCATTCTTCAGCTTGGAAGGGCTTTTTTGCTTCCTTTTGATTTTTAAGGTCATAAGCCTTCATTTGCTATTGTAAAAGTTGACGACTTCTGGCGTGATCTTACGCAGGGTGATTTATGAACCCTGAGCAAAACAAGTAGGAGGAAGAATTATGAGACAAGTCTCACTCGCAGATATATCATCTGTTAAGCTTGTTTACAGCAGAAATTTTGGTACAAAGTTCTGTCGTTTTTCGTAGCCCTTTATTTGCCTTCATTAAGAGCTGGAACTTTTTTGGCACGGAGACCTCTAATTTATGGTAACTTGGCAATAGTGATTGTGGGTGTGTTTGAAGGGTGGAGGTGAGCAGAGGTGGGAGGGGAGGGTGGTGCTGGGGACAGATCTATCAGAGCTGGCTGCTCAGTGTGTTATTTGAATTAACAGAAAGTCCCTAAGAGATTCTGGTATGTTTTGTAATTGGGTTAGAAAAATATGACATGAAAGAGACTTTGATTTCTAAATTTCACATCACTTTATTTGTACATTGAGAAGAGCCAAGCCCACATTTTCTTAGGAATTCTAATGACATTATTGCTTACTTCATTAATGTTTTAAGACACTGAGCTACTATAGGACAGTGGCCAAGTTTTTTAGGAAATTAAACTGTTTTAGTACAGTTGCATTAGACACTTTTTAAAACACTTGACTAAAACAAGCTGAAGCATCAGTTAATATATAGTTGCAGTACTATAGTAATTTGGGGTTTCTGGTTTATTTTTCAGAATTTTTGTGTGAAAGGACTTGAACTCTTTTCATTATTCCTATTCAGAGATATTTTGGAATTGTATGACTGGAATCTCAAAGGTAAATAGGATTTAACAAAAGTGTAGCGCTTGTGGGAGAATGTTGTGGTTTATGTGAAAACTCTTATAAAAAAGTGGGGGTACATAGTTGAAATTCCTCTCACTTTTGAACTGCAGGGAAAAGTTTATTATTCATAGGCATGCTTCTTATCATTTGACATAAATGAGTTGTTATGGGTCTCATTTAACTACAGATGGACCATGTCCTTTATGAAGGATTATCATTAATTGTTAAGTAACTGGTACCTAGGAAGATGGTATCAGTTATGTTGAGTAACTACCTTGATTTATCTGCGTTGGGGAAATCTCATTAGTTAATATCTTAAGTCTGTTGGACTTTACTGTAATAAACTTCTTCCAAAATGACAGTTCATTAAAACAGAACTTTAGTTAACTCTTAAAACACATACACACTGTATGCTACATCGGTTCAAAACTTGATACTTGGTTCTTGGATGATGATTTACTCTTGGAAATGCGTCCGTTCCATCAGACATTTATTTATTTATTTTTAAAGCAGTGTGTTGATGAACAGCTTTTCAAACCAAATTTTGAATAGTATTTCTCTGTTTTTCCCCCCAGTTGTATTGATTAAAATGGGACACAGCGAAAACACAGGCATATTTATCATGCAGTAGTTCAGTTATAACAAAAATCTTTATATCTTTGAATTTCTAAAACTAGCTTTACTGTATATGCTATATACTGTATATATCCTTGGGGCTTTCATTCTTCCCTTTCTTGGCGGGGAGGGTCTCCTCACTCTTCATGGGATGTTTGAGGCAGTTGCCACATGATTGATTCAGCTGTTGAGTAGAAGTGGGGGCAGTGTTTGTTATGTCCCTACTTCTGTTGGTGGTGGTGTTTTTGTTTCATTATCATGAATCTTGGGAATTAAGTTTCAGTGTTTGTTTCTCAAGGCAGTTTTATTTATTTTTTCTTTCCTTTTCACTTGTTTGCTTTAGGTCCTTTGTTTGAAGACAGTCCTCCCTGCTGTCCAAGATTTCATTTTATGCCACGTTTTGTAAGATTTCTTCCAGGTAAATCTTTTGGCTTGTCAGTGACCTGGTGAGAGAGTACATCTGAAAATGAGCCATTCTCCTTTTAATCTTTAGGGACAACTTTCCCACCTCAGATACTTAATTATCTACTTCTCAGGTGAGGCATGAAAATGTAATATTATACATGCTGATTTATACCCCTGCATAATTTATGATAGCCCCAAATTAGATAAGCAGTGGGAGAATTGATTTCAAAAATTTGAGAGTCTACTTGATAAAATATCATGCAAGTATTAAAGTGGAAAAATGTGTGTGGCTTTAAAAAATGTATATATTTAATTAGAAAACAATTTATGAAATTTTATAAACAATATGATTATAACTATGCTAAGAATAACTGGAGTAATAGTTGTAGTAAGATAGTGGTTTTATGGGAGTTTTTTTTCTTTTTTGACATATACTTTTATTCATTTTATAGTGAAGAACAATTTATTCTCATGAAATTAAATATATATTTAATTACATATAATATTTATATTACATATATATAAGTAAATATATGACTGCTATGTTTTTCAAAGCAACATTTTAACTTTTAAAAATTTTTGTCAAGAGGCTAGCTGTGAGATACGGCATTGTATTTAGAATTTTTTAAAAAATGGTTGGGCTTTTAATGAGATATTTGGACGCCTTTTTGTTTGTAAAATCTTCACCATCCTAAGTGAATTCTTCCTTGGAATCTCATTCTCATGTCTCACTTTCTGGTGACATCCACTTATACTTCCAGGTCCTCGTTTCCTTGTTCCCTTTGCTTCTGCCTGAATCTTCTTTTTTCTCAATGTGTACAGCCACCTTTCTTTGCTTTCCTGCTTCAGTCCTCTCCTCTGACTTTTGTCTCTCAGCTCTAGTGGCCTCAGCCCCTTGTGCTAATAACCACCACCTTCTGTGGAAATGTCAGTTCAACCATTTGCCTTTTCTTCTCTGATAATTTGGGCCTCTTGGTGATACAGGAGGAAAAAAAAAAAATGACTGCTGCAGTAAATCTGTGGTTTATCATTTCAGCTGGGGAGCTTTTCAGCGTGTCAGCTCTCTGCCCACATTTACACATCAGCAGTTCACGAGTTCAGCGTCATGCTCATGCTCCCCTCCTCATGAACGTTGGGGAGCACTTGCCTCCCCCATGCCTCAGAGCCGTCCAGGAGCCTGTTGGATTCTGGGCTGTTCACAGCCTGGCTTTGCTGTGGCATTCCACTCCCCCTTACATGCCCTCACTCCGCTGTAGCTGCTGATGTCAGACCGAATCCAGTGGACACGCTTCAGTTGCATCTCCTCCCTGATATGATACCTGGGCTTTTAGTGTGTTCCGCCTGCTGCGCGCTCCTTACTTGCCTCTGGCTCTCTGATTCGTCTTTTGTGGTTTTTATCTTATCTATTCATTCTGGTGTAGATTTTCCTCCAGCTTTTGTCCTTGGTACCCTCTCCTCAGTCTACTCAGTCAAGGTGGCTTATTGTTAATGTTTATTTTGTTTGGAAAATGTATTCAAAGCATTTTCTTTTGTATATCTGCATATTTTATTTCTTTTTGTCTTTATTTTTTTATTTTGTGTTTTGGCTGTGCCACAAAGCATGTGGGATCCTAGTTCCCTGACCAGGAATGGAACCTGTGGCCCCCTTACCATCACCACTCCCCCAACCCCTTGCAGTGGAAGTATGGAGTCTTAACTGCTGGACTGCCAGGGAAGTCCCCTGGTTTCATTTTATTGAGAGGTCCTTTTTTTCTTTTTCTTTTCAAGTGAATGAATCTATGATTTTGTAATGGAGCTTTAATGGTAAACTTATGAGAAAATGGTATTAGAGTGAGTTTGTTGAAAAGCCTTTCCTTTCTGTGTCTATCTGCCTCTAGGAATTTTATGAACAAACAAATCTCTAAGAGAATGTGGACACTTATTTTAAAATCATCTTAAAGAAAAATCCTGTGTCAGGTGTTTACTTTATGGGATTTCAACTCTCACAAAATGTTTCTCGTAACTATGCAGGGATGACACTCAGGTTGTTGTAAAGAAAAAGATCTCTTGGCTTATTTTTAAACAGAATTGACTTTTTCATTAGACTTTCTTTGAAAATATACTTACTTAAAAAAAATCTCAGAAGGATACAGAAAAATGCCTTTTTCTGTATAAAATGCAGTTTGTTATTGGATGGCAAATTATGCTTGATTCATTTTTCAAAATATGACTTCACTAAAAATCTTTAGAAAATGGTGAGTTCAAAATGGTGTGTCCATTTTGATGTATATTTTCATTTTTTTCCCTTCTTGCCTTTTTTACATGCTAGTCATCATACTGATACATGTTTTGCATCCTAATTTTTAGTAATTCATCCAGTAGATGGATATTTGTTAAAGATCATGATATGTAGTACCAAATTTCTTATCAAAAGAATCCCATCAGTTTATGCTGCTGTAAAAAATGAATTATTAGTCTTCTTCACATTTTGGACTTTGTTTCTTTGCTTCCTTCCTTCCAACTGTAGCTCCATGAGGCTGAGGCGTTAACAGTCTGTCTTGTATCAGTACTAACATATTCCTTGGCACATTGCAGAGGCTCAGTAAATACTCGTTTACAGACTTTAAACAATCGGTCATAAGAGTGCCTTAGTTAAATATTCATGTATTTTGTTATTAATGAGAGTGAATGTGGTTTTCACTCATTCTTTGGTATTGTCTCTCATTTTTGAAAAATAAACCTTTGATTGAAGTAGAACACAAATATTGAATGTGCACTTGTCATAAGACTCAGTGAATTTTCACCAAGTGAATATAACTGTGTACTCAGCCCCCCACTCAAGATTACCAGCATTGAAGAGCCCCTTTCTAGTCACCACCCGACTCCTTAAGGCAACCTCTATTCTGTCTTGAAAATACCATGTATTAGTTTTACCTGTTTTTGAATTATAAAAGTTAGAATTGTATATATTTTTTGTTTCTATCTTCTTCTTTATTTTGTTTTCAAAATACCTGTTATAGTTAACTGTAGTTGGCACATTCTTGTTGCTGTATAGTATTATACAGTGTGACTAAATTAAAATGTATTTAACCTGTCTGTGATTAATGGACATTTTGGAGAAGCTCTATACAGTCAGCAAAAACAAGACCAGGAGCTGACTGTGGCTCAGACCATGAACTCCTTATTGCCAAATTCAGACTTAAATTGAAGAAAGTAGGAAAAACCACTAGACCATTCAGGTATGACCTAAATCAAATCCCTTATGATTATACAGTGGAAGTGAGAAATAGATTTAAGGGCCTAGATCTGATAGATAGAGTCCCTGATGAACTATGGAATGAGGTTCGTGACATTGTACAGGAGACAGGGATCAAGACCATTCCCATAGAAAAGAAATGCAAAAAAGCAAAATGGCTGTCTGGGGAGGCCTTACAAATAGCTGTGAAAAGAGAAGCGAAAAGCAAAGGAGAAAAGGAAATATATATGCATCTGAATGCAGAGTTCCAAAGAATAGCAAGAAGAGATAAGAAAGCCTTCTTCAGCGATCAATGCAAAGAAATAGAGGAAAACAACAGAACGGGAAAGACTAGGGATCTCTTCAAGAAAATCAGAGATACCAAAGGAACATTTCATGCAAAGATGGGCTCGATAAAGGACAGAAATGGTATGGACCTAACAGAAGCAGAAGATATTAAGAAGAGATGGCAAGAATACACAGAAGAACTGTACAAAAAAGATCTTCACGACCCAGATAATTATGATGGTGTGATCACTGACCTAGAGCCAGACATCCTGAAATGTGAAGTCAAGTGGGCCTTAGAAAGCATCACTACGAACAAAGCCAGTGGAGGTGATGGAATTCCAGTTGAGCTGTTCCAAATCCTGAAAGATGATGCTGTGAAAGTGCTGCACTCAATATACCAGCAAATTTGGAAAACTCAGCAGTGGCCACAGGACTGGAAAAGGTCAGTTTTCATTCCAATCCCAAAGAAAGGCAATGCCAAAGAATGCTTAAAGTACCGCACAATTGCACTCATCTCACCTGCTAGTAAAGTAATGCTTAAAATTCTCCAAGTCAGGCTTCAGCAATATGTGAACCGTGAACTTCCTGATGTTCAAGCTGGTTTTAGAAAAGGCAGAGGAACCAGAGATCAAATTGCCAACATCCTCTGGATCATGGAAAAAGCAAGAGAGTTCCAGAAAAGCATCTATTTCTGCTTTATTGACTATGCCAAAGCCTTTGACTGTGTGGATCACAATCAACTGTGGAAAATTCTGAAAGAGATGGGAATACCAGACCACCTGATCTGTCTCTTGAGAAATTTGTATGCAGGTCAGGAAGCAACAGTTAGAACTGGACGTGGAACAACAGACTGGTTCCAAATAGGAAAAGGAGTTCGTTAAGGCTGTATATTGTCACCCTGTTTATTTAACTTCTATGCAGAGTACATCATGAGAAATGCTGGACTGGAAGAAACACAAGCTGTAATCAAGATTGCTGGGAGAAATATCAATAACCTCAGATACGCAGATGACGCCACCCTTATGGCAGAAAGTGAAGAGGAACTCAAAAGCCTCTTGATGAAAGTGAAAGAGTAGAGTGAAAAAGTTGGCTTAAAGCTCAACATTCAGAAAACGAAGATCATGGCATCTGGTCCCACCACTTCATGGGAAGTAGATGGGGAAACAGTGGAAACAGTGTCAGACTTTATTTTCCTGCGCTCCAAAATCACTGCAGATGGTGACTGCAGCCATGAAATTAAAAGACACTTACTCCTTGGAAGGAAAGTTATGCCAACCTAGATAGCATATTCAAAAGCAGAGACATTACTTTGCCAACAAAGGTCCGTCTAGTCAAGGCTATGGTTTTTCCTGTGGTCATGTATGGATGTGAGAGTTGGACTGTGAAGAAGGCTGAGCGCTGAAGAATTGATGCTTTTGAAGTGTGGTGTTGGAGAAGACTCTTGAGAGTCCCTTGGACTGCAAGGAGATCCAACCAGTCCATTCTGAAGGAGATCAGCCCTGGGATTTCTTTGGAAGGACTGATGCTAAAGCTGAAACTCCAGTACTTTGGCTACCTCATGCGAAGAGTTGACTCATTGGAAAAGACTCTGATGCTGGGAGGGATTGGGGGCAAGAGGAGAAGGGGACGACAGAGGATGAGAAGGCTGAATGGCATCACTGACTCGATGGACATGAGTCTCAGTGAACTCCGGGAGTTGGAGATGGACAGGGAGGCCTGGCGTGCTGCGATTCATGGGGTCGCAAAGAGTCGGACACAACTGAGCGACTGATCTGATCTGATCTGATATTTTTAGTTTTTGACTCTTTCAGATAGCACGCATATGTTCATCAAACTCTTGTACATGCCTTTTGATGTGCATATTTATGCTTTCCTGTAGTGGATATCTACCTAGGAGTGGAAATTCTGGATGCTTTTAAGTTTTGCTTTGTAGATACTTTCAAACAGTTTTCCAAAATGATGGTACCTTTTCACTGTCCCATGTGCAGTATAGATAAGAGTTCAGGTTATTCCACATTTGTACCAACACTTGGCGTTTTTCTTTCTTTTTCAAGTTAGCTAGTCTGATGAGCATCAGAGGTATCGCAGTATGGTTTTAATTTTCATTTCCCTAAAGACTAATGAAATGGAACACCATTTCATACATAGACCATTTCCCTGTTGACTTTTGTTTTTTCCTTGTTGACTTTTGAAGTGCCTATTCAAGGCGAAGGCAATGGCACCCCACTCCAGCCCTCTTGCCTGGAAAATCCCATGGATGGAGGAGCCTGGTGGGCTGCAGTCCATGGGGTCGCTAAGAGTCAGACACGACTGAGCAACTTCCCTTTCACTTTTCACTTTCCTGCATTGGAGAAGGAAATGGCAACCCACTCCAGTGTTCTTGCCTGGAGAATCCCAGGGACAGGGGAGCCTGGTGGGCTGCCGTCTGTGGGGTCACACAGAGTCAAACACGACTGAAGTGACTTAGCATTCAAGCCTTTAGTTCATTTTTCTGTTGCTTTATTTGCCTTTTTCTTGTTTATTTGTAGGTATTTTTTATATATACTTATTATATGAGTCTTTTGGCCAATATATGTATTGCCAATACCTTCTCTGTGATTGCTTTTTCACCATCTTGGTGATTTTTTTTTTTTTGATGAACAGAAATTCTTAATTTTAATTCTTATTTTTCCTTTTTGCTTAGAGCTTTTTGTATCTTGTTTGTGAAAACTTTGCCTACCTCTAGATCATCAAGATACTCTCTATGTTTTCTACAAATTTAGTCCTATAATCTGTCTCAGATTTGTTTTTGTAAATAACATAAGATATGGGTCAAGATTCATTGTTTTCAATATGACATTCAGTTGACTAGCACCATTTATTGAAAAGACCATTCTTTCTTCACAAAATTGAAGTGTTACCTTTGCCCTTAATTGTGTCCAGTCTGTGTGTGTGTGTGTGCGCGCGCGCACATATAAACAGTACAAAAGTGTATGAAGTAAAAAAGTGAACACCAACTTCTAGATGTGTGAGGATAAGTAGTTGCTATAAGTGGTTTGATTTGTATTTGTTTTCACCTATAAAGAGAGAATTATACTTTTTTCTTTAAGTGAGATAACACTAAACATGTTATACAACTTGACTTTTTTACCCAGCTGTTTCAGACATCCTCTATATAAACACGTTGGAGAAGGAAATAGCAACCCACCCATTCCAGTATTCTTACCTGTAGAATCCCATGGACAGAAGAACCTAACAGGCTACAGTCTGTGGGGTCACAAGAGTTGGACACGACTTAGCGGCTAAACTACTACTACTAAAATTCACATTGGAGAAGGAAATGGCAACCCACTCCAGTATTCTTGTCTGGAGAATTCCATGGACAAACGAGCCTGGCGGGTTGCAGTCCATGGGGTCACAGAGAGTTGGACACGACTTCGTGACTAACACACACGCGCACACACACACACACACACACACACACATACATTGCCTTAATTTTTAACACCTGTGTGGCATTCTATAGATGAATAGACATCGGGTTTGTTTGTTTTTTTTTTTCGGGTTTGTTTTTTTACAGTTCCTTTAGTCAGGAGTATTTTGGAAGTCTCTATTCTGCAACCCCCCCACCCCGGCTCCGCACCATTACATGTAAATACTTTAGGTATAGTCTTATGCATCTATTCTTTTGCATTTGTGTGTTTTTATAAGGTGGAGTTCTAGAAGTAATTATCTGTTAAGACAGTATGCACATTTTAAATTTGGAAAGAGCTGGCCAAGTTTTTTCTAGAAAGGACATAGTTTTGTAGTTCTAACCAGCATTTTTGACACCACCCTTTTCCGATACATCTGCCAACACTGGGTTTTACTAGCATCTGATACATAAAAAGTTATCTCATTGTTATTATTAATATTTGCCTCTTACTTGAACTCCTGTGAGAATGAACAACTTTTTTATAGTGTTTCAAGTATTTAGTGGTCCTCTTACTCTCATCGGCTTTTTGTTCGTAACAGTTTATTGTAATACATAGATTGAAAGTTTATCAGTCATTATCTTTTTCTCTAGTTCCTCAGTGGACCTGCTTTGAAGTCAGCTGTCTCAGTTGCTTTATACAAATTTATCCAAAGTTTAGCTAATAGATTAAACCAAGGATTCTTCAGTGCAGGTCAGTTTACCAGAAGTCAAATTACAGAACAACCAATTTATTGATATCGTAAGAGTTTTCTCAAATTTTTGTTTCTTTCCTTATCCCTGCCTCCACCTTTAGTAGTTAGACAGTTGATATGAACTCATATCATATCAGAGCCAGTTTAAGGTTTTATCTTGATTGTAGCCAGGGCTAGGGCAGGGCATCATTCAAGATAGAAAGGCTGCACTTACAGGAAAGCCTGTTGATTGCTTATATCATTACTGTAGTAAAGCTTTGAGAATCCCAAATCAGTTTTGCAAATCAACTATCTAGCAGATGGATTTTTGGAAATTGTCTCATTTTGGAGAAGCAGTTCTTTAGCTATGGCTCACAGAGGGCCAAAGAGGAAGAGAGTATATCAGAATTCCCAGGAGGGAAATGTAGTTTGGAAAAAGACATAAATTGATACAGTGTCTCAATGTAGCTTTGTTTGTGGAGAGTTGAGAAAATTCTGTGCTATTAATAAAAGTTTTCAAAACTTAAGATTATATAAAGGTGTCCTGTAGGAATATTTGGGAGACATAATTATATGTCTGCATATAGGTAATGCAGTTATATAGTTATTCTCAGTGTAGGGAACGACAGTATTGTATGTTTCTTAAAACTGAGTATTATACTCTTGAGAACTACTTATTTAACCAGTATATTCTTAATACAAATTCCCTAGCAAATTGCCCCTCCTCCCAATAACCATATAAATCATCAAGCGATATAAACTGTGAGAATTAAGTCTCTAAGAAACAGTTTATAAAGTCTGTCAGTTCATTAATGACTGTCCAGATTCATTCCCTGAAACACAAACTCCAGTTCTTCCCGAATAATGAGCGGTTGTCACGGTTCCAGTCCCAGCGCTGGCAGAATTCCTGCTAACCTTAGCTTACCCGCTCTAATTTCTCATTTGTATCGGGTCCTATTTATCTCAGCCAACGAGATAAAGATTACTTCCTAGCCCTCAGTGACATAGTTCCATAAATCCCCAACATAAACATGTAGCAAAGCAGACAAACCAAAAGAGCCAATTCATTAGCATTAGTAGATTCATGGCAGTCTGCGAGCAAGTGGCCACATTATTTATCTGCTTCAGAAAGTCATCCCACAAATATTTCTGCAATGTCCTTTTTGCCAGGCTGGGTGTGAGGGATGGAGCTCTTGCCCTGTGGGCTCCGTGGGACTCTCTAGTTCTGTCTGCCTTTCCTTATATTCCTGTAAGGGTTTCACCTCATGTTATCTGTCCTGAGTTTCTACTTTTTCACACCAGTAAATATCTATCTTTTTAGATTTTAGCTGTTTTAAAAATAATTTAGCAGTTTTCAGCATGGGTTTATAGTTTCTCCTTTAGCATTACCTCACGCCTAATATGTGTATGTTTTAAAAAAAAGTTCTTTCTAGTTCCATGCAGCTATAAATCTCTCCTCCCTCATCAGCACCTTTGCACCCAAACTAGGCAGAAGTGTTCTCAGGGCACTTGGCGGCCTTCCTTCTTTATCTCGCAGGTACTCTTCTCCTCAATTGGGCAGTGCCCTTGGTTTGCAGGTTTAAGTGTTCCTCCCTCTCAGTAGCTCTTTGATTTTTTTTATTCTTTTCCCTTTAAATTCAGTGCCCTTAGTCCTTTTCCCATTTATTTGAAGTGTCCTAAAGTTGGCCACTTGTAACCGTGGGGTGGCTTTCAGCACCAATGTGTATAGCTATAGTTGCATGTCTTTTCTCCTTCCAACCTTCCCAAATAAAGTCTGAATGTTCTTCTCTAATCCTTATAGCAAAACAACACTCTGCTCCTCTGATGTATCCTTATAAGCACACAGTGCTCTTTAGTAATCTTACTGTGTTTTACCCTTTCCTTGGTTCCTAGAATTTCCTCAGTATGGCAGTTCTTCTGAGGGCTAGGTTTGCTTTATCCCTGCTGCTCCTTATGTTAACACATGCAAGTGTAAGTCAACTTGCCCTGGCTTTAGAGGTCTCTTGTCCACCTGCTCACTTCAGGCTCCCCCCAGAAGCAGAGATTAGCATGGACTCAGACTGACTGAGGGGCATTATGATTTGCTGGGCTCCTTAGCAAAGGGGAAAACATCATTGATTGAGAAAGTCATGTAACATGCAGGCAGATTAAAATGTCTGTTGAGACAGAGTCTAAGAAATATGTCCTTAACCATGGAAGTTTGTTAATCAAAGGTGACTTGTAGTTTTAAGGCAGATGTTTTGTAATGAGGCATACCATTTTATTTTTTTTTTTTACTGCTGTGAATAATAGTAAGAAGAATAGACAGAACATGTCCTCATGTAGGTTGATTGTATTTTCTACTTTAGTTACTTCTTTTTTTTTTTTAAAGAAACTCAGTGTCTTTACCTCTTTTCAGAATGTTACCTGCAAAGATTCCTCTAGGAACTGTTGTGATTAATCATCATTAGTCAACTTGCTTCTTAAAGTCCCGGAGCTTATGTTTTTGTTTGTTTTTTTCCATAATTGTTACATGGGACCATTCATAGTGCCAGGCACATAATGGTGAAAAACGTGCTCCCATCTGAGAGTCACTTCCGGAGATCTTACTGTGCTCTGTAAAGCTTGGCAAGATCTGATTTCCCTGCTGCCTCTCTTACATTCTCCTCCTCAATTTGCTCTATCCATGCTGGCCTCTTTGCAGTTCCTGGAACACATCAGTCCCACCTTCGGGCTTTGGCTGTTTTTTCTACCAGAGACACCCCTCTCCCAGGTAGCCACGTGGAGCTCCTCTGCTTCTTTCAAATCTGTCAGATGGCAGCTTTTCAAAGACATCTTTCCTGACCACCCTTTTATGTATAGTTGCCCAGTTTGATCCATTTTCAGAGCCCTCATCCCTGATCTATTATTAAGTAGTTGTTTTTTATTGTCTCTTTCTCTCCTCTGGAACGTAAGAGTTTCAGCTGTTTAGCACTGTGTTTCCTGGGCCAGCTACGTAATAAGTGCTAGTAATTATTGAATGAATGAATGTGTATTTAGATTAATAAATGAATGCATTCCTACATATATAGTAGCCATATAGCGGCAATGCCATTTAATTCCAGGGCAGCATCTGAGATAGAAAAGCACAAATCAAAAAGAAATTTTGATCCTTACTGTCTTCTGTCTTAGAAGTGTAGGCCTAAGATCTTAGCCCATAGCAACTCAAATTAAAATCTTTTATCTTCTTCCATTTTCTAGTATCCTAGATTCCTTGGGTGTCATAAACTCTTCTAGCACAAATAGGACCCCCTCATTTATGCCTGCCTGTCTCCAGCATCTTGGTCCCCTTGTTTCTCCACGAAGTGTTTGGCCCTGTACTACTGTTTCTAGTGTGTCTTATGACCTTGGGGAGAGTTGTTATTATTCTCTACACCATCAGGGCTCTTGTCCTTCTTTTGGGTGGGACTAGGCAGAGAAAAGTTGGTTGTACGTACTGGTCAAGAAGCTAATAAACCCAGGGACTTCCTTGGCAGTCCAGTAGTTAAAACTCTGTGATACCAATGAGGAGGGCGTGAGTTCAGTCCCTGGTCGGGGAACTAAGAACCCGTGTGTTATGCACTGTGGCCAAAAAAAAAAAAAAAAAGCTAAACCTAAAGAGAAGGCAGAAGCCTGTGAAACTGAAATTAATGTGCATATTAGATGAATGGCTTTGCTTCACGAAGTACCAGATTAATTGAGTTTTTCCAAGGTACTTTATTTATGTTCTTTGTTGTTTTTAGCCTCTGTACTTGGTAATATATGCTTCTTTAAGTCTCAGAATACTTGGTATTTTTTCCATGTACCAACTCCATAATGATCTTCATGATATTGGTATAAACTGTTTATTTCTATTATTCATGGCGGGTGCAGCACATTAGCACCAAAAAATTAGGCCATAGTGCAACAATAGTTTATTGAAAACATCCGTAAGTATCTCATAAAAGCTTAGAATTTCCTTAAATCAGTAACGTCACTTTCATCTGTTACCCTATAAAGACTGACAAAATATTTAAAACATAACACGGTTCTGTATGTTATAAACTGTGGTTCTTTACACTAGGTGGTTTTAAATTTATTTAGGTAGGCACCTTTTTTATATTCCTACCTCAGAAATGGAGCCTTTTATCATTTATAATGTTGTTGTTGCCATTTTCGTAAATGAGATGGTTTATGGGCTCTGTTCATCAGTGAAACAAACGGCTTGCCTATTATTTGGCACCTGGTTAAACAATGGTTTAACGATGTAAATTCTAAGCTACCTTTTTACAGGGGCTCTTCTCTCGCTGTCTTGTTCTTCCTGATTGGGTAGAGGACTGGCTGTTAATTGAGTACGCTTATTTTCCCTCTCTCTCCACTGTCACCTGAGATGGAGGGAAAGAAGTACTGTCTATGCACCAGATCCTCCTGTACTTACTACGGTGTAGCAAAGCCCTTGTTCCCGAAGAGGAGATTGCCAATATGCTTCAGTGGGAGGAACTTGAGTGGCAGAAATACGCGGAAGAATGCAAAGGCATGATTGTCACCAACCCTGGAGCGGTATGTGCTGGTGTTGACGGTCAGAGACTGAGTCACCTTCCTTTCAGGTTTGAGTGTTTCGTAAAAATGCTAACAGAATGTTTTTAAAGATTTAAGTACTCATTGCTTCTTGTCCTTTGAGTAATTTTTTTCCTTTAAATATTTAGTACATAAGAAAAATATTATAATATAGGCGTATCTGTAGGCATATATGTAGCCGTAAGAGTTGGTGATGGACAAGGAAGCCTGGTGTGCTGCAGTCCATTGGGTCTCAAAGAGTCAGACATGACTGAGCAACTGAACTGAACTGAAGGCATGAAAGTGAAAGTGAAGTCGCTCATTCGTGTCTGACTCTTTGCGACCCCACAGACTGTAGCCCACCAGGCTCCTCCATCCATGGGATTCTCCAGGCAAGAATACTGGAGTGGGTTGCCATTTCCTTCTTCAGGGGATCTTCCCGACCCAGGGATCAAACCCAGTTCTCCCGCATTATAGGCAGACGCTTTAACCTCTGAGCCACCAAGGAAGCCCCATTCATCTGCTTAGTAGATTTATTCTGCTTATTATGGAGAATTTTGAAGTTTTTAGATTATGCTCAGCTCTAATTTTATTCTGAGTATAAAAGTAATAGATCTTCTCTACAATTAGAAAAAGAGAAAAACAGCCCAAAGAAGAGAAAAATCGCCCGTAATTCCTTTCTTCAGAGATGATACTATTCACTTTTCTAGTAAGACATATTTCATATTGTTTTGAAAAAAAATTGGCATCATACTATTAAATATTAATATTCAGACTTTTTCTTCTTATCTTCCTCCAGGAACAACAAGCACAAAGTTATTATTTTTCCTTCGTTTTACATTTCTTTAGGCATATAATTTAAAAAAAAGCCACTGTTACTTAATTAACCCCCTATTACCAGGCACCTAAGTTGCTTCCAGATTTTTGCTATAGCAAATAATGCTGAATTTGTATACGTGTGATGAAACATGTTTTCCATATGTATGTATTTCTGTTTGAATGTGTCCATTTAATTCCTTGAAGTATGTACATTTTTAAGGCTTTGGATACTTTATAAATTACCTTCCAGAGAATTGTAAAATTCACACTCTGACCATTTCTTCATACTGCTTGTACTAGTTTAACAAAAAATGTTGTCAATTTGGTAGGGAAAAAATAGATACTATTTAGCTCAGGTTTCTTTTTATTTTGGTTTCTAGCAAAACTTGATATTTTAAATGTTGATCTTTAAGGTTTTTCTTCTGATATTGGTTTATCGACATCCTTTGTCTAATTTTTATTAATGTTTTTAAAATTTATTTCTTTAAATTTTGCTTCTAATGTCCATTTTTAAAGTTAAAACATAAAAATCAAAAGCAAATAATTAATAGATAGCTTTTTTTTCTGATAAAGAGCACACTGTTTTATTATTAAATTATTTTCCTCTAAAATATGTTATTGTTTCATAAAGTAGTTATATATTGGTATCTTATCTGTATAAAGTTTTACAAAAGTGGAGAATTAAAATACTACTATATAAGGAAACAGAGTAATCTAAGTAAACAAAGCTGTTGTTTTAGAAAGGCTGCCAAATTGCTTAATAGCCTTGATTCATAAAAATAAAAACCCTAAATCAACTTTTTGTAGCATGACAGTAGCATCTGCACAAACAAAATGTTGCTATTTGCAAATCAGACATTCCAGCTAATGCTGATTATATTAAACAAATCTAGAAAGTGAAAGTGTTTAATAAAAATGTCTTTAAACATGAAACTTGTTTAACACTAAAAAAGTTATACAATTTCTACTATTATATTGCTAAGCCACACAGATAATTGTTAGAGTAAAAGAAATATACAAAATCATAGCACTATGAGAGTGTGATTGTGGATTTACTCTTTCTTCTTTTAAACAGTTGCATGAATTTACATTTCTCTGTTCGTTTTATAGTTGGGTCAGAGGACTGAGTGGGGGTGATGGTGGTGGGAGACATCCTTTTTCCCTTGGTGGGTCCCCTTGAAGAATCTCATGATTTACTGTGGAAGCACTTTTACCCTGGGACTCCCTTCTATGGCATGGTTAAAATTTCCTGAACTCCTAGGATCAGTTGGAGAGCTTTTGAAAATACAAGAATGCCCTGATGGACCCCATCCCATGTACTCCAGGTAACGGGGCTCAATGACCTGTAGTCAAAAAAATTCCCCAGTTGCTTCTGGTTCGCTTCTTGCTCGTTTTTGAGCCAGTGGCATAGAGAATATTTACTCCATTGCCATGATCATCATTCAACTCAGTTGTTGAGGAACCACTATGTGAGCCAGGTGCTACTGAAGTATATAGATTATATATGATGCTTGTCCAGCTGCAGACTTACAGCATATCCATATGAAAGGAGTCTGTGATTAATTATTGAATCAATGGACCAATCTCTGAAAAAGCCAGTCAGGAAAGCTTGTAGTGTTTGGTGAGATCACTGGGCCAGGCTCCCAGGGATGCTTCATGAACATTACTGTGGTCTTTAAAGAATCAAGGAATTGTATAAATCATTGGCACCTTTGAATGAACATTCTTGAGTTGGTGTGTGGCCAGTTTTGAAGATAATGAGGAAAACACAGGTTAGTCAGGATGAAAGGTTTAAGCTGGAAAGTAATTGGAAATAAGAAAGTTAGGTTTGGGTGCCAAGCTTTGGTACATGTTTAAGGTAGTTTTTTTTTTTTTTTTTTAGTATTTGCTATTTAGTCTTAGTGCAGGGGAGAAAAGTGTCCTGAAAACTTAGTATCATGAAACATTCTTTCATTATATCCTGTTGAGAATAGGACAGAATAGACATAGCACTATATTTTGTCCTATGAAGTGCTTGCTTTGAAAGATTGCCCAGTGATAAGGATATTGGGGAATTTATTAAAAATTTCAAATCATTATGGTCCCATTAAGTACTTTATTGCTGCAGAATTTAAAATTAATCTCCCTCCCCAGGTACTTTGCCTCTGCTAGGGAACACTTTGGTCATTGGTGAGAATGTATTTTATTCTAATATAAAAATAGTATGATGGATACTGTAGGGTGTGGCCAAGTCTAGAACTCATTTCATCCCATTTCCCCCTATAAATAAGAAATAGTACAGATATTTTAAAGGGCTTCCCTGGTGACTCAGATGGTTAAGAATCTTCCTGCAATGCAGATCCCAGGGTTGGGAGGATCCCCTGGAGAAGGGAATGGCTACCCACTCCAGTATTCTTTCCTGGAGAACTCCATGGACAGAGGAGCCTAGCGGGCTACAGCCCATGAGGTTGGAAAGAATTGGACATGACTGAGTGACTGAGTGCGTGCACGCATGCACACACACACACACACACACATACACACACACAAATATTTTAAATCACTATTTCCTCTGTTGATACTATGTGTGCTAAGTCATTTCAGTTGTGTCCCACTCTTGTGACCCTCCGAACTGCAGCCCACCAGTCTCCTCTGTCCATGAGATTCTCCAGGCAAGAGTACTGGCGTGAATTGCTGTGCCTTCCTTCAGGGAATTTTCCCGACACAGGGATCAAACCTGTATCTCCTGCATTAACAGGAGAGTTCTTTACCGCTAGTGCCACCTGGGAAACCCTGATACTATAGCATGGAGCCAAAGAGAAGCCCAGCATAATCTGGTCTGTGGTGACTGCAGAGGCAGGAAGGGACTTTAATTGTGGTCCTGGTAGGCAGACGAGCATGAAAGAACATCAAAGGGTTTTGACTTAGAGGAGAGAACCTGGCCTTTTTGACCTAGTTATTAATTTTGAGAGCAAAGGTCAACTTTTCAAGATGCTAGTAAAATTTTAATTGTTAAATGACATTGAAATATTCTTTGAAGTCTAAGGTTTTTTTTTTTTTTTTTCACTAATGTGGATGAATTTGCACAAATCTTTTTATTGAATAGTTGGTCACCTATTTGGACTACAGTTGTGGGTAGAGTGACCAGCTTGTCCCAGTTGCTGAGGGCTTTCCCAGTTTTAACATTGAAACCCCTGTGTCTTGGACAAACCAGGCAGGACTGTTAAGTCATAGTTGGTGGGCATTACTGGGCAATACAGTGAAGCTTATTAGCCTCCATGGGGATCAAGTCTATAGCCTCGAGCTCTGAAGCAACTGGGCCAAACACCCCCACCGATCTTCTAGTCAGAATTTAGCTTCTAATTAGGGAATGCCCCGAATGTTCAGTATAAGCAAGGAGGTGCTAAAACATATTCTCCACAATTTTACTATCTTTTCACAAACTTGAGTATTCAGGATGAAAGCTGTTTTACAAATGGATCCTCATACTTTAGTAACTTAAGAAGGAACCAAGCTGTTCACTTCTTTTTTTTTTTTTTTTAAATTAGACTTGGAAAAGAAACTTATGAAAATTGAGTCTTCTCTATTAAAATTTAAGAATGGCCTCCATGGACATAATAAGAGCAGCTTAACTATTTGGTCTTTGTACCACCATACCTTTTCATTTAAAGGTATAGAACTAAAGGAATACACAACATACACAGAGAACTAATGGGAAAAAAAGTATATAGAGTCATCTGTCTGTGCCTGCTGAATAGAAATAAGCTTTCCATTTGAAATGTGCAGTTAAAGCAGAATAAGCCAGCGTGTCTCTTTTGGTCGTGTGGAATACTCCCTCTGTGCCTCTGGAGAGGTTAAGGAAAAGTTATATCTGACTAGGTGTCCTTTCAAAAGTTTAATTTTTAAAGGTTTCTATGGGGATGGCAGAAAAGGACAGAATCATCGTTCATTATGCTGAATGGCACAGACTCATTTACGGGGATGACATTATAGTTTTTATATAGTGTAGTTGCTATGATTAAAGGTTTTTAATGACATTTTTTTCCTTTTGGGGATGAGGCTTTCCTAGGGAAAAATCCGATTAATTTCTTCCCTACTTAGATTAAAGTCAATACTTAAAGACGTCTTAAGGGAATAAATGGCTTTGATTTCTCTCTCTCTAGAAACCAAGCTCTGTCCGCATCGATCAACTGGATCGTGAACAGTTCAACCCTGATGTGATTACTTTTCCGATTATCGTTCACTTTGGGATACGCCCTGCACAGTTGAGTTATGCTGGAGACCCACAGTAAGATATTTCTCGGTGTTTGTCTTAGCCAATTTCATCTTCTACTAACAGCTGAAATTAGCAGGGAATCCCCTTTAGTGGAATTTTTTCTTTTTAAAAATTAAGATCTGAAATGAGCCATGTTTCCAAGATTAGGTTACCGAATGAAACAAGTTATGGTAGCTCTTGAAGAATTATTTTCTCTACATATTATTCGATAGATTATCCTTAGCAGTCTTGGTCAATATGAGTCCTGTATGTTTTTAACCTTTAAGGAATTTTCCTTTATCCATCATTGTAGAACTTACTATTTTTATTTATTTTTTTCAGTGCTCTCTAGAGGAAAGTAGCACCATGTTGGTTCCTAGCACTGCTGCACTGATGTAGAGTTCTGATTTTGGGGAGACATCTTAGTAAGAGCTCAACATCCCATGCAAAGTCAAGGGTTGTATTGGAAGGAGAAGCCATGACTTTTGGCTCTTAGAATTGACGTTACTTTCCAACTGGCACATTAGTGTTTTGCTGGGAGAAAATGAGGATGTGTGGGAAGGGGAATAGCACCATTAGAGTCTTCAGTAGTGTTTAGATTCCCTACTTTGTCAAACAAACCATTTCCTGATTTAATTTTTTTAAAGGTTTCATAATGGGAGAAAAGGGCATAGGAGATTTTCAATTCATAAATCCAATTCTGGCTGATATATTAGAAGAGGCTAAAGGGTTTTGTTCTTTTTTTCCCCTCCCATTGGATAAAAGTATGAAGCAATGAGCCAGGCACTGTGTAAGTACTTCTTTCTTTCCTCCATTGTCTATAAAAAATGTTATCAGAAAGGAGAGACCCAGCAAAGGCCAAAAAAGGAGCAGTTTCAATATAACAGAAAATCTTTGGAAAGTCCCTTCTTGCCAGAAAAGTGTGAGTAGAATGTGATTAGGCTCATGTGGACTCTCAGCTGGCAGGAGTGTGAATTGGTAAAAAACTGTATATTCTCTTCCTTCTCAGGATACTTTAACTTACTCGTTAGGCTGATCCAGGTTATAACATGTTTGGCTTCAAAGATGGTTATTTTTGTCATGGTATATACAAATTGCTATACATCATTTGTCTTTCCCTTGCCAGTGGAAAAATGGATGTAAGTATCTGTGTATCTTGGGAATTATCATGAGGAGGGTTCTTTTTTCTCATTTTCTCCAACTTTTACTTTCAGTGAAAGCGTTTCAGACACTGACAGTGTCTGCTGAGTAAGGGGCCTTTCTTTCAACAAACATCAGAAAGCATGTATTTAAGTGTGTTACTTTCAAAGAGGTAACAGTGAGAAACCGTACATGTTTCTTTCGGTTTTTGTGCATCTCTCTTGAAATTGCCTCCAGAGAGATTCATCCGTATAGTGACACCTCATTTTCAACGCACGTAGGCAATGATCAGCTTATTCATAGATTCCGGATGACTCTTGGTCATCCAGCTGCTCCATTCCTCCAGACCACGTCCTTCCTTAGAATGAAGGTCTGAAGCCATTAAGGATGTTCACAGGAATGCGTTTATGATCAAGCAGGCCTCTAAGAACACCTGGCTTTACGGCACTTTAGATTTGCCTTCTTTTCGTCTGAGATGTCCATCTGTCCTTTTCCTCAGGTACCAGAAACTGTGGAAGAGTTATGTTAAGCTTCGCCACCTCCTAGCAAATAGTCCAAAAGTCAAACAGACTGACAAGCAGAAGCTGGCACAGAGGGAGGTTGGTATTGGACCCTCTTCACCTATGGCTAATGATGATGTACTTCCGGTTTATCTGAGATTGTTGTTACACCACACTTTTAGAATAAGATGGAAAGATACTTAAAAAAAAAATCACACTTCACTCCCCTCCTTATGTTAGTATACTGATTGATTTTTTTTCATCTTTTAGTAGCTAAGAGACCATATTTTCTCCTTAAAAAGGCCAGTTTTTTAATAGATGTTGGGAATGAATATAGCTTCTCTAAGAAGTTAATTTTAAAACTTCCCATAGGACCACATTTTCAAGTTTCTTGGTCTTAGGTTGTAAAAGATTATCTTCTATATATCTGTTAGTTTAGTATGGTGAACTGATTTTGTGAGACTTTATATCCCAAATTCCGTATTTCTTTAGTACGGGTAGTATTATGGGTAGTATTATCTATATTCCAGGGTCACTTGTGTTTTATATTTAAGAATAAAAAATAAATGGATTTAGTATCAATATAGATTTTGTCTCAATGAGGGTTTATTCTGCTGCATTGTGTAAAAGCAAGGTTTTGAAGCTGAGAAAAGTGTTTGAATTCTGACATTGTCGCTTTTTGTGACTTGAGCCAGTCAGCTTCATTATAAAAGATGGAACCAAGGCCAAAAGAGACTGTCAGTGCACTCAGGGAAAAGGGTGATGGTGTGGACTTGGAGACATTCCATTTAACTTTCCTCCAGTAGTGTTTGGCCTGTTAAAGTGATAGTCATTCAGTCATATCAGATTCTTTGCGACCCCATGGACTGTAACCTGCCAGGCTCCTTTGTTCATGGAATTCTCCAGGCAAGAATACTGGAGTGGGTTGTCATTCTTTTCTCCAGGGGATCTTCCCAACCCAGGGATAGGACCCAGGTCTCCTGCATTGCAGGCAGATTTGTTACTGTATGAGCTACCCGGCCTGTATTAGTAACTTAATCAGTGATGGAGGTGGTGGTGGTTCCTGTTGTTGTTATGAATTCTATGAGATTTTTTTTAATTGAATAAACATACAAGTATAAAATTATTTTTTATCATTAATTATTTGAAGGGTGGTGGTAAAAGGGAAGAGTCAATTCCTGTTTACGTATTGTAGCAGTTTTGAATCATTGTCTTGTTTTAATAAAATATACCCTTGCTGCAGGGTTTGCAAATTAGAAGGCGTCTTTGAGAATTACATGGGTTTCTGGTTAATTTACTGATTGTCTTTCTTATATGTAAATGCTTAACATAAGGCTTGATTTAAATATAATTTTTACATGCAGATTTCAGATTCCAAACACCACATTTTGTTTCTTTTTCAGTTAAAGGGCATTTTTTTTTCACGATTTTTCTTTTTTTTTGACAAGGATCATTTTTAAAGTCTTTATTGAATTTGTTACAATTTTTCTTCTGTTTTACGTTTTGGTTTTTTGGCCATGAGGCATGTGGAGTCCTAGCTCCCCATCCAGGGATTGAACCTGAACCCCTCAGATTGGGAGGCTACTGGACCACCAAAAAGTCCCCAAAAGGACATTTTTCATTTGAACTTGCCAGAGTAGCTTCTTTAGGTTAGTTTTTCCTTCTCCATTTACCAGGAAAAGCTGGCTTATTCCCAAGGCCTTTCTCTATTTTTTAAAAATCTAATTTGGCATGAAGAATTTTGACTACCTGAATGTAAGGGTGAACGAATCCAGCTAATTTACTAATGCTTGATGTTTGGCTTAATACTGCTTTAGAGCTGTCAGGTTACTCATCACAATGAGTTCTTTTCTAGGAAGCGCTCCAAAAAATACGACAGAAGAATACCATGAGGCGAGAAGTAACGGTGGAGCTGAGTAGCCAAGGCTTCTGGAAAACTGGCATCCGTTCTGATGTCTGTCAGGTGATGACGCTTCTGAGAACACAATTATACCCAAACGTCTCTTCCTTTAAAAGGCATCTGGCACTGAAGTCTTCCTAATTCTGAGAAGTTTCTGCAGAATGTATTACCTTGTAGCTAAATGGAACATCAACAGTACACTGTTTTCTATCATTTGGGTTCTGTTTCTGTGTCAGTTTTCACGTTGTCTTGTTTAGCTGTGTGTGGTGCACGCGCGTGTGCATGGCGGGGGCGTGGGAGGCGCTGACTTAGTAATGCTCAATTCTGTCTCCGCACATTGAGGGAAGGCAGGTCTGTTCTTCAAATGTGTCTGCCTGTTTGAGCATGTGGGTAAGTGCCTGTCAAAAGAGATACTCCGGCAGCTCTACAGGCAGATTCCTGAAGGTGGTGTGTATAAACATTCCAGACTGAGAACCCAGACTTACAGTGCAGAGAGCTGAAAGTATTAAATGAGCAGAAACAGTATACATATTTGAGCCAAAGGATAGTATTTTTTCTTTGTGACATGTTAGTCGCTCAGTTGTGTCTGACTCGGTGATCTCATGGACTGTAGCTCTCCAGTCTACAGTCTGCTCTGTCTCAGTGATTCCTCCATCCATGGAATTCTCCAGACAAGAATGCTGGAGTGAGTTGCCATTCCCTTCTCCAGGGGATCTTCCGGACCCAGGGATTGAACCTGAGTCTCCTGCACTGCAAGCAGATTCTTTACCAACTGAGCCACCAAGGAAGCCCAGCCCATTTTTTCGGGGATGGAGGGGTAGACTTAATAGAGGAACATTTCAGCAATATATAACTGGCTCACTAAGAGGTATTTTTTTCCTTAAATGTGAATTTTTACCAAATGAGACATCCCTCAAATCTAGCATATTCTTTGACTCTTCACTTGATTCTTTTGTTATGATTGATATTGGTTGCACTCCATGGTAATTAAGTAAAGGAAATGATTACGCAGACTGGGGTCAGTGCAGTTCGCTGTGTTTAGCCTTTTGGAAGAATATTCCAAGCTGCCACTTGTCTCTTGTGATGGTAGTAAGAGTTGTAATGAGTCCAGACATTCTTAGGTATTCATTTCATTGTAATGAGTTTTTTTTTTTTTTTAAATCAATGCTGGCATTTAATTATTGTATTGAACAGTGGAATTTAATCCTATCATTAAAGGAATTGCTATGTAATTCATTTACCATGTGAAGCTAAATGTTTTTTTGCTGAGATGAACTGCTATTGATGTAGTATTGCTAAGTAGTTTGAAAATAATCATCTGTAGTGGATGCCAGTCTGTCTAAAAAGTCCTCAGTTATATTACCCATTGACCAATTTTTTTAAACTGTAAATGCTTTCAGAAGTGGATATCTTACTTCCATTGATTGTTTCTTAGGGCCACTTGGAGCTGTAATAATACCCATTTTTTCAGCTTGCTAGTGTTTCTCCAAAACCAACATAGCACTGTAACCCCAACATAGCTGCTTAAGACATTGTAGTAACAGTGACTGGAATGTCCAACCATCTGCTGATCTCAGTGATGTCAAAGTTGATTGTTTAAGAGATCCTGAAATTATGGAACTTTGAGAACTGGAAAGGATCTTAGAGTTCTTCTAGTTCAGTGGTTTTTAAACTTATGTTTTTGATTTAACTGTGAAGTTTTTTTTATTAAACACAACCCTGGGAAACCCTAATTTGTAAAAAGATTAAAAAAAAAAAAAAAACCAACTGATTGGTGACTAGTGGGTGTGGAGGGAGTGTCCCATTGTCTGTGGAGCAGTTCCTAGATAAGTTTAGTTCCGCTGAACACAATTTTTTTTAAAAAACATTGAGCTCTTTCTACCCTTTCTTTTGGTAAAACAAATAGGGGTCCTGAATGAACCCTGTAGTTTTATGTCCTTCAGCTGTGTCACAAGAACCTGACTCTGGCTTCCCAACTGGATTGGAAGCAGCTGGATGACTAGGTTATCGTCTCTCTATCTCTGCATATATTACATTTACATTCTATTTTGAGGTTGATAGGAAAATCCCATGGACAGAGGAGCCTGGTGGGCTGCAGTCCATGGGGTCTCAAAGAACTGGACATGACTGAGTGACTGAGCATGCGCATAGCCAAAAACAATCAGTTCCTGTGTTTGACTGGTTGGAGACAAGGTTCCTGAGTAGGACTTCGTCAAAGGTGAATACTTCTTGTGTAATGATGGTTCCTCCACGTGGAGGACTCCTGCTGTTCCCAGGCTTCTATCCTCCAGTCCTATTTTTTGCAAGTTATATTGCCTCTTAACTATAGTTTCTTATCTCAGAATACATGTTTTCATTTTCATGTGTTTTCATCAAATAAGATGGCAGGAGACGTGTTGTTGTTCAGTTGCTCAGTTGTGTCCGACTCCTTTTGCGACCCTGTGGACTGCAGCACACCATGCTTTCCTGTCCTTCACCATCTCCCGGGGTTTGCTCAGGTGGCATGTAATACGAAGTAAATGTGGTTAGTATTTTTGGTAATGAAGAATAAGAATCTGACTGAGAAATAGCAGTTAAATGAAGTGTATACATGGAATACTCTGAGTAACCCTGAAGCCTGTGGAAAAATGAACTCATACTTAGTTTTAAGAGAAAATGGCTGAGTGCGTCTCTGAAATCCTGGGGTGGGGGCCGGGTGGGGTAATAATAATTGCTGGTGGGTTGCTGGCAAAAGCCTTGTGATGCTGTCTGGCTGCCACTGGCAATAAAACTATTGTGTTGAAACTAAGGCAGAGCAACCTGAGTCCCAGCTTCTCATTCTGGAAGCATAATTTCCCAACCAGAGCGGTTACCGAGGGTTGTTACGAGATTAGAAAATTCTACCTGATATGCTCCAACCAGTGTTAGGAGGAATGAAAACGTAGAGGAGGTCCTGTAACCTGGAATTACATGTCAGCTAAGCGCAAACTTGAACCATGTTTAGAGAGAAACTGTTGAAAGATTTTCTCAGTGTAACCGCTTGTTAGAATGAATTCCGGGTAATACAGAAGAAAAAGCAGGAATCAAAACCTGATACTGAGGCTGAGAAATTCAGCATTATGACTCAGAAGAGGAAAAGTATCATCTCTCTATGGTGTCTGTACTTTAAGAACAGGGTTTTGCACACCAGAGTTGACTTGGTGACTTAGAAGAGTAGGTACCTGTGCCCTGTGCCACCAAGCGGGAGGTCCATGGAAATCAATAAACTGAATCCTGAGAATGGAGGATGGATAAATGTGACACACAGAGATGTCAAAAAAGGAGCAAAGAAACTATGTCAGTTTAACATATAACCAGTATTAGGCCCATGTGAAACTGGAGAAAACTAGAAGGCAGGGTGCCTGAAGAAAATTGAAAAGAAGAACAGAGTGGTGGTGAGTGCTGAGTAGACAGAGAGTTGTGTTTGGGCTACAGTGAGTCCACTACATACAAACCTTCAAGTTGTGAACTTTCAAAGATGCAAACTTGTGTTTGAATGTTCAGCCAGGTAAGTTAGTTCATGTGTCTGGTGTACATTGTCACGTGTGTGCATCCTCTGTGGGTAGTTGTGCTTCTGTGTACTTTACTATATAGTACTGTATAGAGTACAGTGGTATAGTATCTTTATTTCAAGCCCAGGATATCTGGGAGCAGCATAAAAGCAGCAGCGATGTAGCTGGTACTGCTAAGAAGCGTCATGCAATAATGATGGAAACAAAAGTGAAAATAACTGAGAGAGTGGAGTGAGGCGAGAAGGTGGTAGACGTCACTCATTCTTACAACATGAATCATTCAGCCAGCAGCACGGTTCTAAAGTACAAGGACAAGGTGATGGAACATGTGATGATGTTCTGCTGCTGCCAATGCTGTCAACGGTAATAGGGAATGAGCCTGGACAAGTGATGGAGGAGATGGAGAAACTTCACAGTGTGTGCATGCAGGATCAGCAGGGAGCCCTGGGCTTGATCCCTGGTCAGGAAACTAGATCCTACCTGCTGCAACCAGAAAAACGATGCCGCATGTCACACTGAAGATCAAAGATCCCACGTGCCACAGCTGAGACCCAGCACAGCCACATAAAAATAAATAAAACAAGTAAATAAAGTGAAAGCAGTTTCTAGAAATGAATACAATGAGGGGAGATGCTTAATGATTGTGTGTGGTCTCAACATTGCAAAGATTGATCATTTAACAAACTGAGCCAGAGTCTTATAGAGAACCTCGAGACTTATCTGTCAGGGATACAAAATGGACCTTGGTCATCCCTACCTTTCCGTGGTGTTCACAAGAACCATACTTACTTGGAAAGAGAACCTGGCTCTATTTGGAGCAAGTTTAGAGGAAGTGATGAAGGGACTCACAGCTGTTTCATGTGAGTAAAGGGTAAAGTAAGTAAGACTTAGTTTGGTGAAGAGAAGATGTGGGAACTTTGCCATTAAATGTATTTTCTTTTCTGGGGTAGATCAGAGGGATAGACTATTTTCTAATAATCAGCATACTCTGAAGATAGTTATTTTCTTAACAGTTAATGATTCTTCCTCGCTGGAGGTATGAAAACAACTCACCAGTTTGAATTCATACTTTAGAAAAATAGTTACACTGCGTAGTCTTCATGACCCATCCTCCTTGAGTGCTTAGCCTCAATACCCATGAGTCCCATGCAGGTGAAATGCCTGGGAAACTGTATTATATTTTGGCCACATACTTTGTTTCCTTATTATTGTGTTTTTTAATACAGCATGGATCAAAACATAGTGGACAAAATGCCAGTAATTCGAATCAGAATAGCATATCTCTGGGAAGCCCCCAGGGGCGAAAAGAGAGTCTCCATCTTTTTTCTTTTCCACAGCTATTATAAGCCTTGCATGTGGAGGTGCTCAATACATATTTACTGAATTAAACTGGAAAGAAAGACTTTCTGTTGATTAAAGATCCTTTTTTGGGAGAACTAATCTTTCTTTATAAGTTAATACAGGGAACTGATTTCTGTAATTTCAAGCAAATCCATTACCATGTATTTTTAAATAATGTCAGCTTAAAATACTTCAAAGACTAAAATGATAGAAAGCACATGTCAGTCATTCTGTGGGCTGTGCCCATCCTCCAGGTTCTGATGAATAAGAATGACTTCTTCATTCTCTTGATTTCTAGGGAAACGTTATTAAAAAAAGGAAAAAGATACGCTCTCCATGAAATTGTCTCCCAATAAGGAATCTATAGCCAAATGAAAAGTGATTGAAATAAAAGTTCTGTGTCCTCAGGTGATTTAACCGTATTGATGGTTTTTATAAAAGTTATCCTCATAATGTTAGATTGAGTGTTAAACCTGGAATGGCCCTTCGAGATCATCTGGCTGAGAAGTTCTTACCCAGAGGCTAATGATGGGCTTTAGAGATCTGTGAACTCATTAAAATTCCATAAAATTTTTGCGTGTTTGTGCACACAGGCCTTTTTCTGGGGAAAGACTCATTTTCCTTAGATCTCAGAAGTGCCTTGACCCTGACAAAGTTTCAGAATTTGTGAGTCCTAATCCATTCCCTTAGAATTAAAGAAACAAGGAGGTACAGAAATTTTTGTGGCTTCCTCAAGGCTACACTGCTGGCTGCTGATGAACCAGGGCTCTTCCTACTTTAGTGAGGGCCACACATGCCCTCTTCTAAGCAGCCTGTTGTATTTACTCATTTGATCCTTTTAATTGTCCTTGAAGGTAGCTACACCAGTTGTCCTCAGTTGACAGGCGAAGAAACAGGAACAGAGAGGTTAAGTAATTTACCGTTAAGTCCCAGGATGGGTGAGTGACAGAGCAGCATTTGGACCCAGGCACTCTGGTTCCAGAGACTGTATCTCTAACAACTTACTCCACTGCCCCTCACAGAGGGTATGCCAGGGTGCCATGCTGCCAGTACACTGTTTTAAGACTTTGGCGGATGGGATTTGGGATGTAAAAATATTTTTTGTTTGCTGCAAAATGAATGAAATGTTTTTAATACACTTTTAGAGAATTAAACATATTGAAATGTGCTTTTTCCTAGCATGCCATGATGCTGCCAGTTCTGACCCATCATATTCGCTACCACCAGTGCCTAATGCATCTGGACAAGTTGATAGGATATACTTTCCAAGATCGTTGTCTGTTACAGGTGAGAGTTACTCTCCTGTACATTTATATAATAACAAGATAGGAGTAATTCATCTTGCAGGTTACAAGTGGAATATGGAGAATCTCTATTCTGGAGAGGATGAGGATGTCTAAAACATAGTGTTCTCCATTACTCTACTTTGATTGCCACTTTCAAACCCCTTTTCTTACTTTTTTTTTAGACTGTCCCTAAAGAAATAGACCAAAGCTTCCAGATTTGCCTGTCAAACCCAAACCTCTTCTTTCATCTTTTCCTCTTTTGTGACTCTTCTTTCCAGGTGCTGTGTATTCTAATTCTTCTCTGAAAGATGTGGATTTTTAGGTTTGTTTGCAGAAGAGGGCTTGGACCAAAGCTCTGGAAATTTGACACTGGAGAAAATGGAAAGTTTGGGGCTTAAAATTTAATTGGATAAACAAGTCTCTTTCCTGTTTCATTTGTGATGGTGCTTCTATGCTTTTTTTTGTTTGGTTTTTATTAAATTTTTTTAATGCTGAGTTTTTAAAACTGAACTTATGTCTTTGGAATTTTAGCTGGCCATGACCCACCCAAGTCATCACTTAAATTTTGGAATGAATCCTGATCATGCCAGGAATTCTTTGTCTAACTGTGGAATTCGGCAGCCCAAATATGGAGATAGAAAAGTTCATCACATGCACATGCGGAAAAAAGGTCCGTTTGGATTGCAGTCTCCTATTTTGTTCTCTGCCCCCTGTTGTAAATTAAATCCCCACCAGGAATTGTTCCCTGGTAACTGTTTCATTCTGTCAGTGTTTACTGCTTCTTGACTCATATGTAATGACATTTACTTTGAGCACAGCGTTATAATAAGAGTGAATGCATTTTTGAGAAGACTTAATTTCTCCTATCAAATAGTGTTTAAAGTAACTAAGTTGATCAAACTTGTCCACATGCAAGTCAGATTGGAGTGAGATAAATAATTTTCTTTCTGGATGTCATATGATGGTTCTAGAATGCTTCTAACAATATTGACTTTTGATTGTTTTTAAAAAATAGGAATTAACACCTTAATAAATATTATGTCACGCCTTGGCCAAGATGACCCAACTCCCTCAAGGTAAAGTAGATTTTTTTTATATTAGTTTTGTTGAGATAGAATTCACATACCATACAATTCATCCATTTAAAGTGCATACAATTCAGTGGTATCTTCACAAAATGGTGTACCTGTGATCACTGTCTAATTTTAGAGCATTTTCGTCATGCCCAAAGGAAACCCCATACTCCATATTTCCCTCAGGTTGCCCAGCCCTAGGCAACCAGCAATCTTCTTTTAATTTTTATGAATTTGCCTATTCTGAACATTTTGTATAAATGGTATCATACAATATGTGGTCTTTTGTGACTGGTTTATTTTACTTTATGTAATGCTTAGAAGGGTTATCCATGTTGTAGTACATATTAGTTCTTCATTTCTTTTTATTGCCAAATAATATTCCATGGTATAGGTAGGCCACGTTTTGTTTATCTGGTCATCAGATTGATGGTCATTTGTTCTTTTTCCTTTTTGGTTATTTTGCATGATGTTGCTATGAATATTTGTGTGCAGGTTTTTGTATGGACATGTTTGATTTTTCTTGGGTATATAACTGAAGTTGAATTTCTGGATGATATAGTAACTCTGTTTCACCTTTCCCTTAAGGAACTGCCAGACTGTTTCCAAAGAGTCTGTACCATTTTATATTCCTAGTAGCAGTATTTAAAGGTTCTGGTTTCTTTGCATCTTTCCCAGCCCTTGTTATTATCTGCCTTTTTGAACCTGGGCTTCCTAGTGGATATGAAATATTATCTCATTGTGGTTTTGTTGTATTTCTCTGGTAACTAATGATGTTGAGCATCTCTTCATGTGCTTTTGGGCCATTCATATATCTCCACTGGAGAAATATCTATTTAGATCCTTTTTCTATTTTTTAATCAAGTTACTTTTTGTTATTGAGTTACAATCATTTTTTTAATGTATTCCAGATACAAATCCCTTATCAGATACATGATTTGTAAAAAAAATTTTTCTCATTCTGTGGATCATCTTTTTACTGTTTTAATGAAGCACAGAAGTTTTGATTAATTCTAAATAATAGATAAATTGTGTTACTTTGGTTCCTTTTGCTTTTGGTGACATGTCTAAGAAACCATTGCCTAATCTAAAGTCACAGAGATTTACATCTGTTTCTTCTAAGAGCTTTATGGCTTTTTCTCTCACATTTAGATCTTTGGTCTGTTTCAGTTAGAACTGGTATGACATAGAGGTCTAGCTGCTTTCTTTGGCTTGTGGATATCCACTTATCCTAGCACCACCATTCTTGAAAAGGCTAATCTTTCCCCACTAAATCACCTTGGTTGAAATCACCCTCGTTGAAAATCAATTGATGGTATATATGAGGGTGTATTTTTGCTTCTTAGTTCATTCCATTGATCTGTATGCCTGACCTTAAGCCAGTACCAGTTTGTCTTGATTACTGTAGCTTTGTAATAAGTTTTGCAGCCTAGAAATGCAAGGTCCCTTTTCTAGCTTTCTTTTTTTTTTTAAGATTGTTTTGGCTATTCTAGGCCTATTACCTTTCCACATGAATTTTTTAATTAGCTAAACTTTTGCAAAGAAGCTAGCTGGAATTTTGATAGGGATTGTGGTTAATCTGTGGGTGAATTTGTGAATGATTACCATCTTAGTATTAAGTCTCCTGCTTAATACTTCTGTTCCCTGAACATGTGTTTAATTTCTTAGTAATGTTTTTTAGGTTCCAGAGTACACATTTTGTATGTCTTTTGTTGAATTTATTCTTAAGTATTTTATTCTTTACAGTGCTATTCTAAATGAAATTATTTTTATAATTTTTATTTTGAGATTGTTCATTGCAAGCATATAGGAATGCAGTTGATTTTTTATTTTGATCTTGTATCTTGCAACCTTGTTGAGCTCATTTGTTAGCTCCAATAGTTTTTTAGTTGATTCCTTAAGATTTTCTGGGATTCCCTGATAGCTCAGTTGGTAAAGAATCTGTCTGCAATGCAAGAGACGGGTTTGATCCCTGGGTTGGGAAAATCCCCTGGAGAAGGGAAAGGCTGCCCACTCCAGTATTTTGGCCTGGAGAACTCCATGGACTGTACAGTCCGTGGGGTCACAAAGAGTCAGAACGACTGGGTGACTTTCACTTCACTTTAAGATTTTCTATGTAGATGATCATTTCACCTGTAAATAGAGATAATTTTACTTTTTCCTTTTCAGACTCAGTTCAGTTCAGTTCAGTCGCTCAGTCATGTCCGACTCTTTGCAACCCCATGGACCACAGTACATCAGGCTTCCCTGTCCATCACTAACTCCCAAACCTTGTTCAAACTCATGTCCATTGAGTCAGTGACACTATCCAACCATCTCATCCTCTGTTGTCCCCTTCTCCTTCTGCTTTCAATCTTTCCCAGCATCAGAGTCTTTTCCAGTGAGTCAGTTCTTCGCATCCGGTGGCCAAAGTGTTGTAGCTTCAGCATCAGTCCTTCCAATGAATATTCAGGACTGATTTCCTTTAGAATTGACTGGTTTGATCTCCTTGCAGTCCAAGGGAGTCTCAAGAGTCTTCTCCAGCACCACAGTTCAAAAGCATCAATTCTTTGGCACTCAGCTTTCTTTATGGTCTCACATCCATCCTTCTCACATCCTTTTCACATCCATCCAGCCAACTCTCACATCCATCCTTTTCAGACTGGATGCCTTTTATCTCATTTTCTTAACCTGGTTGCCCTAGCTAGCGTCTCTAGTACAATATCCTGTAGAAGTAGTGAGAGAGGCTCCTTGCCTTCTTCTTAATCTTAAAAGGAAAACATTCTTTTACCATTTTGTATGGGTTTTTCATAGGTGCCTTTTATCATATTGAGGAAGTTCCCTTCTGTTCCTACTTTGCGTAATATTTTTGTCGTGAGGGTGTGTTGAATTTTGTCAAATGCTTTTTCTGCATCTATTAAGATAACCATGCTTTTTTAAATTTTATTTTATTCACATTGTGTGTTATATTAATTGATTTGGGGGTGTTAAACCAACCTTGCCTTCCTGGGATACATTACACTTGGTCATGGTGTATAGTCCTTATACGGTGTGTTTAGGTAGAATTTAGTCTGCTGGTATCGTGCCGAGGATTTCGGGCCTGTAGTTTTCCTTTCCTTTGATGTTTTTGTCTGATTTCATTATTAGGATAATACTGGCCTCATATAATGAGTTGGAAAGCTTTATGTGTTAACTTCCCCTATCTTACCTCTTGATTTTAAAAGCTACCTTCATACATTAATATTTTCACTTTTGTGTGGCCTTGAGCCCCTGAAGAATCTGGGAAGGAAGTAGGCAGGGTCCAAATAAACTCATTAACATCCTGGAAAATGGAATGGAAACAAATGCCTGATGGCTGCTGAGGCTCTAATATTGCTCTCAGGAGGCTTATCTTTGTGTGTGAAGCACAGCAGGTTCTATTTTGAAAGGCAGTACAGGAGACTGAGAGAGGCTTGCTTTTTAACCCGGGGCACTGAAAAGTTGAACAGTCAGGCCTGTCCCTCTTAGGAAGCAGACTTAGATGGATGAAAGGTGGGGAGAGCAGGGTTAGACGTGACACACTGCTGCAGCTGGTAATGGCCTCTTCAGCCAGGTGCATGCCCAGTCGAGCTGGCATAGCTTCCTCCCCTACCTTTTTCTTCATGTATCTCTTTTCTTTTCAAATAGGCTTGCCTTGAGGGTGCTCTCTTTTGAGGTTATCATGAACCAAACCGTCTCTTCCTCTTCAATCAAGAGGTAAAAAGAAAGGCAGGCTGAAACTTTAAAATTCCAGTTTGAAGGTGATCACACGTCTCACTACTGTGTTCCGTGCGAGTCGAAGATCAGAAAAGAACTGTCTAATTAGAGGAGCCTTAATCACACCCTCAGGGATAGCGTGGTCCTGGTTTCCCTATACCCTGCTATACTGTGAAGTCTTCAGATGGCCAGTTCTGTATTTTAATAAGTAGAACCCTGGGTCCCCTGCAGCCCCCTTCAGCAGGGCTACACATGCCACCGACCCATTCTTTTTCAGTGATGAAAGCACAGGTTTAAGTGATCTTTGTCTCATCCACGCCACCCACAGCTGTTGGCATATAAATTATGTCTTTTTGATAGCACTGTTTAAACCTCGTGGTTTATGTTTTCTTACCCTGGCAAAGGGAATGATGGCTGAGAGACTGTGTTCTTCCTGAATTTACATTTTGAAAATGATGCCACTGATAGAGAATAGACATACTCTCTCTTGTCCTTTGACTTCTGTTCTGGCCTTTGTGGCTCTTGTGCTGAGAGTCTCCTGCCTTCTGTCTGATCTTTTTGCTGATGCAGAATTGACCCCAGCTTTCTATTCAGAAAGAGCCTCCTTGCCTCGGCAGCCAGTCCGGCGGCTGCTTGGCTATGACTGTGTAGTATCCCCCTGTGCACGGCCCTGGGAGCTGTACTGAAGAAACACAGACAGATTTAATCCAACAGACATTTGTCCAGTGCCTTTTGAGTTTGAGGCAGTTCACAGGTATTTCGGTTAGGATTTGCCGCCATCACTGCTGGGCCCGGGTTCAGTTCCTGGTCAGGGAAGCCTTCGTTCTTCTTCTCTGCCTGCCACCTACCAACCTCCTCAGCACGACCATACCCTTAGTGATCATGGCTTAGATGGTAAAGAATCTGCCTGCAATGCAGGAGACCTGGGTTTGATCCCTGGGCCAGGAAGATCCCCCAGAAACGGGAATGGCAACCCACTTCAGTATTCTTGCCTAGAGAATTCCATGGACAGAGGAGTCTAGCGTGCTACAGTCCATGGGGTCGCAAAGAGTTGGACACAACTGTGCAACTGACGTTTTCACTTCTTTCAAAGGCAAGTAAGACATAGCCCCCGCTCACCAGGAGGTGTGACCACCTGGGGTGGGGTAAGAGTTCCATAAACATGCATAATATAAGGAAGACTCTGCTATGAGCTTCAGTGAGGGTCAAAAACACAACAGCCATACCAGACTACTGTGGGGCCAAGGAGAGCTCTGGTGGTGGTTCAGGGGTTATGGGTCAGTTATATACCATGTGCTTGAATAATTGAATTCACTTGAAACAACGTGCCCTCTTCCCTGTTTGTTTCTTAGTTTGCTGTTATAAAGTGGGATGTGGTAGTCTGCTCCTTGAAAGTATTTGTACATGTTTGAAATGAACACTATGCAGTTTCAAGCATCAGTGGGTATATTTCCTCCCAAGCAAGCCTGCTCAGGACTTTAGACTTGAGAAAGGAACAAGACAGCCAGTAGGCTAGTAGGTTGTTTGGGCATCCGTGTCTGGCGCTGCAGATGGAGGAACAGGGCAGGTTGGGGAGCTGGGTGGAGTTCTTCCCAGCCCTACCGAAAGCCACTCCTCCCACCCCTGCCCATCCTGCCATGCAGTTAGTGCCGCGTTCTGCTGGGTCTCCCTCCAGACGGCCTCTCCAGGCATCATCTTGCTATTTCTAGAGCCTCCATTCTAGTTTGTAGCTGTAAACTGCTTGAAGGCTTTTTGTGATATCATGTCACCTGCTGAATTCGTCTGAACCTCCTCACCTGACAATCCCAGCACCTGGTGACCCAGGCCACTCTTCCAGGCACATTGCTGTCTTCCCCGTGGCCTTCTGCACACCAGTAAGACTGAACTGCTTCCTGTGCACTCGAGCATACCCTCTCCCTTCCCTGAAGGCTGGCAGTCATTGTAGCTGTGCTCACATTCTGCCAGCATTTCTTTTCTGGTGCAAGTTTCAGTTCTCCCAGGTATTATTAATATTTTGTGTCATAGTTGTTTTTTTTTTTTTTTTTTAATACTGTGAGCATTTGGAAGGTCTTTGATCCTACTCTCTCTTTTCTTTCTTTCAAATTCTTTTTCTTTTCTAATTAGTGCCTTTCAAAAAGCAGGGGCTCAGTAAATAAGTCTTAAAGGAAAGAAGGCAATTCATGATATTACTTTTATTCCAGGTTTTTTACTTGTTGACTAGAAACAGGGAAATGGGAGCATTAGGAAAGGTCATGGTCAGAGCCTTCAAAAGTTTAACGGCTGGTGAATCTCGTAATCTGATTTGGGATCAGCTCACTCCAGTACTCTTGCCTGGGAAATCCCATGGACAGAGGAGCCTGGTAGGCTACAGTCCATGGGGTCGCGAAGAATTGGACTCAACTGAGCGACTTCACTTTCACTTTTCACTTTCATGCACTGGAGAAGAAAATGGCAACCCACTCCAGTATTGTTGCCTGGAGAATCCCAGGGACGGGAGCCTCGTGGGCTGCTGTCTATGGGGTCGCATAGAGTCGGACACGACTGATGTGACTTAGCAGCAGCAGCATTTACAAAGTACTGTTGCCTGGAAAATCCCATGGACGGAGGAGCCTGGTAGGCTGCAGTTCATGGGGTCGCTAAGAGTCAGACACGACTGAGCGACTTCACTTTCACTTTTTACTTTCATGCATTGGAGAAGGAAATGGCACCCCACTCCAGTGTTCTTGCCTGGAGAATCCTAGGGACGGGGGAGCCTGGTGGGCTGCCGTCTATGGGGTCGCACAGAGTTGGACACGACTGAATCGACGCAGCAGCAGCAGCAGCAGCAGCAGCATTTACAAAAGACACAAAGACTTAAAATTGATAGATAAAAATCTGCCTGCCTATCAAAACTACAGAATAATTAACTTTTATGGTTACAAGTTAACCTGTCATTTTTTGAAGTGTCACTGTTGAACCACATAAATCTCAGGTGTGTAGTTATATTTAAGTAATACAAATCACAGCAAAATGTTACCACATCGAAGGTCTCTGAGGGATTAGGCATTCGGTCTCATTCAGGGGATCCATGTTATCAGTAGGACCTTTGGGAATGAGGGGCCAGGAGACTGTAATGGAAAAGTAGGAAACTCAAGCAGCTTTCCTTTGTTGTGTTTTGTTTTGCTTGGTAGAGTCATTGCTGGACATAATGTGTGAGGATCTATGGGATCAGTGGAGAAACACGTTTAGACTGTTTATTAAGGCCTATTTAAGGAAATGGTAGTTGCAGAGTACCCTTTCAATCATGCTAAGTTGCTTCAGTCGTGTTCTACTCCTTGCAGCCCTTTGGACTATAGCTGCCTGACTATTTCTGTCCATGGGATTCTCCAGGCAAGAATACTGGAGTGGGTTGCCATTTTCTTCTCCAATCAGTTATACATTTAGTATTTATCATTAAAACCAGTAACAGTGCATTGACTATATATGAGTAGATGCTTAATCTTGGATCCATGGGTCCAGTTGGATCTGAGATCTAGTAAGGCTTCTCCCCGCAAGTGTTCAGTTAGATGTAATAGTGAAAGTCACTCAGTCATGTCCGACTCTTTGCAACCCCGTGGACTGTACAGACCATGGAATTCTCCAGGCCAGAATACCGGATTTTGTAGCCTTTCCCTTCTCCAGCGGATCTTCCCGACCCAGGAATCAAACTGGGATTTCCTGCATTGCAGGTGGATTTTTTACCAACTGAGCTATCAGAGAAGCCCCAAATGAGGTATGCCTGTAGTCTCTATTATAATATTTTTTTAATAATTACCATAGTATGAAAATCGCTCAGTCATGTTCGACTCTCTGTTGTGTCCGACTCTTTGCGACCCCATGGTCTATACAGTCCATGGGATTCTGCAGGCCAGAATACTGGAGTGGGTAGCCTTTCCCTTCTCCAGGGGATCTTACCTACCCAGGAACCCAGGACTCCCGCACTGCAGGCAGATTCTTGACCAGCTGAGCCACAAATAGATATAATGGACAGAAGGAATTCCTGGGCTGGGTGGAACTTTCCGTCGACCTGCAAGGCCCATTCTAGCTCTGCCCTACCAGTTGCCCCTTGAGGCTTGGAATGCAAAGGTAAGAAAATGTCATTCGTCCCCTCCCTCTAGCAGTGACCCTTGGACTTGGCCCATCCCAAGATGGTTTTCTATGGAGTAGATGACACCTTACAGTAATTACTATTACAGGGAGACTGTTCTGTTTTATGAAGTGTTTTGATTTCCACAGACCAAATGTGCTATCTAACTGCTACAGTTAATCTAAATTTCATAATGCCTCTGTCGATTCAGTTCTCAAAAGCAAATGGAATGTTTACTGCTCTGTAAACATCTCATCTTGGAGCTTGCTAGTATTTAAACAGGGGTGATTAAAGGAAGTATAAACAACGGAAGAAGGAACAAAAGACTTGCCTGTAGACAGCAAGGACCAGCAACTCACTCTGTCCATTTTTCCAGATAAACCACTGGGTTAGGAAGTGTCCGATATAATACTAAACTAAAGTGGTATTTAACCCCCATTTTCATTTGTGGCCTACTGCCAGAGTTTAGTCACAGTGAGGATACAAAAAAAACATATGCTGGATAGGGGACAAATTATTTAATGGATGGCAGACTTACTATTGAATAAACTTGTTTAGCACTGTGACCTTGTATTTTAACACACTGAATAATGGTCTACCTTCAAGGTTATTAAAATTCTCGATGTAGTTCCTGTCTCCCTGAAAGTTTACAAATGAAATTAAATAAAATTTATACCAATATGACTTAATTCAAAATAGTATATGACTCAAAGCAGTTATTATTCTTTGACTGGTTGTCTTGTTATTCTTCAGTTAAGCATTAAACAGTCCAAAGTATGGTTCTTCTTCACTCTGGACTCTGGCCAGGGTTTCTTGGTTTCCACCTTAACTAGATTTTCCTGTATTGTATTTTGAACTGTTGGGAAGATGATAGTCTTTACCACAGAAAATGCATGTTTATTTTACTGGCTTGTGGGAAAGAATAGGATAATGTTAATTTCTCTCTTTTTTAAAAATTTATTCCTTCTTAGTTCCTATCGTCTCTCAGGCAGTAACTTATTTTAGGATCTTCTTTTGCATGGCTTCAGACAACACTCAAGTTCCCAGCCTACTCGGGTCACAGTCTGGCTTGTCTCCACCACTTCACAGAGCTTGCCCTTCCGTGGCTTCAGCCATCTCCCTGGTATGAGTCAATGCTCTCTTCTCATCTTGCTGAGTCTGTTTCTTTACTGAAACATTCTCTTCTCTTTGGCTACAGGATAACACTGACCTCTTCTTCCTCCCACCACTTTGCCAGTTCCCCTGTGCTGGCTTCCCTTCTGCTGGGCCACAGCCGTGACCCTTTCCTAGGCTCAGTCCTGGGACCCCTTGCTTAGCTGCATTCTCTGCCTCACTAGTGCCATCCAGTTTCAGCATCTGAAATCCTGTCTATGTATAGACAACTGCTGTAGTGTTCTTGCCTGGAGAATTTCATGGACAGAGGATCCTGGCAGGCTACAGTCCGTGGGGTCACAAAGAGTTGGAAATGACTAAGAGACACACACGTAGATTTATTACTAACTTTGTTCTTACCTGTGAACAATAGGTTAATATATCTAGCATTTTGCTGGATCTCTCCATTTGGATATTTTATGCACATTTCAAAGTCAGCGTATCTACAAGGCAACTCTTGCTTCTTCCCAAACCTGTTCCCCTCTTGGTCTTCCCATTGCAGTAAATGGCAGCACTTTCCACCCAGCCATGTGAGCCAGAGTCTGGCACTGCCCGTCATCCTTTTCTTGTGGTTAGCTTCCTAGTCCCAACTATCAGCACCTCTTTTCTGCTCCATCTTTCAAATGTCTCCCAAATCTGACGGCATCTCTGCCCCTCCTCTGTTACCTCTTCAGCCTGCACCTCCATCATGTCACATCAGGACCACAGCAGTATCCGCCCTAGTACTTGTCTTTCCTGCGCTCAGTCTCTGCTAAAGGCAGCCAGAGTGGCCTTTAAAAGCCTCAGTTAGATCAGGTCACATCTCTGCTAAGCAGAGAGATGGTGACCTGCTTGCACTGAGAGACTCGCAGGTGGAAGGAGGCTTCCATGAGCCACCTTCCTGCCCGTTTCAGCCTCGTTCTCCAACATGAGAAACTCAGCTTGTAAGATGCACCTTCCTCAAAATAATTGAGATATAAATAAAATACAGTCTCTGCACCGAGGGAGTGTACTTATTTTGATAAGGGACTCAGGTGGGCATTCGTGTGGAGCTCACATTCTGCTAGACCTCGAGGGATGAGTCAGTTTTCAGGGAATCTTGCTGTACAGGGGAGACCTGAAAACTCCAGGGCAGCACAGAGCTTGGCCTGCACAGAGGCACTGAGTATTGTAGGGGATGCCCTCTTCAGAGAGGACCAGGCATGCTGGAAAAGGATCCAGTGCATTGGTGGGAAAGGATAGCAGTGGTAGAGAACCCACCTGCCAATGCAGGAGACCTAAGAGATGCTAATTCATCCCTGGGTCGGGAAGATTCCCTGGAGGAGGACACAGCAATCCACTCCAGTATTCTTGCCTGGAGACTCCCATGGACAGAGGGGCCTGGCAGGCTACAGTCCATAGGGTTGCAAAGAGTCGGGCACAACTGAAGCAACTTAGCATGCACACGTGCACTTTTCAGAGAGGACCAGGCAGTTTTGGAAAAGGCCCCAGGGCATTGGTGGAAGAGGATAGCAGACTGAAAAGGTAGGTTAGGCCCATTTTAAGAGACTTTAGACATGAGGTCAAATTCAGAGTTTGGACCTTGGGAAGCTAGAACATGGTGCCAGTGCTGATTTTCCACTGTTCTTACTCTAAGAATGCATTCTCCCTTCTCTCGTCCACCTGATAGCAGTGTAGAAAGATTCACAGTTGTTAGGCTGATGTCTCATTGCCTTAAGTCTGATTCCCAGGGGACGGAGGCACCAGGGTAGGAAGCCTGAACCCCATGGTAGGAGGCAGTGCTCCCTCCTCCCTTCCCTCCTAGGCACCCCCTGGCAGGATGGCCATCAGAGCCCTTGATTATGAGGAGTTCGTTAGGGTGCTTTGATTACTAAAGGAGCTAACCCTCAGCATCCTTTCCTTTGAGAGGAGAGGGAGGAAATGTAAATGTGGGCTATTTCAAGAGAAGTTTTTAATTCTCCTGTAGGATTAATCACAACGAACGGTTGGAGTTCCTGGGTGATGCTGTCGTTGAATTTCTGACCAGGTAAGTAGGCTTTTCTGCTGTTCCCCAATAATTGCATTTTACAGGCTTAATACATTACCTTTACTTAATACATTACCTTCTTTGTAATTAGCCCAATAAAGCCTTGAAACACAGTGGTTTTGGTCTCTTCTGCAGAGCTTAAAAGCTCCGTGTCTGTGGCTCTTGCCCTGATAACTTGCACTCCCTGATGCCGTAATGAGCAGGATTACAAGATGAAAGGCTAGCGTCTCTGTCCTGTCAAGTTTATGTTCAAGTTGCTACAGCACGAGAGATCAGCTTGTCTTGGTCTAGATGCTTCAGAGCTTATATTCAATTTGTAAAGAAAGGGATGATATTTTAAAATGTCATTTCATTTTCTGGGATTTGTCTTTGATCCCTTTCTCACTCTTTCTGAACTCAAGGGAAGGAAAGCTTACGAGGATTTTAATAACCAGATTTTTTGGGTGTGTCTAGTGTATGTGTGTCTGTATGTTTGTGTGTTTTCTCTCCAGAAGTGTTTTTGGGTCCTTAGTTTGGAGGTAGAGGTAGGAAAGTACATTTTGGTTTCTCAATACTCATAAAATTTCTCTTAAAGGGAGATGACACATGTTGCTCTTGGAACTGTCTCAAGCTATTTTTATTCTCTTTCAATCATTTCTTTTCCCACGAAGGACAAAGTGAGGCAAAAGAACATTTTTCTCAGCGTGTTCTCACTGGACACAATAGGGCCAAACTAGCTTAGCTGCCCCAATCAACAGTGGGTCTTCGAAACTAGTTTGAGAATTAGGAGAGCGCAGTTACCCTTGTGGTCCGGCCTGGTTTTCCGTCAGCCTTCTTCCTAATTCCCGGACTTCCCTGATCAGTAGTCCGGTCTCTGTTTGCCACTCCTGGTTCTGTTCCTGTCCCCATCTGTACTTGTGACAAATGTGCCACCTGGCTGCCCTGCTCAGAGCTCTCCTCAGGGGCCCTTATAACCCAACCCAAGCAAAGCTCTCTGTCTCCAGGCTCACTTTTCAAGTGTTAGATAGGATTGCTCTCAGCAGGATGAATGATTGTTCAGGTCTTCATTGTCATCGTATTTCAGAGAGCTCTTTTTAAAGAAGTCAGTGTGAACAGATGAGTGGATGGTGTTTGGGTTTTAGCACGTTCAGATATACTGTGTTTACTATTTAACCCTTCAGAGACCTTTCAGTTTAGTTCAACCCAGCCGGTATGCACTGCGCAGATATGTGTCAGGGCTGTTGTTTTAGACTCAGAACCACATACAGAATATTGTGATACATACTTATCCGTGTGGTTTTTTTTTGGCAGTGTCCATTTGTACTATCTGTTTCCCAGTCTGGAAGAGGGGGGATTAGCAACCTATCGGACTGCCATCGTTCAGAACCAGCACCTTGCCATGCTAGCAAAGGTACGTCAAGTGTTTGCACTTTATTTGCAGTGAAGTCTACATTCTCTTCTTCAGTCCGTGCATAACTTTGCATTTGAATCAGTAACTCTTTAGGGTATATTAAGGGTTTAATATTTTATTGACGAGGAAGGATTTTTTGTTTATTTGTCTGTTTGGGTTTTAAGGACTCAGCCTTATCAATCCTGTTACCTTAGTGAGTTTCACCAGCAGCTAATGAACTCCGCAGTGAGGTGTCTCGGTCACAGAAGAGGAAAAAATTGACAGACGTGCATGAACAGAGTTAAACATTTGGGGAAAAGGAGCATGAGAACAGAGCAAAAGAAATGAAAGATTTCATATTTTCCCTCTGTGTAATATTTCTGAATTACATTTGTTTTTAATTTATTTTAACAGACAGAATTATAGCTTTGAATAGAATACTCCAGGCCATTTGTATTCATGGGGGATACTTTACAGATCTTTGAGAATCCCCCCAGATCACAAGTCCTATTAATTAAGATTTTGGTTTTAGGCTGTTTAGCCAGCCACATTGACTTTGCCGACTGACTGACAGAACCTTTCCTTGATTTAGATTCGTGGTAGGCATGTTGCTTGTGTTGTCTCATTTGATCTTCCTGTCTCTCTGCAGTGTCTTGTTATCATAAATCCTAACGGATAGGACCCTGGCACTTGTTTGGGAATTCAGGATACCAGCAGGGGGACCATGGACAAATTGATATTCTCTTTGCCAAGCCATAGCTTTCTCATCTGTAGAATGGAGATCTGTTAGCATCTACCACATAGGGTGGTTGTGAGAATTTAGGGAGATTACCATTTGAGTTTTAGTGATTCGTTTATGAAGTGCTTGGTGCAATGCTTGTTCATAGTAATTACATAAACATATGAATAAATTAGGAGGAGTTAGTTGTTTTTATTGCTGCTGCCACTTATAAATTACATTTATCAATCAATTACATTTTATAGGCCTGTGGGTTTATTCAGTAATAGGGGCAATGGTGGCTATTAAATTCCCGAACATTAGTGATCTGTTGTAAAAGCTTTTGTGAGTTTTCCTTGATTTTTAAGTAATTTCTATTTTTTTCTTCATTTTTGATATAAATGTTGGAATATGGTAGAAAAGACTAGATAAAACCCATTCTAGTTTTGCAACTGACTTCTTAATTTGATCTTGCCAAGGCATTAATTACATTTAATATGCGGTTAATTTTATCCCATGGTTTTTGTGTTAGCAAGAGTGTACTGCTGTATTTTATATAACATCCTCATCGTAACTGTGGTGGTAGGCTTTGACCCAGCTTCAGTGGCATTTGAGAATATAAATAGTGATGCCTTCAGGAAAAACCAACTTGGTTTTTAGGCTCACAATGAATGAAATTCCACGAGTGCTTCAGTGTTTAGTTGACTTAATTGTCAAGATGCTTCCTGATAGCTCACGTGAATGTCTGTTGGAAATACCTTTAATAAGTAGATTGTCGGCACACTCTCCCCCACCTCTCCCTGCCATTGTTTTCTTTAGAGTTTCAGGTATAATGGAATTGCATGATTATTTTTCAAACAATTGTAGGGAGGATATTTTCAAAATGTGGGAAATGAAAATGAAAATACAGCACAGTGGGTGGTGTATAGAGCCATGAGTTACAATGGGGGTGGCCACTGGCCATTTCTTCCCTTCAGGGATGTCTGTGTAATCCTCCTCCACCCCAAACCCTGACGTACCCATAGTGCTCAACACCCATCTGCTCCGGCAGAAGGCAGTGGTAAACCTTGCCCTTCTCTCTAGAGCAGTGGTTCTTAACCATGTGAGAGGAGAGACTTGATGGAAGAAGAGTTCTGACTCTGAGAAGGTAATAAAAGCTCTAGGTCAGCACTCCAGACAGTGAACGTTTTAACACATGCACAGTGGAACATCACTCTCCTTTTTAAAATTTCCACTAATGCCTTCATGAAAAAATAAGGATATGGAGCCGGGATTATGAGAAGTTAGAAAATTCATAACATTCCAGAATAGTTGTTTATAATATAAAAATGGCTTGCATTCTACTCTCAAAGCAGGGCTCCAGAGATAGCAAGCAATTGGATTTTCCCAGTGAAGTTGTGAAACAAGTAAAATTTACATATTCTAGCATAAACTCTTGTACTTGGGGATCAGTTTTTGAAAAAAGGTGCTTTCTTCTCTTGTATTTGTGGTAGTCAAAACTCTCATTTGAGTTTATAATATACTCATGAATTCCTACCAATCCAAAATACTGATAGCATATATGCCCTGTTTTTATTTTATTGTCTCTTTTTCAATGTAAATGAATATGGTTATTTTTAACGTACATACCAAGACACAATATCTGAGTCTCTTTTGTCTGAGAGCTGATGAGATTCATGTTGTCCTAGGTTGTTCATTGACTTGTGACTTGTTCCATATTATGTGGCATGTTATTGCTTAGTAGGTATTTATTGAATTGAATTATATGGTAATAGAAACTGATTTATTGTGTGCTTATGCAATGTTTATGTCCTTTTCCTTTTATGGAACAAATTATGATTTCCATTTATTCAATCTCAAGAGTTTTGTAAAAACCATTTATACTGTGTCTAGTTCTAAAAGGACTTGATTTGTCCTTTATGATACAATAGGAAAAGAAATAAGTAGGGACTGAAGTCAAAACAAAGAGAAAATATGGGTAAGATAGTAAAATAAAGCCAGAGGTAAAGTTATTGTACCCAGATATGTTCATCAGTCCTATACAATTTCCAGAATTGCACCATAAATCTGTCTCTAAACTTGTCTGAGGCCAAATAGAAAAAGAAAATATAATTCATTACAAACAATATTCCCAGAGCCCTTAAGGTAGTTCCAACCCATTGCTCAGATTCTTACTCAGCCTTCAGAAGGATGAGTGTGGAAACCTCACAAAGGGACACAAGTACAAAAATATATGGCTCCCCAAATCCAAATCCTTATTAAATATGAAAAAAAAGATTTAGAGAAATAAGGCATTTTTAAGTCTTCTGAGAGTCCCCATCTACTCCACCACGTAAAAATCTCTTGATTTTTCATACAGTACAAAGACCATCAGTACCATGTAACTTTGGAATCCAAGAGGTTAACTTTGGGTTGAGTTTGTATCTCTAGACATATTGGGTAAACTCAAAGGCATGGCCTTGTAAGAGTCTTATTCCAAACTTAGGCTAGTGCTTTTTCTGAACTTGGAGTTGGGTAGATCAGATTTGGTCCATTCTGAACCTGCTTGAATCATCAGAGTTCATAGAAGCTTGCTTGGGGAAAATGTGAAATTGGTCGCGCTGAACTGTATGTATGGACTCGTAAAGAATGGTAGATTAAACTTTCACCTAAGGCCTGTTAATTTGTAACTGTACCGCCTAGGAGATGCTGAGTTATAATAGTTATGATTTTGCTGATATTCTCTAACTTTTGTCATTCTGAATTTTGTAGAAACTTGAACTGGATCGGTTTATGCTTTATGCTCATGGACCTGACCTTTGTAGAGAATCAGACCTTCGGCATGCAATGGCTAATTGTTTTGAAGCATTAATAGGTAATTTCTCTTTTATAGTCTAGTTTTTTGCATGTCTGAAATGTCTGGAGAGCACATAAAATTCAGTGTGAAGCCTTGGGACAAAATTACTTGTTCCCAAAGCTTCATATCATACTGTGAAGTCCCCAGTATGATACCCGCCTCCTTGTATTGTAGTTATTGTGGTTCTTCCGGAGCAGCAGTCACGCTTTCTTTTCTTGAATTTCTTGTATCATGTCATGTACATGCTTAGTATATACTGAACTGAATTGAAGTGAGTTAATATGAGGATAGATTACTTGCCAGATTTGATTCAGGATCACATACATAAATAAGTTGCTGGTTAGGCCCTAATACTTTTTTTTTAAACAAAATTTGAAGCTATTTTACAGGATTTTCTGCTTTAAACATCTTGAAGACACTGCATATTTAAAAACCCCAGGGCCTGAGTCTCTACAACTATTGTTTATTCACTTAAAGCACGGCTAATGCAGACACTCAGGCTCTTTACTTCCTCAGTTTCTTTTTTCCTATAACCAGAATATAATTAGCTGTTGTACAGGAAAGTTATGAAGAGTTAATTAGCTGGTGATTGCAAGGATGCTTTACCATGAGATGTTAGATTGACAATTCCTTGATTTTTTTTTTAGGTAGATGATTTCATACATTTTATTTTTCAAAGGCCTCTGTACTTCCTTATCAGTTTTGCCCTCTTCCTTTGAAAATGAATATAAAAGCTTCCCATTATAGTTTTATGCTGATGATGGTAGCAAGAGAATGTTTAATAATTATCCACAGTCTTTTCACAGCTATGTCTGTTTTGTACAAATATGTCTATTTTCAGAGGGTTTGTCATGTGGAATGACTGCTCTGTAATTTTTTTCCCATCATATTTTTGACAGTTAATGTTACAGTTAGCTCCATAGCCAGGCACACGTGGTTCAGTTCCCTCTCGCGTCATTAATCAGTTCTGTGTCTTTGCCAGGTTACTGAATCTCTTTGAACCCCAGTTTTCCCATCTATGACATGGAGATAGTATCACTTAGCTCACAGAGTTGTAACAACCTTAATATCTGATCCTAACTGCAGCAAATCCAGGGCAAAGTTCCATTTCCTTTACCCCTTCCCCAGATCACCTACTGTGGACCCCAAACCTATAAGTCTTTTCTAATATCTTCTTACTGAGGTGTCCTTAAAGGTGAAGATAAGAATGTGAAAATGCTTTGCATAGGGCCTAGGGCATAAGTGGTTCCTCAAACCCCTGCTTTTACTAAGATCATCATCATCATCACTGTTATAATTGTTATCATTATTACTACCTCTATTGATAAATAATAAATGTATTTAGTCATCAAAAGCCCAGGTGACTAAGTTTCTATTTTACATGGAAAATAGCCTTTCTGAAGACAGATATGAAAAATATGATTTTAAGAACCACCCTACTCCAGAGTTGTTTGATTCCCAGTTAAAATGTTACTATAGTACTAACTGGTTATGATTAGTGGTAAATATGTGTACAGTGCTTAATTATTTCAAAAAATTTTTAAGAATTATTTTTAATTAAAGGTAAAGTTTATCCTACTATTTTATTGGCAGAAGCCTTGATTTATCTGTACTCATATTTTGTCTGTGGCCTGAAATATAAACTATAAATATAGAAAAAGAAACAATATTTTCATAAAGTCAAGTATTTGTGTATAGTTCCCTCAGTAATGGTTCATACCCATATCCTTTATGATAGATAATAGTTGGCCTGTTTTTCTTAAAAAATTAGGTTTATATTTTGGTAAATTGAATTTTGTATTTCAGTCTAACTTATAATACAAAGCGCAGTTAAAAGAGGGAAAATGCTACCTTTAAAACAATTGCTTCTGATCTGGTCGATTTTTCCCATGAGTGGGTTTTGGCTTGCCTTTTTGCTTTTTATAGAGATATGTAATTTTCTCTGAATATTAATGCAGCCTTCCTTTTGGCGTTCTCTTCTTTTATCTAGGAGCTGTTTACTTGGAGGGAAGCCTGGAGGAAGCCAAGCAGTTATTTGGACGCTTACTCTTTAATGATCCGGTATTTATTTCAACTCATTTGATTTTTCTCAGTTATATATCATTATAGGGGATTTTATATCAATTAGTCTTTGTATTTTAAAGAGCATGTAAGAGAAACAAAAACCCCAAATCTGCCCTAGATAGTAAGATTTCAAGCACTTCAAAAATAGCTATTCAACTCTGTCACAGATGGTTAAGATCTGTGGACATTTACACTAGGACTTTATCCTCTACCCAAAACCCCATCTTTCCTCATAGTCACTTGTAAGTTAAATATGAATACAAATATGGTAGGACCTTGCTTTATTTTAAAGTATCATAAAATTAATTATGATTTTATATTTAATAATCATTGGGTACCTACCCCATGCAGGCTTAGTTGAAGCTATAGTCTTTTGACTTTTCTGTTTATGATTTGTTTTTATGTAATTATGTAGACTAGATAAATGTATATTTATTTTAGAAAGTCAGCTCATAGGGAGTTTTTGATAGAGCTATGAATAAGAGTATGAAAGTACTTTTTTTAAAAGCAAATTATAGTATAAGAAAAAATGATAGATTCTAAAATAGTTTCTGTTGTTACAAAGTATTAAGCTATTAATATTGCCAGGGCTACCTTTTTAATCCTGCATGTAATAGAGCATACTAGATTCTTTTTGTACCAAAACAAGTCAATTTAACATTTAAAGAGAGAGGCAACTCTGTATTCCAAATTGAAATGTCATTTTAATTGAATGAAATAGCCCTCACGGAGCAATAAAGAACATGGCAAGCCAGTATTTTAAGCCTTTGTGAAACCTTCAACTTAAGTGGCTGTCAGATGTTATTACTGTATTCCTTAGGATAGTTTGAAAAAAAAAAAGAATCAATGGTTTTGAAAAATGGGACCTGGATGATGTTCATATCTGAGGATTTGATTTTCTTTTACCTGTTTTTATAGAGATAGGTGATGATTTTATATGTGTGAATTTCCTCCTGATGGGAACATTATCGATACACCAGTGTTCCATGTCCCCCATTTTGTCTTACAACCTATAAACAAGTCTGCATGTTGATTTATAACTGTAACAGATGTATTTTAAGTCTTTTTCTCAAATCTTAAAATAACTTCGTTCTGGCCTTTTATCTTTCGTGGGCGATTTCAGCAACCTCGTTACCTTATTTCCTCTTCCAGTCTTGCCTCTGTGAGCCCCTCCTCCCTTCGGCCTGTCCCATCTCCAGCTACTCCTGCCCCTATCCCCCATCCACTCTGTTCCTTCCTGATGTATACGCAGCTTTCACCTGGTGTTCTTAACAGCCTCAGTTTTGTTTAGATTCTTTTCTCTCTTTAAACTGCTTCTCTCCCACTTGTCTACTTAGCAGGCTTATCTTACATTTCTAGTACCAGGTTCAGTGCTGGCAGGGGCAGTGTTTAATAAATATTTGTTAAAGGAATGAATTGAATAAATGACCAAATGAAAAAGCAGAGTCTGAACATTATCTTATCAGTGGGACAGCTGACATTCAGCTTAGTTTTAGTGTGTCTTTTCTTTTGTGAAATTGAACAGGGCTCAGACACAGCAAAGCAAAGCAGGTCAGAGGGCAGCCCTGGTGGGAAAGCGGTCCCCCTCCGAGAGCGGGTCGTCCACGGTTTTCCCGATTCTGTAAGACCTTGAGGAAGCATGGTGTCCTGTTGATTTGGAAGCTGGCTTTCTCTGTGTCATCTTTCTTTATCAGCCTGGACTGCTTTTTACTCTTTCAGCCCCAGGCAGATTCTGCCAGTTCTGTGTTTTCAGGTCTGTGTGACCCAATGTACTTGGTACATTCAGAGCTGTTGTTTCCATTCAGCTATCCAATGACCCTCTTAGAAAGACAGCGATCCCTATATAAACTTTCCTAGTCTTCCACTGCCCCTCGCACACCCTCTTTGGTCTTTGCATGTGGGTTCCAGTTTCTCTGACCGTGGCCTTTCTTCAGAGCTCCTGAAACTGGAAAAAGTGTCTTTTCAGACTGGTTTCAGGCAGCTTCATGTGGGTGTTCCACAGACACCTCATCGCAACAGGTTTAGTGTTTGAATTTGTCACCTAAGCCCCAAGATACACTTCTCTCAGTTTATGATGTAAACCAGAAACCTCAGGCTCTTCTTTTGTCCTTAAGCTTTTTCTCCCCGTCTTCATTCAGTCACAGACCCCTGGCAGTTCGGCCCCTAGTCTCGGCCATCCTGCTGCTTCAACATTTGTCCTCCTCGTCTCTCACCTGAAATAATTAAACTGTTGTCGTTCCCCACTGCTCTAGTCCATCATTCATGCAGCGTTGTCTTCTTTTTCATGCACAGATTCGATTAGGGTCTTTGCAGCTTAAAATCTTTGGTTTCTTTATTGCCTGCCAAAGCCTGTATTACACAACAGAGCATTTCATAGTTCCCATAATCTGACTCCCACCTACTTTTTCAGTCTCCTTTCTTTCCACTCCCTCTTTGTGCCATTCTAGAAATCACTTTTTAAAATTTTTTAAATTAAAAAGTTTTTTTAGATTTATGGAAAAATTGAGAGGAAGGTCCTGAAATTTCCCATATATTCCCTCCACGCACACATGCCCCGCCTGCTCCACTATCAACAGCCCCAACCAGAGTGATACATTTGGTACAATAGATGAATCTACACTGACACATCATAATCACCCCAAGTCCATAGTTTACCTGAGGGTTTACTCTGGTTTTGTACATGCTGCGGGTTCAGACATGTATATATATAATGACGGATAGCCATTATTATGGTGTCATGTTTTTTGCTGCCCTAAAATTCTCGGTGTTCTGCTTATTAAGAACTACGCTTTTGTGTGTGTGCACTTTGAGACCTTTTATTTGAGTATGTACCATGCCCTGCTTTTGATCATTTCCCTCTGCTGTACGGAATTCCTCGTGTTCTTCAGAATTTAGCTGAAGAGTCCCCTCCTCTTGGAAACTTGATCTGATACCCCAGGCAGAGTCTTCTCAGCACTTGGAACATATACATCACCATTATAGAACTTGTTATAGTTTATTAAATTGTACTCATTTACACCACCCTTATGGCAGAAGGTAAAAAGCCTCTTGATGAAAGTGAAAGAGGAGAGTGAAAAAGTTGGCTTAAAGCTCAATATTCAGAAAACGAAGATCATGGCATCTGGTCCCATCACTTCATGGCAAATAGATGGAGGAACAGTGGAAACAGAGTCAGACTTTATTTTTTTGGGCTCCAAAATCACTGCAATGGTGATTGCAGCCATGAAATTAAAAGACGCTTACTCCTTGGAAGGAAAGTTATGACCAACCTTGTTAGCATATTTAAAAGCAGAAACATTACTTTGCCAACAAAGGTCTGTCTAATCAAGGCTATGGTTTTCCCTGTGGTCATGTATGGATGTGTGAGTTGGACTGTGAAGAAAGCTGAGCGCCAAAGAATTGAAGCTTTTGAAGTGTGGTGTTGGAGAAGACTCTTGAGAGTCTCTTGGACTGCAAGGAGATCCAACCAGTCCATTCTGAAGGAGATCAGCCCTGGGTGTTCTTTGGAAGGAATGATGCTAAAGCTGACACTCCAGTACTTTGGCCACCTCATGCGAAGAGTTGACTTACTGGAAAAGACTCTGATGCTGGGAGGGATTGGGGGCAGGAGGAGAAGGGGACAACAGAGGATGAGATGGCTGGATGGCATCACCGACTCGATGGACGTGAGTTTGAGTGAACTCCAGGAGTTGGTGATGGACAGGGAGGCCTGGCATGCTGCAATTCATGGGGTCACAAAAGTCGGACACGACTGAGCGACTGAACTGAACTGAACCCTTATTCTTCCCCAGTAGGCTCCTTTGAGGACAGAGCTAGTGTCTTATTCAATGTCTTACTTAGCTGATACCTAACAGATGTTCAGTAAAAACATGCTGCATGAACTAATGTCCCAACAGTTGATGAACATTTTCCAGAAGAGCAAACTGGAGGTAGAGGCTTTCTCCAAGGTCCCTGGGCTAACAAAGCAGAGCTGGGAACCCAGCAAGGTGTGTTCTGTTTCTCTGACACGAGGGTGCGGCAGAGCTGTATCTCAGTGCAGGGTGCAGTCAGGGAAATGGATGCCATTGAAACCGGCTAGTTGTGAGGTTTTAAAGCTATTACAACAACATGGGTGGCAGCAGACATCAAAGGAGAAATCAGTGTTTTTGAGTGAAAAAGACATAGGAGAAAGGAGAAAGATGAATCTCGAAGTCCTTGAGAATCTTCTGCTTTGGAGATTGGAGTTGGTCCGAAGAGATACTTGTTTATCATCATTGTTGATGTACTTGTTGTTAATATTGGCATTTCCTGTGTGCCGCACTGGGTTCAGTGCTTTGAGTACATTGCTCATCGAGGCATCAGAGAACACTCTGAAGTAGGTACTGTGATTATCTTTGTCGACTGCTTGAGGAAAGGTTGGCTTAAGGGAGGTGAAGAAACTGGCCAACAGGGAATCAGGGTTGAATCAGGCAGCCTGTCTCCTCAGCCTACAGCTTTTCCTAACACCATGATCCCTAGTTGAAGGTAAAAAGTGATGATTTGGTCATTTGGATATGAGGTAAAAGACGCCAATTAAGGCGCTTAGAGTTACGGATGTGTAGCTTGGATGAGAGGTCAGAACTGCAGCAGAGGTGAGCAGATGATTTAAACAGGCAGCAGCTAAAGCAGTGGGGGCGGCGGGCACTCCAGAGGAACAGGTAGTGGGTAGGTCAGGCTCTTGGTGGAAGTTGAGTGCATGTCCGTTTCAGGTATAGCAGGGGGAGAAAAGCAGTGAGAGAACTTGAGAAAGTCACAGGAAGGGAGTGACATTCAGTGTAATTTATGCTACACAGAATTCCAGGGAAAGGTTATTGAATTGGTTAAGAGAAGTTCTTTAAAAGCTTTAAAAGAACAGTTTGATATTTAAACTTAAAAAAAAAATTTGCAAAAATAAAATACCAAAAACAAAACCTAGACATATTTTAATATGCAAGATGTACAAAATTATCAGGTATTTTTATTTCCCTTTGTCATCATCTGTATCACATCATAATACATTTTACTATACTTTTCCTCTTCAAAAATTAAAAAAAAATTTTTTTTTTTCTTAAAAAATTTTGTCATTTATCTCAAAAACCAGTTGTCAAGGCCTGAAAGGAGATTCAGTTAGAGGCTCCCTAGAGTCTAAAACTGAAGGAAAAACACTTTAATCCTGAGGAAGGTCTATTATAAATGCCTCTGGATTTAACTCAGTGGATAAAATAGTGTATTAGGATTTTCTACAAAATTAATGCTTTTATTTATTCTCTTATTTCAAGTATACATTTGTAGTGACCCTCAGTAAAAGTGTGATCTCACAAATCTAAGAGTTTAGGAACTAGATATGGGTGTTTTCCACTCCCATGTTAAAGTTACTCAATGATAATGAATTAGTGCCCAAGTAAAGGACCATTCGAGATGAGTTTTAATTCCAAAAGGCACAGGCGATGAACATTTCTGGGGAATGGTAAACTAAAACATATAATTAAAACAGCAGCTTAATCCACTGTATTGGGTTAAGCGAATGTGTAACTTAGTTTTAAAAGGTGTTGTTGACTCCTGGGGGCGGGGGTGGCTCTTTTCCTCCTCAGCTTAATAGGCTAATTAGAGTCACTACAGGCAGTTGGAGTGGTGAAAACACTTTTAAAAAATTCATTTGCCAGCACTATCGAATTTGCAGTAAGTGGAGTCAGCATCTGAAATAGTTCAGTATTTCACATAATGGCATTTTATTTAGTACTCTAGAGTGTGTTAAATGACTCCCTCGAGCATTAAAGGCATCACTCCATTTTCCAGGACCTGCGCGAAGTCTGGCTCAATTATCCTCTCCACCCACTCCAGGTAAGTGTGACCTTCCTGTCTGCAGTGAGCTTTGTAACTCCAGGTACTCACGATGCTTCACTTTGCCTTTTGTCCCCTTCTGCTTTTATCCTTTGATTCCCTTCGGTGGCATTATGACTTTAAGCTGGGGTATCAGACTGGAGAACTTTGGAACAAATACTAAAACGAGGCCATGCATTGTGTTTTTGTGGTCTGGGGTGAGGTGGGCGAAGCACTGGGAGTTGCCATCGCTCAAAAGGCAGGAAGAGCTACTTGACTGGCTGTGGTTTGGTCCCCTCTCTTCCCCAGAATAGTGATACTCAAGACAGAGTGTGTTGTCTCCAGTGTGTCTACATGCCTGCTATTATAGGGAAAGTAATACGAAAGCAGGTTTGGGCTTATTACAAAGTAGAACAAATACTAAATTAACATTGCTAAATTGTAACCTAATTTGTATCTTAGAAATTCAGAGATTTGACTTCAGTTGCATAAAACATTGTAAATTAAAATTTTAGTAGAGTATAATGACTTTATTCAAGATTTTAGAATTTAAAAGATCTATATATGGTGACACTCTTTCCCCCAGTTGTTTCAAAAATTCTCACTCTTCTTTGCTTTTATTACCCTTTTACCTTGGAGACATATATAAATATATACATGTAAATGTATACTCACACATATACATTTTTGTATATATATTATATATATAATCATCATCACTAGTGGCTGAACTCTCTTATGAGAGGCTTCACAGTAACAAGTGACATTAATTCAAAGTATTTTATGAATATGAACTAGCCCAAAGTTCCTTAAAATATTCATTTCAGATGTTTTATACTTGCTCTCTGCTAGTGGTTAAAGTACTCTAGTACTCTTGCCTGGAAAATCCCATGGATGGAGGAGCCTGGTAGGCTGCAGTCCTTGGGGTCGCTAAGAGTCGGACACGACTGAGCGACTTCACTTTCACTTTTCGCTTTCATGCATTGGAGAAGGAAATGGCAACCCACTCTAGTGTTCTTGCCTGGAGAATCCCAGGGATGGGGGAGCCTGGTGGGCTGCCATCTATGGGGTCGCACAGAGTCGGACACGACTGAAGAGACTTAACAGCAGTGGTTAAAGGCTCATTGTTACGTGGAGCAGCTGCCTAGTGGTATTAATATAATAATCTCCAGTGTAAGCTGAATTCAGTTTAATGATGATCATTTACCAAAATAGATTAGCCCCTTGAAAGATACACAGTGGTCAAGTTATTCAACGCAGTGATTCTCAAAAGCTGATCCCCATACCTGCAGCATCTGTGTTACCTGGGAATTACCAGAAAGGCAGATTCCTAGTCCTTATTCCAGTCATACTGAGTGAGAAACTCTGGGTGCAGGGCCTTGCCATCTGCTTTTAACAAGTACTGCAAGAGTTTGATGAGTGCTAAAGTTTGAGTCCATCCTAAAGGAGATCAGCCCTGGGTGTTCTTTGGAAGGAATGATGCTAAAGCTGAAACTCCAGTACTTTGGCCACCTCATGCGAAGAGGACTCATTGGAAAAGACTCTGATACTGGGAGGGATTGGGGGCAGGAGGAGAAGGGGACGGCAGAGGATGAGATCGCTGGATGGCATCACCGACTTGATGGACGTGAGTTTGAGTGAACTCCGGGAGATGGTGATGGACAGGGAGGCCTGGCGTGCTGCAATTCATGGGGTCACAAAGAGTCGGACATGACTGAGCGACTGAACTGAACTGAAAGTTTGAGAACTGCTGAGTTACCAGATAGATAGATAATTGAGGATAATTGAGAAAGTTTGAGAACTGCTGAGTTACCAGATAGATAGATTCCCTAAGAGTGGTTCTTCAGCTTGCCTCTTCCTTGGAGAGCTAGTATAATACTTAGGATTTTGAACTATCTGTGTATAGTATTTGGCCTTGAAATCTGATAGAAGGTTGGAAAATATTATTTGAGCCTTCTTTAAATATTAGGTTTGTTTGCCATTCTAAGGGATGAGAAAGAAGCTTTCATGTTTTATTGGCATTTCAGAAATTTCTGCCTGTGGGAACGAGAAGTTTATAAAACACTTAGAATTGATAATTACATTTGTAACTAAAAACTGCCTGTGATATTTATTTGTTCCTTCTTGTAGCTTCAAGAGCCAAATACTGATCGACAACTTATTGAGACTTCTCCAGTTCTACAGAAACTTACTGAATTTGAAGATGCAATTGGAGTAATTTTTACACATGTTCGACTTTTGGCAAGAGCATTCACATTGAGAACTGTGGGATTTAACCATCTGACCCTGTGAGTTAGAAATACTCTTGTAGTTCTAACATGACTATTTGGACACACAGTCCCAAACTTTTGCTGTGTGCCCTTTCAAGGAATTGGGTTTTCAAACGTATTTCCAGGGAAGTCACATCTTCAGATGGATGAGCAGCCAGACACTGGTGTAGACCAGGGCATGTGCTGTAATCCAGTATTTTTGGTCTCATTGCCATGAATCTTATTTCTTTATAAATTATAAGTGTGAAGGAAGTAAAAATTTTTCCTATGAAGAGATAGGCCAGGTAGTCACAGTCATGATGATTCATAAGTAACACAAAAGTAACATAAAAGCAGCCACAGGAAAAGTATAAATGAATGAACATGCTGTGTCCCAATTAAACCTGATTTACTGAAACAGGCCATAGCATGAATTTGGCCCTCCAGTCCCTGCTGTGAGTGAGTGATTTGAACATGACCTAATGAAATAACTGATAAAATAACCAAAACTGGTTTTTTTTTTTTTTTTTACATGTTTTTTAATTCAGTTTTTGGGTTTCTTCCCCCACAGTCCACTCCAGTATTCTTGCCTAGAGAATCCCGTAGACAGAGGAACCTGGCGGGCTACAGTCCACAGGGTCACAAAGAGTAGGACACAACTGAGCAACTAACACACACTCATCAGGTTTTCTTCCCCAAATTAGATATTCACAGTTGTCTTTACACTGAAAAAACCAAAGAATCTTGTCATAGATTTTTTTAGTCCTTATCCTGGAATTCAGATTTGAAAACTGGAGTCTATTTTTCAATGAAAAGGTAAAGATTTAGCATAGAAAATTCTTGGATCTTTTTGCTGTATTTTGTCTGTGTAAAGATTGTGCAAGGTTGTTGTCTGTACTATACAGTTGACCCTTAAATCACGTAGGTCTGAACCACATGGGTCCACTTACACGTGGATATTTTTCAGTAAGTACATGCTGCAGTGCTGCATGGTGTCATTTGGTTGAATCTGCAGGTGCAAACCATGGTACAGAGGACTGACTGTAAAGTTAAACTGGATTTTTGACTGCCTGGGGGGTCGCTGCCCCTAACCCCCAGGTTGTTCAAGGATTCAACTGTGTTTTATTTTTCTATTGATTCTTCCCAGCTTCTGCCCAGGTACTATTTACCAGTCTTTCTTTCAGCAGTTGTTTAATCCTTAGGTAGTACTCACTTTACTCTCCTTTGAAACTGAACCTATATTGACTCAGATCTCTTCTCAGTTGAGGGGCTTTGGGGAGTTGTGTTTAGTTTTGTGCTTTAAGCAAGATGAACACATTGCTTTTTAAAATCATATCTTAAAATTTTTTATTTTTATTTTTTTGAATCTACAAATGCTTATTGATCTCTTTACATTGATGTTTTTTCCCCCCAGAGGCCACAATCAGAGGATGGAATTCCTTGGTGACTCCATAATGCAGCTGGTAGCAACGGAGTACTTATTCATTCATTTTCCAGATCATCACGAAGGACACTTAACTGTGAGTTTGTGTAAAACCATTTCCTCCAACAAGTTTGCTGTGTAATAGAAAGTGAAGATTCGAAGAGCCAGATATATACTTATGTAATTGGTGACTTAGTTCTTGGTGACTTTAGCATATCATATGGTTTTGTTTCATTATGTAAACTGTATGCAAAAACAATATATGATGAGAGCTCATTTTATACTCCTTTATTTAGTGATTGCCTACTTGGTGCAAGACACTGAGTTAGGCTTCATGAGGGGAGCAGATATTACTTGATGCCTGGAGAATCCCAGGGACAGGGGAGCCTGGTGGGCTGCCGTCTATGGGGTCGCACAGAGTCGGACACGACTGAAGTGACTTAGTAGTAGTAGTAGTAGTAGTCTGTCCATAAGAAGTTTAAAAACTACTAGAAGAAATTAAAAATGCAAGTTAACAATTACAAATTCTCTCTTTCTGTATATATACACATATGTATATGTGTGTGTGTCTATATATATATGTATAGTTGAAGGTGTGTGTGTATACAGATACATGTACACTATAAAAAGTATAAATAAGTAGCTATAAATACAAGGGAGAACTACGTTAAATATTATACAAGGAAAGTGTGCTGTTTAGGTTAAGTAAGATTTCTTTTGGCTGTGGAGTTTCTAGAAGGCTTCATGGTTATTATGATGTTTGAGCCTTTAAGGATGAGTAGGATTTGGCCATTGGGAATTAATGGGAAGAAGTTTCTTTGCAAAGACATTACGTGCATCAGGACTGCTGAAACAAGGGCACAGCATGAAAGATCAGAAGCCTAGTTTGGCTGGACCGTGTGGAGGTGAAAGGGACATTGAGAGAAAACGTTTGATTTATGAACAAAGTGAAATGGTTCCCATTCCTCTCACTTTTGTTTCGTTTTATAAAACTTTATCGAGTTTTTTTATTTGCTGCGTACGGTTTTTACTCTGTGAAACCAATCAATAATAAAACTGGAATGGAGAACAAAACCTGCCTAGAAGTCAGTGATGATGATCTCCCGGCACAAGGAATAACCTTTGAGAAGTCCCTCTAGGACTGGGCATTGAGAAAGCAAATACCTTACTGGGCAAAGAAAATAATAGACACCATAAGACATCTTGTGAGTACAGACATTCTTCATTATGCTTGAGGTAAATAAGAAGTCTTTCATACTTTGCATCTCTACACGTTCTGTGCATGTTTTGCTTTGAATAGAATTTGATATTATCTTTGCAACTCTGAACCCTGGAAATAGTTTATGTGAGAGACACAGATATTGAATTTAGGGAGAATATGATTATTTGACTATGTTTAGATGTAATTTTTCAGCAGAATTTCTAAACCCAACAAAATATGGTCCTTTCATTCATTCATTGAATGAATATTTATTATGTTTCTACTAAGCCCCATGTATCATTTTGTGGGAAATCAGGAGTACTCTTACTTTTAAAATTAGTTTAAAATTAGCAGTTTAATGACCATTTACAATTAACTGCTTTTGGATTGACAAGAAATTCCTTTTGAATTAATATTAAATTCTTAAGAACATATGAGCATTTACCAGAAATAAACTAGTATCTAGTGTCTTTCTCTGCATCCAGGAATCAATAAATGCTCGGTTCTGTATCTGCCATTAGGGAATAGACTTCATAGCTGTCAGAGTATCTGGTTGGTCTGAGAAATGGCCAGATTAAAGCAAATGGCTTGAAGCAGTCATTCATTTTATGGGCATATAGAGGCCACTGCTGAAAATATGTGACTTCAGTATACACATTTACCCCTATACTGCTGCTGCTGCTAAGTCGCTTCAGTTGTGTCCGACTCTGTGCGACCCCATAGACGGCAGCCCACCAGTCTCCACCGTCCCTGGGATTCTCCAGGCAAGAAAACTGGAATGGGTTGCCATTTCCTTCTCCAATGCATGAAAGTGAAGAGTGAAAGTGAAGTCGCTCAGTCGTGTCCAACTCTTAGCGACCCCATGGAGTGCAGCCTACCTGGCTCCTCCATCCATGGGATTTTCCAGGCAAGAGTACTGGAATGGGGTGCCATTGCCTTCTCCAATTTACCCCTGTATTCCCACCAATCAATAGTGAACTCCAGAATTTTGTGGAGGAGGAGGGTATGGATTGACAGATGTATTGCTTCCCTTCTTGGCACTGCACACATGTCCCAACCCCAACACTGAACAGATATTGAAACCAGGACTCAGAAAGGCATGAGCCCTGCCCAGGTCTGGATAAAGGTGAAAGCACGACTATGCTGGAGACTCAGTTTTGTGTTCTTTCCAAAGTGACTTCAGTGCTGTAACTAATTTGATCCGAAATATGTTTATCATTGGCCTTGCTTCCTTGAAATTAGAGAATTTGGGGATACCTTATTAGAAAGATGTTAACAGATGACAAAATTCTGATATGGAGGGTTTTTTGAACTGTATTCACAGAAGACTTTGGTAGAAATCAGCAGGACCAACAGATCTGCTGGCAAAACAAAGATTATCTAAAATAAGTGAAATATAGATTTTAAAATCTGTATTTTAAATGCTGTGATGCTTTACATTCCTGGTTTTCCTCTCGGCTCTTGAGCTACTCTCTCAGCTTCCTTTGCAGGCTCATCCTATTCTGTAGAGCTGGTGAATATTCCAGGATGCAGAAAGCTCACTCCTAGGCATTTCCTCTTCTTACTCTTATAGGCATTCTTTGTAAATATAACATTAGTTTCCTGCTGTAGGCAGACTTCTGAATGGATTTCTTCAATCCCATCTCATTTCTGAGCTTCAGTGTCAGCTGCCTGCTCATCATCTCCGTGTATCCAAAGCTGAACTTGAAATCTGGGTCCTCTTCCAGTTATTTCTTGAGTAATTGAAGGGTACCATCACCCATCCAGTGTGGCAAGTCAGCAGCCTGGGAATCATCTTTGCTTCCTCCATTCCCTCCAGCATAGACTATTCACAAGTTTTGACCATGTTACTGCTGGAGTAGCCACCTCAATTCATCACCCAGATCTTCTGCCATCACCTGGACCATGGCAGTAGTTTCTGCACAGCTGACACAGAGTTATAGGAATATGATTGACAAAGAGATCCGGTTAGAGGCGGTGGCACTTACTGCACATTGCGAAGGATAGGAATCTTAGGGTTGTGCTTATCCAAAGCAGTAGGCAAGGCAGCCGGTTCAGATTTCTCCCTGAGATGTGTGTTACTATTGGAAAAGCTGGCCTCGCCATTCCTGTGGGCATTTTTGTACTCTCCCATGGGGGATGTTGTCTCAGGTTTCAGGCCTATTGGACTGCATTACGGGTTATGGCTTCCTACACTGACTTTCCTGAATCAGCTCTTTCTCCACACAGGCCAGGTTACCTGCTGCGGCCTGTGGCATCTTCACAATACATCTATTGTGTCCACAGTGGCCATTCATCTTTAGTCCATTTTGGTTGTTCCTCTTCACTTCCCCAACCTCTCAATATTGGAGTGCCCCCATTCTCAGGCCTCTTCTCTTTTCCGTTGACTTCCTCTCCATGAGTCTGAGTATGCCTATACATTACTTCCTGTTTCATGTCTTGAGCCCTTACTTGTCCCCCTAACTTCAAACTCATATGTCTACATATCTGTAGATGTACTTGGTTATATAGATCCACAGAGATCTCTAGATCAATTTCTGTCAGGCAGCTCAAACCTATCATGGCCAAAACAAAACTGATTTCTACCCCCAAACCTTGGTGTTTTCCATATCAGTAAGGACCATTCTGTTCTAGTTGCGCAGGTTGAAACCTTGGAGTTGTCCTTAACTCTTCTCTGTCTCATGCTAACACCTCCTACCCATTAGCATAGCTTGTTGATTTTACCTTAAAAGTTTGTCTCAAACATGACTACTTTGCACCAGCTTCACTGTTAAACCAACTTGGTCTGGACCATGATTATCTTTACCTTAAATTACAACCATAGCCTCCCAACTGGTACATCTTTCCCCACCCCTCTGTCTGTGTTCAGCACATCATCTCGAGGGGTTGGTTTTAAAGAAACGTCAGATTACAATCCCCTCTGTGCAAAACTTTTTGAATATACCTCATCTCAAGGGTAAAAGATAGTGTTGTTACCTACAAGACCCTGTATGACTGGCCTTCCTGCTACCGTCTCTAACTTTTTCTCCTAGACACTTCACTTTAGCCTCTGTGAGATTCCTGCAGGACACTAAGCCGGCCTTTGCCTTGGGGCCTTTGCACATGCTATGGCCATATCCCTCTCCTCTGTTAACATGTCATCACTAGTGAGGCCTTCTTTCATTCACTCTGCTTGAATAGTGGGCTTCCCTGGTGGCTCAGACGGTAAAGCGTCTGCCTGCAATGCAGGAGACCCAGGTTTGATTCCTAGGTCGGGAGGAAATGGCAATCCACTCCAGGACTCTCACCTGGAAAATCCCATCCTCGTCCCTAGCTCCCCTCCTCCTGTCTAGAATCTCACCTCCCATTTTCTCCTTCCTTCTCCTCCTTAGTACAGACTATATATTTTACTTGTTTACCGTCTGTGCTCTCTCATGAGGGTGTTAACTCCATGAGGGTAGGTATTTTGTCTCTCTTCTTCATCCCTGGTTCCCTGGATGTTTGAACAGTCCTGGCGTGTCTGTGCTCAGCAAATAGGCTGAGTGAATGATCACCATAGTCCACTCTAACGCTCTTCATTTGCTCTTTGGAGAGTGACTAAAGAACAAGCCTGTCCACCTGCCTGACCTCATGTCACATTTCTGTCTTTCACTCTGCACCTTTTCACCTGGCCTGCTTCGCATTCCTCTATGCCCCCTCTTGCCGTGGGGTTTGTTCTACCTGGAGACCATTCTACTTCAAGCCCCTCCTCTCAGTTGCCTGCTAGCTCCTCCTCTGCCTGAGATGTCAGTTCGGGCGTGACTGCTGCATGCAAGGGGAACCTTCTAGTCAAATCTCCATGTTCTTCTCCTTCTTGACACTTATTTTTTGAGTTTGCCTGTCCCACAAGCCTGAAAGTTATGTGAGAGCATATTTTTATTTATCACTGTATGCCCGGCAGTGTCTGGCATATGTGAGCTCTCAATACATATTTGATAAGTAGAAGAATGAGAGTTTTGTGGATGGATAACTCATATAGAAAGGGAAGTGGAAGTGGCATTGGAGAGAAATAGCATGTTTTATGTGTAAGGAAAGAAGCTGAAAACTTAATTTATGAATGTCTAAGGGTTAAAAGTAATTTAAAATTTGTGAAGGATTGCTTATTGCAGTTGCATTTGGCTGGGTGGGAGGCAGGGAAAGGATGGCTAAAAATCATTATTGTGATTAAAGAGCACACAACTGCAGGGAGGCGTTAGTTAGCCCGGAGCTATTCCCTTGCACACTTGTTTCATAGAGACTAAGGACAGTTGAACAAATGAAATTGCAGTTTTCAAGTTTTGAGTGCTGATGGAGGAAAACAGAGTGTTCTGTAAGTTGGATGTTCAAGCAGGCCTGTTTGGGAAGGAATGTCAGGCTTATGCAGTTGTCTAGGGATGAGAGTTCAAATGGGGATGTAGAGGAAGGAGGTTCTATTTCATAGAACTTTTGGCTTTTGAGGGTAGAACCTACTCAGTAGAGTCAGGGTAAATAGTGAGGGGGTAAATAGTGAGGAGGTCTCAAAGAGCACTTACTCAGACAAGAATGCCTTTCTTGTCACACTTGCAACTTTTTAACATTTGCATTTGAGTTTTTGTGTCTATTTCCTTCTTCTGTCTTAGCCTTTACTGCAAACTACAGAGCTAAAGATACTTGTCAGTCTCATGCCTACAGTGTGGCCTGTGCCCAGTGTTGGTATCCACAAGCAAGATGAACTTGCAGAAATTTTTGTTTTTATTTATTTTTAAGTTTTTTTTTTTTTTTTTTAACTTTTTATTTTGTATTGGGGTATAGCTGATTAACAGTGTTGTGGTAATTTCAGGTGAACACTGAGGGGACTCAGGCATACATATACATGTATCCATTTTCCCCCAAACTCCCTCCCATCCAGGCTGCCACGTAACATTGAGCAGAGTTCCCTGTGCTGTATAGTCGGTCTTACAATAGGTCCATCGGTTACCCATTTTAAATACAGCAGTGTGTACCTGTCCCTCCCAAACTCCCTATTTCTTCTCCCATCCTGCTCCCCAGCACTCATAAGTTCGTTCTCTAAGTCTGTGAGTCGTTTTCTGTTTTGTAGGTAAGTTCATTTGTATCTTGAAATTTTTATTTTTAGAGGAATGATTTGGAGGGGACTTCCCTGGTGGTCCAGTGGTTGGGACTCCATGCTTCCAGTGCAGGGCAGCGTAGGTTCGATCCCTGGTCGGGGAACTAAGATTCTCCCCTGTGCCTTGTGACGTGGCCAAAAGATTAAAGAGAGAAAAAGAAGAAAAACAAAACAAAACAGAGGAATGACTGGGACAATGAGAAAGCGAGGGTTGCAGATAAACTTTGGGAAGCCTTGATCTAATCCTTCCCTGCTGCCTCCAGACAGCACGAGGCATGAATCAGGTGAACGGGTGTGTGAGCTGACAGATCTCTGAGAGGGCAGATTCCGCAGCTCCTATTTGAGAACTTGTCCGTCACTGTTGTAAACTGGCTGTGCGGCCCTGACCTGCACTCTGGCTGCTAGCACTTGCCTACCTTTTCTTCGGTTCTCACGGGAAATGGAGGCCATCTGGCCACCACTCTTGGTATGAGAGACCCGTGAGGCACATCACTGTCGTTTTTAATAATACATTTGTCTTTCATCCCATGCTCTTACATTAAAGTCTTCAGGATAATTAGTCAGACTCTCCTGTTTACACTAGGGGGCCCTCTTCGGTAGCTCATGTCCCACAGCTGTGGTTTTTCTCTTTCGAATCAAGAGTGAGTAGAAGTTGAAGGAAGAGTGCCAGAGTGTTTCTTTGCTTATTTTAAACCAGTAAACCTTTTTCTTAGTAAAATTTGAATTTGGAAAGACTGCTGTGTTGAGATAATATACCAACATTAAGCACCCTGGATTCTCAAAATCACAATTTGCAATTTGTCGATCCTTGCCATTGCTTCAAGAACTCAGCAGTCTTCCTCTCAGCTTTATAGTGAGCCCTTAGTACAGCTTTCCTTATTTTTTCCGGTGATTGCAAATTAAATTTTATCTTTTTTTTTTTTTTTTGGTGGGTGGGAGTAAGGCAGTGTTTTTAAAAAAAGTTGTTAAGGACAGGTTAGAGTTAGTAAAATGGAGAGCTTTGAAGACAGTGAACAGGTATCCAGAATATTTGCATTGAAAACAAATCCAAAGGAGTTCCTAGAACTTTCTATAACCTTTCCCCCATAACCAGAGTTGAGCATGTCTTAGCTGATAACGGCAGTGCCAAACAACAGCAGCTGGTGCTCCAGTGTGTTTGTTATGTGTCAGTCATTGTGCTTAGATTGTATGCACATTCACTGTACTTCTCCATACATCCCCGTGAGGTAGGGACTGTTTTCTCCGTTCAGTGGAAGTGGAAACTGAGCCTCAGAGAGATTTAGTAACTTACACAGGATCGCTTAGCGAGGAAGTGGTGGAGCCACACTTTGCACCTAGGCAGCTTGGCGCCAAGTCGTTTGCTTTTCTACAAGTATTGGGTTGGCCAGAAAGTTCATTCGTGTTTTTCTGTAAGCCGTTACAGAAAAACCTGAACACGTTTTTTGGCCAATCCAGTACATCTAACTCAAGGCACTGTTTGCAAAACATTCTAATAAGTATCTCATGCTCACTTGGGTGCTTAATGTTGGTGTTCTAGATTTCTACTAAAATTTTTTCTTCTTTGTAAAATGGTAGTTTATAGCGTCAGGATCTGCAAACCTTGTGTCTTACCCCATCCAAACCCATCTACCAAAATAGTCTTTCTAAAATCAGAAGACTACCTTGCCACTGCTCCCATTTTGACACCCTTTGTGATTCCTCTTCCCTTACAGGAAAGACAGACTTCTTTACCTCCCCTACCAGACTCTCTTGCCCAGAGGTCAGCCAGCTCTCCCCGCCCAGAGGCTAGCCAGCCTCACTCACCTGCATCAGGTCCTCCCCACCAGGCTGAGATTTCTCTTCCAGTTCTACCCAGTAATCATCTTTCTGTATCATGGCTCCTTGCTCTTGAATGAGCTGTTTCCTCTTCCTAGAAAACCCTTTCATACTGTCTTAGTCTATCCCAGTTGCTATAGCAAAGTACCACAGACAGGATGGCTTATGAACAGTGGAAATTTATTGCTCACAGTTCTGGAGATCTAGAGTCTGAGGTCAGAGTGCCAGCATGGTCAGGTGAGGGCTGTCTTCTGGCTCACAGACTTCTCACTGTACCCTCCTCACAAGGTGGAAGGGGCTAGAGATCAGTATGGGGCTTCTTTTATAAGGGCGCAGATCCCATTCATGAGGGGTCCACCCTCATGACTTAATCATCTCCTGATACCATCATCTTTAGGATTTCAGCATTTGAATTTTGGGGCAACTCAAACATTCAGACCATAGCACCCATTCTTCTGCCACTGGCAGATTCATTCTTTTCAGTTCTGACTCTTTAATATTCATCAGAGTCCACCTACCTGAAGTTTTTTTAAATGTACATGTCCTGAAATTCTAATTCCTTGCTTCTTGGAAAGAGGCCTAAGTACCAGTGTGTCAGAACTACCTAGTGATTCTGATATAACAGCCAGATCATCAAGCCTCTGAAATGTTGCTGCTCTGGGGTCAGGTCCCCTCCTTTGGAAGACCTGGTTGGAGAGGAGTGCATGTGTGCGCTGTGGGCTGTGCTGTCACCTTGGCCATCTGTGTGCAGCTTCCCTTGGAGACGAGCAGCTCTCGGAGGGCAGCCACGGGATGCTGGTCATCTCAGGATCTTCAGCTGGCAGTGCAGGGCCTAGCCTAGCATCAGCCTCTACAACTGTTGCTCTGAACGACCATATTTTGGTAGCTTTTTGCCTTGTGATCCCCTCCTGATCTCACTCATTGGCAAATAGCATGATTTATTCTGAAATACAGTTCAGCAAAGGCCAGGGATGGAGGTTGTCACTTAAAGAACTGGCTTTCTTCAGACTTTTGTGTTTGAGTACAGAGCAACACCTTACCTCTTTTCATCTCTCCTTCTAAATATAAACTGACTCTAAAAGTGTGGATGATTTATATCTTCCTTCTCCCCACCCATGACTTTTGGTTCCAGCTTTACGTTTTGGCAAGAACTGAAAGATCTCACTTTCTGCTGGCCACGGTTGGTGCTTTAAGACCCGTCAGGGTGTATCTTAAATAAAACTGGTAGTGTTTCTAACTGGTAGCATTTCTGTTTCCATCCTCACTGACAGCATCACTGTGCAGCACTGAATGAGGAGCCCTGACGCTGGAAGGCAGCAGCTGGGGCCCAGTAACCAAGTGATGTGTTATGGTTTGTGTGCTCACATGTGTGTACATCAGGCTTGTTGATTCTAAGGCATGAAATCTCCATACACACAGCCCATATTAGAGTTTTCTTCTCTCACCAAAAGCATATACTGAGAACCCAGTTTGCTAAGCATTCTCAAAATATTATTCTCAAAATAACCCTCCTGTTCTCCAACAGCCTCTACTATGTGAACCTCCCTGACTATAAATCCAAACTAAAAAAGCTGTCTCCTTTTCAGCTCAGGTTTTAGACTAGTGGGCGCACAACTCTATTGGTTGTGTTTTTGTTTTTGGCCGCACCGGGCAACTTGCGATTTCTTAGTTCCCTGACCAGGGATCGAACTTGGGGCCACTGCAGTGAATGCACTGAGTCTTAACTGCTGGACCACCAGGGAATTCCCTGATCGTGTCTTCTTTAAATGTTATTATGCTAGGCCTTTTTAATTTTGAACTTCTCTGTGGATATTAATTTTAATGAAACACTGTGTTGAAGAAAAGATAGAGTTAGGGGGAGATCGGAGGAAAGGAACAGAGACAAGCAAAGAATAATAATAGTCTGTAACTCAACAGCAAGCATGGCTTATGAAGATCCAGTTGTGTTTCTGCTTCATGAATCATTGTCAGACAAATTAAGAACATATTGTTTCTTATTTATCTGTTGTCAAGGATGCAATCTCAGGCATTGAGAATAAATCTTGATTTTCATAAGCTCAGTTGACACTATGGAGCCACAGAGCATAAAACTTGCATCTAATAAGCAAAGTGCGATGTGGAACGGTGGAGGGTATAATACCAGCATCACTTGCAGCTGCTTCCTGAGCCTTGGGCCTGGCATCAGGGATTCCTTAGCAGGAACTGTACTAGACCACGGGTTTGTTTTATCTGTGTAAGAAAAACTTCAAGTTTTAGACACATTATTTCCCCAGATCTTGCAGATTGGGGTTGATGACTTTCAGCTTTTGTTTGGTGAGTTCTCATCTCTGTGTCTATCCACTTTGCCCGGCCTCCCTCCCTACCTTCCCCTAGTGAGTGATCAGTGACTGTTAAATTCCTACGGCATGCTTGTTTTATGGGCGCCTCTACTATGGACTGGTTGTACAGTTTTCACGCACTGTTTAATGCTACTGCTTAGATAGTCCTTAGAGGATTCCTAGCTGACTGAAATTCCTAGTAGAAATTTTTGTTTGGCATTCCTGAAGTTGAAATATGAAAATTATATATTAATTTGATTAAAAATAAAGGATCTCAGCTTGAAAAACTGTGAGTCACGATATATAGTATAAATCTTTAAAAGAACAAAAGTAACGATGTAAATTAATAATTTAAATATTTTAATTAATACCAAAGCATCACTTCCACAAATCCTGTATTATCAAAATTAGCATCAGTGCTGTACAACATGAAGTTTATTTTTGACTTTTAAAGAGTGCTCCTTTAAAACTAGTATGCAGTGACAGAAAGCAGGTCAAGTTCGCCTGGTGGTAGATGATTGATCACCAAGGGGCCAAATCACTTGTTTGGGTGATGGAAATGTAGAAGCTTGTCAGAACTCGTTTATACTTAAAATGGGTGTATTTTGTTGGATGTAAATTATACTTCAATAAGTTGATTTTTACTAGTTTTAATGTTCCTTCTTTTAGTAACATTAAACTTAATGGAATCTTTGACCTTTACTATAGTACCGCCTCTCCCTCAAGACCGCTCACTGCTACTAAACAACTAAATGAACTATTTAAAGGTCAGTTAGGTAAAATTCAGGAGCAGAGGAAGTTATTAAGAAGCTGGAAGCGCGTCGAGTTTGTCACTGCCGCCTGAGGGTGGTGGTTGAAAACATAAGCCATTGCTTGCCTAGATGTCCCTGTCAGTGAGATGGTCTAGGCTGATTGGACCCAACACAGGAACGAGAGAGAGACCGGAAGTGAAATGGCTTCTAAATGTATCTCAATTCTGTTTGGCCAGCTGTTGCGAAGCTCTTTGGTGAATAACAGAACTCAGGCCAAGGTGGCGGAGGAACTGGGCATGCAGGAATACGCCATCACCAACGACAAGACCAAAAGACCTGTCGCTCTGAGAACCAAGACCTTGGCTGACCTTTTGGAATGTGAGTCCTACAGAGAAAGCTTTTCTCTTAACCTGCAGATTCAAAGTTTGCCACTTCTCATTATTATGATATTCTGACTAAAGAAACCTCTTTTCTATTTTAATTTTGATTTATGCTTCTCTCCAAAGCTTGTTTGAAAGAGAATGATTTGGAATGAAAACATGTGAATAATGGATTTATGTTCCATCTGTGTTCACTGGTGCCCCCGCCCCCACCCCCTCCGTCTTAATGCTTAGCCATCAAATCTCTTTGTGTGAAACAGTAGCAGAATGTGAAGACCAGTAATAGTGAATTATAGCTGTTTTTTTGCCACCAGCAACCTTTAGATATGGGCATAGAGGAAATACTAGAATTATTATCTATTGTGAATGAACTCAAAGCTCTATGGACAACATTGTCATCTTTTACAGTTTCTGATATGGTCTAGTAGCATTATAAGTAATCCTGTTAAGCTAATTAAAGGATTATAAGCACAATTTTATTGTTTCTGATACTACTTTAAAGTAAGTGGGCCATTCACTGGGCCTTGGAACCTTTTATAAAATTTTAATATTATGGTATTTTTGACAACTACAGTTATACACAAATATTAAAGTCTACCATGCAAATCAGCTGATTTACAAAGTGTAAAGGCAGTCTGATTAAGGAACTTAAAAGAATCTCTTTTTCAATTAAAGAAAAGTAACTTAACATTAAAAGTACAAAAAAATTAAGTAGAGTGATCAGTCTCAGTAGCCTTTGTTTTTGCTCAACAGAAGCTTATTTTTAACTCCTTCTTTGAAAACTCACCATTTGTTTACATGGTTAAGATAACCTTTATAATGAAGTTGTCTTTGGGGTCACCATTTATTAATGCAAATTTGGTTATATTGTCATTAAGCCCAGTATTTATTTTTCCTCCATTTTCGGCAGATTGAATCCATAGATGGTCCCATTTCTGTTCATGAAATGTGACACGGACCCTGTCAATGGGTGATCTCAAGATTGGTGTTAAGAATAGCAGGCCTTCGGATGTGCTTGTTCTGGCCTTGTATCTGATCTTCGAGTTTTATTTTGATTTATTTGATGTAAACATGGTTGCATTCCCTGATGTCATTCTTTCCCTGCTACATACAGCAGCATTTTGCGTATCGTTCTAACTAATTGTTCATTTAGCCCTCAGACAAATGTAATTTGGTCTTTGTGGTTTTTGCATCTTAATCACACATCTCTATTGCTGTTTCTAATATTAGTGATAAAGAGTAGTTCTTGTTTGAAGCAAGATGAAATGGTAATGCTAAAAAATAAAGAGGGCTTGGAAGGTGAAAACCTTATTAAAATGTTTCTTAAAAGGCTCGGTCTCACTCTTTCTAGTAAATGGCAGCGCATTGGGGCTTATGTTACCCTTTCTCTTTTTCAGCATTTATTGCAGCACTGTACATTGATAAAGACTTGGAATACGTTCATACTTTCATGAATGTTTGTTTCTTTCCACGATTAAAAGTAAGCTCATATAAAATTTAAATTAGTTGTTTGCTCTATGCTTGGTGACTCTAGAATCCTTTACTAAGTACTGTTTGGGGAACTTGCTACAGGAATTCATTTTGAATCAGGATTGGAACGACCCCAAGTCCCAGCTTCAGCAGTGCTGCCTGACTCTTAGGACAGAAGGAAAAGAACCAGACATTCCGCTATACAAGTGAGTATGTGCTGCCCACAGGCTGTGGGACCCAGGAAGCCTAGAATAACCCTCCATGTGCCAGGAGGAAGAGCTAACTGCGTGCGGCAGTGGTGATGAGAGCCCTGGGGGGAGACTTCGTGACTCTGACTGGGCCCAGCACTGAAACTCTCTGGGCCTCTGAGCCTTTTTGCTCTAAGTAAGTGGGTCACATGCGATTATCTGTGCTTTCTCCATCTCTAAAATACGGTGAACTGCTCCCTGGGAGAAAGATGAGGAGATCAAGATAAGAGAAATTTGGGTTAAATTGTCTTATATACATTCTTGTTTGTCTTCTTATTTCTTATAGCCCGTGCTGCCTGCACACCTAGCCCAGGCGGCCTGTGCTTGTTTATTTGTAACTGTACTTGGGTGTCTCTCTTTCTCAAGCCCTGCTGGCATCTGTCCCGATCGCCTGACAGGCAGTCGCCGTAGGAAGCCAGGCAGTTCTTCACCGCGGCTGTGTTATTCAAATATTTGGAACTTTTCTTTCCAGGATGTGTACCAAAAGCTGCTGTGTACATTTGAATATCTTTAGTGACACATCTTTATCCTTTGAGGAGTAGCCAAAAGTCATTCAAAGGAAATGCAGGTTGCTGCACACGTAACACCAGTTTTGATGAAAACGGGAGGTTTGACTCTGAAGTTGGGTAATTAGCTTGAGACACTCAGAAGGTGGTTTCAGAAGCTGGTTTCAAAGAGGAATTATAAAAGGGAGGGATTATCAAAATAAGTGGGTTGCCTCCCAAGGTATGGTCTGGATATGTGTTTTTAAGGATGTTTAAATATCTAGCTTTAGTACTGGGTTACCCCCGTCTCTGTTTACATATGTGTACAAGTATACACATTTGTGTGTTTCATATGAAATAAAAGCCTCACCACCACCCCCATCCTGTGGACTTTCTCAGACTTCACAGTACTCAAGGGAAAACACCAGAGTGGCAGCCGGGAATTTTAAATCCTTTTTTATGTTTTTATTTAATAGTCACAACACGTTATAGGCTTTTTCACTAAAAGAAAAACTGAGGCCAAGAAAAGGTTGAGTCACCCCACAGCAGGCTGCTATAAATTGTCCCAAGAAGCTGTCACTGCTGAACAATGTTTCCTTTATTTATTGGGAAAAAACCCCAAATGTTTAGAAATAGCACTTTAATATGTGTCTAATAAGCATAATGAACATCCAGACTGTGTTACGTGAAAGGCTCAAAGTATCTCCTCATCAAAGTGATAATTAAAGTTCGATAAATAAAATGAGGGTGATAAACTTCTCATAGTGCAGGCATGATTACTATAATAAGCGCTACCTTTAAGAAGCCATCCGTATACTTTCATCCCAGTGAGTACAGACAAAGGAAATGACTGCCCCCTTCTCATAAGTCCCCCCATGAAAGCCTGCGACGAGCTTGTTCTTTTTTATCAAGATGATGGGGTTGTTTTACATAGTTTTTTTCCAAGATTACTGTGTTCGTCCCATTATCTTTGCCGGCTACTTTTAATTTCCCTTTTCCATGAAGTTATCAGTTTTACCACACTTGAGATCTGCACCCTGTCATTAATATCGAGCGTACCCGGTGTTCTGTTTTTTGGCAGTTGTGTTGTGTACTCCGATTATAACATACCCTTGAAATGATCTCTGATTTTTCATTAGAAAGAATCCATAAAGGATGTGATGCTATTCAGACGGGGCTTGCAGTGTATTACCCAAATATTTGTGATTTTTAGCCGTGTGATTAGCAGTGAAATACAATGAACAGACTGAAATGGCTAACTTTAATTTTATAATACTTGGAATAACACTTTGAAATTTTTAAAAAATATTTTATACTTTACTGTTTGCCTTCAGATACTGTTCATAATGGTTTGAGGATATATATATATATATATGTACACACACATACACAAGATTCACTATAGAATTTGAAAAATTTCCTACTTCAGAGCTGTCTATATTTGTCACATTAGCAAATCAAAACTGTACTCCTTTAATTTTCTTGTTATTTTTGCCTTCCTCTCTCTCAGCAGTAAGTCACATGATTTTTCGTGGAGTTATGTATGAGCAGTAACAGTTAAGTCGCACTTTACATAATTACTGCTCTTTCCTTTTCCTTTCAGGACTCTGCAGACAGTGGGGCCATCCCACGCGAGGACCTACACTGTGGCTGTCTACTTCAAGGGAGAAAGAATTGGCTGTGGGAAAGGACCAAGGTATGAGAGGACGATGCTTTAAGTTTCTTCAAATGAACATCCTGTGTGTCCGAGAAGTATTCATATCTGCTTGGTATTTCCAAACTCTGCAGCCTGTCTCTTTGAACTTAGAGTTTAGAGTGTTCAAGGGTAGTAGCAAAGTGAATCTCAAGGCTTAATATCCCCACCAAACTCAGCCTCAGACTTGAGAATTGGCCTTGAGCAGTGGGAATGCCATTGCATAAAGGGCTTTGGCTGCCTAGAGAAAACCACATTAGCAGGTGTGCACACAGGTAAGGTCTGTTCACTGCTGCAAGCATTTTATGAAACATGCCGTGCGTGACACAGCCGTTAGACACTTGATCTCTTATTACTATTCACTTGAGCTTTGTGGAAATGCTCTCATCTTCAGGTAAAAAGAATTTCATATGTTATCACCTTTCTTTGAACCTTCCAATTTATATCTTAAACTGAGAAGTGATTTGAAGTCTGTCTGTATGTGTATTTTTTTACTCTTTGCCTCTTAAACTTTACACTGAGGATGTTCAAATTTAAGTAAGAAGTACTTCAGACCTAATATAAGTGGAAGGCGTTTTATTGCAGTGTTGAAAGTGTGGAACGAATAACTTAAACAGGCTTTGTACAGATAAATGACATTTCTGCATGCCCTTGTGTATATTCCTATCTGTGCAATTCAGTATGTGACAGTAGAAATAATCAGATAAAATTGTATGCACCAAACATGAAAACTAGCCTGAATAAATTGGAGCCATATTTTGTGTTTTGGGGAAAAAAAGTCTTTAAAGTGTACCTTGTCTTCATTTTCTTTAATAGTATTCAGCAAGCAGAAATGGGAGCAGCAATGGATGCACTTGAAAAATGTAAGCCTATCTCTCTTTCTGTAATTATATGTTCATAATGTAATGAGTGTTTTATGGATAGAAAATGGGAAAGTAGAAAAATGGTAAGTACTGATAAAATGTGATCTTCTTTTTTCATAATTATTCTCCGCACAGAGTGTAGTATAATGTAAGATATGTATAAAATAGGCTTATAATTTTAAAAAAAGTATTCCCAAATGCTTTTTGATTTTCATTTTCCTATTTTGCATAGAGTCCCACTCTCAGCACACGTAACCCATGTGAGTGACTTAGTATATAGTTCTAAAATCTTAAACCTGTGAAGGTTTTTTCTTTTTGGTGTTTGGCCACTGTTTAATTAAAGTGGGATATTTACGTACTTCTCTGCATCCATCTTTTCTTGCTAGATAATACATCACGGGCAGCCCTCCAGGTCATAATAGCTCCAATTCATTCTTTCTTAAAGGCTGTATCATATTTCATGCTGTGGATATGCTGTATTTTATTCAGCTTTTAAAATTTTTGGTGGATACTGTTTCTGTCTTTTTATCACTGTTGATACTAAAAGTCTCTATATTGGTGCTTTTAGTTCTGGGGGATGGATTCCCAAGGGTAGGATAGCTGGGTTGAAGACACTTAAATTACATAATTGACCCTGTAGGGAACTGCAGAGTCTTCTGTAAATTAAAGGCTGAAGCACAAGGAAGTTTTCTTCTGAGGTATATCGTGCCACCCAGCAAAACCTGTGGGCAGAACCTGACAGTGCAATTCCATCAGGCTTCAGCTGCCAGCTCAGCGTGGGCGAGAGCAAAGTGTGGAGAGCTGAAAGTGAACAGGCTCTGGATGCTTAGCTGGGAGAATCTCCAAGAAAGGCAGGAGGGCCAAGTAGCCATGCGGAAATCTGCAGATGAGAGCTTGGGGGCCAAGGGGTGGGGAGTTGTTCCCAGGCTCCCAAGTCCATGGAATCTTCACTGAGAGTTTTTTTTTTTTTTTTTTAACTTTACACTATTGTATTGGTTTTGCCATACATCAACATGCGTCCGCCACGGGTGTACACGTGTTCCCCATTTCACTAAGAGTTTTGTTGACTCTGTTGAGGAGCTTTTAAAATCCATTATATATATGGATTTTATTATTTATTTTATTACAGTCACATATATTGTAATGAAAATGAGACTCCATTTTTCCACCTGTAAGATTGTTAAAGGTAATCTTTGGAGTTTTCATTTGTTTGCTTTCAGCCATAAAACAGTACTTGGAGAGATGGCTGATTCTAAGACTGGCCTACACATCTGAACTGGTGGGAGATAAAAGTTTAAAGTGCAGGAAAGCAGTTTGACGGTACGGTCAGGTCCTGAATGACGTCCGTACCCTTTGATCTAGAGATTTCCTTTCTAGAAGTCAAACCTAAGAAAACATTTGGCATTATGAGTGAATGTTTCCATAACCATGATGATTGTGACAAGTTGACTTATAATAGTTAAAAAAATCAATCAGTCCTTCAGACTGTGTGTTTGAACATAGAGAAATGTTCAGATAAATTATCCCAGAGGTTGACAAACATTTTCTGTAAAGGACCAGATAGTAAATACTCTTATCACAATTACACAGCTCTGATGTTGTGGCCCATAGACTCAGGCAGAATACAGATGGCTAGTGTCTGTGATCCAGTCAAACCGTATTTACCAAAACGGGTAGAGGATTAGATTTGTCCCGTAGACAGTAGTCTACCAACCCTAGCTTTGTCCAAATGTTGTAATATCAAAATATTTTTGAAGAGTAATGATACGGGAAAACGCTTATACTACTAGAATAAGTGAAAAAAGTGTATCCATCAAAGTGTGCTTATAGCTGTACTCTCCCAGTGTAAGTTGGGCTCAGGGAATGATTTTAAGTGTTTGTGTGTCTAATTCATATATGTACACATTTACATTGTGTATATGTGTGTCAGGTATAAATTTACTTCATAGGAAAAGGGCTCATTATAAGGATATATTCTAAAAGCTTATCTGTGGTTATATCTGAGTGGTGGGATTATGCTCTCAGTATTTGAAACCTGTGTTTCGTACAGTACATAAGGAATCAGTTTAATATACTTAGCCAATAGGATCTTACTGCTATTTTATTTCTAAAATTCAGATGCCATTATGTTTCTCTTTTGCTTAAAATCAATCACTGACTCTTAGGCCCTTACCTTAGGCCTCTTGCCTTTCATATTCTTTTCCCACCACCCTGTCGCTCCCTGTCTTCCACTCATTGGGAGCGAAGATGAAGGAGGGTTTGGGAATATACTGTATATGTTTATAATGCTTCATCCGTAACAAAATCAAGCACTCTCTCAAATATGCCATGCTCTCTGATTCTCTTTAACTTTTTTAAAATTTACTTTTCTTAAAAATTTATCTGTTTTTAGTTGGAGGACAATTGCTTTACAATATTGTGTTGGTTTCTGCCGTACTCAACATGAATCAGCAGTAGGAACACGTATGTCCCCTCCTTATTTTTAAATATGAAGTAGTACCTCTTGAGTTGAACAGACCTGTACCCGGTTACCAGACAGCTCGTGTCCCTCTCATTTGCTCATGCGTCTCTCTGTGATGTTTGTTGTTGAAGTGTGTGTTTGTCGAATAAGTGTATGAGATGACTCTTTCGTGTTCCATGTTTGGTTTCTTACTCCATTGCTACACTCATTACATATCACAAATAACAACTGAATTGTAAAATTTTTACATCTTAATCAAGATTTCCACCCTGTCAACACCCTTGAACGGGGTCAAATATCAAACTAAATATAGCTTCAGCTGTGCTACTGAGCGACATGTCCTTTCACCAAATGAAGGTGCTGTACTTGGGTTGCTATTGCTCATAAGCTTTGGGTCTCTTGAGGAAACTTCACAGATTGAATTATCAGAAACGGTGACTTAAGATGTGGCCTCCTCCTTTTGTCCGTCTGATCTTTTTCCTCTATTCAGAAAGAGGGAAATTGTTGGTAAATAATGATGTGATAATATTGTTATTTGTTTGAAGTTTTGGGTTTAAGCTTTGTAAAAATATACAACTCATTTTTGCTATAGCCTTTAATCTCTCCCTAAAAGTCACTTGTTGCTAGGAGAACCGTGTTAAAATACCTAGCTGGAAACATGCTGAAGTCACACGCTTGTTTTAACAGCTGTGTGTTCCGGTGCCTTTTATGCTCGGGTTCACATCAGACATTGAAATCCAGAGCCAGGTGCCCATGCAGACTTCCACTGTGTTCCTGAATGCTAGAAGAAAATGAGCAATTTTTTTTTCTCTTGCCTTACAAAGTGCAACTCTATATTCCTGTGAAATACATGTTTGTTTGCGTGTGTGTTGCATTTAGTTTGCATCATTCTGTGCACTGGTAGCTCTCCTTTATTAAGTGTAAAATATATCTCCTTGTGTCAGATAACTTTCCCCAGATGGCCCATCAGAAACGGTTCATTGAACGGAAATACAGACAAGAGTTAAAAGAAATGAGGTGGGAAAGAGAGCATCAAGAGAAGGAGCCAGATGAGACCGAAGACATAAAGAAATAAAGGAAGGCACGGACGGAAGTGGTGGTGTATTTACTTGCCTAATAACTGTGACTGCTGCCCATTGAGACCTAGCCTAGTTTTTGTGGAGACGCTGAATGAAGGCTGCCCATTGAAATAAAACACAAAGTCACATCATTCTCGTTTTACTGATCTCGTATTTGGTTTTTAGCTGGATGGCCTTTATTACAAAGTGTTTGATTTCTATTTAATGTAAAACTTCACTTGGATAAATGTGTCTATTCCCAGTTATTTTGCTTTTTAAACAATAAAATTAAAAATGTATATTCTGTGTGGAATAGATCCTATTCTTTCTATCTTTCTGAGACTGTGACTCCAGACTTTCAGTGGATAAGCAAAAAAAATCACTTTACCACATATTTGGATTATGCTCTATAAATACCTGTACTGTTTGAAATCTCTGGATTAATCTCCATTTTCAGCTTTCATCTTGGTGTTTATCAGGTTCTCAGCTGCAAACATTATGCTTACCCTCACTAACCAGTGAGTCCTTTGTAGAGGGAATCCCTTTAACATTTAACTGGCTAATGGGAGGGGGAAAGACTGATATTTGAGTCACATATGTTCCTTGAATCACTAGAATCAGGAGAAATCATGATTCCAAGCCAGATGACACTTTAAACCAGGTGCTCTTACCCTGGGGTCAGTGGACCCTTTTAGAAATTTATAGACAGACTTCAAGAATGTCTCAGAATATCTTGAAATTATGTTGGATTTGGGGAGGGAGTGGGCAGAAGGAAGAGGAGGGTTCATAGCTTTAGGCAGCTCCAAGCAGCTCCTTTATTAGGTCCCTGTAATAAAGGGCTAACATTGCATTAAAAGATGTAACATCTTTTTAATGTTAATTTTAAACTGAACCTCACTGGCTTCTTATTAACAAAGACAAAACTTCTTTTTTAAAACAAATATGTTTTTTTCCATTACTCTAATGGATATCTAGTGAATGTCTGCTTTGTGTCTGGCACTGTTATAGGCCCTGGGGCTATAGCAGTGAAAAAAATAAAATTCCCTGCCCTTGGGGGAGCGTGCTAGTGAAGGAAGACACACAATGACAGGAAATAAAATGTGTTATGTCACAAGGTGACGTAGATGATGGCCAGAATAAAGTAGGGAGTAACATGGTGCCATTTTCAATCAGGTGGCTGGGGAAGCCGCCCAGAAGGGCATCATATGAATTAAGATGGGAAGGAGAGTGACCCATTAGCTATCTGGAGGGTTTCTTTTTACACCTGATCTTAGCCAAAAGGCTGAGAAAGGATAGAGGGTTTCTTTTTTATATAACTGTTCAGTTCAGTTCAGGCGCTTAGTTGTGTCCAACAATTTGTGACCCCATAAATTGCAGCACGCCAGACCTCCCTGTCCATCACCAACTCCTGAAGTTTACTCAAACTCATGTCATTGAGTCAGTGATGCCATCCAACCATCCATCCTCTGTCGTCCCCTTCTCCTCCTGCCCCCAATCCCTCCCAGCATCAGAGCCTTTCCTAATGAGTCAACTCTTCACATGAGGTGGCCAAAGTATTGGAGTTTCAGCTTTAGCAACAGTCCTTCCAATGAACACCCAGGACTGATCTCCTTTAGAATGGACTGGTTGGATCTCCTTGCAGTCCAAGGGACTCTCAAGAGTCTTCTCCAACACCACAGTTCAAAAGCATCAATTCTTTGGCACTCAGCCTTCTTCACAGTCCAACTCTCACATCCATACATGACCACTGGAAAAACCATAGCTTTGACTAGACAGACCTTTGTTGGCAAAGTAATGTCTCTGCTTTTGAATATGCTATCTAGGTTGGTCAAAACTTTCCTTCCAAGGAGTAAGCATCTTTTAATTTCATAGCTGCAGTCACCATCTGTAGTGATTTTGGAGCCCAAGAAAATAAAGTCTGACACTGTTTCCACTGTTTCCCCATCTATTTCCCATGAAGTGATGGGACCGGATGCCATGATCTTAGTTTTCTGAATGTTGAGCTTTAAGCCAACTTTTTCCACTCTCCTCTTTCACTTTCATCAAGAGGCTTTTTAGTTCCTCTTCACTTTTCTGCCATAAGGGTGGTGTCATCTGCATATCTGAGGTTATTGATATTTCTCCCAGCAGTCTTGATATCCAGCTTATGCTTCTTCCAGCCCCGTGTTTCTCATGATGTACTCTGCATATAAGTTAAATAAGCAGGGTGACAATATACAGCCTTGACGTACTCCTTTCCCTATTTGGAACCAGTCTGTTGTTTCATGTCCAGTTCTAATTGTTGCTTTCTGACCTGCATACACATTTCTCAAGAGGCAGGTCAGGTGGTCTTGTATGCCCATCTCTTTCAGAATTTTCCACTGTTTATTGTGATCCATGCAGTCAAAGGCATTGGCATAGTCAATAAAGCAGAAATAGATGTTTTTCTGGAACTCTCTTGCTTTTTCTATGATCCAGCAGATGTTGGCAATTTGATCTCTGGTTCCTCTGACTTTCCTAAAACCAGCTTGAACATCTGGAAGTTCACGGTTCACATATTGCTGAAGCCTGGCTTGGAGAATTTTGAGCATTACTTTACTAGCATGTGAGATGAGTGCAATTGTGCGGTAGTGTGAGCATTCTTTGGCATTGCCTTTCTTTGGGATTGGAATGAAAACTGACCTTTTCCAGTCCTGTGGCCACTGCTGAGTTTTCCAAATTTGCTGGCATATTGAGTGCAACACTTTCACAGCATCATCTTTCAGGATTTGAAATAGCTCAACTGGAATTCCATCACCTCCACTAGCTTTGTTTGTAGTGATGCTTTCTAAGGCCCACTTGACTTCACATTCCAGGATGTCTGGCTCTAGGTCAGTGATCACACCATCGTGATTATCTGGGTTGTGAAGATCTTTTTTGTACAGTTCTTCTGTGTATTCTTGTTACCTCTTCTTAATATCTTCTGCTTCTGTTAGGTCCATACCATTTCTGTCCTTTATCAAGCCCATCTTTGCACGAAATGTTCCCTTGGTATCTCTAATTTTCTTGAAGAGATCTCTAGTCTTTCCCATTCTGTTGTTTTCCTCTATTTCTTTGCATTGATCGCTGAGGAAGGCTTTCTTATCTCTCCTTGATATTCTTTGGAACTCTGCATTCAGATGCTTATATCTTTCCTTTTCTCCTTTGCTTTTCACTTCTCTTCTTTTCACAGCTATTTGTAAGGCCTGCCCCAGACAGCCATTTTGCTTTTTTGCATTTCTTTTCCATGGGGATGGTCTTGATCCCTGTCTCCTATACAGTGTCACGAACCTCATTCCATAGTTCATCAGGCACTCTATCTATCAGATCTAGTCCCTTAAATCTATTTCTCACTTCCACTGTATAATCATAAGGGATTTGATTTAGGTCATACCTGAATGGTCTAGTGGTTTTCCCTACTTTCTTCAGTTTAAGTCTGAATTTGGCAATAAGGAGTTCGTGGTCTGAGCCACAGTCAGCTCCCGATCTTGTTTTTGCTGACTATACAGCAAAAACTGTATATGACTATACAGAGCTTCTCCATCTTTGGCTGCAAAGAGTATAATCAGTCTGATTTCGGTGTTGACCATCTGGTGATGTCCATGTGTAGAGTCTTCTCTTGTGTTAATATGTAACTATGAAATGTTACACATTCATTGACAATTTGGAGAAAGTGTTATGTGTTTCTTTTAGTAGCAGGAGAAAGAAACAAAGGTTACTTTGGAAATATTGTGGAAAAGTAGAAATCATAAGCTGAAAAAATAAGTCATGTATGAATCTGTCACCCAGAGGTTTTCATATTGTCAGATCATCTATGATACACACATGTATGCACATGTGCTCAAGTGCACCTTCACAATAGAATACCCTGTATGTGATTTCCATATCCTTCCTTTTTTATTAACTAATAACTCATCTCTCAGTGTTGAATCCACATTTATATTCATGGCTGCGTATTAATGTGGATATTGGGTGCCAGGTTATACATTTATTGGCTAATCTATTGAAAAAATATGTAGGTTGTGGATAATTTGTTGCTGTCAAACTACTGTCACATACACACATAAACACATCCACACACGTGTGTGCACACACACATGAGAGAGGAGTGAGAGAGGACCTCTCTAGAATTTGTTAACTTGTTAATCGTAAAAATATAAGATGGTGCCTATAAGAAAAAGTTGTCCCGAGGCTCCTCTCTGCCACAGGAGGACTAGGAGGGAAAGAACGCTGAATTCATCAGTAGCCTTGAAAATGTTGGAGCAAAAAAGCAAGGGAAAGTATTTGAACTTTTTTAAACAAGCATTTTGACTAGTCTTGCATGGGCATCAAAGTAATGCCAAAGCCAGCATGCTGCTCAGGACTTCCCATTGTACCTGCACTTTTCCTCTCTAGTTTTCTGACCTTTTTCAGGTTTTCTCTCCATATTGATGGCTCTTGAAGCCTGAAGAAGTGAAGTCCATAACACAGTAGAAAAGCTCTTGCAGTGGAACACATCAAAGGCACATCAGGGCAGGTTAGCTTCGGTGGCTCTCCTGAGCAGTAATGAGGCCGGTGGCCAAACTCTCAGTAGCCACACAGACCAACTCAGCAGGCCACTGTGGCCACAGGTTCCACGTTGCCTTTGATCCAATCCAATGCAGTCTCCTCACCTTCTAGTTGTGATCATGAGAAGCACCAGTGAGAATGCACATCACGCATTAATTCAACTGTGCTGTGTTATTATTTATGGAGGCTGATTATTAAACTTCCTTCTCTAAGTCATTTAGGTTCTAGTCAGACAATGATGGTGTGATGGTGCAGCTACCTACAGAGGGCCTCTTGGACTGGAGAAGAAGGGGCAGAGTAGGCCAGAAAGGGAAGGCATCTGAGAGGAGTTAATACTTGAGGAGTTAACTGAACCACGAAGTTGAGAGGGAGTTGTGAGAAACAGAAGGACATTTCCTTCCAAGGAAGCAACAGGACTGGGCGGGAAGAAAGTGTGTTTGGATCCTACTGTATTCCACAAGAGATGTGGTGAAGGCCTGCGCTGAGGCATTGAGATGGAGCTGCTGGGATAGAACTGATTTGAAAGATACATGGGAGCTAGGACCTACAGGCCATGGAGTAGGGCATGGCATCTCAGCCTCAGCGCCAGAGACGTTCTGGGCTAGATGGGGATTGTCCTCTGCATTTTAGCATGTTTAACCACATCCCTAGCCTTTCCTCATTAGATGTCAGCAGCATTTCTTTGCCCACTTCTGACATCCAAAAATGTCTGCAGACATAACCAAGTGTACCCGGCGGACAAAATCATCCCTAACTCAGAACCAGAAAGGAGAAATGAAGCAAAGAACACCAGGATAATTTTTGTACTGTCTATATCCAAACTAAAGCAGAATTGGGTCTTGAGTTGAGTTGGCTTTACTGAACTTGAGAGCCTGTGGGATGTCTCTGTGAAGCTGATGAATAAACAGGTGCATACATGGTTTTATAGCCAAACATAGATAACTGAGCTCAAGATTAGAAATGGACTCACGAGTCTCCTTGGAAGAAAAGCTATGACCAACCTAGACAGCATATTAAAAAGAAAAGACGTTACTTTGCCAACAAATGTCCATATAGTCAAAGCTATAATTTTTCCAGTAATCATGTATGAATGTGAGAGCTGGACCATAAAGAAGGCTGAGTGCTGAAGAATTGATGCTTTTGAACTGCGGTGTTGGAGAAGACTCTTGAAAGTCCCTTGGACTGCAAGGAGATCCAACCAGTCAATCCTAAAGGAAATCAGTCCTGAATATTCATTGGAAGGACTGATGCTGAACCTGAAACTCCAATACTTTGGCCACCTGATGTGAAGAACGGACTCATTGAAAAAGACACTGATGCTGGGAAAGATTGAAGGCGGGAAGAGGAGGGGATGACAGAGGATGCGATGATTGGATGGCATCACTGACTCAATGGACATGAGTTTGAGCAAGCTCCGGGAGTTGGTGATGGACAGGGAAGCTGGTGTGCTGCAGTCCATGGGATCACAGACTCCAAAACGACTGAGCAACTGAACAACAACACAAACCTCAGTGGTATTTGTACATCTACAAAGGCTGCCATCTGAACTATTTCAGCTTTAGATGAGCTGTCTTAAACCAAATGACTATTTCAGAATTATTTCTGTCATCATACTTGTTTGTGAAGTCTTTTTGAAATTTCCCTCTGATCAACTTGTACAAAGTAAAGAGGACTCTTTATGAATTACTTGTTCTGAACAGGGAGTAACAACACACTAAAGTCCTGCAGGTATGTTCTTCATAGCTGTGAATGTTAGTCGCTCAGTCATGTCTGACTCTTTGCAGCCCCATAGACTGTAGCCCACCAGGCTCCTCTGTCCATGGGATTCTCCAGGCAAGAATATTGGAGTGGGTTGCCACATCCTCCTCCAGGGTATCTTCCTGACTCAGGGATCAAACCTGCATCTTCTAAATCTCCTGAACTGGCAGACGGATTCTTTACCACTAGCGCCACCTGGGAATCCCATTCCCTCTAACTTCTGGTCCTCAAATCTTCCCTAGATCCTCATTATTTATTTTATAAAGGATGAAATAAAGCATAATAAGGCATTATAATTTCTTTTGTATAAATATCAGGACATTTAAGAGAACAACCTGTGGAAGAGACACTTAATTGGCCACAAAACATGTTTATTCTTGTAAAATGGTCAGGAAGAGCATGCCCAACTGGGGACCATGTTCCACCTTTGTTCAAGTGAGGCCAAGTGACAGAGTCCCACTGGTTGAATGTGAAGAACTTCTGGACTGTGGCGCCAGAAATATGTTTGCCATCTCTCCATCCCCTTACTCACGTTCGCTGGCTGGATGCTGACATCCAGGGAGGGTGACCTTGAAAAGCACCCTCAGTAAGAACATGAATGGCACCAGGGAACTCCCACCTCCCCTCCAAGGATAGGAGAATCCTGCTTGGACTTCTCTAAAGTGAGAAACAAACTATGTGTTAAACCACTATTTGGGGATTTATTTGTTATAGCCACTTGTGGTACCTTCACTAACACAAGACTGTCTGAGGCAGCCCATGGAAAACTCTTAATATTTGCCAGCCCAACCATATTTTTTTTTAAAGTTTACCCATCTGTTCAGTCAGTCAGTCACTTCAGTCGCTCACTCGTGTCTGACTCTGCAACCCGGAGGACTGCAGCATGCCAGGCTTCCCTGTCCATCACCAACTCTTGGAGCTTACTCAAACTCATGTCCATAGAGTCGGTGATGCCATCCAACTGTCTTCTCCTCTGTTGTCCCCTTCTCCTCCTGCCTTCAATCTTGCTCAGCATCAGAGTCTTTTCCGATGAGTCAGTTCTTCCCATCAGGTGGCCAAAGTATTGGAGTTTCAGCTTTAGCAACAGTCCTTCCAATGAAAACCCAGGACTGATCTCCTTTAGAATGGACTAGTTGGATCTCCTTGCAGTCCGAGGGACTCTAAAGAGTCTTCTCCAACACCACAGTTCAAAAGCATCAATTCTTTGGCACTCAGTTTTCTTTATAATCCAACTCTCACATCCATACATGACTGCTGGAAAAACAATAACTTTGACTAGCTGGACCTTTGTTGGCAAAGTGATGTCTCTGCTTTTTAATATGCTGTCTAGGTTGGTCATAGCTTTTCTTCCAGCGAGCAAGCATCTTTTGATTTCATGGCTGCAGTCACCATCTGCAGTGATTTTGGAGCCCAAGAAAATAAAATCTCTCACTGTTTCTATTATTTCCCGTCTATTTCCCATGAAGTGATGGGACCAGATGCCATGATCTTCGTTTTCTGAATGTTGAGTTTAAGCCAACTTTTTCACTCTCTTTTTTCACTTTCATCAAGAGGCTCTTTAGTTCTTCACTTTCTGCCATAAGGTTGGTGTCATCTGCATATCTGAGGTTATTTACATTTCTCCTGGCAATCTTGATTCCAGCTTGTGCTTCATCCAGCCCAGCATTTCTCATGATGTACTCTACATATAAGTTAAATAAGCAGGGTGACAATATACAGCCTTGATGTACTCCTTTCCTGATTTGGAACCAGTCTGTTGTCCCATGTCCAATTCTAATTGTTGCTTCTTGACCTGCATACAGATTTCTCAGGAGGCAGGTCAGGTGGTCTGGTATTCCCATCTCTTGTAGAATTTTCCACAGTTAGTTGTGATCCACACAGTCAAAGGCTTTGGCGTAGTCAATAAAGCAGAGGTAGATGTTTTTCTGGAACTCTCTTGCTTTTTCAGTGATCCAACGGGTGTTGGCAATTTGATCTCTGGTTCCTCTGACTTTTCTAAATACAGCTTGAACATCTGGAAGTTCACAGTTCACATACTGTTGAAGCCTGGCTTGGAGAATTTTGAGCATTACTTTGCTAGCATGTGAGATGAGTACAATTGTGTGGTAGTTTGAGCATTCTTTGGCATTGCTTTTCTTTGGGATTGGAATGAAAACAGAACTTTTCTAGTCCTGTGGCCACTGTTGAGCAGCACTTCCACAGAATCATCTTTTAGGATTTGAAATAGCTCAACTGCAATTCCATCCCCCACCGGTTACTGATACTATATTGAACCAATGCTGTCACACTCCTGATTTAATTGTAACATGCTTATATATGGTTCAGAAATATTCCTTTATATGGAAAGAAATGATAAAATATAATAGTCACAAAATGAAGTAAATTCTTAAATTTGGGTTAGGGGTTTGGAGAACGCTCATTCTAAGATTTATTGGTATTTGTAGCACCCACTATAATCCTGAAAGCAGCATCCTTGTTCTCAGGAATCTCACTGTTGAGAAGGGGAAGCTTGTATACGCATGCACATAAGGCGTTATGTAGGGAATCAGAGAGAGGGAGGGTGGGTCCGAGGACACCCACCTTTAGTTTGATTTTGACAGCATCAAATCCACCCAGCTATTGACTCCACCATCCCATACTCCCCATGACAAAATATCTTTTCTCAGATCAAACATATTTCATTTTTAATCACAGTGTCATTATGATACCTAAAAACGATCAAGAACTCCTGAATAACTTCTAATAACCAGCCCATACTCAAACGTATAGCTGGTGTGTCCAAGTGATGATTCAAACAGGACCCATGTGTTGCCTTCATTTTTATGTCTCTTATATTTAATCTTTCTGGAGTTATTTCTCCCCTCTCCTCCAGTAGCATATTGGGCACCTACCAACCTGGGGAATTCATCTTTCATTGTCATATCTTTTGGCTTTTTCACACTGTTCATGGGGTTCTTAAGGGAAGAATACTGAAGAGGTTTGCCATTCCCTTCTCCAGTGGACCAGGTTTTGTCAGAACTCTCCACCATGACCTGTCCATCTTGGGTGGCCTTACATGGCATGGCTCATAGTTTCATTGAGTTAGACAAGGCTGTGGTCCATATCATCAGTTTGATTAGTTTTCTGTGATTGTAGTTTTCATTCTGTCTGCCCTCTGATGAATAAGGATAAGAGCCTTGTGAAAGCTTCCTGATGGAAGGGATTGGCTGTGGGGGAATCTGGGTCTTATTCTCAGTACTGAGAACTGATGCTGAAGCTGAAACTCCAATACTTTGACCACCTGATGTGAAGAGGTAACTTATTGGAAAAGACCCTGATGCTAAGCAAGACTGAAGGCAGGAGGAGAAGGGGACAAAAGAGGACGAGATGGTTGGATGGCATCACCAACTCAATGGACGTGAGTTTGAGCAAGCTCCGGGAACTGGTGTTGGACAGGGAAGCCTGGCGTGCTGCAGGTGATTGGGTTGCAAAGAGTCAGACACAACTGAGCTGATATTTAATCTGGAACTTTCCTCCAGTCCCCTTGTTCCATGGAATTTCTCACATTCTGCATGTGATACATTGCTTTCTCATGGTGTCATTCACATTTATCCTTTATTCTCTCTATTATATCTGCAGGCTCGAGTTTAGGCTTAGGTTTAAATTCTATGGCACATGTGTATTTCAGGGTTTTCCCCTCATCCCTGAAATAATCAATTCAGCAGTGCCTGTTCTCTAATTCTTTGGGGGACTAGATGACCATGATGATTAATTCATGTGCACCTTGGCTAAGTGAGGGATGGTGTTTTAGGCAACTGAGTTTGTGGTCATTTGTTTTGCAGTATTGGAAAGTGAACACTTCCCTTTGTCTTTCTAAATGGTTAATCATTTCGTGTTACTATCCTGTTTAAAAATATGTCATGGGTTCCTCTTTCCCTGTAGGATAAAGCCCAAATTTCTTATCTTGGCATTCAATCCTCTCCCACCCAGACATCAGCTTCTCCTATTGGCCCCGCCCCCTCACACTGCACTCCAGCCTCAGAGAACAAATTGCAGATACATAGACACCTGCTCCTTTCTCTCCCCTTCCCAAACAGGCCACCTCCTTACTCATCTTCTGAGCCTCAGCTCAGAAACAATGTCTAGCAGACCTTCCCTTGGACCTTAAATGTAGGTTAAGTGTATATCCTTGGGCTCCCTGCCTGAGCCACATTTGTCACACTGTTGTTACCATCTCTTGACTCACCCGTCTTTGCCTGTTAGACCACAAGGTCTTGGCAGACTGGACCATCACTAATCCACCTTTGAACCATGGGCTCTCTGTGGGCTTGCTGTCACTGGGGGCTGAATAAAAATAGCCAGACTTCTCCTTGCCATGCTTTCACAAGCCTCAACTACTCTAGAGCAGAACTCCAGCTTCCTCTGAGCCACCCTCCTGCAGGACCTCTGAGTCTGAGGTGAAGAGAATGTGCCATTGAAGAGCACAGCATCTGCAGCCACTCTGGCCCTCCTGCCCCTGGACTTGGCTGGGAGCTCGGGGCTGGAGGAGGAGAGCCTGAGCCCAGTGGGATCTGGCAGGAAGCAGGGGAGCTTGACCTCCTTCGTCTTCCTGAACCTGCTGCCCTCAGACCTCTCTGAGGCCTGGAGTTCACATCAGTGCACAAAGAATAGCTCTAGGAGCTTTGTTCTAGGTGATGAGATAAGCCACAGAAACCTGAGGAAAGGCTTGGTCATCAGTGATGCCACCAATGGGTGTCTTGGGACAGGCTTTAGTCACCTGATCCCATCATCTCCAGCAGCAGCTCCCTTGCTATGGACAAATACTGAAGATCTTTATTTAGTCCCATATAACCATATCTAGGGCTTCTTTGGTGGTTCAGATGGTAAAGAATCTGTCTGCAACACAGGAGACCTGGGTTCTATCCCTGGGTCAGGAAGATACCCTGGAGAAGGGAATGGCAACCTGCTCCAGTATTCTTGCCTGGAGAATTCCATGGACAGAAGAGCCTGGTGGGCTACAGTCTATGGGGTCGGAAAGAATCGGACGTGACCAACACACACACACACAACTGTATATCGAAGCACAGCTGCAGTTGGCACCTCTAATTACATTGTTGCTCCTATGTGGAAATTCAGAAACTGCTGTAAGCAAATAAGGGTGGAACTCCCATTTGCCCTCATGACTACCCCAACTGGCTTCTCCATCTCTGTCTTGCATTGTTAGTGGCCCCAGAGACGTCCCTTTGAAGACCCCATCAGATCTCTGTCCACAACCCAGCCATGAATGAACACATCTGTCCGGCCTTCCCATAGCTGCTTCTGAAAGTTTTCTTTCATTTCTGCTGAAATATGTGTCCGACTAAAGAAAAAGCTTTAAATGAAGTTTAAAGACAAAAACCCAAAAAGCCCAGCTTAATATTTGTATGCTGAATATTAGCCCATCACCACTGGAAACTCTCAGATAAAACAACTCATAATGAAAATGCAGCAAGACCCTTAAATGTAGCAATTCTAATGCTCACCTCTATTATTATAATAATAGGGGTCTCAAATGGAGCTGTTGAGAACAGTGGCTGCCCCTGACTAGAATTCAACCAGAAAGATCAAGAGAGTGCCCTAATTGCCTTTCTTCTCAGATCAAACAATTGACTTAATTCTCTAGGCCTACACACCGAAATGTGTTTGAGGAGATTCAAATAGGTTACTATGGAGGATTAAGGTTTTCTCTGCAGATTATACTTTTATGCCCCGTAGTTCATTGCTTGAGGTGTTAAGTAGTTTTGTCAAAATAAGCAGGGCTGGAAGGATTTTTAGAATCTTACAAATCACACACTTGCTGAGTAACACAAGGGACGTCAGCTTTCCACCCCCCACCTTTTTTTTTTTTTTTTTAATGGTTGAGGTTTGGGGGGGGCAGAAATTAAGCATATTAAAGATTAGTTGAAAATTTCAAGAAGCATCACAGATAAGAGAAACACAAGCGTGGGGGTTTATTGTGTTTCGTCTTTCAAAAATTGTTTCACAAAATGATGCGGCTGAAGAAGCCACATAAAGAGAAGGGATTTTCTTGTGAGTGCTTAACTGCCTGAAGAGAGAGTCCAGAGGGGCTGTGAAATCAGACCCTGGAGGCTTCTCTGTAGTGCCATGCTAATCAGGGTTATTTTACTCCCTGAGACTTCATTTCTGCTTCCAGGAGTTGGTGGCAAAATAAGCTTTCATTTTCTCACAACAGCACATTCCCAGGAAAGGGCCCTTGTCCTGAAGTCCTCTGTGACATTCTGTCCTTGGTCTCACAGGTGGCTCAACTGTCTTCCCAGATCTCCCAGGATTGCACCCCTCCTTAATCAAAGGGCTGGTCAGTGAATGTACCCAGGTCATTAATTGCGTGGAGCTTGGGCGGTTTGTGCACTGTCCTCCCCTTCTTCAGTTCTCCTGGGTCCATCCCTCATCAGCTAAGCTATGTGAAGTAGCTTAATTGACATTGCAACATCGCACATCACACCGAGTGCGTGTGAACTGCCGACTAGATAAAGCCTGACGTGACTGGACACTGGTGGGCAGACAGCCCCCAGAACCACAGGCGGTTCCAGATGTTTTTGTCGAGGCTGGCACAGTTCCAGTCACTTCTGAGCTGGCCTTTCCAGTTTCTCCAGGTCTCAACTCCACGCACCGGGTGTTGGCAGGCGCGGGGAAAATATTCCTCAGGCTTTGATCTCCATCTCTGCTGCGGGCCCGGTTCCGTTGACCTCAGCCACGTCGCTGCCCTCCCGTGTATAATCCGCCAAGATGGCGCCCCTGGCCAATACTTCCAGACCGCCGACGGAGGCGCTCATGGCACGGCCGCACTCTGCAGTGTTCTGTGGATCGGGAAAGCTCATAAGTTGCTATTTGCCTCCTCCCCCAGTAAGGAGGGAACTTGCTGGCAAACCTCAAGGCAGAGTTAACTGGTGAGTGTGGAGATGCAGGGCTGGCCCAGACTTGGGAGTGGGGGTAGCTAGTGGGAGTCAAAGGCCCAGAGAGAAGGCGAGAGGCAGAGACTGGTGGGGCCGGCAGGTTCTTAGGGGCTGGGAGCAACTCAGGTGGTGGGAGAGGAGGATGGGCTGCTGAACAGACAGCTGGGGCATGTTCAGCAGACAATGAGGCAGGGAGAAAAGCCCAGGGGAGGTTAGGGGACACTAAGTGCTGTGCGTTCAGCCTTGCAAACTCCCTCCTTCGGTGTCTCCCAAGAGAGCCTTAGTAAAACACCTATTGCTCAGTAATGAAAGGAAGACAGCAATGGAATAAACAGTGTTGAGTCGAGTGGGGAGAGAACTGGGACCAAACGCAGGGTCTTGTCATATCTGGGTCACATCACATCACCAAGGGGACTGGGGAGCTGCTTCCTTCCACTGTTAGCTTTATGTCGATACATCTCTCTTCTGTTTGGGTCATTCCCATCCTGACTGAGGCCCAGACAGATCCTTCTGCCCTTTTGGTGCATAAGCCTCAGCCTTTTCTGTATATAGAACATCTCTCCCATAGAATCTCTGCACAAATTAAGTCCCTGGGTGGCATGGCAGCACTCAGATTGCTGAGAACCTCTGAGTGCCTTGGACGCGAGTGCGGAATGAATGCTTCCAGACAGAGGTCAACAAGCTTTCTGTGTAAAGGCCCAGATAGTACATATTTGAGACTTTGCTGGCAGACAGGCGAAATTGAGAATATTATGTAGGTATTTATAGAATGGGAGAGAAAACACATTTTCACAGATTTTACCGGTAAAAAAAAGTCAAAGCATTATAGACACTGAAATTTGAATTCCATATAATTTTCACATGCCACAAAATATGATTCTTCTTTTGATCTTTTTTCAATTATTTAACAGGGTGGAAGCCATTCTTAGCATGTGGGGTGTCTAAATAACAGGTGTGGGCTGCATTTGGCCCATTGGCTGTAATTTGCCAACCCCCGTTCCAGGAAGAGTGAAACGTGTCGCTGTAACGGAAGCAGCACTCACATCGCCCTGTTCTTCTCATAGTCACTGCAGACTTGATTGTTATGATCTGGATAAAAATGCTGGTCATCAAAGCGTCTGTTCCCAAATCAATGCCTGTGATTCATAACAGGTAGGCAAAATGACAGAGTTGTAGAATTTTCAACTCTTCTTTCAGATAATTAGGCTGCAGGCCCAAGTGCTTTGGTAATTAATGCTGGCCGATCCATTAAGCACGTGCCCTTTAACAGAAGTCCGCACCAGGGACCATGGTGGTGATCTCACATTTTTATGGCAGCATATGGTTTTCAAAGCACTTTAACATACAGTATCTCATTAGATCTTCTTAACCCCCCCCAAGAGGTAGAAGGGGTGGTATTATAACCCTTTTATGACTGGAAAGAACCTAAACACAACCAGGGCTTCAAGTAATTGTGCAGCTGTCTGCAATCAGTTATGCCCTGGTGGATGGAGGTTGGACCTCAGGTGTGGCTAGGAGCTGGGGATAGAGCAAAAAAGGCAAACCTGGAGCTTTGGTCAAGAGGGGCAACCGCCCACAGAGAAAATAATCCTACTCACATGAAAAGAATTGGTACACCTAAAAAGATGAAAAAGAACTCCCTCTTTGAATATTTCCAGAAATATTTAGCCTTGTTTATTGTAACCCAAAAGCATATCTTAAGGTAAAAGCCTCCAAAAGCTGAATAAATCCCAAAGATAAAAAGAAGAGACATCAAGGTAATAATTATACTTCCAAAAACAGTCCCCGGATACTTCTAAGGGCCAGTACCTGGAATGCGTATTTTGTTATTATCATATATGTGAAGATCTTAGAGCAGGCAGCAAAGAGAATGCTAAGAAAATCACAGCTCACAGGTTGACCCTTAAGGAGAGTGTGAATTAGGACTTAAAGGAAGTGATAGTGGCCCTCACAGACCCGAATGAGATCACAGAGGCCTGGGACTTTGATGGGCGGCAGTGGGTTAGTGGCCCAGCCATCCGCAGCCTGCCTAGAGCCAGCTTCCTTCCAGGGAGAGGTCAGGGGAGCAGGGCCAGCCTGCTGCTGCTGTCTGCTTCTATCACAGCTGCACAGCGACATCACACAAGCCCAGAGTCCTTTGAACACGGCTCCCAGGAACTGTCGCTCAGTGACAGAGCTGGTGCTCTTGGAGGGTAGTAGTTAAGAGCAAGAACTCTCAAGTTGCACGAACCTGGGTTCAAATCCCAAGCCCTCCCCTTACTGACCTTCACCTTGGGAAGCCTGCCTTCATGTGGTGGTGGTTTAGTAGCTAAGTTGTGTCTGACTATTTGTGGCCCTATGGACTGTGGCCCACCAGGGTTCTCTGTTCATGGGATCATCCAACTGGAATGGGTTGCCATTTCCTTTGCCAGGGGATCTTCCTAACCCAGGGATCGAACCCGGGTCTCTTGCTTTGCAGGCAGTCTCCACTGCATTGCAGACAGATTCTTTATTGACTGAGCCACCTGGGAAGCCCCCACCTTCATGTAGTTCATGGTTTATAAGAGAGGCTAACACAGTGGCTACGTGGTTGGCCTGTGGGAAGTGCTAAGTGAGATAGTGCGTATAAAACGCCCAGAACTTAGCCTGGGCTATTGCCATGGGTATTATTTATTAAGCCCAACAGTAAATCTGAAACAGCTAATAATTCTCTGGAGATGCAGCTTTATGGTGAAAGAAAGAGCATTAGCCTGGGGTCCAAAAGGCTTGGGTTGCCTGTGAAATTCTGACCCTTGGGAGAGGTTAAATAATTTGAGGAAAGACACTCCTGGAGCCCAAGCTGCTCCTCTCAGAAATGGGAGTTAATAATATCTATTTCATAAGGTCACTGGGAAGAGTACGAAAGACAGGGTGCGAGATGGCTTTCTCCAGTGTATTATTACAGACAGCCACAAAAATGTTCACAGCGTCTCTGAACAAGCAATATATGCTTATTTATGTGTAGCCACATCTCATTCCATAAAAGATTTGAGACATTCTTCAAATCTCAAGCAGAGCTCAAAACCCACATGAATAAAAAAATCCACATGAAATAATGAACCATAAATATGATTTTTAAAGGAGGACCCAGAAATAGGTGAAAGTGGGAACAAAAAGATCCAGGAGAAATAAACATTCGAAATTATAGGTCAGAAGATTTTATCTACTTCACTGTTCAAATTGAATATCCAATTTATCTTTTAAGGTTTCTCAGAGTCCAAGGGAAAAAAAGGGAGATGTAGATTTTCATTCTCATTGAAAAAAATATGTACAGATCTATCTTGCTCTCTCCTGTCCCCACCTCCCCCTCCCCTGTCCTTTCTTCAAGAGAAGCAAAAGTTTGCAAGGCTTCATACAATTTTCCCAAGGTAAGTACTATTTGTAAATAAAGCTGCCTCAGAGAGATTACCTAGCTTGCCGGGGATCACACACTTCCTATGAATAGGAGACAAAGCCAGGCTCCAAATTCAAGTCCAAAGGTACCGCAGCCCTGTTTCTCCCACCACAGCTAGCAGTAAAAGTCTTCAGTGTTTTTCTGGGCTGCAGCAGCTGGGGAAGCTGCTTCTTAGAAGAGTTGGACAGAGATTGTCTTGGTGCTCTAACTTTCTGCTCAATGTGCAATTCAACAGAAAATTACTTTTCCAAGGACATAGAAGCAGACATAAACCCTCTCGTTGCCTTGGTGCTAGACAAGCTGTATCAGATTTCGTGGAGGTATTGAGGATAGAAAGAAAGTTTGCTTGGGCTGGGAAATGAACTTGGCGTGGGGCACTTGCAGAGGTGTCAGCCCACAATTGCCAAAGGCTCTTGTGACGTAAACATGAGTAAGGGCACAACAGACTGTCACAGAAAATGCTCTGAAACAAGAAAGAAGATTCCAACTCAGAGGTGGGTGGGGCAAGAACAGGGTAGAGCAGGAATGGAGAAAGGCAAGAGAAGGAAAACAAAATGATTCTCAAAGTCCCAAACAGCCAATCCTTTCATTCAGGTCTGGGAGCTGATACCACAACATCATGGTCTGGAAACCCCTGTCATTGTAAATAAGCAAGGTTCAAGTTTACAAGAGAGTATAAAGTATATAGTTCCCACTGGAGTTTTTAACGGATCCATAAGGTCCTGAATTAAGGGGCTTCTCCAGGCACCATCATATTGATATCCAGACTGGAGGAACCTACCCATTATTGCAGCCCAGAGTAAGTGACACTCGTGCTTTTAACAAGGTTTATCTCTCCTCGGGTGGCTATAGATTATGTTAGCTTGGATTCTAAAATGCATTTCACAGTAGGTTCATAAAAGGGGCTCTGACTGAGAGTAAATGTCTTCAAGTCATATTCCTACAGCACATGTGGCATGTAGTCTTATAAGACTTTTCCTCTAGTGTCTCCAGATCAAATTCAAGGGCATGACTCCTGAAGTACAGCTCAGGAAAGACAATTCTGCAGAGGCCAAGGCCACTTGTTTCAGTTCTGCACCTTCTGATGTCAACTTTGATCGAAGGATAGACTTTGTGTGGAGTTGGGTCGTATATATGTCATATATTTCAAATGACTGTCCAACAATCTCAACCTGAGGTTTTTATAAGAACTGGACAGTTGACAGTTCGGCATTGTATTTTTCGGCACTGTCTTATATTAAAGGCAAGCAATATGTCAATCAGGGATGGAGTAGGGTCCTTTGGAAATAAAAAATAAACATGGAAATTTGATACTATTTTATGAAATGTGAGTAGGAAAAATATGCTATCTACTTGGATTGACAGCCATCCTACCACTGCACGGAGGCCAGATGCAGAAAACTAGAATTGCATTCAGAAATAGTTTGGGGTCTTTTCTGGTACTTCAGAAAATGATTAATTAAGTCCTGAAAATTTTACACTGTAGAGCATGAAAAGAAGTTTGGGGCCTGTAAAGTATTCAAGCGCTTGTTACTAGTTCCCCTCAATGACTGTATAAAACCTGGATAATGTGCCCACAGATAGCATAGTTTTGATCAAAGCAGTGTTCTGATGAGACTGCCAGGATGCATTAACTGAAAGATGTACTTGTTTTAGTTTCTAAGTAACTGTACCTGTTTTATGAGATAATTGGATATGAATCAATTAGGTTTTGGATGACATCTGCCAAAAATGATTTTAGTTGGGTCCTGTAATTAATTAACTGGAGGTCCTCTGGATCAGAAGGGTTTGCTTATTATTGAATGTAATTTGGGAGAATTTGAACCATAAATCCCTGGCTTTGAGGACTATTCAACTTTAATCATGGTGCTTTAGAGCTGGTGTTGCAGGGTTTAGGACAGGGCCCCTGCCTCTAGTTGGAAAGACAAGCGTTCACAGACAGGACCAAGGAAGAAAGACAAGAGTTAAAAGGTGACCACGACAGGGACTTCCCTAGTGATCCAGTAGCCAAGACTCCCTATGCAGGGGCCCAGGTTCAATCCCTGGTCGGGGAACTCGATCCCACATGCTGCAGTTAAACCTGGTGCAGCCAAATAAATAAGTAAAATAAATTAAAAAAAAAAAGAGGTTACCAACAGAATGGCATCATCAAAAAGTCTACAAACAATAAACGCTGGAGAGGGTGTGAAGAAAAGGGAACCCTCTTACATTGTAAGAAAGTTACATTCTTACACTGGGAATGCAAATTAATATAGTCAATAGGGAGAACTGTATGGAGAGTTCTTAAAAAGCTAGGAATAAAGCTACCATACAACCCAGCAATCCCACTACTGGGCATATACCCTGAACCCCAGTGTTCATTGCAGCACTATTTACAATAGCTAGGGCATGGAAGCAGTCTAAATGTCCATCGACAGATGAATGGATTAGGAAGTTGTGGTACATAAACACAAAGGAATATTACTCAGTTATATAAAGGAACACATTTGAGTCAGTTCTAATGAGGTGGATGAATCTAGAGTGTATTATACAGAGTGAAGTAAGTCAGAAAGAGAAAGATAAATGTAGGAAGTCAAGAAACACCTGGAGTAACAGGCAAATTTGGCCTTGGAGTACAGAATGAAGCAGGGCAAAGGCTAATAGTGTTTTGCCAAGAGAACGCACTGGTCATAGCAAACACCCTCTTCCAACAACACAAGAGAAGACTCTACATATGGACATCACCAGATGGTCAACACCATCAGAAATCAGATTGATTATATTCTTTGCAGCCAAAGATGGAGAAGCTCTATACAGACAGCAAAAACAAGACTGGGAGCTGACTGTGCCTCAGATCATGAACACCTTATTGCCAAATTCAGACTTAAGTTGAAGTAAGTAGGGAAAACCACTAGACCATTCGGGTATGACCTAAATCAAATCCCTTATGATTATACAGTGTAAGTGAGAAATAGATTTAAGGGACTAGATCTGATAGATAGACTGCCTGATGAACTACGGACGGAGGTTCGTGACATTGCACAGGAAACAGGGTACAAGACCATACGCAAGAAAAAGAAATGCAAAAAAGCAAAATGGCTGTCTGAGGAGGCCTTAAAATATCTATGAAAAGAAGAGAAAAGGAGAAAAAAGAGAAAAAAAAGAGAAAAGAAAAGAAAAGCAAAGGAGAAAAGGAAAGATATAAACATCTGAATGCAGAGTTCCAAAGAATAGCAAGGAGAGATAAGAAAGCCTTTCTCAGCGATCAATGCAAAGAAATAGAGGAAAACAACAGAATGGGAAAGACTAGAGATCTCTTCAAGAAAATTAGAGATACCAAGGGAACATTTCATGCAAAGATGGGCTCGATAAAGGACAGAAATGGTATGGACCTAACAGAAGCAGAAGATATTAAGAAGAGATGGCAAGAATACACAGAAGAACTGTATAAAAAAGATCTTCACGACCCAGATAATCACGATGGTGTGATCACTCACCTAGAGCCAGACATCCTGGAATGTGAAGTCAAGTGGGCCTTAGAAAGCATCACTATGAACAAAGCTAGTAGAGGTGATGGAATTCCAGTTGAGCTATTTCAAATCCTGAAATGCTGTGAAAGTGCTGTACTCAATATGCCAGCAAATTTGGAAAACTCAGCAGTGGCCACAGGACTGGAAAAGGGCAGTTTTCATTCCAATCCCAAAGAAAGGCAATGCCAAAGAATGCTCAAACTACCACACAATTATATTCATCTCACATGCTAGTAAAGTAATGCTCAAAATTCTCCAAGCCAGGCTTCAGCAATACATGAACTGTGAACTACCAGATGTTCAAGCTGGTTTTAGAAAAGGCAGAGGAAACAGAGATCAAATTGCGAACATCCACTGGATCATCGAAAAAGCAAGAGAGTTCCAGAAAAACATCTATTTCTGCTTTATTGACTATGCCAAAGCCTTTGACTGTGTGGATCACAATAAACTGTGGAAAATTCTGAAAGAGATGGCACCTGACCTGCCTCTTGAGAAACCTGTATGCAGGTCAGGAAGCAACAGTCAGAACTGGACATGGAACAAAAGACTGGTTCCAAATAGGAAAAGGAGTACGTCAGATAGGAAAAGGAGTACGTCAAGGCGGTATATTGTCACCCTGCTTATTTAACGTATATTCAGAGTACATCATGAGACACGCTGGGCTGGAAGAAGCACAAGCTGTAATCAAGATTGCTGGGAGAAATATCAATAACCTCACATATGCAGATGACACCACCCTTATGGCAGAAAGTGAAGAGGAACTAAAGACCCTCTTGATAAAAGTGAAAGAGGAGAGTGAAAAAGTTGGCTTAAAGCTCAACATTCATAAAACTAAAATCATGGCATCTGGTCCCATCACTTCATGGGAAATAGATGGGGAAACAGTGTCAGACTTTATTTTTCTGGGCTCCAAATCACTGCAGATGGTGATTGCAGCCATGAAATTAAAAGACACTCACTCCTTGGAAGGAAAGTTATGACTAACCTAGATAGCATATTCAAAAGCAGAGACATTACTTTGCCAAGAAAGGTTCGTCTAGTCAAGGCTATGGTTTTTCCAGTAGTCATGTATGGATGTGAGAGTTGGACTGTGAAGAAAGCTGAGTACTGAAGAATTGATGCTTTTGAAGTGTGGTGTTGGAGAAGACTCTTGAGAGTCCCCTGGACTGCAAGGAGATCCAACCAGTCCATCCTAAAGGAGATCAGTCCTGGGTGTTCATTGGAAGGACTGATGCTGAAGCTGAAACTCAAGTACTTTGGCTACCTCATGTGAAGAGTTGACTCATTGGAAAAGACCCTGATGCTGGGAGGGATTGGGGGCAAGAGGAGAAGGGGATGACAGAGGATGAGATGGCTGGATTACATCACTGACTAGATACACATGAGTTTGAGTGAATCTGGGAGTTAGTGATGGACAGGGAGGCCTGGTGTGCTGCAATTCATGGGGTCTCAAAGAGTCGGACACGACTGAGTGGCTGGACTGGAACTGGAATGCATATATATGGAGTCTAGAAAGATAGTACTGATGATTCTACTTGCAGGGCTGCAAAGGAGACACAGACATTTTGGACACAGTGAGGGAAGGAGAGGGTGGGGTGATATGAGAGAATAGCATTGGAACATATCCATTACCATATGTGAACTAGATGGCCAGTGGGAGTTCACTGTATGACACAGGGAACCCAAAGCCACTGCTCTGTGACAACCTAGAGGGGTGGGAGGGGGAGGAAGGTGGGAGGGACGTTCCAGGGGGAGGGGACATGTATGCCTAGTACTGATTCATGTAGATGTATGGCAAAAACCTTCACAATATTGTTAAGAAATTACCCTATAATTTAAAAAAATTTTAAAAAACAAGGTAACAAGACAAAAAGAAATGTGAGGGGACATTCCCCAGGCCCTACATTACCCAAATAATTGGGATGCCACATTAGTAAGTCCAGAAGTATCTGAACCTCACAAATAAGATATTAACCACTCTGTTGGCCAGAATTTAGCTTGGGGAAAAAAGCTGTAATGGTCGCACATTGTATCTCTGTCTTTTTGCTTTACACACTTTTGCTCAGCCAAGATACCATGAGCACAACTACAAATGTGAGGCTTTAGCCTCAGGTTGATGATGGAATCCAGTCTGTTGTCAATCAACAAAAGATCACCTTTGTCCTTTGGGATGCTCTGGGGTCACCAAAGGAATAAGATAGCCCACTTATCTGCCTAACATCTTCAACTCTCCAAAGTAAAGCCCTGACTCAGAAGGAAGTCTTAAAAAGCCTCACATGTGAAACTGTGACTCAAACAAAGCCATGTATTCACTTCCCTGGTTCTTCTCAGATTTACCGGCTCTCCTGGACCAAGCTTCTTAACGAGTACCTGGCTCTGGTTTCTCCTTCTCTTCAGATGAGAAGCAGTGCGGCAAGCCAGGAAGAGAAAGAGGATGTCTCAATGGGAGCTACAGATGTGGTCAGAGCCAGTGAAACGTTAAGTCTAGAGCCATAATAATAATAATAAAGAAAATTCTAGACATGGAATCATACTTTATATAAAAGTCAAATACTGTAAGCAACCTAAATGTCCATTGACAGATGAATGGATAAATAAGATGTACATATGCACAATGGGATATTGCTCAGCCAACAAAAGGAATGAAATTGCTTCATTTGCGGAGACATGGATGGACCTAGAGACTGTCATACAGAGTGAGGTAAGTCAGAAAGAGAAAAATGAATTTCATCTATTAGTGTATGTATGTGGAATCTAGAAAAATGGTACAGATGAACCTATTTGCAGGGCAGGAATAGAGAAGCAGACGTAGAGGGCAGACGTGTGGACGTGGGGAGATGGGGGGTGGGATGAATCGGGAGATTGGGATTGACATACATACGCTACCATCTGTAAAATAGATAGCTAGCAGGAACCTGCTCTATAGCACAGGGAGCTCAGCTCAGTGCTCTGTGATAACCCTAGATGGGTGGGATGTGGGTGGGTAGAGGGAGATTCAAGAGGGAGAGCGTATACTTATACCCCCTATAGACGTAAGTATATATATACATATGTCTATGTATACATAGAGCTGATTCACTTCATCATACAGCAGAAACTAACACAATATTGTCAAACAACTATACCCCTATTTTTAAAAGAAGAATCAAATACTGTATATTCATGATAACAATTCTGAATCAAGAAGAACTGGCTAAAATGCTCTTCCAGAGCATTAAATAATGTGCTAAAATTGACCATAAAATATATCGGTGAACTCACAGTTAAATAATACTCTAGTAGGAAGTAGATTTTACCATATGAAGGAAAGCAGGTTTGCACCAAAAGTGGACCAAAAATAAGAGAAAAATGGAAGGAAAAAAAAAAGAAGAAAAACATTGATTTGACAGCAACCACTTTCCACAGGACGTAACAGAGAGTAAACCTCTGGCTTCTCACAAAATCTGGGTCACAGGAGCTCAATGCGGTTTTTTTACGCACGACTTAGAGAAAAACCACCGGCATTACGGTTTCCATCAAGGAGGAACCACCAGGCAACAAGACTGGAAGCTCCAGACACACATGCCACTCCTGGAAAGGTATGTTCATGCAAGGAGGAGCCTGCACAAGGAAACTTGTACACAGAAGCCGGCAGCACAGAGACACTGCCCAAGGGTAGTGCAGGCTGCTCCCAGGGTGTACTGGGGGTGGGGGACCAGTTGTACACAGAGACAAGCCCCGAAATGTGCATTTGCATATGTTTGGGGGATGAGGGGGGAACAAAGTCATGTAAAGAAAGCAGTGCAGGTTGAGTAGGATTCCTCTGTCTTCTCCTCTTGTTTCACCCATAGGCAAGGCCTAGGGGAATTCTTTTGAAGATGTGTGAGTTAAATCGGGATCGTACCATGACAGTCTCTGTTTTTGTTCAGTGACTAGGGAGCAGAAATGTTTCCTTTTCTCTATTTTTGAATCTATGGAAATGAACACTCCATTTCTGAAAGATTTTTGTTAAACTATGTTTAAAATAATAGAAAAAATATTTTTGACCTTTACTTAGTTAACTTCTATGTAGTGGTTATGTGTCTGACAAAGCAAATTCAAGTCCTGGCTTTGCTTCTTACTAGCTGTGTGACTCCAAGCAAGTTGTTAATACCTTTTTTTTTTTAATGGAAAAACAGGCCATTTTAAAACCACGAATACCATTGTGGTGGAGAATATCAGTGTTGCATCTGAGGGACACCACTGGGGACCCCATTGTCTGCCAACTCCCCTCATTCTGGAGTCTCATGTTTGGTGGATGTCATGTCCTCTCTGATATCTATCTGACTAGTGGGGAGGAGGGGTAGAGGGTAAACCACCATGAAAGAGTACAGTAGGGGCCCCACCGGGCCTGCTGAAATTTACAGAGGCTGCCAAAGCAGCTCTTTACCTATGGGAGAACAACCCCTCCAAAGGGCATTTCTCTTTCTGGCTGTTGTCTCAGACTCTTACACTTTTTCAGTCTCAGTTTTGCCAAAGAAAAGACCAGGAAGTACACCAGTTACACTCCAAGGGACTGGCCCAGTTCATTTCCTATCGATTCCTATTGGTTCAGCCACATCTGGGTTCTCAGAGTAGAGCTCTTTAGAGGGTAGACTTGGCTGAGAGTGCTTCCTGGGTAAGGCTGAAGGGGACAGCCTCCTACTTTGTTTCTTGTCTTCTATGATGGGACCTAGAGAGCTGCCATGACACCCCACTCCAGTACTCTTGCCTGGAGAATCCCATGGACGGAGGAGCCTGGTAGGCTGCAGTCCATGGTGTCGCTAAGAGTCGGACACAACTGAGCGACTTCACTTTCACTTTCATGCATTGGAGAAGGAAATGGCAACCCACTCCGGTATTCTTGCCTGGAAAATCCCAGGGATGGGGGAGCCTGGTGGGCTGCCATCTATGGGGTCACACAGAGTCAGACACGACTGAAGCGACTTAGCAGCAGCAGCAGAGAGCCGCCACTTTCCCAAATTTGAGTTCTCTATCCTCTGCTTGTTCACAATCTTGAATGCTGCTGCCAGTCAGCAGAAGAGGCAGGCTTTCAGACCTAGTCATGCCCAGTCTCCAGCTCCTACCATGAACACACATGTGAGAATCAATACTGCCCAGATCCTTCCTTTTCCTTGCATGGTGGAGAGTGTCTGGTGGTCACCATGACTCTGTTCAGTCCTAGAACCCATATCTGTTGACCTGGTCATCCTTGGTCTTAACCCCATGGCCTTGGCCTGGGAAGAATCCATTTTGCTACAGTGTGAAGCCAGACTCCTTTGGTGCTGGCCAAGGTGCTGATTGTGTGGGTGGCACAACACAAAGTCTTCTGCAAATGCAAGGGAATGGAGCAGAACACCCTGTTCTGATGGAATGACTACTTGTAGTAGTAGTCAGTAACTTGTAGCAAGTAACTTGCTACTTAGGAGGGGCCATCATAACTATGCTTCCACATATCCTCTGCTGACCCACCAGCTGGGGTTGGGGATGGAGAGTAGGGGATAGGTGCTCTAAGAGCAGCACACTCAGCAAGAACGTGCAGTTTTATTTTGAGTAGAGGCACAGATGGGTTGGAGGATAAGAAGCTTGGAGTTAAGGTTCCTAGTCTGGAGGCCAGGGTGTGCCTCTGGAGCTAGTTTGAGGAAGGAGCGAGATGGGTGGGAAGTCCATAGGCTCTGCCAAGGCAGCAGGAAAGGTTAGGGGATGAGAGAAAGGCAGAGATGGGGAACAGGATGCGAGGATGGAGCCAGTAGGGTTTAAGCCTGGACTACAGCAGAAAGGTCCATAGTAAGTGAGAGGAACATCAAGGCCAGAGGGGAGAATTGACAAGGAGGAGAGTACTAGAGGATGCAATATCATGATGACAGAAGGTCCTGGAGAGAGCGGTATTGAGGAAAGTGTTCCCTGTCTCTGTAAACGCATTATAGTTATCTGAACTGTCACATTATAAGCAAAAGTCTTGTTTTCAAGGAGTTTACAATTTAGTCGATGATGCATCATATTCCCTCAACAGAAGGTTAAGTAAAAACTCAAGTAGCACAGGGTAAAGTGACCAATAAGTGGTATCCAGAATGAATGAGAGTTCTAATCAGGGAGCGTTCAGATTGGAGGAGAGGACAAGGAGAAACTGGAATCCGATTTGAATCTTGAAGGAGAGGGCAGGCTTTGGAGAGGAAGAGGTCAGGGGATGGGTGTGTCAGATAGGAAGACTGTACCAGGGTCAGCAGTAGTAAGAGGCAGCTTTCCGTTGAGTGAGCTGTGTTATCAGGAAAAATACGGCAGGCAGGCCAGGGCTGGCCCCTCTGTAAAGGGGGCAAGTGGAAGATGCCTGAAGGACAGCAAGGAGGCTGCGCAATGTACTCTCCCAAGGACACGGAGGAGAGAAGACTGTCAATACATAATGGGCCAGAGTTCAGCTATGCCGAATCACCTTAAATATTAGCGGTATTACTGACCTAGGGGATTACACTGCAACCAGATACAATATGTAAAATTAACACACATAAAACCATCAGAAAAAGGAGGGTAGTCAGTCTTTAAAACCTAGAAACTGATATTTGGCCATCCCCATAAAACTCTTGTCAAGAAGAAGGGAGTTTTACCCAAATGATTTATAGTCTTTTGGCTTCATAGGTAAGAATATAGCATGGGGAAATGCCAGCATCAAAGGGCTTGAGTAGATATTCAGTTAGATGAATAAATAAATGGACCAATGATCTTATTAAATATTCAACTAATCTGATTCTTCTTCTCTTTCTGACTCACCAATCAGTCTTTTGATTGTAACTTAACATTCCTTTTAGATTTGCCTGCAGAGAGGTAATTACTGATTGTAGACATTTTAGGTATTCTAGTCTTTCCAGGTGGCTCAGTGGTAAAGAATCTGCCTACCAATGCAGGTGACTCAGGAGATGTGGGTTTGATCCCTGCATCAGGAAGATCCCCTGGAGTAGGAAATGGCAAACCACTCAGTATTCTTGCCTGGAAATCCATGAACAGTGGTGCCTGGAGGGCTACAGCCCACAAGGTCTCAAAGAGCTGGACATGACTGAATGACGAAGCATGCACAATCTCCATAATAAGAATTTCTTGCCATAAGATAAAAAACTGGCATTCTGGTTTTCTGCATCATGATTCTGGCTAATGAGAAAGACACGCTTTTGGTTTCTGAGAGCTGACTACCAGACCCTAGACGGTCAATTTGCTGGCACAAAAGTCATCCTTGTGTAAGTTTTCTTGAGGACAACCTTGTCATGGTGGAGAAAGTGCTGTAAGGAGCATGATCATGGAAGATCTTAAATGCCCGTGTGACAAGTATGGAGTTTATTCTGTAGGTGCTTGGGTGTGGTTCAGGTCAACAAATACTTACTCAGCACTTGCTATGGGAAAGGCATTGCTCTGTGGGGAGGAAAACATCCATGAGCAGTCTGTGTGGAATCTACACTGTAGGGGGGAAGGCAGCTCCTCATAAAACCACTTATGATGGGTGTTGAGATGAAGGTATAAAGTGGTATTCAGGAGGGAAGTGGCAGTCACGCTGGGCCTTAAAGGTGGAGGATCATTTTTAACCTGCAAAGCTAAGAGAAAGGCCATTTTAGAATACGGGAGCCACGTAAGGGATGACTAAACCTTCCTTGTGCCTGAGGCAGGATGATGAATATGGGAGGTTGAGTGGAGCAGACATAACCTTGATCAATGGGCTATCCTCCAAGTAATGGAAGTTTATGAACAGGTGAATGATGCAAGTAGATTTTCTCTTTAGAAAAAAGTTAAAGGATCATGAATAATGAATTTCAAAAAGATATTTGGAAGGAGAGGTATAAATTATAAGACTGTCTTATGTATCAGGTGAAAGATGAGTCAGAAGTAAAGGGAATGTAGTAGGGGTGGAAAGAAAAGGGCAGGTTCTCAGCAGAGTTCTTAACTTATTATTGACTGGGGGATTCTTTCAGAAACTAACTGTGGCCAGCGATTTTTATTTTGGCTGGCCAAAACTTAATTGTGCTATTTCACTAACACTTTGTGGGTTACTGCATTCTATAGTTATACTTGTGTGGTGTGCTAAGTCACTTCAGTTGTGTCTGACTCTTTGCAACCTTATGGACCATAGCCCTTCCGGCTCCTCTCTCCATGGGACTCTCTAGGCAAGAATACTAGAGTGGATTCATGCCCTTCTCCAGGGGAATCTTCTGGACCCAGGATCCAACCCTGTCTCTAGTTCCCTGCATCGGCAGGTGGGTTCTTTACCACTAGCACCATCCGGGAAGACCTACATACTTGACAGACCTGCAAAGTCTTCTAATTTCTTGTGAGATGTCTCCAATCCACTCTTTTGTAGAGCATTCTCCAGCCCTTCGAGTTTAATTTTCACTCTCATTAGAATCAATCACTCAGATTTTTTTGTCTATTTATTTATTTATTTTTGGAAACCCTGCACAGCAAGACCTGTGGGATATTACTTCCCCAACCAGGGATCGAATCCATGTCCCCTGCATCCCTGCATTGGAAGCACAGCATCCTAACCACTGGACCACCAGGGAAGTCCCAGGTTTTTTTGTCTTTTTGTGGGTCTAATATTCACATCGTCTGAATCAGAACTATATTCTGAAGAACTATCTGAAGAACTATCATCTTCTGAGACATTAGTAAATATGTCACTTGGACAATCAGAGAAAGCATCTACATAATTTTCACCAAAAAAATCTTCACTCAACTGTTGGGGGCCAGAGTGAGGTACTCCACCCATGACAAAGGTCATGAGGAAGGAGGCTCGACATACGCAAAGGCGGGATCAAGCCTCAGGAGTCCCCGTGGAACTCCTCGAGCATCTACCCCCATTACCAGAGCCTGCCTACTTTACTACTTTGTGCTCTTACCTACACCTCTGACTTTACGGGGGGCTGTCCCCCACCACCTCTTTCGGAGAAGGAGTTAACCTAGAGCTCCAGTCAATAAAAACTCTTGGGTGTGACAAGAGTGTTTTAACCTACAAACTCCTCTGAAGGTTCTCTAGCCTGCCTGACAGGCTCGTCCGGCCACATGTGATTGCTCACAGCCTCCCAACCGTGAGAGGCACAAGATGCTTTAAACCCTCTAAAAACAGGTTCTTTAGAGAAGTTAGAACACTATAAGTATAAGTATAGTGGGCTAATTAGAAATTGTGTTGGTGAAGGGTTTTTCATTTGTTGAGCCAATGTTTGTTGCTAAGTCTCCACATCCCCTGCCCTTACACACATTAATGAATATATAGAATTAACCTTTGATATTAATCACGTTAGACCTTAGGCTAAGTAAATTCTTTCCTTAACTAAAACCCACTACACCCTCACCCTGTAGGAATGTAACTTTATTTGGGTGGCGTCTGTTTTGAGAATAATCAGCCCTGGAGAAATAAGTGTCCTGATTGACTGACCGCTGTCACAAGGAGAGGGTCGTAAATTGTCAGCAGGCCCCCCCTGGCCAGAAGATGATGTAACACCCCTAAGACCTCTGTATACATTTGTGTGAAGCACCTGACTTTAATAAAAGTCAGGACTGCTGTCCCCACGTGACTTTTGTATAACATCTCAGTGTATAAAAACAGACTCTGGAAAATAAAGAATTGGGATCAGTTTCTCGAAATACTGGTCTCCCCATGTCGCTCTCTCTCTCACTCTGGCTGAGTCTCCATCTGGAGCACGGAACCCACCATGCTTACTAATTATGCCTGGGCTTCTAAGATCCGACCGGGGAGGCCTCAGTGTCTCCTCTCCTTCGGGAGAACGGAAGGACGCCTGCGGCCTACGTAAGTGGTGCAAACTTCTTGTCTTGAAGTTTTATTGGTCTCCCGCGTAAACCAAGCTACTCAGCCTCTTTTCTCCACTGAATTTTCCTACTGAACTATCCTTATTCTATTACTCTTTATATCTTTAATTAATATCTAATTGAAGCTATTGTATCCTGATCCTCGCCTATGCCGTCTCTCCTTCGAATACCCTGGATCAGCCGGGGCAGGACCCCGGCACTCAACATCTTGTAATGTATCACTTTTGAGAATTTTATGTTTATAATATACAGAAGGTTGAAACAAAAGCCAAATGGAACAAAATGTGAATGATAATGACAACTGTAAGTTGTATAATGAATCCTTGGTCAGTTTTAAGCTCTAACAACTTCATATAGTAATGTCAATTGTATAATTCTCTAAAAATGTATTGATACATCTCTGGCCAGTGAAGTTTGGGTAACAAAAGATATATTAATATGTCTCTGGTCAATCATGGTGGCCAAGGGGCTCCTCCTATAAGTCCCATGAGTGAACTAAGGGGATGCACAAATCTCAAATTTGTGTGTCAGATTTTGTGGAAATGCAAGTGTGAATTTAACTGGGGAGAGGATTCTTTTAGACTGCATCCCCCAACAAGCAGATGTCAAGATCCTTTTAAACATTTAAGAATTTTCTTTTGCAAAATTCCTGTGGGAGAAAATGGGGAGGGACCTGGGAGAGGCTGGGAGAACCTTCAGAGAGGGAAGGAAGGAAGTTCTGGTAGAATCCTTTTAGAATGCTATTCCATCTAAGGAAGGTTCAAAAAAAGCTGTAGAGGGATCTTCCAGCCAAATTACTCAGAGGAGTCGCTTGTCTCTCAGGAATGGCTGTGCCTTAGTATTCCTGCTGTGTTTAGTAATTGTCTGGGAACAGCCAGTCAGAGGCACAGCTGGGATGCAAAGGCAGCAGCTCTGCTTTTAAGCACAGCAATCAGGGTGCCCAGTCAATGATGCTCCCTGCAACTGGAGGTCTGAGAGCCCTGGTCTCACGACCACCACAGGGGCACACGACCTTTATCGGATGCCCAAAGTGGCTCATGACCAATATGCGGTTAAAACATCACCTTCCTAGAAACTATTGAGGTTATATATAGTGACCAACATAGGCAAATAGTTTTCTGTGTATCTAGGCGAATGAGGGTGCCTTTGCCTACAGCACGGTGTGTGGAATGAGACAGAGTATAAGAAAATGTGCTTTGTTTCTTCCATGTTGGGTTTGAGGTGCTGGTGGGAGAACCCATTAAATAGCTGCCAGGCAAGTGGGAGCAAGATGGCACAGTCAAAGCTGCAACTCTGTGGAAGAGAGCATTCATGGAGAAACTGAGGGGTCAGCGGCAACAGTAGACATGAGTAAGCTTCCCTCAGGAAGAGGGAGATTGAGCTGAGCAGAGGGTCAAGCATCTGTCTGCAAGGGGGCAGTGGGACATGGCAGAGCCAGTATGTTGCTGAGAGAAGAGAGGGTAAGGGTGGGAAGCGATCCAAACGGGATCATCACTAGAGCACTTATATCCTAAAAGCAGTGAGGACAGGATCTAAAAAACCCCAGGGTTGTCAGAAATGCCAAAGGCTTGCAGAATATCAAGTAGGGAGCAGTCCAAGAAAGATGACAATATTTTAAGGATCAAAGAATCATGAAACGGAGACCTCATCTTATCACTGTATTACCTCTGTGTTTGCAATCTCCCTGCATCTTCATGAAGGACTCTTTACTATGTTCAATTTTTTCTCAACCTCAAATCAGGAAATGTATGGGGTGGGGGGTAGGAAGGAGGCTGGAAGAATCGGGGTCAGTCACAAAGAAACAAATGGTGCTTCTTCAGACAGGTCTTAGACATTCTTTCTCTCTTTCTATATCTTGAGAAGTTGTCATCCAAATCCCACAACACAAAAACTAAACAATACCTAACACTTGTTATGGTAAATATTTTAGACCTATTGCATATTTATTTTGAAAGCTTACCATAGCATATATAGATGATAGGTATCATCTCGTACTGAATTCATTGTTGAAAAACAAGTTTTCTAGGATGAGGATATTTTCCCCTGTGTAGTGTGAGAACTGGAAATGTGTACTATTGTCTGATTGTTGAGAGACGCTTCTCAGTGCCAGTTATTTTTAAAATATCTATTTATTTATTATGTGACTGCTTTGGGGCTTAGTCGTGGCACACAGGCTTCTCCAGCTGTGGCATGTGGGCTTAGCTGCCCTGCAGCGTGTGGGAACTCAGTTCTCCAATCAGGTATTAAACCCATGTCCCCAGCATTGGAAGGCAACTTCTTAACCACTAAACCTCCAGGGAAGTCCCTCAGAGCCAGGTATTGATCCATGTTATTTGATGACTAAGACTGCCATTCCTGTAGAGAGTAAGCATATGGAAAATTGATTCAAGACTTGTCCATTTGATCAGCATATCCTGTCCTTTGCAAAATGGTACTGTTGATTTTCTCCACTAGGTTACTCGTGCCCTGTCTATAAAGATCCAGATGACTTATCTACTTGATTTTTGTTCTAGGAATATTTTGTCCCCAGTGTGAAATTTATAGTTTTAACTTATTAGAAAATGCAGACTTGTAATATAGCGCACTTCCCTTTCCCTCTTATTACAGAGCGTTACTCTATACTTAATTATAGTAATAGATTCCTAGTAAGATGACTTCTAGAGAAGTACCTGGTTAATGTATACTTGCTGAACGACTGAATGAATGGATTAGCTCCTTTTGACCAGCTCAGTTCTATTTCTGATGTAAATGTCATATTTCACATTGTGCTTCAGCTTGTAAATTACTTTGGGTTATCTTGGAAGTAGACGGAGAATGAATCTTGAATTCAATCTACAAAACAAAGAAGCAAGCTGCACCTGTGATAAAAAAAAAAAAGAACAAGACAATGAGTTTCTCTGATTTTTGTCACAGCTTAGCATAATAATGTAATCTACAAGAGCACAACCAATGTGGGTTTCATCTTTATGGTAGGTCAAGAAGAAAAATCACCATTTCACCATTTTTAGTTAATACTTTGAGCTGGTTCAAGGAAACAAGGTCATAGGAGGAGTGTGGTCTTTAAAGTCAGACAGATTATATAAAACTTACTGATGTTGTGACCTTGGAGAGCTAAATAGCTTCTCTGAATCTCATATTCTTTGCAAAAATGAAGCAATAAGACCTCATATCTTCTAGGGTGGTGTATGAGTTAAGTGAGATAAAATATGTGAAGCCCTGGAATATGACCTGACAATGTTAAGTGTTTAGAGGACTTCAAATTGCTCCCTCCCTTTCCTGTAAGCATCACCACAAGTGAAAATGCAATTATGGGAGAAGAAAGGCAATTAAGGAACACTCAATTTTCCTAGCTTTTATAAATCAAGAACATATTTATGAGCTATATTATAGTGCGTGGAAAAAACGAAAACAACAAAACACAAAAACCAGGCACAAGATCTCGGGGTTCTCTTGTATTATCATAACTGTAAAAGGCATTTTTCATTGGCCATTTAAAACCTGGTGTTCCTGAGGCCTGTGAGGAAGTGCACAGATCACTCACTCTGCTTCAGGTATTGACATTCCTGTGAAGAAGAGATATTTCCTATAGGATTATTACTCATCATGACTGAAGTTCAATAGATAAATTAAAAACCCAGCCACTCCTCAGCTCCGGAAGTGACTCACTGCTCAAGGAATGCTCTCTGTTTACTTCAAGATGGGCTTAAAGAGGCCCTGAATCAGAATTGCTCCTTGTCAAGGGGGCCTCTGGACCGTTACCAGAAGAAATTGTGGGTTGTCTCGTAGAACTGCAAAGGCATTTGGCTGAGTGCTTTCTGGAGCTTGTCCTGCAAATTCCTGTAATTTAGACCAGGTCACTTGTTATCCATTTTAGTTGACTGAACAGTTTGAATCACCAGTGTGAAAAGCAACTGATGCCACAGTTAGCAGAGACCTTCCAAGAATGTGCTATTGCCATTCTGGTCATGTGCAAGTGGGGCCATGAACTACATACAGCAAACTTTTTACTTTGCAGAACACACACACACACGCACAATTGGTTTAAGAATAATAGTGGTTCAATAACCAAAATCAAATAATCTGAATTCAGTTTAAGCATTTGAATTTTAAAATGTCTCTGAGTAGACCTTTTTCCAGAGAAGACATACAGATGGTCAACAAGCACAGGAAAAGACGCTCAAATCACTAATTATTAGGGAATGCAAATCAAACCACACCACCTCACACATGTTAGAACGGTTAATGTAGAAAAGACAAGAAATAACAAATGTTGGAGAGGATGTGGAGAAATGGGAACACTTGTACACTGTTGGTGGGAATGTAAATTGGTATAGCTACTATGGAGAAGAGTATGGATATTCCTCAAAAAATTAAAAATAGAACTACCATGTGATCCAGCAATTCCACTTCTGGAACTATATCTGAAGATCATGAAAACAATGATTTGAAAAGATACATGCACCCCTATGTTCATTGTTGCATTCTTTATAATAGCCAAGATATGCAAATAACCTAAGTGTCCATCAATGGATGACTGGATAAAGAATGTGTGGTGTATATACATAATGAAATACTACTCAGCCATAAAAAAGAATTATATCCTGCCATTTGCAACAACATGGATGGACCTTAACTGTATTATGCTAATTGAAATGTCAGATGGATAAAGACAAATGCCACCTGATTTCACTCCTGTGTGGAATTTAAAAACAAAACAAACAATAACAGCAGCAAAAGCCAAACTTGGAGATACAGAGCTCAGATTACCTGTTACCAGGAAGGAAGGTACTTGGGAGGTGAATAAAGTAGGTGAAGTGAGTCAACTGTATCGTGATGGATGGTAACTAGACTTGTGGTGGTGATTACTTTGTAGTGTATTCAGATGTCAAATTATAGTGCTGTACATTCCCTGGTAGCTCAGCTAGTAAAGAATCTGCCTGCAATGTGGGAGACCTGAGATCGATCCTTGTGTTGGGAAGATCCCCTGGAGAAGGGACTGGCAACCCACTCCAGTATACTTGCCTGGAGAATCCCTGTGGACAGAGGAGCCTGGAGGGCTACAGTTCATGGGGTTACAAAGTGCTGGACGTGACTAAGTAACCAAGTGTGCATGAGAACTTGAGGGCTGCCCTGGTGGCTCAGTGGTGAAGAAGCGGTCTGCCAATGCAGGAGATGCAGGTTCAATCCCTGGGTCAGAAGATCCCCTGGAGAAGGAAATGGCAATGTACAGCAGTATACTTGCCTGGAGAATCCCCATGGATAGAGGAGCCTGGTGGGCTACAGTCCTTGGGGTTGCAAAGAGTTGGACACAACTAAGAGACTAAGTGACACCTGAAATTTATATAAGAAAAGAATAATTAGTGGTTATTGTAAAAACAGCCTTAGAGTGAGAATGTGAAAAAAAAAAAAAAAGAATTTAAGCCTGAATGGAAAATACTCCAACTAACTGCAAGCAAACACTTTTTAAACTCTAACAGGTCCCCAGCCTTGTTTTAGTATTTTTGGCATTCTTTTTAGATTGATTAGAGCTTAAACAGTTCAGTGTTGTTCTCTATCTTTGTTACCTTGCAGATGTTGTGTTCAGGTACTTATTTTCCAGTTTGGCATTTCACTAATAGTCTGTTATTTTCCACCTAGGTCGCCCTGTGACAATCTCATGCAGAATTCCCTCCTATGTGGTCTCTTCTGTTCTAAATATGCCTTATTATCCATTAAAGAGTAATGAGATAATAGGAGCCATCCAGTGACTATAGGGGAATAAGTGCCCAGCAGAACGTTGTAAATAAGTAGTTGCTTTCTCCCCTGGAAGACCTTTAAAATATGTCCACACTGGAAATATTTTTAAGAAAGACCTTCACTTCGTCTTGCATCTATACAGTTCTCATAGGAGTTCTATTAACACTCTTCTTACCATGAATACATGTGGGTGTTTATAGAAGCAAGAAGGTGAACATGAAATGGTTTTCCCTTGTGCATATTTCATGCAGAGTATGAAGCACAAGTGTTAGTCATTCAGTGATGCCTGACTCTTTGCAACTCCATGGACTGCAGCCTACCAGGCTCCTCTGTCCATGGGATTTTTCAGGTAAGGCTACTGGAGGGGGTTGCCATTTTCTTCTCCAGGGGATCTTCCTGACCCAGGGATTGACCCGGGTCTCCTGCACTGCAGGCAGATTCTTCACCGACTGAGCTACAAGGGAAGCCCTAAAGTGACTGTATGAAGCACAAAGTGACTATAAATGCTAGATTTCTGTGGGGAGGCCAGCAGCTCAGCTCAGAGCTTTGGGGAAACAGTAGTTGAAGGCACAGGTGCTATGACGAACAGCTGGCTGCTGTTGTCACCAGGGGCAACAGTCACTTCCTGGGCTTTCATTGCAGGAAGAAAAAACTTCAAGTGCCCACTGGGGACCGTGTCCCTTAGTGTAGGAGGAATGAATCTGTGGCTCATTGAGCAGTGTTTAGTATGAGGAAAAAGGCAGGTTACCGGTTGGGCTGTCCACGTCCCATGCTGCTGCTTGGTACTTCACTCAGTTCAGTTCAATTGCTCAGTCGTGTACAACTCTGTGACCCCATGAATCGCAGCACGCCAGGCCTCTCTGTCCATCACCAAGTCCTGGAGTTTACCCAAACTCATGTCCATCGAGTTGGTGATGCCATCTGACCATCCATCCTCTGTCGTCCCCTTCTCCTCCTGACCTCAACCTTTCCCAGCATCAGGGTCTTTTTGAACCAGTCAGCTCTTTGCATCAGGTGGCTGAAGTATTGGAGTTTCAGCTTCAACATCAGTCCTTCCAATGAACACCCAGGACTGATCTCCTTTAGGATGGACTGGTTGAATTTCCCTGCAGTCCAAGGGACTCTCAAGAGTCTTCTCCAACACCACACTTCAAAAGCTTCAATTCTTCAGCACTCAGCTTTCTTCACAGTCCAACTCTCACATCCATACATGACCACTGGAAAAACCAAAGCCTTGACTAGATGGACCTTTGTTGGCAAAGTAATGTCTCTGCTTTTGAATATGCTATCTAGGTTGGTCATAACTTTCCTTCCAAGGAGTAAGCGTCTTTTAACTTCCTGGCTGCAATCACCACCTGCAGTGATTTTGGAGCCCAAGAAAATAAAGTCTGACACTGTTTCCACTGTTTCCCCATCTATTTCCCATGAAGTGATGGGACCAGATGCCATGATCTTAGTTTTCTGAATGTTGAGCTTTAAGCCAACTTTTTCACTCTCCTCTTTTACTTTCATCAAAAGATTTTTTAGTTCCTCTTCACTTTCTGCAATAAGGGTGGTGTCATCTGGTTATCTGAGGTTATTGATATTTCTCCCGGCAATCTGATTCCAGCTTGTGCTTCTTCCAGCCCAGTGTTTCTCATGCAGAGTTCCAAAGAATAGCAAGGAGAGATAAGAAAGCCCTCCTCAGCGATCAATGCAAAGAAATAGAGGAAAACAATAGAATGGGAAAGACTAGAGATCTCTTCAAGAAAATTAGAGATACCAAGGGAACATTTCATGCAAAGATGGGCTCAATAAAGGACAGAAATGGTATGGACCTAACAGAAGCAGAAGATATTAAGAAGAGGTGGCAAGAATACACAGAAGAACTGTACAAAAAAGATCTTCACGACCCAGATAATCACGATGGTGTGATCACTCACCTAGAGCCAGACATCCTGGAATGTGAAGTCAAGTGGGCCTTAGAAAGCATCACTACGAACAAAGCTAGTAGAGGTGAAGGAATTCCAGTTGAGCTCTTTCAAATTCTGAAAGATGATGCTGTGAAAGTGCTGCACTCAATATGCCAGCAAATTTGGAAAACTCAGCAGTGGCCACAGGACTGGAAAAGGTCAGTTTTCATTCCAATCCCAAAGAAAGGCAATGCCAAAGAATGCTCAAACTACCACGCAATTGCACTCATCTCACATGCTAGTAAAGTAATGCTCAAAATTCTCCAAGCCAGGCTTCAGCAATATGTGAATCGTGAACTTCCTGATGTTCAAGCTGGTTTTAGAAAAGGCAGAAGAATCAGAGATCAAATTGCGAACATCCTCTGGATCATCAAAAAAGCAAGAGAGTTCCAGAAAAACATCTATTTCTGCTTTATTGACTATGCCAATGCCTTTGACTGCGTGGATCACAATATACAGTGGAAAATTCTGAAAGAGATGGGCATACCAGACCACCTGACCTGCCTCTTGAGAAGCCTATATGCAGGTCAGGAAGCAACAGTTAGAACTGGACATGGAACAACAGACTGGTTCCAAATAGGAAAAGGAGTACGTCAAGGCTGTATATTGTCACCCTGCTTATTTAACTTATATGCAGAGTACATCATGAGAAACTCAGGGCTGGAAGAAGCACAAACTAGTACTTCACTAGAGCAGGAAATAAAACAATTCACCATGATTCTGGATCCCACCCCTTTGTTACTCTGCTCAGATCTCTCATGGAGTTTTGCCACATTATCTCTGGCATTCTCTGACCTCTCTGCTCCATGGTCATCATCCAACCTTCAGATTCTTTCTTAGGTAAACTTGTGAAATGGAGGTTGGAAATTGGAACAAGATTATAGTTCTAGAGACTTTAAAAATAATTATTCAGAAAATTTCTTACATCTCCTGTATCATCTGAGTGTCATGGGAATTCAAATTTAGAGATTAGCTTCTCCTAAGATCAGACCCAATGTTCATGTTGCCGTAGTAACATTGCTAATGAAAGAGAAAGTTTCCATGAGACCCATTTGTCAAACTCTGTTCCAGTCACAAGGGCTGGATTTATAAGCTCCATAGACTACTTCAACTCTGTTCCTCCTCTGCAGATCCATATATTATTTCACAGGCAGGCACCAAACTATGCAGCTGGATTAAAAATTAATGAAATACTAGGATTGATAGGCTGACTACCTCAAACAAATTAAAAGATCATAGTCATCATTGGACATAGACAATGCAGGGTGCATCAGGATATATTGTCAAGTATGCACTTCAGTTTTAAGAAGAAAGATTGAGCACACATCTGCCTTTTGACATTTCTCCAAAACCATTGTGGAAAAAGATATATAGAAGTAGTTAACCCATAGTGACAAGACCAAGATAAGGGCAAGGAAAGGTGTGTCACCAATGGGTCAGAAATTTCAATGAGTTTCTGGGAGACAGAAAAAGAATGAAAGTGTGTCGAGGGAATAAAGGCTACAACATGCTGTGGAAAACAGAGGTGCCAGTGGGAGGCAACAACCTTGCAGAGACTGTAGACTCTACATCAAATGAAAGTGTTAGTTGTTCAGTTGTGTCTGACTCTTTGTGATCCCAGGGACTGTAGTCCACCAGGTTTCTCTGTTCATGAAATTCTCCAGGCAAGAATACTGGAATGGGTAGCCATTCCCTTCTCCAGGGGATCTTCTTGATCCAAGGATTGAACCCTGATCTCCTGCATTACAGGCAGATTCTTTACCATCTGAGTCACCAGGGAAGCCAAGAATCTGCCTGCAATGTGGGAAATCTGGGTTCGATCTCTGGGTGGAGAAGGGATCCATTCCAGTATTCTTGCCTGGAGAATTCCATGGACAGAGGAGCTTGGCAGGCTACAGTCCATGGGGTCACAAAGAGTTGTACACGACTGAGTGACTCACACTTTCTACATCAAACAGTGGGATAAACAGGCGTGAAGGCACTACTCAAAGATAAGCTGATGGAAGAACTGCACAGTTGGGTCTCCCGACTCTGTATGCAGAACAGCAAGAGGCCTAGGACTTATCTGTAAGCCAAACCAATCTACCAATCAACCAACCAACCAACCAATCATCCAGTCCACCTACCCACCAACCAATCATCAACCAATCAACAAAAATAGAAGGATGCTTTCTAAAACAAATATGAACTTTGAGAAAAAGTCACGGTCCCAGCTCTGTGTTGGTGCCTAAATTAGGCCATTCTTTATTCTACCTGTCATAGACCTACAGCCTAACACAGATTGCCCCTTCACCCATTCCAAATTAAAACAGTCAACTGGCATGCATCATCCATGTTAGCAAGTTTGTCAATCAGAATTCCCTTAAAAAAGGAGAGGGCCTTTGGGATACAGATCTACATACACAACAGTAGGGGCTTCCCAGGTAACTCAGTGGTGAATCTGCCTGCTCATACTGGAGACACAGAAGATTCAGGTTGGTTGGCCAGGAAGATCCCCTGGAGTAGGAAATGGCAACCACTCCCGTATTCTTGCCTGGAAAATTCCATGGACAGAAGAGTCTGGTGGGCTACAGTCTATAGGGTCACAAAGAGTTGGACAATACTGAGCAACTAAGTACACACACACACACACACACACACAACAGTAGAGGAAGGTCACACCAGCTTTTCTGGTTTCTGCTCTTGAATATGAATGAACTTCATCAGTCATAGGACAAAACCCAACCATACAGAAAAGAAGGACCAAGAGATAGTCTGTATTAGCTGAGATGCATTCAACTGCAAGTAACAGAAAGTCCAGCTAAAATGGACTTGAACAAGGAGGACATATATTTTCTCATCTAAATAAAAGGCTGGAGATGGAGCATTCCTAAATGGAGTAGCTCAGCACTGTCATCAAGGACTTGGGATTTTCATCTTTGGTCCACTATCCTTAGTATGTTCCTCATGATTACAGATGGCAGTAGGTATTACATGAAGGAGATTGCTTAAAAAAATTTTTTTTTTACCATGTGCCACTATAATTAGTGAGAATATAATTCCCATAAATGTCCCAGGAGCTCTTCCTTACAGTCACATTGGATCTCAGAAATTGGGTCTCATGCCTATGCCTATAAAATCATTAGAAATGGGAATGAGACTATTGTGAATGGCCTAGGCCAGGGTTTCTCACCTTTCACACTACTGACATTTTGGACCAGATAATTTTTGGTTGTGAGGAGTGGTTCTGTGTATTGTAGACTGTCTAGCAGCATCCCTGCAAAGTCATAAACCATTCTGGAGGGGCACCTTCTTAACCAGTCGCTAGTAGGCCATTGAAGATAATGGTCAGCAGCGAGTCTTATAGAGATCAAAACCAAGGGCAGAAGAACTCACATAGAAAGCAGAGTCAAGACTGACCTTGCTAAAGTGGGGTTTGATGTGTGTAGTAGAACAGTAACATCGCTATACTTCCTAGTCTACCATTTCCCAAATGGGTGGGTATTTGTTCTGTTTTATTTTTGTAGCTTGCTGGTTTTGTTTTTTGTTTTTCAGTTATCCTATTTCTTCTTCTCCATTGTTTCTTAGCATAGACCACCTGACTTCAAGGAGAACCATCTACACTCGGCAGAGGACAAGCCATCACTCAGAAATTCTGACCTTCAAGGTTGTGCAGCAGTGGAATGAGATTCTGTGGGTGTTTCCCTTGGTGATACGGTGAGTGTGTTCTCTAGTGTATGTGGATGTTGAGGAGCCAAAGGGAAGACTTTGGAGGACATTACAAATTGGGTTATACCTCTATTTCCAACCTCCTGCACTCTTCTCTGTCTTTCCATAGAGGCTGTAAGTGTACGTACTTACCCAGTCACCCACGTAGCTTGTGGGAGCCACATGACACAGCTCTGACCAATAAGACATAATAAGACATAAACAGAAGTTCAGGGAGAGACCAACTCTAGGGAAACATTTGCTTTATTGATTAAGGAAACAGATGCAACTGGTCCCAGTCCTTTCTTCCTGTCTCCACTTCTTCCCTCCTGGTTCATGAAGGTGATTCCTGAAACCAGTTATCTTGAAGCCTTGAAACAACAAGCCAAATGCTAAGGATGGTACAGTGGGTGAACAGAGTCTAGGTCTTCCATACCACTATTATCCACTTATGAATTGACTATCTCTCAAATTATCAGTACTCGAGTAACTTATGTCAAGTATATTTGAGTCATTATAAGTCAGGTATTTTATCACTTGAAACTGAATAGCAAAGGATTAATAGAGTGAAAGAGGAAGACAGAAATGAAAGACAGAGATGCAAATAGACTCTCCTTGCAGCTGCTGCTGCTCCTAAGTTGCTTCAGTCGTGTCCAACTCTGTGTGACCCCATAGACAGCAGCCCACCAGGCTCCCCTGTCCCTGGGATTCTCCAGGCAAGAACACTGGAGTGGGTTGCCATTTCCTTCTCCAATGTATAAAAGTGAAAAGTGAAAGTGAAGTCGCTCAGTCGTGCCGACTCTTAGTTCACCCCACGGACTGCAGCCTTCCAGGCTCCTCTGTCCATGGGATTTTCCAGGCAAGAGTACTGGAGTGGTGTGCCATTGCCGAGACTCACCTTAGGTGCAATGAAATTGACTGATGCTGTCTTTGGAACCCCAGTCTATGGTACTATTTGGTAATTATCTGCCTACCCTCACTATTTTTTGCTTTTAATCCCAAGCTCTTCTCTGTATTAAATATCATGTATCAGGCTGAGACGTTCTGGACTTATTAGTAGTGGATGGCTGACATAGCCACATGCACAAATCAAATCATTGGCTTTTGAGATTCTGAGTATGCATTTGAAATTCACTGTCTAGAAAGCCAAAAATTTCACCCAGCTTGCAAGAGCCGGGATTTTTGAGAAAGAATAAGTATTGAATTCTAAAAGATTGCCTTTGCATATACAAAGGGAAAAATCTCTGAAGGTATCAGGGACTAAAAGTGGGTGTGCCTGAAGTGAGGAAGGAGACTAGAGGTTTAGAGAGTAAGCAGGTACTTGGGAAGTTGCTTGTACTCTGCCCACCACCCTCTACCCCAGTCCTGGGTGAGAGGAGACAGGTTTGAGTAAGAGGAAGTAAGAGTGGAGGGGAGCAGTGCCTGCTTGTCTGCATTCAACTCCTGGGAGGCAGCAAGCTACCCTTACAGAAGTCCTCTCAATGCTCAAGAGAATGGTCCCTTAGCCATAAATTGGGAGTTACAGTGGGGCCGGCCAAGGCTGAGGGGGCCCGAGACAGCACTGCTGAGTTTCCTTTTTACTCAAAGTAATAGAAGAGAACCAGAAAACTGTCCATGAGTGAGAAGGGACCACAGCAGGGTTAAGATGGCTAGTGGAGAGATTTCCCTGGTGGTTCAGTGGTTAAGAATTCACCTTCCAATGCAGGGGACATGGGTTCAATCCCTGGTCAGGGAACTAAGATCCCACAATTGAGGGGCAACTAAGCCTATGGACCACAATTGCTGAGCTCATGCGTTCTAGAGCCTGTGCTCCCAACAAGAGAAGCCCGTGTGCCACAACTCGAGAGAGCTGGCACACCGCAACGAAGACCCAGTGCAGCCAAAAATAATTTTTTAAAAAAGAAAGAAATTATGTCTGAAAAAATATATTGTTGTTGTTTAGTCACTGAGTCTTGTCCAATCTTTGCAACCCCATGGACTGCAGCAAGCCAGGCTCCCCAGCCCTTCACTGTTTCCTGGAGTTTGCTCAGATTCACATCCATTGAGTCAGTGATGCTATCTAACCATCTCATCCTCTGCCGCCCCTTTCTCCTTAAAGCAGAAAGTGGAAAATACATATATATATATATTTTTTTAATTTTTTTTAAAGATGGTGAGTGGATCTGATGGGAGCTTTTATCAAAACTTGGGTGATACAAACCGTGTGGACTAGTAACCAGAAATCAGGTGGTGCCTTGATCAGTACAGTGGATGCCAGCACAGACGTCAGTGACCGAAGATAAGGACTCTCCAAAGAGGTCAGAGGTTATAATCACCAGTGGAAGCCGACCTGCTGTCAGTGTTTTAGCTCCACAGCGACCCTCCGGAAGTGACCTACCCTCCCATGAACTGTGAGTGGGAAGGGAGGAATTAAATCTGAACTTACAGAGTTTAAATGTAAAATAACTGAGTTTGCATGGAATTAATAATGATTGAAGTTTCTGCCAGCTAGCACAATAGGGTCTTTCAGTTAGAGAAAATAAAGTTAATCCTTTTTACGACCAAGAACATGGCTTTAGAAAATTGAACCTGTTACATAAGAAATTGAGGCATAAGTATATTATTTAAGGTAATTAAAGATAAACAAGCAAAGAAATAAAGATGATAATACATCACATAGTATAAAAAGAAAGAGCATAGTTATAAAAGTTAATTAATCCTCATCTTTCATTCCTGGAAGACAGTAGGCTAAATATAAATTTGATACATCCACAAATCTCATATTCATGTTATTTAGTATTTTGAAAGTAACAAATATAAGAATTAAAAAATAGTTAGGTTTTTCTTGGCAAAGGGACTAAGGGGAGGTAGGAGACTGTTTTCTTTCCATCATAAATTGTTCTTTGCTATTTGATTTTTTCTTACAACATACTTGTGTTACTGTGATATAGACTAGAAAAAAATTATTTATGAGCCTGAGTGCATTTGTGTTTTATGTTGTAGGCTAACATAATACTCACAGTATATGTTAGGCTGACAGAATATTCACAGTAAAGATGAAAGTATACTCAAGTGTTCTGAGAATATGGACTACCATACATTGCAAAGTGGCTTTGCAAGAATTCTGTAGGAATTCCTAGACTCTATGGGTGAATGGCAACCCACTCCAATATTCTTACCTGGGAAATCCCATGGACAGAGGAGCTTTGCAGGCTACAGTCAATGGAGTTCCAAAGGAATCGACCACAACTTAGTGCTAAACAAAAACAATAGGCAAATACAGGGCTTCCCAAGTGGTTCAGTGGTAAAGAATCCTTCTGCCAATGCAAGAGACAAAGGAGACGAAAGTTCTATGCCTGGTTGGGAAGATCTCCTGGAGGAGGAGATGGCAACCCACTCTAGTATTCTTGCCTGGAGAATCCCATGGACAGAAGAGCCTGGTGGACTATAGTCCATGGAGTTGCAAAGAGTTGGACACGACTGAACGACTAAGCATGCAAGCATGATGGGCAAATACAGCAACCACCAGACCAAAAGGATGGCCCTCAAGAGGCAAAAGAATAAGAGAAGGACAAACAGTGATTTGGAGACAGATCACATGGTGTCAAAGCAGTTGGAGCTGTGGAACATTGGAATGTAACAGTTGGATTGTTTTTTGTGAAATGCACTGGCATGACTTTTAAGGCTTACGCGTGCGCACAGACACACACACACACACACACACACACAGAGTGGGTTTAGCTTGTGCTCTTGGCCACTAATCATCGTCTTCTTCTCACGTAGCCCTTAGGGTCTTGAGAGCTCAATTAAAGCCCCCAGAAGCAAGCAAATCTGTGACACTCTGATCCCCCAACCTTGCCCTTGTCCTCTCAGAGGCAGAGGGCTGACAGGGGGTTATGCCTGAAATCAGTGGTCATTTGACCCATGCCAAAACATAAGGTCCCTGGAGCAAAAGGCTATGACTTGACAGGGATCTAGGAAACAGCCTGCAATTCCTTTTAGTATTGTCTAGCACATCATCCCTGTGTAATAACATTGAGACCACTTTTTGTTTTTAAGTCTGAATGATTTCTGTATCAATAACTGTGACCAACAACCTTCATTATCTCTTGGGCTGATGGAACCCTGGAGTAGAAATACATTCTCAAACAATTTTCTCAGAGAGAGAAACATTCCAGTTGGATAATGGAAACAAAATTAAATAGTTAACAAACAGCAATTGCTTCAAACCAGTCAATCCCAAAGGAAATCAACCCTGAATATTCATTAGAAGGACTGATACTGAAGCCGAAGCTCCAATATTTTGGCCATCAGATACAAAGAACCGACTCACTGGAAAAGACCCTGATGCTGGGAAGGACTGAGGGCCGGAGGAGAAGGGGACAACAGAGGATGAGATGGTTGGATATCATCATTGATTCAATGGACATGAGTTTGAGCAGACTCTGGGAGATATTGAAGGACAGGGAAGCCTGGTATCCTGCAGTCCATGGGCTCGCAAAGAACTGGACATGAGTGAGTGACTGAAAAATGAAACAACAGTTGTAAAACACAGAATTTGCAAATAAAATGTAATGTAATGGAGGCTAATTACACTTTGCCCCTGCACTGTTCCTTTTTTGGCCATGTGACATGCAGGATCCTAGTTCCCTGACCAGAGATGGAACCTGTGCCCCCTGCAGTCAAAGTGTGGAGTTCTAACCACTGGACCCCCAAGGAATATCTACCTACATTGTGTTCTTCACCACTTTTTCAACTGTTTTAGGACTTACAGTTATCTTGTACTCAGAGATCGTTTAGAAATAAATGCAAGTACAGATAGATGTCTTTAGAGAAAAATAGAGACTAACCATGAGAGCACCTCGGAAGACATAAAAATAGTTCAGGTATTCTTCAGGCAGTGCATGCCAAGTAGCCTTTTCAACATGCTACCAACTTCACTCTCACGGCAAGTCTATGTTCTAGATTCCAAATCAATTCAAGTTGGTTTATTGATTGGTAACAGCAATTAGTAGGATTAGTCAAGCTTTTAAGCCTGAAAAAATTTCTCACATTATTTGAAGCAACTCTTGAAAATCAGAGCATGAACTAGATTTATTTTAAAAAATTGATTTTGACCCATGACACCAAGGCTATAATCATGCTATTCCACAACTATATTATGGATCTATCAAAGAACAATTCTATTTGTGTGGCCACAGAGAGGTGAATGGAAGCTTCTGACCTCTAACAGTGCAATTTTGCTTTCTCAATAACAGCATTCTGGAAGCACTGGGGGTAGATTGCTTTCCCTAGAATGCAATACCTGAAAACTGGCCATGGCTTTCTGGCTATTGGTCTGGCCACCTAGGGGAGGCCTTATTCACAGCTGACAATACAGAAAGAGGTTTAGTAAAAAAAATCAGACTCCATACACATATTTTATACCTACAAGAGGGTGCCTTTGTTGAAATTCAACCCTAGGCTGTTTAGTCAACTACACAGAAATACACCTAACCCTCTTCTATCACTGTGAATTCTTTCCTGAAATTCGTGCCGTTAAGTGAAAAGCTGCCACATGAAAAATATTTCCATTAGTTGTGAGGGATTCTGTTCTCAGTCAAGGTTCTCAAACAATGTTCTCAGAGACACCAATGTATCAATTGGATAATGAAAGCAATCATTTAATAAACAATTAGAAAACATATAAATAGAATTTGCAAATGAAATATAATGGAGGCTTATTACACATTTACATTACACTACTTTCTTCATCAATTTTTAACTATTTTAGGGCTCATGGTTATCTGGCACTCAGACTGCATTTAAAAAAATAAATTTAAGCACAGATAAAATCCTTTAGGGAAAAATAAAGGCTAAGTGAGAGAGCTTCCAAAGACATGGAAATAGTATAGGTACAACAGACTGAAGGTTAGTAGACGATACCACCTCTTCATTTCTCTTGCTCAGTATAGGTCCACAAAGCAAAACATCCAAACACGCACACAATTCAAATTGGTTCCAGATGATATTCTCTAACTAGAAACTGTTGGCCTGATAATTGATGTGTCTTTGCCGGAAAGGATAATTATCCTGAAAGGATAATTCTTATAGCACATTTATTTAGCCTGCTTTGTGACACAAAAGTCATTATGCTTTTGTATAATGGAAATGGAGTGTGGTTGGCAGAACAATGGTCCCCGCAAAGATGTCCATGTCTTATACCTCCAAATGTTTGACTATGTTACCTTTACATGACACAAGAGACTTTGAAGATGTGATGTGATTGGATCTTGAGATGGGAAGATTATTCTGGATTATCTGGGTAGGCCCAGGGTAATTGCAATAGGAAAAGGAGTATGTCAAGGCTGTATATTGTCACCCTGCTTATTTAACTTATATGCAGAGTACATCATGAGAAACACTGGACTGGAAGAAACACAAGCTGGAATCAAGATTGCCGGGAGAAATATCAATAACCTCAGATATGCAGATGACACCGCCCTTATTGCAGAAAGTGAAGAGGAACTGAAAAGCCTCTTGATGAAGGTGAAAGTGGAGAGTGAAAAAGTTGGCTTAAGCTCAACATTCAGAAAACAAAGATCATGGCATCCGGTCCCATCACTTCATGGGAAATAGATAGGGAAACAGTGGAAACAGTGTCAGACTTTATTTTTCTGGGCTCCAAAATCACTACAGATGGTGACTGCAGCCATGAAATTAAAAGATGCTTACTCCTTAGAAGGAAAGTTATGACCAACCTAGATAGCATATTCAAAAGCAGAGACATTACTTTGCCAACAAAGGTTCGTCTAGTCAAGGCTATGGTTTTTCCTGTGGTCATGTATGGATGTGAGAGTTGGACTGTGAAGAAGGCTGAGCGCCGAAGAATTGAAGCTTTTGAAGTGTGGTGTTGGAGAAGACTCTTGAGAGTCCCTTGGACTGCAAGGAGATCCAACCAGTCCATTTTGAAGGAGATCAGCCCTGGGATTTCTTTGGAAGGACTTATGCTAAAGCTGAAACTCCAGTACTTTGGCCACTTCATGCCAAGAGTTGACTCATTGGAAAAGACTCTGATGCTGGGAGGGACTGGGGGCAAGAGAAGAAGGGGACGACAGAGGATGAGATGGCTGGATGGCATCACTGACTTGATGGACATGAGTCTGAGTGAACTCCGGGAGTTGGTGATGGACAGGGGGGCCTGGCATGCTGCGATTCATGGGGTCGCAAAGAGTTGGACACGACTGAGCGACTGATCTGATCTGATCTTATAAGAGGGAGCCAGGAGGTCAAAGAAGCCGTGTGATGATGGAAGCAGAGGTCAAAGTGATACAGGAAGGGACCACTAGACCAGCATCACATAGATGGCCTCTAGAAGCTGGAAAAGGCTGGAGAATGGGGAAATGGATTCTCCCCTAGAGCCTGTAGAAGGAGCACAGTGCTTAGTCACTCAGTCGTGTCCAACTCTTTGTGATCTCATGAACTTAGCCAGCCAGGCTCCTCTGTCCATGGGGACTCTCCAGGCAAGAATGCTGGAGTGCACTGCCATGCCATTTTCTAGGGGATCTTCCCAACCCAGGGATTGAACCCAAATCTCCTGCATTGCAGGTGGATTCTTTACCCTCTGAGACACCAGGGAAGTCCATGAGATCATGTAGAGTTGAACACAACTGAGTGACTAACACACACACACACACACTCACTCAGTCGTGCCCAGCTCTTCTGCGACCCCATGAACTGTAGCCCACCAGGCTCCTCTGTCCATGGACTTCTCCAGGCAAGAATACTGGAGTGGGTTGCCATTTCCTTCTCCAGGGGATCTTCCTGACCCAGGGATTGAACCTGGGTCTCCTGCTTGGCAGGTGGATTCTTAACCACTGAGCCACCAGAGAAGCTGACCTTCCTGCATTCAGCCTAGATGGGAATGTGTCTCTAGGCAATAATGCGAAGTGGTGGAATAGGGTAGTGATAGTGGTGGGAAGATACTTCTGTTTTTGCTCTCTATGAGTTGGAATGGCATTGTGTCTAAAGTGCTGATCATCCCTGAGTGATGGGTGGAATTTTTGCTGTCATTTTTTTTTGGGGGGGAGGGGTACTGCTGTGAACTGAACTGTTGTGCCCCCAGATTCACATGTTGAAGCCTCAACCCCCAATGCAGTGGCATTTGGAGATGAGGTTTCTGGATGGCTAATTAGGTTTTGAAGAGGTCATGATGGTGGAGCCCCATGATGTGATTGTTGTCCTTATAAGAGACATCAGCAAGTTTCCTCTCTCTCTCCCTCTCAACTATGTGAGAAAACAGCAAGAAGTGACTATCTGAGAGCCAAGAAGAGAGTTTCAGCAGAACCTCCCCACACCGGCACCCTGATCTTGGACTTCCAGCCTCTAGAACTATGAGAAGATTAATTTCTGTTGTTCAAACCTCCCGGTTTAGAGTGTTTTGTTAGGGCAGCTTGAGCAGACTAAGACACTGAAAGGATCTGAAGAGAAGGAATGTAAAGCTTGATTTTTCATATCAACCTGGTTTAAGGGCAGTAAGAGATCAAGCCAGTAAAGAATGAGCAGAAACACCCGAGGTTCAGAGGAGTTGTTACTGCCCAAGAGATCCTGATGGATCCTGGTAAGAGGGGCTGGCATTTGGTTATCTCTACTGGTGTGGCAGGCAGAGTTCAAGGTGACCCTAAGATTCTTGGTTACTGGTGCACACACACCTTCTTCAAGTTATTCAGTCAAACAGTCATCTAGATGCTGCTATGGAGGAATTTTTGCAGCAGTAATTAAGGTCTCAAATCAGTTGGCACTGGATAGGGTGACCTGGGTTGACCTGATCTAATCACCTGAGCCCTTCAAATCTGGGTCTAGAGGTCAGAGACAGAGGAAGTCAGTGATTCAAAGCACAAGAGGGATTTGAAACACAAATGTTGGCTGGAGGGTGGAGAAGACTGCATGTCAAGGAATATGGGTGGCCCTGAGCTGCTGAGAGTGGTCCCAGCCAACCAGGAAATAGGAACCTAAGATGTATAACCACAAGGAACAGAATTCTGGCAACAATATGCCTGATTTGGGAGCAGATTTTCCCTTAGAGTCTCCAGATAAGAACTCAACCTAGACAGCACTTTGCTGTCAGCCTTTGGTAACCTGAGCACAGAACACAACCATGCCACGCCAGACCTCTTACTATAGAGCTATGAGCTAATAAAGTGGTGTTGTTTTAAGACACTACATTGATGGTGATTTGTTACACAGCAGTCAGTAACTGATACAGCAGCCTGAGCTGCTGTTGCAGTTTTGCCAACTCTGGGCACAGGGACTCCAGCTTTTATAAGAGTGAGACTCAGTTAACAGTGAAACTCTTACTTGGAGCCACATATGCATGAGAGCTCGGCCCACCCTCTGAGATGAACCATGAATAGGATAAATTTTGGAACTCTTAGGAATTACCCTTGGGGACTTTGAACTTTATGAAAGACTGGCTTTTCTGAAGTTAAGCATATGTCGTCATAGTCCTTATAATTTTGTTGTTAATATACTGGGAGTTTTGAGAAAACTAGGTGTATATGTACCTAGTTTAACAGAAAGAGACTGTTGATTACTTGCCTAAACAACCAGAAATTTTAAAAATGACTTTGAAAGCTATTTTCCATAAGCAATCTGCTTGTAAAATGTGCCTTTAGTCAGTATCAGTGTATCCCGTTCAATTCAGCCATGATTTAATGAATATTTATTCTATTTTCTTTTAAAAAATTTGTCTCAGTGAATTCATGCGAATGTTTTTTCCCACTGCAAAAATCAATCTTGTTAAAAGATGTCTATTATAAGCCTGCAATGTAAGTTACTACGAGCTCTCCAGTAACTTTAAACTTTAAAGAAGATACCATATGTCTAGTATGAAGAAGAAAAAATTGTTGCTGGAGTCAGAATACCAAACTTAGATTGGCTTAAATAAATTTAGGAATTTTTAAATTCTCATACATGTGGTATAGACACATAATAGCATGTCAAGATTAATATTTTTATGTTTATATATATTTTCTTCGTCAATGGCTGACATCAGCAGTCATCATTTTTTTGTGATTGAATGAATGTTTTGTTTTATTTTATTTTTAACTGAAATATAACTGACATGTAACATTGTATTAGTTTTAAATATGACGTAAAATGATTTGATATATGTATATATACTGCAAAATGATCACCACAGTAAGTTTAGTTAACATCCATTGAACATTTTTTTTCTTGTGATGAGAACTTTGAAGATCTACTCAACCCAAATATACACTGTGGCATTATTACCTAAAGGGCTTCTTTAACTGAAAAGTCTAAAACTAGGCCTGGTTCCAAGTGCTGTCTCACACAGAAGTTTCAAATATCACATTTCCTTCATGATTGTTTTAGTTGTCCCCTCTCTCTTTGTGCCGGATTTATCTGCAGGCTGGCTCCCCTCATGTGAGTAAAAAGGCTTTGGTAATTCTAGACCTCATATCATCAACCACCATCTGAGAGAGAATGTCTTCTTGAATGTACTGTCTTTGGAAGACAAGGGAAGCTTCTATTGTAAAAGCTCCAGTAAGTATCTCTTATCCCTCATGGTCTTAACTGGATCATATCTTCATTCCCAAACAAAATATCAAGACTCAGGGATGGGGGAGGGGGAGAGATGGAGTGAGTGGATTGAATTATGTTCTTCCTATGAAAACAAAGGAGGAGTAAATTCCACCCAAATCACATGGCTGAAAATAGGAAAGGAGCATCCATCCAAAGAAAGATTGGTGTCCTATTGGAGGAAAAAGTGAAAGTGTTAGTCACTCAGTTGTGTCCAACTCTTTGGGATCCCATGGACTGTAGCTCACCAGGCTTCTCTGTCCATGAAATTCTCCAGGCAATAATACTGAAGTGGGTAGCCCATTCCCTTCTCCAAGGGATCTTCCTGAGCCAGGGATGGAACCTGGGTCTCTCGCATTGTAGGCAGATTCTTTACATCTGAGCCACCTCTGGGGAAGCCCTGTTGAAGGAAAGAGGTGAGTCAATACAATAGTAAAATACAATAAATGCAGTAAGAAAAGCACAAAGTACTTATACTGTGGTGTCAAAAAGAGAAAGGGTCAACCTTCTGTCAGAGTTGGGGAGATAAGAAAAGATTTCATTGAATAGTTGTGTACTGATTTCTGCTTATCCTTAAAGGCCGATCTTGGAGGGACAAAAAGACATCCTTGGAAGTAGGAACATGGCAGTAAAAACAAGAAGCAGAAAACTGTTGAGTTGTCTTACGGGGACACTAATGAATGGAGCACGACTCCAGCACAAAATGCTGGGAGACAGAGCTGAAAAGGAAAACTGGAGCCTTATTGTGAAGGGCTTTCCTTGAATTCCAGCAGGAGTCTTATTTAATTTAGAAACCAGTGGGGAGCCATTGACAGGTTTTGAATAGGGGAAGGATGTAACTAAATATGCCTGCTGGAAATATGAATCTGTCTTCAATGAGCTGGAAGAATTGCAGCAGACAGACACAACTCAGGGAGATGGGTAAGGAGGCTGTTGTCACGTTCAGAAGAAAAGTCATGAAGCCAGCTGGTAGCTAAGAGGTAGAAGGAGATGATGGGCATGAGAGACTTCAGATGGTAGAATCTTCGTGTGTGTGCATGCTCAGTTGCTCAGTCATGTCTGACTCTTTGTGACCCTATGGACTGTAGCCCACCAGACTCCTCTGTCCATGGGTTTCTCCAGGCAAGAATACTCGAGTGAGTTGCCATGTCCTCCTCCAGGGAATCTTCCCAACCCAGGTATTGGACTTTAGTCTCCTTTATCCCCTACATTGACAGGCAGATTATTTACCACTGAGCCACCTGGGAAGTCCAGAATCTTCACAGCCCACTAATAAATTCATTGTAAAGAGTTAAACATGGAGCAGTAATGATGGAAGCTCTGATGTCACTGCGATGAGTAAGAAAGTGGGAACTATCATTCATGAAGATGAGCCCTCGAAGGCTCAGGTGTACTGCAAAGCAGCAAGCTCCACAAGGGGGCAGTAACGACTGCGTGCCCCCATGGCAACTGATCCCCAAGTGCTTGAGAAGCAAAGGGGCCCTTCTGCTATAATTCACCTCTTTTATGAGCTTAAATAGTTAACTGTGACTTTTTTTTTTTTAAACTGTGTCATTTCAGTGGCTATTAACATCACAGAGCCATTACCCAGGGGCAGGATCAAGAGCAAACAATAGGGGTCTCTAAGCAGCTTCAGCATTGAAACTCGAGTCACATGGATGGCAAGCAAAATAGTATCTTTAGTGCTGATAAAGCCGTTGGAGAAAGTGACTTAATGCAAGGTTCAGACTGACTGCCTTAGATGGCCGCCAAGTAAGAATTTAGACTCACTGGTTTAGTATCCATTTGGGGGAGGCAGGATTGCTCCTGTAGGGATGGAGCCTCTGAATGAAAACCTATACTGTGTCCTAAGAGAATGGCACAATCTCTGTGGGCAGGCAGGTCCCAGAGAGAAGAGGGACATACCGGTCTGTTTCTTTCATTCACCAGTAGGTCTTTCCTCTTCCCTGGGGAGGAACGGGTGAGTGGGGCACAGGGGACAGTCCTGGGGTCTGGTCCCTCACTGACAGTGGGGGCTCCCCATGAGTTCTTGCAGAACTGTCTTCCCTTTCTTCTTTGTCAACACCCAAGGTCCCTGACTTCTGGTGGCCTCTGAACTCTGGCTCCCCTGGCTCTTTTGGACAGAAAACTAGAGGTAGTCTGATCAGATAGATTTCCTAGCACTTACATAAGGAGTTTGAAAGATTTGAATTGATGTGCTCTGGTTAGATGGAGTTTTAGAAAATTCACTCTGATGACAGTGTGCAGAATGGCATGTGGATAGGCCATGGGCTGGAACAGGACAGACAGGTCTGTGAACCACCAAGAGGAAGAATCCAAGAGGCTACAAGTAGACAGAAGAGAAAACTGGATAATCCCCAGAGACTGGCTCTGGCCCTTGGTTAGACATTGAAGTCATTCCTCAAGGAAAGAGTTATAGGAAGGTGAGCATGTTGAAGGGTGAGAAGTGAGATTTCATTTGGGACACTTCAGTTGCATGTGGCATTTCCAGGTGAAGATGAGCAGAGATACCCTCAACTTTGTGAAGCACGGGGCAAAATAAAGCATGAGATAGGTGGGGGTCGGGGCTTGGAGACGCTCATTTCCCACTCCTCACATTTCCATCGAGGGAGGGAATTAATTACACGACCTTACCCAGAGAAGAGGGCTTCTGTGGTGGCTCAGCTGGTAAAGAATCCGCCTGCCAATGCAGGAGACACAAGAGATGCAGGTTTGATCCCTGGTTTGGGAAGATCCCCTGGAGAAGGACATGGCAACCCACTCTAGTATTCTTGCCTGGGGAATACATGGACAGAGGAGCCTGGAGGCTACAGTCCGTAGGGTCACAAAGAGCGGGACATGACTGAGCATGCACCCAGAGAAGAAAGGTTAGGGAAGAACACTCCCAACCTCTCTGCCCATCACTCACTCCTTCACATTCTCTTTCTTCCAGACTGGCTGTGGTCCTCTTTCTTTCAGATCTATCTATACTCAGAGTGCCTCCTAGGTTCCAACATACAGTTTCCAGAGAAGGCCTGCTGTTTTTTTTTTTGTGTGTGTGGACCATTTTTAAAGCCTTTATTGAATTTGTTACAATATTTCTTCTGTTTTATGTTTTTTGGTTTTTTTTTTTTTTGGCATTGAGGCATGTGGGGTCTTAGCTCCCTGCCAAGGGATCGAACTTGCATACCGCTCCCTCTCACTGGAAGGGGAAGTCTTAACCACTGGATAGCCAGGGAAGTCCCAGGTCTGCTGTTAATGCACATCTTATATTAACTGCTGATGCAAAGTCACTTTCCCGAATCAAAAATATGGCTGACCCTTTGCTCCCATCTCTCTGTTTCTCATCTCTTATTTATCAGTTGGTTCAGAGCTCCAGAGGAGAGTGTTTGAGCTTGCTAGTGCTGCTATAACAAAGTATCAATGACCAGGTGGCTTGCCCAATAAAAATTTATTTTCTTACAGTTCTCAAGGCTAATAATCCAAGGTCAGGTTGTCAGCAGGGTTAATTTCTTCTGCTTCTCTCCTTGGCTTGTAGATGGCTGTTTTCCCGTGTCCTCACATGATTGTCCTTCTAGAGCTGCCTGTGTCCAAATTTCCTTCCTATGAGGACCCCAGTTATAATAGATTAGGGCCCATTCCAAGGACCCAGTTTTTGCTTAATCCCCTCATTAAAGGCCCTCTCTCCAAATACAGTCACATTCTTTAGTCCTGGGGTTAAGTCTTCAACATATGAATAGGAGGAGGGGTCACTATTCAGCCCGTAACAGGGAAAGAACTGGGTGTTTATTCATCCTCTCAAACTTCATCCATAGACCCTATCCTGTTCCTTTTCTCTCTCTCTCTCTCTTTTTTGTTTCTTTTCTTAATTAATTCTCTCTCTTTTTAAAAATTATATTTATTTATTTATTTTTGGCTGCGCGGGGTCTTAGTTGCTGCGCTAGGGCTTTCTCTAGTTGCCCTGCATGGGTTTCTCATCACAGTGGCTTCTCTCGTTGCGGAGCACAGGCTCCAGGACCCCAGCTTCAGTAGCTGTGGTACGCAGAGTCAGTAGCCCCGCAGCATGCGGAATTGTCTCCAACCAGGGATCAACCCCTGTCCCCTGCATCAGCAGGTGGATTCTTAATCACTGGACCACCAAGGAAGTCCCAAAGACATTCTACACCAAATTTTCTGTTCCTTCACTCTTTTTTAATTTTAATCAGGGCACTGTTGAGTTTCATTAAAGAAAAAGCAGATCAGTGACACTTAGAGACTGGATCCCATTAGGAGGGTTGCTGGACTGTGCGCCTCTGGAAACTGGAGAGAGTTTAAGACAGAGCCTAGTAAGGACCTGACCACCTGGTAATCAAGACGACTGTACTTCTTCCCCTCAGAAACAGTGTGGAGAAATGAGACCAGCGTTTTCACAACCCTATGGAATTTACAGGGGACTCTAGTGGTAAAGAACCTGCCTGTGAATGCAGGGGATGTAAGAGATGTGGGTTTGATCTCTGGGTGGGGAAAAATCCCCTGGAGAGGAGGCCATGGCAACCCACTGCAGTATTCTTGCCTGGAGAAGCCCATGGAGAGGAGCCTGGTGGGCTGCAGTTCACAGGGTTGCAAAGAGTCAGAAGTGACTGAAGTGACACATGCAAAATATCCAAAGTTAATGGTTTTATGTATATTTAGATTCACAGCCATAACTTGGGCCTGTCTTTCTTCATTAGTTTTGCTCTCTGATATGTACTTCTCCCACCATGTTTGAGTTTGAATGGTTTTCCCAAGAGAAATAAATTCTGCAGCCGGAGTGATGGCTGATTTTATGGAATTCTGTTAATATCCTACATGACTGAGGACAGTCATTCAGAGCTTTGTTTCAGGGACATGTGATCTTTAGGCCTCTCCACACAATGAGGGGAAGAAATGACAGATCTGTGGCGATGAAACACTTTTCTTGATCAGTGTGATTATATCAGAATGCTCAACCTGGATATATCGATTTGCCTTTGAGAGTGCTTTTTGCCACATAAATCTCATAGAAATATCTTTAAGGAGCTGCCCCGGAAGGCCACTGCTTCCTTCCTCAGCAAAGAGAAGCAAAGCCAGGGAGTCATTTGTCAAAGTTTCAAACAGAATGGTCCATTTATGAAGTGACTCTGGATGGTTTCTTATTGTGACATTCATGGGATTTTAAAGCAAAGATGCATTTTATGATTAACCTCAGCATATAGAAGTGCAGAGCTGTATTTGTCTCTCTTGACTTACTTCACCAACCTGAATTTTTAAAAAATCACCTTCAAGGAGAATCATATTTATTATACCTCAAAAATTCAGTTTATATGCACTGCTGTTCAGAGCAATTTCTTTTCCCTTGTGTCTAATAGCCTAGTGGTCCTTTGTTTTGGAGATGCATTCATACTTTTCTAAGATTTGGCCATAGATGGAAAAGAACATTCTTGAGAGCGTTTACCCCCTGCCCTGCCTTAGTATAGGAAAGTAGGTCTTAAAAATGTTATAAATTGCTCTTTATTCTGAGACACATAGCCTCAATTTTCCAATTTTTGAGAGCTGTAGTGAAAGGAGCATCTTTTCTCTTTCTCTTTTGCATTGGGTGACCTTGGACAATTACTGAATTGAAATTTACCTTTTTCCCCTTGTAAAGTAAGTATTGCAACATAAGTAGGTAGGACTGGAGAAAGAGGGGAGGTAGTCTAACACATTATTTATTAAGGAGTGTAGGTTTTGAGCCAGCTTGGCTTGATAAATTTGCAACTTGCTGGTTGGATGATTCAGAGCATGTGACTTGTCCCCTAAGCCTAATTTTCCTCATCTGTGAAGTAGATATAAAGATTGCTTTTTCTCATGTGGTTGTTTGAAAAAGAAATGAGATAATTTACAAATGTAGTGTGAGATTATCATCATCCCCATCATGAAAATAATGAAGAACCATCAACTGCTTTATTTTACTTTCCTTAATATATGAAGTAAGACACAGACTCAAAGGAAGTAAAGTCCATAAAATCCAAACTCTGTCCTGGGTAAAATGGACTGAAACTGGATTGATGTAATTTGAAATGTATCTTTTGAGTATCTGTATTCATACATACATATGCACATATATATGCACAGCCACATACATAGATATTAATATTTATACAGAAATGTAAAAATAAATCTATTTATACACAGATGAAATTTCACAGAAGCTTTAAATAACAACTTGAAATGTATTTACCAAGATTTTATAGCTATACTCCCATTTGGAATGCAAAGCCATTTTCTAAATAAAAAATATTTAGTCACAAGTATAAAATTGGAATAAGATTTAATAACCTCCCTTAGGAACTGATTTTAAGGTTTAAATTGTCCTTTTAAACTGCATTAACTCTTAAATCCTTCTTATAATGTCTTCATATTTAAGCTTCAGTGGAGAAAAAGAGGAGCTAACCATTCTGTCACTTATTTAAAAATATTCCTGGATTTAAAAACATTAAGAGCTTCTGCTTGAAGATGGCAGCATAAAGATAATTGTGTTAAGCTCTACTCTCTAATATCAACTGAAAGCAACACAAATTCTAAAAAAGAGTCCATCTTTAATGAAACCAGGAGACAGATACAACCCCAAACCATGAATAATTGCTTCTAAATATAGGGACATTTGGCCTCATTTCCAGAAGGATGCCAAAAGTAGGTTCACACTTGATACTCTACGTGCACACTGTAGAGTTTTCCAATAGACTTGGCAAAGCTCGGAACCACTTCACCAGTTACCCCTTATTAGAAAACATTCATTCCACATCCTACACTGAGGAACTGCAGACCCAGTGGGACTTGAAGGAGGAAAACCTGTTAACTTTGCAGGAAACATCCTGGAGGCATACAATGGAAACAGCAATACCACTGACAGCAATATCAGTAATAGCAATGGCTGGCTGTGTAAGTGCTTACTGTGTTCTAGGTGGGCTCCCCAGGTGGCACTAGTGGTAAAGAACCTGCCTGCCAGTGCAGGAGACAGAAGAGATGCGAGTTGGATCCCTGGGTTGGGAAGATCCCTTGGAGGAGGACATGGCAATCCACTCCAGTGTTCTTGCCTGGAGAATCCCATGGACAGAGGAGTCTGGTGGGCTTTGGTACATAAGGTCACAAAGAGTCAGACATGAGTGAAGTGACTTAGCATGCAGGCAGGAAATGTTCTAGACACTACTTTAAATGGTGTATATCCACCAAGTTGGGTTCTCCTCATAGTAACCTTATGCTAAGGGTACAATCACCATCCTGGTTTTAGTGGTCAGTTAGAGAGCCTGTCCTCTTAACCGCCACACCCCTGAATTTTATGGTGTTCATGGAATCAGCTTTGATCAGTGGCTCAAGCTCAGCTAAAGGAGAATGAAAATAAATGCCAAGTCGCCGCAAGAGAACTTGAGCCTCATGGGGTTTCCCGTAAGCCTCGAGGCTTTCTGTTCCCTTCCAGAAGGAATGCAGGTGATGGGGAGGAGATGTGTGCTTGGAGCAAAGGCACAGCAGAGCTGATGAGAAAGTCTTCTAAGAAGACACTGCTTCCGCGAGGCTCTGTGATTTTGGCTCTCCTTCCCTCTGCCCCATTCCTTGCTGATAAGACTCCGTGCATAGAGTTGACTAAGATGGAACTGCCCTCATTTAATCATGCATCATAGTTAGAAACTAGCATAGACTAATGTATATATATTTGAAAGATATAAAAAGTAAGAAAACAAACAAACAAAAATAGCCAGTAGAGTGACCAGGAGGAAAAAAAAAAACATTTAAAAGGGTAAATGGATAAAACACATCAGAAAATGATTTAAATTATGAAGCAAATAAAATTTCAAACACTTTTCAACAAAAAGAGAATTGAATTCATGGGAACCCCATAATAATTTAAAGGTAAAAGGAAAAAAAGCACTGCCGTAGGACAACTGATAGTGGTAAAGTTGCTGGACATCAAGAATACAGAACCTGATGTGGACCTAGCATTTAGAAAAGTATCTATTATAATAGACACTCAACTGATACTCATAGAATTAATGAGTAAAACTAAGCCAGAAAATGAAGAAATTCCCTATACCAAGGGAAAACCAAGCCAACATTGAACTTCTTAGTAAAAACGCTAGAAGCTGTAGGGGCAATTATTATAATGTATTCAGGGAATGAAAGTGTATTCTGAGATTTTTTTTTTTTACTTAGTTGAATATCATTCAAACATATAGAACACAAACAGGTTATTTTGACACACCGAAGAACTCAGGCAACACGACACTCATTAGTTTTTGGAGGGGAGAAAAAAAATCTATTTGATTAGGATGTCCAGCCAATCAAGATAAGAGTTAAAAATAAAGGGTTCAATTATAGAAAAATGAGAATACTGATGCCATTTAGATATAGCACCAAGACTAAACACCTGGAAATTATGGTATTAGAAGAGAATGCAAAGGTTATAAATTGCAACAACACAGAAACAATAATCTCAGTACAATAATCAGGAGGTCAGAAGGAAATAGAGATGGGAGGAAGTGTTTGTTTCTGCTTATTTCCTTATGGAGCATAAGAAATTCTAACAAATGCTGGTAATTTAAATTATGAAGGTTTAAGTGTGTTATTTTAATGCATAAAGATAACACCAGAATAAGTTAAAATGGCAATATAACCAAGTGATGTATGCAGAGGGTGTGTAAATTTGGGAGGAGAGGTATGTATGATAATTTCCTCATCTTCTTTAGGGGAAGTTGGTAGATACTGTTTAAGGTGGATGAATAAGTTTTAAAGTTATTTGGATATATTATTCAAAAATATAAAATTATTCAAAAATCTAAAAACTAAAAATTCATTATAAATACAAAGCCCACAAAAACAAAATAGAGAACCCCAGATCACAGAGGAAAATAGAGAAAACAATGGAAATATTTAATACATAAAGAAGTAAGACAAAAGATAGTATCTGATCAATAAATGTAAATGAGGTAAACAATCTGTTGCGAGAAAGACAAAAAGAACTCCTCGTATCTCACATTGCTTAAAAACTGTAATTCCACAAGAGGAAGTCTAAAAGAGACACATCTCAACAAAGTAACGCAGTACATTTGAAAATTAAAGGTATGTGGCAACCCCCCATTCTCCCTTGCTGGCCCCAAACACCCCACAACTAATCAAGGCCAATGCGAGCAAAAAGGAAGCAGGGGTTGCCATGTTGGTATCATCCAAGGTAAGTTGTAATGACAACTCAGGGAAGTGAACTAGTTAAGAACTGTGAAGGCAGAGTGTTGGATGAGTTATCAACAAGGCTGTGATTGTTCCCAAGAACAACTGAAGGAGTACCACTAGAGGCAATATATGTTCTTTGCTTAGCATAGCACACAGACGATCATAAGTTCTCAACGAATGCTAGCTACCATTTGAGCCCTGCTTCTATTCCATTTGTTCTGGTTTTTTTCAGAAATTCCACTTATCTATATGTTGAATCTCTGCTAATTGTCTTCCAGGCGCCAAATATCTGTATTTTGGTTTTCGTGTGGTTCAACCTTTACTCTAGGCACAAGCCATAGAGTTGTGCCTGTCCAGTTTTTACTACCCATCTTGTCATGCAGCCCAACCACCATCCAACTCTCTGCTAGGGAGGTTGGTGCACACTCATGGGCTCACAGCACAGTTGCTTCTAAATGATTGTGGTTCTCTTATGACACACTTCCTGCTTGGCCCAGGATTTGTTCTTTTCTTCGGTCTTCAAACTCGAAGGATGTCGCTGGGATTTCCCAAGACCTTCTCTTATTATTTTCATCTGGTTCCATCTGAATCTTTTCTCTTTGAAGCCATGTCTGTGGAGGAAATTTTTTCCTAGTTCAAATGTTGAGACAGCTTGTTTGCTCTTTTCAGAATCATTGTGTCACTATAACAAGGGCCTGGGAAGAAGGTTAGATACAGTTTTGCTCAAGTCACCATTTTACATAAAGTTTCTTTTTTCCATTTTGTCTTGATTCATAAAACTCTTGCATTCCTGGCTCTTAATCCTCTGGGTCCATATCATTGTTTCAGTTTCTGCTTTTGGACATTCTCTTTGGAGACCTGTGGACTTCTCCTTTTGGCTGTCTGAGCCTGGCTTTTTATTCAACTCTCTCTTTTTTTAAAAAAATTAATTAATTAATTTTAATTGGAAGGTAATTACTTTACAATATTGTGGTGTTTTTTGCCATACATCCACATGAATCAGCCATGGGTGCACATCCGTCCCCCTATCCTGAAATCCCCCTGCCACCTCCTTCCCCATTCCATCCCTCTGGGTTGTCCCAGAGCACCGGCTTTGAGTGCCCTGCTTCATACATCGAACTTTCACTGGTCATCTATTTTACATATGGTAATATACATGTTTCAAGGCTATTATTTCATATCATTCCACCCTAGCCTTCTCCCACATAGTCAACTCTTGACTCTGATCTTAATATCCCTCTTCATACTACCCTGGTTTTGGAGGAGAATCACTTCTTTTAGCTCCATCCTCAGATGTTGTAAGCAGGATTTTAAGATGGTACTCATGATCACTGTCCTCTTGTATCACTCCCACGATATTATGTTATATGGCAAAAGGAAGAGTATCTAAGTGTGCCTGATCTAATTACATGAACCCTCTAAAAGCGAGTTTTCTCTGGCTAGTGGCAGGAGAGAAAGTCACAGAGATTCAAAGAATGAGGACTCAGGAATTCTCTGGTGGTCTAGTGGTTAGATGCCTTGCTTCCACTGTAGAAAGCAAGAGTTTGATTCATGGTCAGGGAACTAAGATCATACATGCCTCATGGCCAAAAAAGAAAAAAAAAAGAGCCTTAAGCAAGGAACAACATATGGCAAGGAATGCAGGTGGTCTCTCTCAAGAAGCTGACAGTAGCCCCTGGCTGACAGCTAGCGAGTAACTGGGGACTTTAGTCCTACAGCTGCAAGGAACTAGATTCTGCCAACAACCTAAATGAACTTGGAAGTGGGTTCTTCACCAGAGCTTCCATATAAGTCCAGCCCAGCTTACACCTGATTACAGCCTTATGAGACCTTGAGCAGAGAAGGTAGGTGTGCCATGCCAGATTTCTGAACTATAGAATTCTGAGTTAATAATTGGGTGTTTAAAGTCACTAAGTCTGTAATAATTTTTCCACAACAATGGAAAACTAATATATGAACATCGTCACTAACTTCATATGTTCTGGGGAAAAATCGGATGATAAATCCTGAATGGGAAGAAGTGAAGCAATATATTACAATGCTTTTGCAAAGAGAGGCTAAACCAAAATATAGTCTTAACTCTTTTACCCATGCCTCCCCATCTCAATTTATCTATTGAGATATATCTATCTAATGTTATATAGATGCATAAACTATATACATAGTGATTTGATATTTATGTATTTTGCAAAATGACCATCACAATAAGTCTAGCTAACATCCATCACCATGCATTCTCACACATCGGTTTTTGTGTATGTATGTAATGAGAACTTTTAAGATCTACTCTTTTAGCCTTCATTACTTATTGATGATAAGTACAACAACCTCCTAATTTAAGGCTTTACTCAATTATCTGCATTGCTCTTGTTTTGAGGTTTCTGAATCCCTAATTTGATTATGTCACTCTTCAACTCCTTTGAGGACATCTTACAGCCTTCAGGAGAAAATCCAGACTCCCTGGCATAGTATTTCTAGCTCAAATTTCTCCCACATTAGCATTAGTCATACCAAATTGCTTGCCTTTGCTACAGGGAAGCATATATTTGCACTACTTTGTGCTTGAAGACGACTGCCAATTCTGTCTGGAAAATTGCTGTTCATCCTTAAAACTCCTCATCCCTTTCCAGGAGGTGTTTTGTGAGTTAGATATAGACACTTCTCTTGTGGGTTCCTGTTCATTAGATAATGGGGTACCTTAATAGGGGTTTTCTTTCCTTCATACTGACAGATTCTGACTACTGCTCTCCCAATATGTAAAGAGACTCTGGATTTAGACCAGGCTCAGGCAGATATGCATTGCATTAGACAAGGTCTAGTTTAAGCCCAGAGGTGTAATTTGATCTTTAAGCTAGGGTATGGCTAGTTTACGAGAACTGAATGAGGCATTTTGCATAGGCAACTCAGAGTTGTCTGCGAGAGATGGGCTTATCACTCTTCTATCTCTTTTTACTGAAATTTGAGTTTGTAGAGACCTTGGGGTTTACAGGCTTGACCTGATGAATGTCCTATGACAGGGGAGGACAGCAAGACTTTTCCCATAGTGCTAGTCTGAATCCTGAGAGAGCTGTGACAGGCTGGACTTTGGGTGCTGCTGAAATGGTCTTGAGCAGGTTTACGTGGGGCCTGCTTTTGCCCTGAGAAGTGGTTCCATGAGGATGGAAAGGGCTAGGAACTCAAGTTCAGCCAGGCATGGCCCACCTTCATGGATGGAATGGACCATCTACCCTTGAAGGATATCCTCACAAGCGCCATGGAGCCAGGCACTCAGCATGGGACAAGGCAGTCAGCTGCTACAGCCATTCCTTGCATTTTCACTTCAGCAGTGGTTCTTCTTCCTGAAGCAATTATTTGACACTGCTGCTGAAATCGGAGAAGGCAATGGCACCCCACTCCAGTACTCTTGCCTGGAGAATCCCAGGGACGGGGGAGCCTGGTGGGCTGCCATCTATGGAGTCGCACAGAGTCGGACACGACTGAAGCGACTTAGCAGCAGCAGCAGCAGCAGCAGCTGCTGAAATATTTGCCATCTGCAGGCTGTGATACCACTCTAATGGCAGAAAGCAAAGAGGAACTAAAGAGCCTCTTGATGAGGGTGAAGGAGGAGAGTGAAAGAGCTGGCTTAAGACTAAATATTAAAAAAACTAGGAACATGGCATCCAGCTCCATTATTGCATGGCAAATAGAAGGGGAAAACGGTGAAAGTAGTGACAGATTTCCTCTTCATGGGCTCCAGAATCACTGAGGACAGTGACCGCAGCCATGAAATCAGCAGACGATTGCTTCTTGGCAGGAAGGTGATGACAAATCTAGACAGCATGCTGAAAAGCGGAGACATTACTCTGCCAACAGAAGTCCATATAGTCAAGGCTATGGTCTTCCCAGTGGTCATGTATGGTTGTGAGAGCTGGACTGTAAAGAGGCAGAACACCAAAGAATTGATCCTTTGAACTGTGGTGCTGAAGAATACTCCTCAAAGTCCCTTGGACAGCAAGGAGAGCAAAACAGTCAATCTTAAGAGAGATCAATCCTGAATATTCACCAGAAGGACTGATGCTGAAGCTGAAGCTCCAGTATTTTGGTCATCTGATGTGAACAGATGACTCACTGGAAAAGTCCATGATGCTGGGAAAGATTGAGGGCAGAAGGAGAAGAGAGTGTCAGAGGATGAGATGGCTGGATGGCATCACTGATGCAAGGAACAAGAACTTGGGCAAGTTCCGGGAGATGGTGAAGGATGGGGAGGCCTGGCGTGCTGCGGTCCATGGGGCCACAAAGAGTTGGCCACAAAGACTGAACAACTGCAATGGATTGTGAGGTGGCAGGCACCAGAATTTGTTCCACCTGCCCCTGAGTGTCTGACAGAGAGAATGGAAAGAGATTTGGCGCAAAGGCCTTGGCTGGTTTCCTTTGTACTGAGGTAACAACCTCATGGAGCTATTTTTGCTTTGGTGGCTAGCAGCATAGAGTCTTTGTTGCACTTAACGGTGCTTTAGATGCTCAGCCACAGCCAGCTTCCGCTCCATGTCAGAAGTCAGAGCTTCTCCTCCGTGTTGGGGCTGGGATGATAAAATAGACTTCCTTGGGCTACCAGCATCTTGGTGTTTGAGCAGAGTCTTCTGCGGTTTGACCACTGCCTATTGTTTGTACCCCAAACTACCACTTTCATAGTTTTCTAAGTAACATTTTGTTTGAGTGACTAACAGAAGCAAAAGTAACATTCTTTCTTTCCTTGCTCTCTGCAAAATAATGCAAGCAAACTATTTAAGTAACTCTATAAGCAATAGAAACAAAACTTGAGCTACCTAAAGTTAAGTGGAAGTTGCTCAGTCCTGTCTGACTCTTTGGAATTCTCCAGGCCAGAATACTGGAGTGGGTAGCTATTCCCTTCTCCAGGGGATCTTCCCAACCCAGGGATCAAACCCAAGTCTCCCACATTGCAAGCAGATTCTTTACCAGCTGAGCCACAAGGGAAGCCCAAGAATACCCAAGGGAGTGGGTAGCCTATCCCTTCTTCAGCAGATCTTCCCGACCCAGGAATCGAACCAGGGTCTCCTGCGTTGCAGGCAGATTCTTTACCAACTAAGCTATCAGGGAGCCCTAAAGAATTTGTCTAATCAGCTGTGGCCAGGAGACCCCAATCATGCTGGGGTGGGATTACCATCCTCAGGTATTAAAGGCTGGTCACAGGCCTCTATGGGTGTCAATCGAAATACTCATTGGTTTACCCATTTGTTTCTCAACAAGCTTATATACATTTGAAAGTCCTTCATCTTTTTTCTATTTATAGTGAATATCTCACTTCCAATAGGCAATTCAATGATGTTAAACCATCTAATATTGGTTTAGCATTATTATTAAATGCAGGGTTTTATATCTTGGATTTTTGTTCATATGAATTATTATCATACTTGGTTTTTGCAGATATAACATGCATTCTCAAAGGACGATGAACTCTGATAATTAAGTATGGTCCTTAATTACAGGTTATTTTGGTACTTGGGAAAAATATTTGATGCAGATTCATTTGTAACATAATTTTGCCTAATCAAATGGAATAATGTGAAAGTTGTAATAAAAACTCTGCTCTATCAACACACTTAACGTATACTCTTTTCCTCCAAATTTGAAAATTATCTGAAAGAAACACAAATTTTTCCTCCACAGAAAATATAGAGACAAGAAAATAATTTAAAAAATACATATCAGATTATTATACACATTTGAAGTGAAAGTGAAAGTCACTCAGTTGTGTCCAACTCTATACAGTTCATGGAGTTCTCCAGGCCCAAATACTGGAGTGGGTAGTCTTTTCCTTCTCCATGGTATCTTCCCAACCCAGGAATTGAACTCAGGTCTCCAGCATTGCAGGCAGATTCTTTACAAGCTGAGCCACAATGGAAGCCCAAGAATACTGGAGTGGGTAGCCTATCCCTTCCTCAGTGGATCTTCCCGACCCAGGAATAGAACCAGGGTCTCCTGCATTGCAGGCAGATTCGTTACCAACAGAGCTATGAGGGAAGCATTTAGCTACCTCAAATACTATTTTACATCAATAAAAATGCTTACATACTTAATTTTAAATAATTATCCCTCTGATTTCTTGAAAGAAATTAATTTATATGAAGGACATTCAGAATTTGTACTATTTTAAATTTTATTACAAGTAGAAAAATGCTTATTGTAATCCTTTCTTTTTCTTTTCTCACTCTTTTTGCAAGATAGTGCAAAGTAAAAGAGTTTGAAATACTTAGAAGCATGCTTTAATGTATCCAACTCTGCAAATGGAAATGTAGCCTATTAATTTCTCCTTGGGAGTTTATCAACTCAAACTATATAACAGACTAGTTAGAAGAGCATCCATTATGGGTAAAATAGCTAGAGGGATCAGGTAATGTTTTCTTCTAACTGCTGAGGGTATATGCAAACATTTTTAATGAACAGTGCGGAACCATTCCCAGCAGGAAAATATTTAACAACTTTTCCAGGATAAACAAGAATCCTGCTCTCTTTTTATCTCTGGCATGACTTTGCAAAGAACTTTGCATGGAACTAGGTGCATGACAAATGCTTTCAGAAACAATTGGAAAAATGGAATGCTGAAACAAAAAGAAGTTAGTACAAGAGTTTCTTTAAAGCAAAACCCACATTAAACGTCTTCGATGTTTGGGATACCGAGAGTAAACAGAACAAAATCGTTTTTACGTGTAAACGGTTATCCGTTTCATGGAAATGATCGTTTTTGTCTTAAAGCAGTGATTAAAATTTTTTTCCCTGGCTCAAACTTCCTGGTGCTCTGCTTCAATGATCTCTTTTTGTCACATTTCACCCCAATAATAGACCAACAGACATAAGCAGCCAAATTTAGAAAACAATGCTTCCTCTCTCATTGTTGTTGTTTAGTGGTTAAGTCCTGTCGACTCCTTGTGAACCCATGGACTGTAGCCCGCCAGGCTTCTCTGTCTATGGGATTTCCCAGGCAAGAATACTGGAGTGGGTTGCCATTTTCTACTCCAGGGGATCTTCCTGACCCAGGGATCAAACCCTGTGTCTCCTGCAATGGCAGGCAGATTCTTTACCACTGAGCCGCCTGGGAGCCCAAAATCTCAGAAAGCAATCTTAATCCCAAATCTTTAGAAAAATTACCTAGTTTTTGAAATAAAAAATATATTTTCAAAGCTGATCAATGAGCCTTTTTCCATCAGTTTTGATTGTGCAGCAGTTTTCCATGGTCCACACTAATATCCTGAATATCCTGCTTGCTCAGCACCAGTCTCCTCTCCATTATTAAGTATTCAGAAGAGATGAGCATAGCCTTTCAGTGCATGTATAGCATTTGTCCCCCAGGTATTCAACTTCTTGTCTCCTTATTAAGAAGCCCAGCTACAATATTCAACACTAAAACAACACAACACAACACACACACACAGATGTATTTTCCTGAGCCACCATCCAGTGTTGTAACGTGTGGATTTCAAGGTCAACGTGTCATAGCACCACTGAGAATCTTGACTGTGTGGGATCATTGCAAATATGAAAAAAATGCTTTATGCACTTGCCATCTGAAAGCAAATGTGAAAGCATGTAGATTAAGGTATAGAAGCTTAGGAAAATATTACAATTGTCACATGATTGCTTTTAGACACAGCTTGACATTCTTGAAGAATAGATGTTAAAGAGTAACTCCTTTTCAATGATATAAAAACTCATTCAGGTAGTCAATAAATATTCATTGGGAGCCTACTGTATACATAAAGTGGCAGATACATTGATGGATAGCAAGGATGTATAACACCATATTGACCATGTGTATATCATTTCCTAGAGGGCTTTGCTGACAAAGCAGAAATGAGGAGGACTGATTACTGTAAATGGTGTTGAAAGTTTTTATGTACAGTAGTAACATGACCAGGCATACCTTTAACAACCTTGTCTCTCCAAAGATCCATTATATATTACTCATCAATAATCAAGAAGAATTTAAAATGACTTTTCTATGGAGGAAGTAGACCTAGATCAAATTTGATTAAGAATAAATAATATGAGCACAAGGCCTTAAAAAAATTTCAAGTGAAGTGAGATGAGTCTGACCTGATTATAGAGGTTATCTGTTTTCTGAGATAATCATACAGTTTAAAACAAAAAGTGTCAATGGGATGCAACATTAGAATCCCATGATTAGAAGGATTGTTTTTTGGCATGAACAGGAAATTGCTCATTCTCTAAGGATCTGATGAACAGCCTTTGAAACTAAGGGAGGAAGAATAATCAAATAAGTTGTTTAAGAGAATCATTTAAAGGCTTTTTCTACGAAGAAACATGATCTTCCAAACTGTGAACTAGATCAAGAGACTGAAATTTTAACATTGCTGAATATGTCATTGAACTGTTCTATAAAATATAGTACAATCATTTCCCTAAATTTTCTACACATCTTACAATGTTTGATGGAAAGGTGAATGACTTTATATCACATTACATCTTTCTGGCTTTGGGGGAAAAGGAGATGATTCAAACTTTAATCACATCAGGCTAGAGACTAGAGCTACTATAAATTCATGGTCCTGAGCTCTAACTTGGAGCTTTGTGCTGTAATACCTGGAAAGCCTTTTCAGTCATCTCGCTCCTACTCTTCACACAAATAGCTATGCCTGCTTCTCCACAGAAACTACAAAACCTCCTGACCCTGAATCTATTATCTTATCAGTGCCTCACATCCTTGTCATCATACTCTCTCACCACTTTCTAGCTTCCACAGAAAGTTGGCAAAGTTCACTGACTTCACCTTCTTACCCATTACACCTTGGCTAATGTCCCATCTCTACTGAAATTGCTATCGTCGAGGTGATCCACTACTTCCTCTTCTCTGTGTCCACTGGAAACTTTCCAATCCTTACCTCAGTTGACCTCTGGGTAATGTTTGGTACTGTTAACCCTTCCATTCTTATTATATCTCTTGCCCTAAATTGGAAACGACTCCTCTGCTTTTCTCCTAGTTCTTGAGAAAAATCTTTCTCAGTCTGCTTCACAGATGCTTTTATTTTTGTTTATTCCTTAAATACTGGTGTTCCGGTAGGTTGTGTCTTGACCTCTTCACACTCTGCAGACTCTTGCTGTACAATCTCATCCATTCCTATGCCTGAAATTGGTATCTATATGTTGCTGGTTCTCAAAGCTACATCTACATCCCAAATTGTTCACCTTAAACTTCAGACCCATATATTTCAACTGCTGCCTGACTTCTCTTCAGTGACACACAAATGTCTCCCATTTAGCAAGCTCAAACTGAACAGATTATCTTTCTTTCAAATCCTTTCCTTTTCCTGTCCCCTGTCTATGATAGCACACCAACCTACATAAATGCTTCAGTCCAGAAACATGTAGGGATGGTCCACGGCCCAGTCCAAGGGGAAAATCGTTCTAAATCTCATGAAATAAAACCACTGCTCAGACTGTGATAGTACTGGCTATTTTCACCCTTTTTTTTTTTTTTTTTCCTGAGTAACCAAATTAGCCTCCTGTTGTATTCATCTGCTTGTAATTCCATCTTGTTCTAAGCCTTTTTCCATGTTAGAGTCAGAGTTATCTTTCAAAAGAAAATCTTATCATGTCATCCCCCTTTTTAAAATCTTACAATGGGTGCCATTTTATTTTATTTATTTTTGGCTGTGCTGGGTTTTTGCTGAGATTGAGAAAGTTTCACCTGCATGAGCATCAGTATAACATACTGCTTATAAACGCAGTCTCTAAACCATGTTGAATTACATGAGTTCAAAACACCTCTCTACAATGTTGTGCAAGTTATTCAACTCTCTGCTTCTAAGTCTCTTTATTAAAAAAGGAATAAACAAACATACCAAAAAGAAACAAAAACATAAATTCTAAGAGTTCTCACTATGATAAGAATTAATTAAACAAGGAGACCATTAGACTCGGAGAAGGCAATGGCACCCCACTCCAGTACTCTTGCCTGGAAAATCCATGGATGGAGGAGCCTGGTAGGCTCCAGTCCATGGGGTCGCTAAGAGTTGGACACGACTGAGCAACTTCACTTTCACTTTCATGCACTGGAGAAGGAAATGGCAACCCACTCCAGTGTTCTTGCCTGGAGAATACCAGGGACAGAGGAGACTGGTGGGCTGCCGTCTATGGGGTTGCACAGAGTCGGACACGACTGAAGCGACTTAGCAGTAGCAGCAGTGCTGGGTTTTTGTTGCTTCTTGGGTTTTCTGTAGTTGGGGTTAGCAGGGGCTACTCTCTAGTTACAGTGCACAGGTTCTCCATTGCAGTGGCTTTTCTGGTTGCAGAGATGGGCTCTAGGTGCACGGGCTTCAGTCATTAAGGCTTGTGGGCTCAGTTGCCCCTCAGCATGTGGAATCTTCCTGGACCAGAGATCGAACCCATGAATGCTGCATCAGCAGGCAGACTCAACCACTGGACCACCAGGGAAGTCCCTGGCTTCCATTTTAGAATAAAGCCCCAACCCTTTAAAACGTCTTACATAACTTGTCACCGCCTTGTCCACACTCTCCTCTTTTATATCTCACCATGTAATTTCCAATTGTGGTCCTGAAGAAGATTCTTGAGAGTCCCTTGGGCTGCAAGGAGATCAAACCAGTCAATCTGAAGGAAACCAACCTTGAATATTCATTGGAAGGACTGATGCTGAAGCTGAAGCTCTAATACTTTGGCCACTTGATGCCAAGAGCCAACTCACTGAGAAAGACCCTGTTGCTGGGAAAGATAGAAGGCAGGAGGAGAAAGGGGTGACAAAGGATGAAATAGTTGGACGGTATTACTGACTCTATGGACATGAGTTTGAGCAAACTCTGGGAGATCGTAAAGGACAGGGAAATGTGGTGTGCTGCCTTCCATGGGGTCTCGAAGGACTTAGCAACTGAATAAAAATAACACATATCCCCTGCCCATCCCACTTTACTATGCTTCAATCACACCAAACTTTTAGTGTTATCTAAATGGACTATGGTCTCTGCCACATTTAAGTTTTCTCATTGACTCTTCATTTTGTTTGGGTGTTCTTTCTTTCATCTCATGCCTGACAATTTTTCACTGTTTAACATAACCCTTTATTCCTCTCAGAAGACATGATTTGTATCCACATTCCTCCTCCCTCCATACTTTTATCATAGCACTTTATTATAACGGCTTATTTAATTATTTGGTGTTTTTTTTCTGCTAGACTATAAACCCCAAGTGTCTGTCATGTTTAAAGTTGTAATCTCAAACATCTATCACCATAAATATTTTTTCATATTCACTGATGGATGAATTTAGAAGGTGAAAGGAGGATAAATGAGTAGCAACTTACTTAGCAGAATGGAAAGACTGAAGCCTAATTTCTAGCGTGGGGTGGGAATGCAATAAGAAACAAGCTGATTCATAATGCAACACTCAGGCAAGGTCAAGGCATGGAGCTGCCAGGTACTTGATTGCCAGGGGTGGGGGTGGCTGGAAGAAGACTGACTGTAAATCTGCATCAGGAGCAGTTAGTCTCCAGATCTTCTTTCCTACTCTGCACATCCATCTGTTTTTGTTTTTTTTTTTTTCACTACTCTTTCTCCATCCCAGCAGAAGGTAAGAGGTTTACTCTCTAGAAATGCTTAATCAGAGAGATCCTGTGCTCAGGAACAAGAGGTACAGTTGAGGGCAGGGGTAAGAGCTGTACCTTAAAGGTAAATTACATGAAAATCTCTATTCTGAACATTGAAATTCCTCTAGATCCTTCCTTGTAGAAAGGTTTCTAAATACTGACAGCCAGCACTGGACTTCCAGGGAAGAAACTGGAGGCTCCTTCTCAGTGGAAACTGATGGACTCAAGATCAAATATTCATGAATGCTGTCATTTGAGTGTACCAGTGAAATCATCAGTTTCCTTCAAGCATGAAATAGGGAAGACCACCAATTGACACTTAAACCTTCTAATCAGCTTTTAAGTTGTTGTTGTTTAGTTGCTAAGATGTGTTCAACTCTTGCAAGCCCATGGACTGTAGCCCACCAGGCTTCTCTGTCCCTGGGATTTCCCAGGCAAGAATACTGGAGTGGGTTGCCATTTCCTGCTCCAACGGATCTTCCTGACCCAGGGATCAAACCCACATCTCCTCCATTGGCAGGCAGCTATTTTACCACTGAACTAGCTTTTCAGCACCTCACTATTAACTAGGAACAGATGGCTAAGGATTGATAGACATTTGAGGAAGATGTTTAATGTGGAAGACAAAGACCAAAGCAAGCAGAAAAGAAAAAAAAATAGAGATAAACTATCAGGAATAGAAGAAAACATTTTAAAAAATCCATTCATGACATCAGAGAGATCGACAGTTTCTAGACAGATACTCTAAGCAAAAGAGAATTGATGGATTACCTTACAGGACTGAGAGGAATTTGAAATTCACATCAGGAAGATTGTGGCTGAATTATGACAGGTATATAGAAAGCTAAGCAAATTTTAAAAAGAGGCAATTACTAACTTCAGGGAAAAACAAAGTTGAGTAAGAAAGGAGGTGAAATCACAGTACAGTGTCAGGCTCAACTGTGAGTAATATTTATATAGAGTAATAAGGTAAACTCTTCATCACTAGTTGTGCTATAACTATATGGGAAAGATGTGAGAGAAGTGAGCATGTGTGTGTGTGTGTTTGCATGTGTGTGCACGTGGTGGTGTTGTAGTAAATCTAATCCTTTCTCTCCAAATGGGAAGCCAATTGACAATGTTCAGAATCTTAAACCCAAGAAATAGCAGTATATGAAGTTGAACTATCTGAAATTGCTGATGTTAACCACTTTTCACCTTAAAAAATAGTAAATTGTTATGATTCAACCTAATGTAAGCATTGTTTAGAAAATGCTCCTTGGAAGAAAGGCTATGACAAACCTAGACAGCATATTAAAAAGCAGAGACATCACTTTGCCAACAAAGGTCTGTATAATCAAAGCTATGATTTTTCCAATAGTCATGTACGGATGTGAGAGTTGGACCATAAAGAAAACTAAGTGCCAAAAATTGATGTTTTCAAACTGTGGTGCTGGAGAAGACTCTTGAGAGTCCCTTGGACAGCAAGGAGATCCAACCAGTCAATCCTAAAGGAAATCAACCCTGCATATTAATTGGAAGGACTGATGCTGAAGGTGAAGCTCCAACACTTTGGCCACCTGATGCCAAAAGCTGACTCTTTGGAAAGTACCCTGATGCTGGGTGAGATTGAGGGCAGGAGGAGAAGACGGTGACAGAGGATGAGATGGTTGGATGGCATCTTCGACTCAGTGGACGTGAGTTTTAGCAAACTCTGGGAGATAGTGAAGGACAGGGAAGCCTGGCATGCTGCAGTCCATGGGGTTGCAAAGAGTCAGACTCAACTGAGCGACTGAACAACAACAACAAAGAAATATGGAAGTAAATACAGCTATCTGAAAGAGTTGAAGGGTATTACCTCTGGGTAAGTGAGGGAGGGTTGAGTGGGGAGTTTTTGCCATAAGTTTATAGAACTATCAATATTAGGCATTCTAGATTACATACATATATTGACTTAATAAAAATTAAAATTAATAAAGGGATGAATAAGTGGCTTACTTCCAAATTATCTAAGTGAAAAGACCCCATTTTACAAGGAAGAATGATTAACAGCATTAATTGATCTGACTGTGCTCACCTTTTCTCCGTTAAGGATTTTTACCTTTTAAAAAATGACTATTAGGAGAGCTTTCTCTGAAAAGACAAAAATAGTCTGTTCTAATAGCTCATTTAGAACTTTAATTGGAAATTTGGTTGTGTCTTCTTCCAATTAAGCTAATTGAAGTGGAACTTGGATTGGGCCCTGGGAGAGGAGGAGTTCCCCAGCTGAGGCTCACAGAATAACAGCTGACTTTAAAAAGAGAAATACAAGCTAATGCTTAGGAAGACCGGAGAATTGACTCTATAGGGATTTCAATTATTTACTTATTGACTGACACATGCAGGGAAAGTAGCCAGAAAAGTTCTGAAAAAAAAAAAAAGAAGATGGAAGAATAAAGAGCTACACCTGAGGTTTTAAATGAATGTGTATGAATGACTCCTGGTATTTTAATTGGAAACTTGCAAACTTTTCTAGGGAGGACACCTGTTTTAATCCTTTTATCATTTGTTAGACAAGTACATTCATTGCAGTCAATAAGCAAAGGAAAGTTGGGAGGCACGAGCAAAACTATTACAACTTCCATCCATCCTCACTCTTTTTAGAACCTACTCTGCTAGTCAAAGAGATTTACCCAAAGTTCCTTGAGCATGCCTTGCCTTTCTTACCTCAACAGTGTTGCTCTGTCTCAAACTCTGCTGTGCATAAAAATCACTGGGTAATTTGCTATAAATGCAGATTCCTAGTCCTGTCTTTAGTTTCTCTATGGCATCTTTTAATACATTACTCATAGTACACACAGTGCCTATTTATGCTCTCAGATGAGCTGTGGCCCCCAAAAGCCTAAATTTTTGTTAAAAGGGGCTTTAAAATAGAGAAGGAATTTGGAAAAATAGAATCAGTGAAAGTCTAATAGTATATATAACAATGTCATGTAAACTAGTGAATTGCAACTTGATTCACATCTTCAAGGGCTTCCTTGGTGGTCACATCTTCAATGTTAAGTGTGGGTATAATTTAAAAACAAACAAATCAATCAAAAAAATGGGCAAGGAACCTAAATAGACATTTCTCCAATGAAGACATACAGATGGCCAAGAAACACCTGAAAAGATGCTCAACATTACTAATTATTAGAGAAATTCAAGTCAAAACTACATGTCTTTGCTATTGTAAACAGTGCTGCAATGAACACTGGGGTATATGTATCCTTTGCTGCTGCTGCTAAGTCGCTTCAGTCGTGTCCGACTCTGTGCGATCCCATAGACGGCAGCCCACCAGGCTCCCCTGTCCCTGGGATTCTCCAGGCAAGAGTAATGGAGTGGGTTGCCATTTCCTTCTCCAATGCAGGAAAGTGAAAAGTGAAAGTGAAGTCGCTCAGTCATGTCTGACTCTTAGCGACCCCATGGACTGCAGCCTACCAGGCTCCTCTGTCTATGGGATTTTCCAGGCAAGAGTACTGGAGTGGGGTGCCATTGCCTTCTCTGCATGTATCCTTTAGGACCATATTTTTCCCTGGGTATATGCCCAGGAGTGGGATTGCATTGCAGGTCTATTTGCAATATCTAGGGCATGGGAGAAACCCAGGGTGTGGGATGAAATTAAATGTCCATCAAAGGAGGAACGGATAAAGAAGATGTGGTAAATATATACAATAGAATATTGTGTGTGTGTGCACACTCCTGGGCACTAAGTTGTGTCTGACTCTGCAACTGCATGGACTGTAGCCCACCAGGCTCCTCTGTCCATGGAATTTTCCAGGCAAGAATACTGGAAATACAGGAGACATGAGACATGGGTTCAATCCCTGGGTTGGGAAGATCCCCTGGAGGAGGCACAGCAGTCCACTCCAGTATTCTTACCTGGAGAATCCCATGGACAGCGGAGCTTGGTAGGCTGCAGTCCATGGGGTCGCTGAGTCGGACACGACTGAGCGACTTCACTTTCACTTTTCACTTCCCTGCATTGGAGAAGGAAATGGCAACCCACTCCAGTGTTCTTGTCTGGAGAATCCCAGGGACGGGGGAGCCTGGCAGTTGCCATTTTTACTCCAGGTGATCTTCTCAACCCAGGGACCAAACCTAAGTCTCTGGAGTCTCCTGCATTGGCAGGCAGAATCTTTACCACTGGGCCATCTGGGAAGCCCAGTGGATATATGTATTCAAATTCATATAAGTGATTTACTTTGCTACACACCTGAAACTAATATAACATTGTAAATCAACTATACCTCAATATAATTTTTTAGTGTGGGTATACATTAATGTTTAATATAATGCGAACTTCAGAAAGCCTACAGCCTATGGAGTACATAAAACAGCTCTGGTTATTCCTGGAGTGGACCAGTGAACTTGCACTTTAGAGCAACTGAATTCCAGGGACAGTTGTAGATTCTAGCATTCCTGCTGGGGCCCAGCTCATGTCTTAATGCCAAAATCAATCTGCCCCTCAACCTTTTCTCACTTGAGATATCATTTGAATCTTGGTGTCATTTGGCCAAATTCTTTTAAGGTAGATACAGATCTTTGGATCCAAAGGAAACCAGTCTGAATCATGTTATTGTTTTTTCAATACAAGTTATTTGTTAAACATCTATTTGATTGTGATCTGATTTTTGTAACTTTGCAAGATTTTTTTGCATAATGTTTTCACAAATCAGAAAATACTTAGTCATGATCTTGATTTATGATAAAGGAAAAATATATTTTATAAATAAAGCAGGTAGTAAAGTTCTCATCACATAAGAAATGTTCAGAAATCATTGAACACTGGCTCAATTTTATATACTATTATATTTTAATACTATCATGAATACTTTTTATAATGCTTGTGATAGTAAAGCGTAGGAAAAACACTGTTATAAATTAGCATTCAATTTGACACAGTGACATTCAGAGGTAACTTTCAGCGCTTTCTGAACCTTGGCCAAAGCCATAAGTCAGGAAAGAATCAGGTGTCTTTCTTAAGCTTTTGATCCTGACCTTCTGAGGATAAGAAATGACAATAACATAAAAAGCAGTTCTGATCAATAAACTTCAGCTTCCCCATTTTGTGATAGGTAGGCAAACAGACAGGGAGGGTTAAGAGAATTATCATATTTTTTTCTGGAATCCATCTACTTCCCCTAACTCCCTTAGCAGATGAGCTTTAAGCTTTGACTATGCCTCATCTTTCTCCTGACCCCCACTCTTGAAGGTTACCTTGACCCCTTAGAACTTGGCTGCAGTATTACAGTATGGAAAATTACTGTTATTGCAGTATCAGTATTACAGTATGGAAAGAAATCTAAATGACTAAAAGCTGAGCTTCTGTTGCTCACAGGAATCAAGTGAGCAACATCTTCAAAATAGAGATGAAGTTCAGTTATTGTCTAGTCTCTAAGTCATGTCTTACCTTGTTCAGTTACAGAAAAGTATGAAAGGTACTTTACTTTTAGTTTGTAAACAAAGATTTGTAGCTACCACTCTGGTACATGGATACCACCTAACTGAGTAGGTGGATTTTCCAGAGATAAAGCAGACACCAGGCTACTGGTGTGGGTGTATGTCTGTGTGTGCTAAATCACTTCAGTCATGTCCGACTCTTTGGGACCCCGTGGGCTGTAGTCCATCAGGCTCCTCTGTCCATGAGATTCTCTAGGCAAGAATACTGGAGTGGGTTGTCATGCCCTCCTTCAAGAGATCTTCCTAACCCAGGGATCAAACCCATGTCTCATGTCTCCTATATTGGTAGGCAGGTTCTTTACCAGTAGCACCTTCCGGGGAGCCCATTGGGGTGGGTACTTGAATTTAATGGATGCTTCTGGATAGAGCAAGTCTCCTTTGTCCCTCTAAACTCATGAAATCTGAATTGCAACAGGAAGTCCTAATTCTTTTCCTTCTCTCCCACCTCCTGAAGGACATGGCTACCTTACAGAAGGTTAACCACAATTTCATTGTATGAATTATCATTACTGTAAAGATGATTATTATATAAACAACTAGAGTTTTGGCGGCTTTGGGAGGAATTTATATTTATTGGGACAATTGTTCTTTGGAAACACTGACCCAGTGGTGTTTTTTGGTAGGAATCAATTGAGTAATTGGGTCAGCAGGCAGAATTTTGCTTTTCAAGTTCTTTTTTCCTTCGTGGAGCATTTGGGTTGATGTTATAGAGAGGAATGTCTCTAAGTTTGAAGCCATCAGTGAATTCCAGCCTCATCTGAATTTATATAAAGGAAAAAGGAAGCCTTTTCTTTTCTGCCAATAAGTATTTATCTCAAATGGATGGGATTGGACTATCCATAAAAAGGAGGAAATGGATGATTTAGTGGTGTGATTGCAGAGCCTGAGTTTAAAGAATTAAGTTTAATTCTAATTCCTGTGATGCGACCTAAGGACAAATAGCCCCACTTTGTTGTGAAATGGGGATGATACAGCCTAGTGTACAGGGCTTCTGTGAGAATTATATTAAGTCATATATATAGTAGTTATTTCTAAAGTGCTACATAAAAGTAAGGCAGTATTATCAGGCAGCTAGGCAAACTTAAAAGGTTTAATAAAACCTATCCTTTACTGACTATAAGAAGACATTTTCTTACCAATGTGCAAACAAGACATTCACTGTTAAAAGTTAAGTTTTTGAGACTAAATGGTTCAGGAAGCAATAAAGATGATCTAATATGTCAAGGGAGTCATTTTGAAAAAGAAATAAGTATTTTATAGACAGAAGTAGGAGACAATCTACTTCTTTTAAAGAACCATATCTATTCATAGCATATTTAGAAAAGTGTTGAATTCAGGAATATTAGACCAGAAAAGTGATCTAAAGAATCAAGGTGTCATTCCATACGAAATGTTTAGTCAAGCAAACCAAGATTAATAATGGGAGATTAAATCATGGCAGTCCTTGAAGGAAGGGTGTGCACAGAGCAGGGTGTGTGTCTTTTTTATTCCCATATTCCTATCACCTTGATCAATGCCTGGCTCACTGTGTGTGAGTGAGTGTGTCTTAGTTGCTCAGTTGTGTCTTACTCTTTGCGACCCCATGGGCTGTAGTCCTCCAGACTCCCCTGTCCCTGGGATTCTCCAGGCAAGAATACTGGAGTGAGTAGCCACTTCCTTCTCCAGGGGGTCTTCCCAACCCAGGGATCAAACCCAGGTCTCCTGCACTGCAGGCAGATTCTTTACCATCTGACCCACCAGAGAAGCCTGCCTGGCCCATTGTAGAGTCTCAGATAATTTTTGCAGAATGAATGTAAAGGCTCATGAATATCACTACATAGGCTTCCCAGGTGGTACAGTTGGTAAAGAATCCACCTGCCAATGCAGGAGATGTGGATTCGATTGCTGGGTTGGGAAGATCCCCTGGAGAAGGAAATGGCTACCCACACCAGTATTCTTGCCTGCAAAATCCCATGGACAGAGGAGCCTGGCAGGGTACAGTCCATGAGGTTGCAAAATAGTTGGACATGACTGAGCATGCGCACACAGTATCACTTTAGGGAAATGCATCAACAAGGCTGAAATTAACATCTGAATTGTTGAAAAAGATACATGCTTGTTTGTTCAGATTTATGAACTAAAGATGTGAGCTAATTATAATGACAAGCTGAGCCCTTTCGGCTTCCTTAATTCTTCTGAATTTTTTACAACTTCAAGACCAGAAAGCTCTTCTTAAATGTCAGTGGTGAGTAGTAAAAAAAACTTAGAACTATAACAAAAAAAAGCAAGTCTTTTACTAGAGAGCTTAATTTCTAAGGTTTGTGATAGCAAATAGGTCAACATTGTTCTATTGTTGGTAGCTGCTGGGGCATTTCTGTTAGAGATGCATAAGGCTAGAAATCCATGAATCAATTCATTAGCAATGCCTACCATGGGCAGTAGACTCAAGGATGGCAGACAAGCACCTCTTACAAGGTTTTTCAACTTGAAGGTTGAATTTAAAAATGATTTAGTTCTCTGACTAGGGATTGAACCATGACAACGAAAGCACTGAGTCCTAACCACTGGACTGCCAAATAATTCCCTATAAATGACTTCCTACCTGCTCTTCTGATAACACACTCAAGATTATTATGGATATGATTGAGGATGAAATGGTTGGATGGCATCACTGATGTGATGGATATGAACTTGGGCAAACTCCAGGAGATGGTGAGGGACAAGGAAGCCTGGTGTGCTGCAGTCCATGGGGTCTGGAAGAGTTGGACATGACTTTGCGACTAAATAACAACATTACTTTGCCAACAAAGGTCCGTCTCGTCAAGGCTATGGTTTTTCCAGTGGTCATGTATGGATGCGAGAGTTGGACTGTGAAGAAAGCTGAGCGCCAAAGAATTGATGCTTTTGAAGTGTGGTGTTGGAGAAGACTCTTGAGAGTCCCTTCGACTACAAGGAGATCCAACCAGTCCATCCTAAAGGAGATCAGTCCTGGGTGTTCTTTGGAAGGAATGATGCTAAAGCTGAAACTCCAATACTTTGGCCACCTCATGTGAAGAGTTGACTCATTGGAAAAGACTGATGCTGGGAGGGATTGGGGACAGGAGGAGAAGGGGACGACAGAGGATGAGATGGTGGGATGGCATCACCGACTCGATGGACGTGAATTTGAATGAACTCCGGGAGATGGTTATGGGCAGGGGAGGCTGGTGTGCTGCGATTCATGGGGTCGCAAAGAGTCGGACATGACTGAGCGACTGAACTGAACTGAACTGAACTGAACAACATAACTGGGGCAGAGATTGGGAGAGATACTGCAAGCTTGACAGAGACTGACTTTAAATGTGGCAGATACATGTAAATGTGCTGACAGATTCACATGTGCTCATCGTTCTACATCTCCCAGCCTCTGTCCAGTGAGTCTGGGGCTATATGATTGAGATGTGAGCAGAAGTAGTCTAAGACAGTATGCCCCGCCCTTAGGAACAGCTCATATGATTACTAGATTGCTCTCTTCCCCACCACATTAGACCTTGGAGGCAGCATGCTCCAGATGATGTAGCTACAAGAGTGAGGCACACATTTTCTAGAGGTGCTGGAGTTTGTCTATTGTGGCAGCTAGAATAAATTACTATAAATATCATTATGGGAAGTAGTTTGCTAAGCCAATGGGTTAGGGCTTAGTCCCACTGAATGTTTGCAGCAATCTGCTTCCTCAGCTGGTTCCTTGAGAAAGCACATTGCCCTTCCTGCCTATGTTACTGTTAGGTCAGGAGATTTTCCTAGATACTGTAGGCTATGCTTGCCTTCGGCTGGCCCAGAGCTGGGGAGGGGTGGGGGTGGCTTGGCTTTAGTCTACCATGCAGACTACTGTACAACATGCATATCCTTCAACAAGTGTATTTCTGACAGCATCATTCCTTTCCATGGTTTTCTGTTTCTCACCGAGTCATCTTTAAACCAAATGTCAATAAACAAAAATGTAAAGAAACAACAAAAGCCTGCTGCTGTGACACTTGTGATCCTCTGTGTTCTGGTGACATGTGAATTTTCCAAACCTAGTTTTCTTCAGGTGGAGAAGGAAATGGCAACCCACTCCAGGATGGAGGAGCCTGGTGGGCTGCTGTCCATAGGGTTACACAGAGTCGGACATGACTGCAGCAACTTAGCATGCATGCATGCACTGGAGAAGGAAATGGCAACCCACTCCAGTATTCTTGCCTGGAGAATCCCAGGGACAGAGGAGCCTGGTGGGCTGCCGTCTATGGGGTCACACAGAGTTGGACACGACTGAAGCGACTTAGCAGCAGCAGCAGCAGTTTCCTTCAGGAAACCTCAGCTGAGATCAATGGCATTGGTTAAACAGCCCTCTCTTTTCTCTCTTTTTCCTGTTATTTTTTCTGATTTCTTATCTCCCGTGATTGACATCCCACTAACTCCTAAACCTCCCCCTGACTTCTCTACCTGGGCAGAAAGAGTTTCTCCATCCTATGAAGATTTTCATATATACCTCTCTGAAGATGTCTCCATGTCACCTTCTTGTAGGTACCCTAATGATGAATTTATGGCAGCCCTTCCTCCTAGACCATGAGCTTCTGGAGAGATGGGAAAAATATATTTGGCTTATTGTTGAATATTCCATAGCACACAGTGGCAGTCCTACTGTATATTGAGCAAATGAATGAATACATGGAAGTTTCCTTTGCAAAGCTATGAATTCAATTCTCCCCATTAAAAAATTATGAAACTGCCTCTGTAGAAATAGGAGGCAGCTTAAAAAAGAATAAGCATGTAAAATATTATACTTCTGAATATGCTAAAAACATTTTATTTACTCATGGTATCAGAATGCTGGAAGGATTTTATTCTTAGTCCCCTCTGGTGTGACTCTTGCTGTTTCTTTTTAAAATCAGAAATCTGTATACAATCGTTTTTATGTGAGTGAAATAAAGGATGGAGATATGGGATGGACAAAAGTATAGAACTGTCTTTTTTAATCTAAAGCAATTTCCATGAAGGTGAACGAGTTTCTTTGTAATACAGTAATTTTATAAGTAATAGTAGAATTCTTGATGTCCCAGCAGTAAGAAGTCTGCAGGACTGTGCCAATGATACATGTCGCTGATTGGGAGAAGCTATTGTTTACAAGCGAATTATCATACAGTAAGTTGGTTTTAGTTAGCTCTCTCAGAGGTTAAAACAGCAGATTTGGAAGGATAAAGTGTGTATCAGTATGTACATTTAAAAGATCTCTGATTACAAACAATAGTTTGAGAGAATTGAAAAAAAAAACAAGTTAGAAAAAAAAACCAGTTTATTAAGTAATATCATATAAATAACTTGTTACAAAAATTGATTTGCAAAAGGCATATTTACTCTTTGTGAGAAATCACTTTTTAAATTGCATTCTTTTTAAATGTATACTTCCAAGAAAATAAAGGAAAAATAAAAGAAGCCGTTTCAAGGAGCGTGTATCTGCCATTTGACTACAACGAATGGTCCCGCCACACTGAGCTAAAAAGGTAATTGTCTCAACCCCATTCTTCTAATACAGAAAAGTTTCTCATGTAATCTGTGAAGTTATGAAAGATCTCCCAAGCTGGAAATGTGGATGAAAGCTGAGCAGTGATTGTTTCCACCAGGTGTTCTCGTTGCCAGAGACACGAGCGACACCGAGAAAACCATATGAACTGAGGACTCCAGGCGGTAAATCTTCGAGGGTGGCATCAGCTTCAATTTATACTTGGGAGTATTTTTAATTAAAAACAATCAATACCAAAAAGCTTTTATTTGGGGGATTTTAAATCACACATCACGGTAGGAGACTGCCAAATTGCCTTAGCTTGATACTACTGAAGACGCCCGTAGCATTTATTATAAATCCTATTCTTACGCAGTTTACTTTCAAAGCAAGGAAAATAATCACAGAATAGTACAGTGGTTTGAAAGCGCTCCTATGTTTCTCCCGAACAGATCATTTTTACGTTTGCTACACAGCGTTCCTCCTGAACGCCTAGTAATTCTATACATATGGATTCCTTAATAAACACTAAACTAATAGATCATAGAAAACTAAAAGCTTATAGTAGGTGCCTCTAGACATATTTACATAAATAGTGTAGTCTTGCAAGAAAGACCAAGATCTCATTATAGTGGAATGCTTTTTCCACAACGCTGGGTCCATGCCTCATTTGTCAAATTAACCCCATTTGAAGAGAAATTTGAGTTTGTGGTCCATGGGTTTTTAAAAAAACGGAATTAAGCAACTTGTAAAAGCTCTTTCGAAATTAATCTAATAACCCAGTGGCTCTTCGGCTAAGTGCCTGGTCCTGTCTGAAATACAGTGGGTAATAGGCTTTGTTTCCATTTGACCTCCTTTCGGCACTTTCATCTGCTGGCTCTGTTGGGCAAACGTTTCCCCCAAATTAAAAACTGAAAATGCATCATAAATAAGGTATTACCAAATGGGGAGGAGATTAAAGATTGTCTCAGCAATGCTTAAATTAAATTGACGATGCAGAGACCATAAACTCCTGGCTTTAAAAATGAACTATTTCTTTATTAACTTTTAACAAGTGTGCGAGTCCAAGGCATTTCTCTGCGTGTTAAATATGGTCAGGGTCTAATATTTTTTAGTAGAGAATTATCCCTTTAGAAAATTGTTCCATAAAGATGCCAAAGGGATATTAAAAATGCTGCAACTGTAAGAATCATTGAACTTTTAGGGAGACCATATTGTAATTTTGTATCCTCTACAAAAGAAAGCTGCTTGTAGTTCATTTTCTGGAAGACCCACACACTAACTCTTAATCTTTCCACTCTTATAGTCTGATAAAGGAGTCTTGTTTGTAGTGTTAATGTAAACACAGTAGACAGCTTAGAGTTTTAATCTCCTGTAATAATTTAAAAAGATTTCGTCTATATAAAAACAAAAAAAGAATAAAATTACACTAAAATGATTCTTTTCAGAGGATACCTTTCAAAATAGTGGAGATCATGACTTTCTAGTGTTTTTCCAAAGTAATTACACTGCTTCAACACTAGTGACTATGACAAAATAATTTGTTGGTTAGTTCAGTTCCTGAGGAAAATGAGTTTAGTTGTACCTGCTTTAAACATTTAGTTTGGGCTCAGGAATTAGCTTTCTCCTTCCTTTCAAACTGCATACTTTTAAAAAAAATGTTCCTCAAGTGTATAAAATTGAGGAATGCCCAATTCGTAGTTTATACATGATTATCGCCAATGAAATAATCATTTCAAGGCAAAGCATTTGATATAAGGTATTGCTCAGCAAATCAAATATCTCAAATCTATGTATTACTTACCTATCTAAATTTAAAAATTACCTAAAGTGAAAGTAATGAAAGCATTCTAAAGTTAATTTGGATCTGTAAAATTTGGCTGCTTCAAAGGTAGAGATTCAACTTATAAGAGCTCTTGTACAACTTTTTGGGAGCTGAAAATGAATATCAAACCAAAATTTTTATACAGAGAATTGAATCAGCAGATTTTATTCCATCTGAAAATGGAGTCAATTTGTATCCAAATTTGTATCCAAACCTTTATGCGTCTGTCTAAACTGTAAAGCTAAGAAAGTTCTTACAAAAACATATATTTTCTGGGTCCAGATCCCCTCTCTCATGGCTCTGCGGAACCATTTTCAATTCTCCTTTTCATTTTTTGATTCAGTTTTTTATTTGGGAATGAAAATTTTCCAGGTCTTTCGGAAGAACATGCCATGAAGTGGAGGGGCTTTAAATTTATGCACAATAGATTAATGTTTTTAAAATTCCAGCTTATTCTAGGGAATATCTCAGTGATTTGAAGAAACTTTCCCTTTTGAATCAGAGGGTGAAAAATAATGTGAGAAGGGCCTCAAAGTCCTTGAAACAACCCACAAAAGCAATCTCCCTATATTTAATGAACTTTAGGTTCTTTGTGATTAAAGCAAATATTAAAACTTTACCTGTCTCCAATCTCCTTCCCTCTTTTTCATGGCAAACAGCTAATACCAGGACAGAGACAATGTGAAAATTGAACTGAAAACTAATGCTTTCTCCAGTAATCATTCATGTCTGACCTGGGTCCTCGACCTGATAGCTTAGGGGAAGGAAGTGCAACCAGCACAGAATGATGAAACTATGGCTCTTTTTTGTTTCCATGATGTCAGACAGCCTTCATTTTAGGAAAACATCATTCAACCTTGACATTTATAGGACCCTAATGCAAAATATTCAGCTCCAGTCTCAATTTATTCTCTTTCTTAGAGATTCACCTCATCATCAGGTTTTGTGGTAAGAGATTTAATAGTTATTTAAATATTTAGTCATTTTAACCTGTTCTTGGTATAACTGTAGAAGATACCTTCCAATCACACCTCAGAAATCCCACTACAGAACTTCTTACTTTCACTTATATGAGGAGAATGTAAATTTTACCCCTAAACTTTGAAGTTGCTGGCATCAACCCGCAGACATTCCAATTACTGCCGAAAGTTCAAAAGGAAGACTTCTGATGATATTTTTCTTTTTACAGGACTATCTCTCTTGATATAATTTATTACATAACATGAAACATGAGGATAGAGAGCTCTTTTTACAGTAAGTTGTGTGATTAAGGTGCTGTTCTATTGCTATAAGTAACTAGTTTTTATTAATTAACTTTACTAAGCTATCTTTTTTTCAACACTTACCTGTGACTATGATATATACTGATTCTTTACAGTGAAGCCTTCCTGTAGTATTTTGTTTGCATTCTTCTCTGTGTGTGTGTGTCTGTGTGTGTATGAAGAACTAGAAAAGAGAACCTTGTAAGCAAGAAACGGTCCAAGCATAAAATACTTGTTAGTATACAGGGAAGTCCATCCATTCAGGAAACACAAGGAATAATACGGTTGTAACAATTTTTCACTCTAATTGGGTAGCCCCCAAAGACTATATATCTCTTATTTTAAAGATGCTGTCTTTACTTCCTGGGTAATACATCTATTTAAAACTTAACAAAACAACAGTGTGTTTCCAAATAGAAAATATGTGTTGATATGACATTATCCCCAAATGGAAATGACACTCAGATTACCTGCAGAAAATTAACATTAACTGAAAATAAATCCCTAAGACTACTAACGGAAGTCAGCATATTCTTAAGTACATATTATATACATATAGAACCTGTTTTTGTTTTTTTTTAAGTTTTCAAAACGATGTTTTTATTACAGTACTTTGGAAATTTCTGATGACTGCACAATGTAAGATTCTAATGACAAAAATCATTAGAACAGCGTATGAAATAAATGATTTGAACCTGCCAAAAGGATTAGTTCAGTTCAGTTGGGTCCTCTGGATAATAACTATGGCGCTAATTGCATAATTAGAGAAATAATGGATTCGATGGATTGTACATTACTTTTCTGTTTGTAGTTTGAGACCATTACTTTATCATTAGTTCAAAGACAAGGATGGCAGTGTTGCCATGGAAATAAAGCTAAAAACAATGAAAAATTTTAATGCTTTTGAAAGTCAACTATCATTTTAGTTACAATCTTAAACACCCTTGTTGTAGGGAATCCAAGTTTTCCTTTTGAGAGCGTCTTCCAAACATATGTAGGTTTTCACCATGATTTCAATATTCATCTATATCACATTATATAAATATATGGATATTTTCGAATGTGAAGGACAGGGTGTCAAGTTCAAGTGTGACTGGCTCTTACCTCCCCATTTAACTCTGAGAGAGGGATCTGAGTTTTATTTAATCTACTTTTACTAATGCAACTTAATTGTGTAAGAAGTATCTGAAGCATATGAGTTATTGTACGTCACACTGCTACTTTCAAGTATATTAGAATAATACTGACAACTACAGACAAGGAGTTAAACTTTGTCTCAGAAAAGTTCCTTCAAGAACTTTTTAAATGATTAGACTTATTTGTAATTAGCCTACTGATGGCTGAAATAATTCCAAGTGATCCATGATACATTTGGTAAACCAAACTTTAAAATATGCTAAATATTTCCTTTGTTAACATCTATTAGCTATTTTTCCTTTCCCTTTATATGATGCAACAGCAAACTTTTGCATGTCTTATGAACCAGGGGCAAGGAGTGAGGTCGTATTAAGATTTTTTTTTTGGTTGTTCTTTTTGAACATTACCATTTAATTGGCATCATTTCCTAAAGAGGAAGGAGAATCTCAAAACACTCGTGGATCTGATGTTTTGAATAATCATTGGTGCCGGAAAAAGATTATGAAGGACAAACAGGATGGGCAAATATCATTTTAAATTCTTTGTGACAGAAACACACACCCATATATAGTTCATCATCTCCTTGTGAGCTGATACACCAGGAACAATGGTTCCTCCCTCATTTCTTCTACTAAAACTGTATTTTTATCATTAAAGCACAATCCCTCATCCCATTAGCATGTGAAATGTACAGAGCAGTCAGCTGACCTCGAGTCAATGCAATGCAGTGTAGTAAGAGACCAGGCCAGTGGAATTGAGCTGTGTTTGACTTGCCCTAAGAGTACAGGGGAAAAGATGACGACCCATCCTCTTCTGCAGCCCAGCGCCTGTTGGGCAGACATGGTTAACAGGATGCACTAAAAAATAAACATTTGCCTCTCAGAAGCTCATAAAAGTGTACTAGAAAAAAGTCTCTAACATTGGATCCACACAGACTGCAGCCATTTACTTTTGGAACGGATAGAACAGAGGACCCTTCACGGAGCAGTGGATAAATAGAAAGAAATAGCCACTTCACATCTTTCAGTGTCGTATTGAAAAATGAAAAAAAAGGCAACATATCATATTAGGAGTCCTTGTCACTGTCCACCCCTCCGTACATATCTGCGAGCTTTTTGAACCGAGGCCCCCAGTCACTAAGGTAATCGTAGTCTTGGTCCCCATCCGTGGTCACGGACTCCAGCGAGCTGAGCGAATCGGCCACTGAGCCGGCGCCCTCGTAGGCGTAGGTGGCCAGGGAGTCGTAGGGCGGGGCGGTGGGGTCCGTGTCATTCTCCTTTAACCTTTGGTTAATGAAATCTCGGACGTCGGTGTTATCACGGGCTGCTGGAGTCCGTCGGGGTAGGAAAAGGGCTTCGGGCACAATGTCCCTGCGCAATTTGCTGTCCTCTATGGCTTCGGGATTTCTCAGGGTGCCGATATCAAAGGCCTGGGTGTCCTCCTCTCCTCCTCCTTCGTCGTTGTAACTGACAATGTTGTCTCTGATGTCCTCTTTGGAAATGATCAAAGGTTCTTTTTTCCGCTGCCGCCTGAGAGCTGCGAACAACACCACTGTTACTGGAAGCAGAAACAAAACAGCAAGGGAAGGGAAAGTTAATTTGCCGCCCAATTAACATCAGGAAGAAACACAAAGTGAAGTTTTCAAAGTTCTCCACGAAACTACTCTTGTTTAAGGTTGCACTTGCCTCCGCACCTGATCAAATCAGGGCCCTCGCCCACTCCCTCAATGGAGTAGCTATATAATATTTGAAAGAAAGTTTTTAAGAATTTAACTAGAGGATAAAACACCTTCATGTTTTGTCAGTAGTTCCTTTTTGCTTTGAAATGGCAGACTAGTTTCAAGATAAGGGGAAAAAAATACTAATAAAAAAGCTCAACCACAGTGAGAGTACTGCAAAAAGAGTGAAAATTATGCTGAACACCTGAAATGCTCTGAAACTGCTTATAAGCACAAGGCTGGCACCTTCGGGGATGTGTTGAAGGGTTTGCATAACTCCACTTCTAAAATAACTTTGGCACTGATGTCTTCTTTTTTCTTTTTTTCCCCGAGAAAAGTGTAAAGTTAGTTTAAAGCCCAAAGTAGAGATGTGAATGTTTGCATACCTTTCTTACATATAAGTACAGATAATACCTGGAGAGACCCAGATACAATTCAGAAAGCCATTTTGGACTTCAAGATCAGCTAGTTTGAAGGGAAAAGGTAATAGTATGCGTGCCAGATTATTTGTGCTTAGGCTAAACAAAACAAACATATTTCTGTGGGAACTTAAAACAGAAAATCTTTCAGAGTTTCATGTTCTGGAAGTTTGTTGACCGGAATGTTTGTTCTTTTGATTTTTCCTAATTCAAATTAGAGGCAAAGCAAGAACTGTATTTAAATAGCTCCTGATGTTTCTTCACAGCTGGTTGGGAAGAACACAGCTGGCTACCTGTAAAGAGACACATCTACGAATGAACATATGGATGAGAAAATAAAAACATAGAGACAGCTTAGAGAGAAAACAGTCACCTGGGGCAGAAAATGCATTGTTAACCTGGGTTTGTCCAGGGGAGATTAGTACCAGTAATATCTCTTTACTCTTTCATCCATAACATGGTCCAGTTTTTATGCGCCATGAAAATTGAATTATCACAATAACAATTACAGAATAATGGCCTTTGGTAGAGGTGCATCTCTACCTATATAATAATGGATATATGCACACCCAGGTGTCTATATATTTAATATTTCAGATGTTAATGGTATTAATAATTGGTTACCTGTTGGGACAGTTCTATGTGCCAAGCACTGTGCTAAGTGCTTTACATACAGAATCTAATTGAATTATCATAATGAGCTTGACAAAGTAGGTACCACCATTATAACTCCATTTTACATAAGGAAATTGTGGTTTAGAGATGTGATGTGTGCAAATAATTGAAATCCAGGTCAGGCAGACTAAAAGGCTTGTACACTTAATTACCATGCTTTGAAGCATGTTTGGATTATAGACTATTTCACAAGGATATGCAGTTCTGCTGTTTTCAAGCATGTGGTTGTATAAATGTAAACATTCTCTTTTGCTGCCAGAGAGTATCCTGGTGCCTCATGTATTCCTTTCATTCATGGTACGTATTTTTTGTTTATTCAACAAGTATTTATTTATTGCCAACTCTGTGCCAGGTGGAGTTCTAGGCAGTATTAATGAAAAAAATTGATCAAGAGTCTTGTCTGAATAAGGTAGGCAGAGGTGGTGGTAGTGGGGGTAGTGGTGGATGGATGGAGACAGAAAAAAACAATGTGTATAATAAATAAGGAAATTATTAGAAGATGATAAGTGCAATATAAATAAGAAAACGTAAGGCAGAGTAAGGAGGATGGGAAGGACTTCTGTATATGTTTGAGGGGCTGCATATATTTCTGTGTGTGTTGGGGGGGAGAGTGCATCATTAAGGAAGTAACATTTGAGCAAATAGATGAGGAGTTACCCAGGGTGCTGTCTGGAGGAGAGGACAGAGCTAGGAGCAAGGCCATGGAGTGGGGTGTGTTTGGAGTGTGTGAGGTGTGGGGTTGGTGGGGAGAGAGGAGTAGGAAGGGCCACGTCAGGTGGGGCTGTGGATGCTCCACATGCCTTCGCTTTACCCTGGGGGTCCAAGTGGTTGGAAAATTGCAGGGTTTTGGGTGGAAAGATGCTCTTAATCTACCTTTTTGTAAAAAAAAGTTTTATTTGGTTATGCCAAGCCTTAGTTGCAGCATGTGGGATCTTCAGTCTTCGTTGTGGCATATGGTATCTTTAGTTGCGGTGTCTTTACTTGTGGCTTGCAAACTCTTAGTTGAGGCATGTGGGGTCTAGTTCCCTGACAAGGGATTGAACCTGGGTCCCCTGTATTGGGAACGTGGAGTCTTAGCCACTGGACCACCAAGGAAGTCCCTTGTGTCAAAGGAGATCTGTAAAAGTGGCTCAGTCATGTCCAACTCTTTGTGACCCCATGGACCATACAGTCCATGGAATTCTCCAGGCCAGAATACTGGAGTGGGCAGCCTTTTCCTTCTCCAGAGAATCTTCCCAACCCAGGGACTGAACCCAGGTCTCCTGCATTGCTGGTGGATTCTTTACCAGCTAAGCTACAAGGGAAGCTCAAGAATACTGGAGTGGGTAGCCTATCCCTTCTCCAGCTGATCATCCCAACGCAGGAATTGAATCGGGATTTCCTGCATTGCAGATGGATTCTTTACCAAATGAGCTAAGGGGAAGTCCCTTAATCTACCTTTTATGCTAGTTTCCAGTGTGACACAGATTTGCAAAACAGAGGGCTGTAAGTAAGGCCATTCTTTAGAACAGAGAATAGAATCAAGCTAACTGTCTATCAGAGAAATAAATTCTGACAGACAGAGGTTCATTCCACCATTTCAGGCAAGATAGCAGGCATTTATCACTTCCTAATTCTTCCCTAGCTTAAGTTGCCCGTATCTTGTCTTTTAGTCCTACGCACACCTGAAAGTGCAATTGTCGAGAAGACAGAGGGCATGTTCAGTAATTCAAAGGCATTTGTGCACTGCCTAATTCTCCTACTGCTACAATTGCCTGTCTTTTCTTCCTGGCCCAAGGCACATCTAACAGAATTTCTTGAGAGCATAATCATCTAAAAGGAAGGTCTTTTTTCCAAAGCTAACTTTTATAAACTGAAGGTATGACTTCTAAGCACTTGGAATAAAAACACTCTGAGAAACTAATATGCTGTCTTCCCAGTAACTGACCCTTTCCTTTTCTCTCCCCCCTTGAGGCCAGAGGACCGCAGTGAAATTTTGGGGCTGGAGTACTTGGACCAATTTGTGTTCAAATCCCATCATAAAACAAGAAGGTAGCAAGGTATCTGAGATGAGCAGACCTAGATTCAATTAAACAATCTGACCTTTCTAAGTCCGTTTCTTTCTCTGTAAAAGAGAAGCAATAACACAGTGCCCAATGCGAAAGTTATGCCAACTCGAAAGCACCAAAGAGGCACAAGATGTAGTTGTTTTTACTGTTGCTTTATTGACAAAAACAACAGATGCCACATGATCCACTTTCTTGATGGCAGATTTCCTCCTACGTCAATGCCACTTTCTTCCTCTTACAGGCTCCCAGATTTGTTCAGTCACCTCATATTTAGTTCAAGCTCTCTTTCAGTGTGGAAGTTGCACTGCATTCTATAAGCTTGTAAAGAAAGTAGGGTACAGTGTGGAAGCACCAGGGCTTGGGGGGCAAAAACCTGGGTTTGAAACTTGGTTCTATCACCTGTTAGCTGTGTGACTTAGCTTCACATCCTGGAACCTCAGCTTTCATATGTAAGATGCAGATAAATATAGACCAGATGGTTCTGAGGATTAAGTGAGAAAAACATTTGTAAACCCTCCTGTCCAGTGTCTAGCCTATGATGTGAGTCTAATAAAGGTTAGATCCCATTTTCTCCTTTTTAATTAGGTACAGAATTACAAAGAGACTAGACAAGATGTGGGAAACACGGAGGCAAATTAGGAGTAATGAGGAGACGGCAAATTCATTGGAGGAAGGAGATGAAAAAAGAGGTCATAGAGAGCTGGTTAGAAGGAAAATAAGAGGGTGGAGAAAGTGGGTAGATGATGAGAGAAGGGAAGTGTGACCTCTATGAGATGAAGACCAGCTCTTTCTCCATAGACCAGGGATCCATGGAATTCTATATGATACAGCCTCCAGGCTTAGCCCTTCTAAAAATACCCTCTTTTACCAGGGGGGATGGTGGGGGGAAGGGATAGTTAGGGAGTTTGGGATCGACGTGTACACACTGGTACATTTAAAATGGATAACCAACAAGGAACTGTATAACACAGGGAACTGTGCTCAATGTTATGTGGCAGCCTGAATGGGAGGGGATTTTGAGGGAGAATGGGTATGTGTAGAGCTCAATCCCTTTGCTGTTCCCCTAAAACTATCACAACATTGTTAATCAGTTATACCCCAATACAAAATAAAAATAAATAAATTTAAAAACCTCTTTTTTTTAAACCAAAAAAGAATATTCATATCTTTCTCTTGGAAAACAACATTTACAGACTCACACCATTAGAACACTGTTTTGTCTTTGCAAACTGTCAGTTTTTATTTATCCTCATATCTTAAAATACTTCCTCCAACTCTTAGTTGATGAAGAGAATCACAGTTCTGTAGCCAGGTTTCAAGGCTCTGTGATAATTAGCAGAGTCAACCTGGGATATGAAACTCTTGAGCAGGGATCCCTAGGCGTTCTCTTCTTGGAGAAATGGAAGTCTTCCTTTCCTCTTCTCAAAGTCACTACATTGCCATTAAAAAAAAAAGACTCCCTGGTCCGCCTCTGTGAAATCCAGGTTAACTCTGACTTACTTTCCCCTCCATGGTGTAGGCAAGTTTTACAAATTTTAACTTTTATTTTTTGAAGGGGTGCATTAGCTAATATTTGATCTCTTATTTCATAACAATCAAGGGACTTTTGAGCATTCCGAGCTCAACTTGTGTGCTTAATTAGTTGGTTGGGGATAAAAATTTTTCCGTCAAATCACTGTTAGACGTTTGATTACATTCATTTCTTTTAGATCCCAGATTTATTTCCTTAGTCACAGAAGTTATTTTTTGAGAGTCTGAGAAATAATAGACATTGTGTATGTGGTAATCAGAGAGCAATGCTAAGAAGGTAGTTATTCAAGTGGGTGGATCCAAGCAAGTTTGCTGAGTTCAAGAAAATTCACCACTATTTATTTTCCTGTATGAGAGAAAAAAAAGTCATTGCAGTTCTCTTTCTAGTTTCTCATTGATCTTTAAACTTTACCTTGATGGAAATGGCCTTCATCATATATACTCCACACCCAACAACTTTTGTTCTTTGAAAACTGAATGTTCGCCAGGTTACATATTAAATAACAAATGAAATGGAAAGGGTGTATTTATATTGCCCTCAAATCCCCCTGCAACTCATTCCCAGCCTGATAGACAAGAGATTCTTTTGGTGGAACGACTCCCTCAGTGGGGGAAGACATGGGCAAGTTTCACAACTGTTCATTCTCCAAAGCCATTTTTCAAGCAAAAACTAGTTCATGGGTGAACACACATAAGATTCCCAGCACATAACTCTACTCACCTAGATCAGGCTGTATGCCTTAATGGGGGAGGCGGATAAATCTAGAGAGCCACAGTAACAGTGTGTGCCCCTCAGCATGGGGAGATAGGATGCAGGGAGAAGCAGTTTACCTAGTAGGGTCACGATGCACAGAAGGATGGCAATCAGAGCCCCTGTGCTCAGTCCCGTGGGGTGGACGAGGGCCTCCGCATGGCAGGACTGCATGTTCCCTTGGTGGTCACATGCACAGACCCGGACAGTCACTGTCCCAGTGCTGCTTTGGACTGGGTAGTCGTTGTCTGATATGACCACAGGCAGGAGATAGGTGCTCATCTCGTGTCTGTTATAGCCATTTTTCCGAGTAAAGATTCCCGCCGTGTTGTCTGGAACCGGAAAGCAAAGTGGTGAATGGAAGCAGAAATCATGTTATATATGGGATCAATTCTGATGAGACTAGATAGATATAGATACAGACATAAATATATAGACAGACAGGCAGCTTGGGCTCATTTACCTTTGTTGTCTTGAATGGTAAAGTTTGAGCCACTGGCTGCTTCGGGGGCCAAAGAGAACGAGAATTGGTGCCCACTGTAAGGGTCATCCTTGTCAATGGCGCGTAGGGTCTGAATCAACTGAAATCAAAACCATAAAGCTGTTATCAAGTTTTACTAACTCAAAAGAGTTTCTTACAGCTTTGCAGTAAATTGCTTAACTCAATGATATCTAATTTTAATTTTACAATGATAGCCTCTAGAAAACTTACAATGAATCCACCCTAGGCAGAGAACTGATTGGCTGGAAATAGAGCAAGGGACAGCCCTACAACAGTATTTATTGCAGCAAATCTAAATTCATCTGTTGAAACCAGTAGTACCCTCTTCCTTGTGACAACCAGAAATGTCCCCAGATATTGCCAAATGTCCCTGGCGGGGGTGGGAGGGGTGGGGTGGGGGTGTGGGGCAAAATCACCTGGGTTGAGAAACATAGCCCTACAGTGATAACAAGCTTAAAATATCACAGCGATTTATGACAACATTGCAACTTAAGTAAAGGGAGGCACTCTTTGGACAGCTTGCTTAGAAATGCAAGCTTGGCATATACATAAGCAATTGACTTGCTAAAGAGCTAGTTTGAATATAAAACCCACAACTTCAGAGTCCCATTTTAACATGTATTTTAACAGTGCATTTCTATTTTGACAAACTAACATAATTTTTATATCACTGGCAGAAAAGACTGATTTCAGGTGGGGACAAATGTGTAAAACAGTAAAACATTCATGAATTTGTATTACTTGTACAGATGGGCAATGTAAATAAATGAAACTATGAATTATAGGCAATTGTAAAATATGTTCTAGCTAGTACTTTTCAGTATATATTGTAATTAAAAGTATCTGCTCACCAATAAAGATTTTTCCAATAATGCAATGACTGATATATTTTCATGAAAACTTAAGACTAATTTGGGATCAGCATCAGTCTGTGAGACTAACGAACTTCCTGTTTTTAAAAACTGTTTGTTCTCTTATGCAAGTTAAACATTCATCATGGTTCTTATTTATAGTATTAATTTTTTGGCATTTATTTCATAGATAATTCAAAACTTGCCTTCAGCTCTGTGTATCATCTGAATTATTAGAAGATCTAAATTTGTCTGAGTTAATTAATTTGCTTTCTTATGAAACTCACCTGATCTGCTTTTGCTTTTTCACAGACAAAGGTTTCATAGAATTCAGCAAATTCTGGGGGGTTGTCATTGACATCTAGGACTTTAATATATAGAGGTACTCGGCTGCTCTGCTTTGGATTATCTGCAAAATGCCCAAAAGAAAGGAACAGGCATTTATATGTTGATGGGCGATCCCATTTAGATGATGGTTACTCACTCCTTTCTCATTCATACATAGTTTCCCCAAGGCTCCTGTGAGTACCACAGTGAGTACCACAGTATCATCAGAGTCACAAAAAGGTAGAATTCGATTCTTTGGTACTTCTGGACGAGGATACACCTGAAGGAAATATATAGGGGACAAAGCTACCTTTATGTACAGTCAGTGCTGTGCTGTGCTTAGTCACTTAGTTGTATATGACTTTCTGTGACCCCATGGACTGGAGCCCACCAGGCTCGTCTGTCCAAGGGGATTCTCCAGGCAAGAGTATTGGAATGGGTTACCATGCCTTCCTCCAGGGGATCTTCCCAACCCAGGGACTGAATCCAGATCTCCCACATTGCAGGTGGATTCTTTACCATCTGAGCCCTCAGGGAAGCCCCAAAATACTGCAGTGGGTAGCCTATCCCTTCTTCAGGGGATCTTCCCGACCCAGGAATCGAACCGGATTCTCCTACATTGCAGGCAGATTCTTGGGCTACCAGGGAAGCCCATACAGTGCAATCATATAATAAATCCCAGATTAACAGAAAATAAAGAAGAGCTATCCAGAAAAGGAATTTTAGAGGCAGATTTTAAAGGAAGCCAGGGAAGTAGGCTTTTCTGTGGACAGAAGGAAAAAGGAATGGGATAATAATGATTGTGAATGGTCTTAGTTTTTTAGTTTGAGAGCTAGACATTGTGCTAAACACTTTGTTATATTATTTTATTTAATCCTTATAAACTTCTGAGATAGATATAATTATTGCCCCCATATTATAGATGAGGAAACTCATTATATTATAGATGAGGCATGGAGGAGTTAGGTAATTTGTTCACATTCACAGAGAAATTAATAATAAAGAGTGGATCCTAGATTCAAACTTGGGTCTGTCTGACCACAAAACTGAGGCTGTTCATCTCATATAATGAAAGAGCCTAATCAGTGTTTGAAGACCTGCAGTAAATGGAGTGTTTTTGCTGTCATCTCTGATAATCTCCTGGGAAGTATGGAAGATAGGTTCCTGTTCTAAGAATCAGGGGCTGGAGTCTCTCACCTCAGGTCTTTTCATTCATTCACTCATATGTCTATTTGTTTGTTCTCATCATAAATATTTAGTGAGCATCTAGTACTAGCTTGTGCCAGCCACTATTTGGGGTGCTGGGACACATTGGGACTATAACAAAGATCCTGCTTCCTGGAGCTTTGTTCTAAAGGAGGAAGGCAAACTGTAAACACATAAATATATAATGTGCCAGATGGCAAATGCTATGGAGAAATTAAACAGGTAAAAGGGACCGGAGAGAGACGGAGATGCAGCTTTGTGTGGGATGACGAGGACTGGCTTCTCTGATGAGATGCCATTTGCATAGAGACATGAATGAAGAGATGGGTTAAGCCATGTGAGTGTTTCTGGCTCTCGAGGTCAAGGAAATGGCAAGTACACTGGCCTGGAGTGAGAGAGAGCTGGTTTAATACAAGCTTGACTCTTAGCATAAAAGGTACTGAAAAAGTTTGGACAATAAGATTCTTAGGTTCCTTTGCATCTAAAATACTGCTCACATTATTCTTCCAAAGTCAGAGCTTCAAAGGTGAGTTTTAAAAGGCCTTTATCACTAGTATTTTCAAATATATCATAGAAACAGTAAACATTAAAAACAAATTTTTAAGTGCAAAGCTTAAAACACACTTAAGATGACTACCTCAGTAAAAAATAAAATTTCATGATGTTATAAAAATGACCCTTTTTAACTGGGAAATAATTTTGTAATTTTAACGCTTTAAGTGCGCTCTGTCATTTGTATCCACAGTAGTCCCTCCACATAAATTCTGAAGATCGAATTCTTACCTGACAAATGTATAATGAAAAATTCTTACCACTACACAGAAGCAATGCTTCATTTTGTCCACATTGGTTACTTATTATTCTACTCAATATCTTTCAGCCACTTCAAATTGCATGAGTTATACTGACAAAGAATATTACTGTATTAAACCATTTGATATGGACCATTTTACACTAGATACCTGAGCTAAAATCATTTGAACTTCTAAAAACAAAAGCTAAAAAATGAGCTATAACTAAGATGTCTATTTTTAAACATTTAAATGCTATCTTAAAAATCCTCTTTCTTTAATTTACTTAAGTCTACACATTGTGTATATATTACACAGGTTTCACTGTGTATAATTATTTGACGTATCCCTTTGGCAGTGTTTTTCTTTGCCTTACATTTAATGGAGACTGTGATAAAATTCATTCTAAATACTCTGTGGATTACTTGATGGTTAGTATTGCTCATTTGGTGTTCCATGGAAAAGTAAAAATTGATATCTCTTCTGTAACAGGGCTTCCCTGATAGCTCAGCTGGTAAAGAATCCGACTGCGATTCAGGAGATCCTGGTTCGATTCCTGGGTTGGGAAGATCCCCTGGAGAAGGGAAAGGTTACCCACTCCAGTATTCTGGCCTGGAGAATTCCATGGACTGTATAGTCCATGGGGTCACAAAGAGTCGGACACGACTGAGCAACTCAAAAAAAAAAAATTCTGTAACAATTTTGAAACAGACATTCTACAGAAAGCTAAGAGGTGAATAGCCAAAAGATTTCTATACTAAGTCCTCCTTGATAAACAAATATTAATTAATAAATATTGTGTTGGTATATATTAATTGATAAAGTGCAATGAAAGCTTATATATAGCAATTCTTTTTAAAAATGCACGTAGAGAGAGCTAACTGACAGAAGATTGACAAATATTTGTTGTCTAAATTCATCATTTTCTTTCTTCTCATATAATTATGTTGCTAAAATAATACTGGTTATGTTGCTGAAATTAAAAGAACTATTTCTAAGCAATGCCTACATTGTAGGTTATCCTTGATCCCCACTCCCCCACTACTGACACACACATACAGTGTCTAACCGGGAGCCCATTTCTTTCAGCAGCTTGTGTGACACTCTGATTTACAAGCATTTTGGAATCAAATCCAACATGTACCTAGACTGAGAGATGCATTCCCATTTTATTGTTCCCAAATTACAGAACTTCCACAGTTGCCTTTGCATTTATGATTGAACCAACAGGTGTTTGGAAGAAACATTTAGTACAAATCATTACAGAGCTCTCTCCTTCAATATGTATTGAGCAGGATCATCAATACGCAGTGACGAGTTCCAGCCAGGCTTCACTAGCCCTTGCTGAAATGCTCTCTGTGGACTGGGGATGGTAGAGGAAAAAGGGTGGACTCACTGATCTCTGTCGCTATCACTGTGATGTTGTGCCACAGCAGTGTTTCTCGGTCAAGAAGTTTCGATGTAAAGATTGAACCATTTCCAGAATCGATGTTGAATATTCTGTCCATATCTGTGTGTCGATCAACAGAATACCTGAAAATGCAGAGTAGAATTTAGGAAGGTTTTCTTTGTATTTGTTATTTTTACATCCTAAAACTATTCCAGAATATCGGTTACATGAAATTTTTTGTACCTTTAGCACATATTTGAAAATCTGTAACTTAACACTGATGCTTGAACTATGGTGTTGGAGAAGGCTCTTGAGAGTCCCTTGGAATGCAAGGAGATCAAACCAGTCCATCCTAAAGGAAATCAATCCTGAATATTCACTGGAAGGACTGATGCTGAAGCTGAAACTCCAATACTTTGGCCGCTGGATGCGAAGAACTGACTCATTGGAAAAGACCCTGATGCTGGGAAAGATTGAAGGCAGGAGGAAAAGGGGATGACAGAGGATGAGATGCTTGGATGGCATCACCAACTCAATGGACATGAATTTAAGCAAGCTCCGGGAGTTGGTGATGGACAGGGAAGCCTGGTGTGCTGCAGTCCATGGGATCGCAGAGCCAGACACAACTGAGTGACTGAACTGAACTGAACTGAACATTAAGGAAGATATTCTGAGAAATTACTGCTTTACAGTTGAGGTCTTAATAGAACCCACTAGACAAGTTGTATGATTTTTGAGTATCATCACCAAATTTTTTTAATGTAATTTGGATCAAGTTTATATACTAATTGTTATGTTTTAACTTTTTAGATCTTTAGAACTTTAACATGTGTGTGTGCATAAGTAGGATTATTGGCTATTTTTCTATTACTCATTTTTATTTTAAAAATCATTTTGTTGAAAAAGCAAAAGATGGTAAATGTGGCTGAGGTTAGTGAGGCTGGAGAGGGAGTTAGGAGATAGGCTTGGAAAGAGATTCACAGTTGGGACTGTAGAGGGATGGGCTGGCCATGGGAATGGGTTGGAGTTTATTTGAACTTGATGTAGATCTTCCAAAGGATTTTATGCAGAGGAGTGTCACTGTCCAACTCATGCTTAATAAAGATCACTGGCTGAATTAGAAGAATGGTTGGATGGTGATATTACAAATGATAGGCATGAAGAAGAGGATTTGGGGAAGATCAGTTTTGACATGCTGAGGCTGAGGTGCCTTAGGAAAGTCCAGGAAGCTCAAGATAAATAAACATTTGGACTGACAATCTGGATTTTCTAGTCAATTGTCTAAGAGGAGAAGAGGGAAAAATGCGAGGAACTGAGTTGCTTAAAGGACGAACAGGAACAGAGACCCACAGGGACTAGAACAGTGCCTAGAGCAGAGTAAGAATTTGATACATATTTAAAAAGGAGGGTTTGGAGAATTCAAGGAAAACCAAGAGGTGTTTTAGAAACCAAAAAAGGACAGTCTTCAACACTGAAATTCATGGAAGAGGAGTAGACTTTGAGAAATGCTATCTTCTTTATAAATTTATCACTAGCTTCTGGAATAGCCATAAGTAAGAGGAAAATATATAATACACCCTGTTTTATAGAGGATTCCTAAAGAGAAAACTCAGAAGAAAGTTGATATGTGAAGGCTATTAGGAACAAAAAAGTTGCCCGTTTCAGCTGCATTCTCAAAATGTACATCATGATAGGAGATTTTAAGATGTCAGCTCAGTAGAAATATATTTTAAGTAAATGTCTTACCTAGTCATACATGTGTGGAATTATTATGCATTAAAAAAAAATTTGTTACTAACTTGTAAATAGTGTACTATATTCTAAGATTCTATTTCAATTATTTTGTTTTAAAGTACTACTAGTGAATAATAATAAACAATATATGTTATCCTAATAAAATCTCTTTTCATCATCTAGCAGATGTCTGAAAAATAGATATTCAATTATTGTAGGGTATTTAAACCTGATTTTAAAGAGAATTAATGAAGTTCACAATGGATACATATATATCAAGCTGGAATTTTAGTTTCAGTTTATATAAATCTAGATTTATAAGATTATATAAATTATAAGATTATATAAATCTTATTATCAAAAGTATTGAAACAGATGAAAGAGCTATTGTTTTGTCGTTTATGTCATGAATCAGCATTTATTAAGAATTTAATCAATTGCAATGAACTTGTTTGATCACCTTTCTTCATTTTTAATTTGAAGATGACAAATATTTATAGGACATTATTACCAAAAAGGAAATCGCAGTATTCATAGCCTTTGTAAGGAATTTAATTATTTTCTACAAATATATATTTTTCTTTCATGAAAAATGTCAAGCTTAAGACATGCTGCTTATTGCTTTTATAAGCTCTAACAGTTATACACAGCAGAAATCTTTTCTTGTTCTGTCTCTTTCCTTCTTGCTATGGTTTTAAGTTTTACAAGTAATCATATTTTCCAATCAAACTTTGAAATAAAGGGTGAGGAAGTTTTAGTTGAAGGTGGCTTTTCATTTTATTTATTTACTTGCTTAATTTTTTTGGCCAGGCATGTGGCATGTAAGATCTTAGTTCCCCAACCAGGGATCAAACCCATGACCCCTGCAGTAGAAGTATAGAGTCTTAACCATTGAACTGCCAGGGAAGTCCTAAAGGTGGCTTTTGATTTTAAAGAGAGAGGACTATTTAGGAAATATCATAATTCTGTATTATTTTCTTTCCTTAATTGGGGGACTTAAAAATCATTAGAAGACCTAAAATGTCTACGTTGTTTAGGAAAGTGACTCACTTGAGTCACACAAAGCCTCATTTGTTTGTTGTTTTTCTTTCCAAAGTAATTTCTACTTATATTCAGAAATTTACTGTCAGTCATATTAATTGTCATAATAACTGGTAAGGAAAAAGGTAATCAATTCTTCATGATTAGAGTGGATCATTCTGCTAGGTACCTCCTTTTTTCCCCTCGAACTTTATTGTATTCTGTGATTCAATAATTTGTCTTATGTATCCTGAAGGGGGCTTTGTGGGTCAGGAAAAGATGATGTATTTGCATGTAAAATTTTCAGAATAAGTATTCAGAGTGACATTTTATGACTTCCATGTAAATCAAAGGACACGTGATATAAAGTTGTTGAAAGGAAATTATTTTATGTGACTAAAGAAGTAAAGCGGAGAAGGCAATGGCACCCCACTCCAGTACTCTTGCCTGGAAAATCCCATGGGCAGAGGAGCCTGGTAGGCTGCAGTCCATGGGGTTGCGAAGAGTCCCTGGAAAATCCCATGGACAGAGGAGCCTGGTAGGCTGCAGTCCGTGGGGTTGCAAAGAGTCGGATACGACTGAGCAACTTCACTTTCACTTTTCACTTTAATGCATTGGAGAAGGAAATGGCAACCCACTCTAGTGTTCTTGCCTGGAGAATCTGAGGGACGGGGGAGCCTGGTGGGCTGCCGTCCATTGGGTCACACAGAGTCGGACACGACTGAAGCGATTTAGCAGCAGCAGCAAAGAAGTAAAGATTTGTGCTAAAATAATGATAAATTAACATTTGGGAAAGAATTCTCTAGTATTAATTATACTTAAGATGGCATCTAACACTTAATTGTTCCATATTTATGTCTTGAATAACCAAAAACTATATATGGTTGTACTTTCTGAATATAAGAATCAGTTATAATTCTCCTATATAAGAAACCACTGGAACATACATCTATGTACCAATGTATCTATATATATTTTTATCTTTCAATCTATGTCCCTACATGAAATCCATATGTACCAAAGAAAGACTGGCAGAAAAAATCTTAAAATTAGTTGACAGCCAACCTAACTTCTGACAAGCTAACTACTTCCTATAATGAAACAAATACAATGGGTAAAAGTGGTATGTGGTGTAAAAGTAAAACAGATACAAAAATGCAGCCTAAATTCCCAGAAGACATTATCTCTTTCATTAAAAATATTTTGACTGATCAAAGAGGTAATCAAAGTTCGTATTTATAAACTTCCAGCATTAGCCCATTTAAATTGGTCTTGATATTGACTTACTAAGATTGTTTTCTTATGCAGCACACAAACTTTGAGTAAAAGCACGTTGTGAAAGTACTCAAGGTTATTCCTGTTGTGTAAGCAAAGGCCATTGTTTAAGTTCCTTGTTGCATGTGTGCTGCGTGCTGCGTACTAGGTTGCTTCACTTGTGTCCCACTCTTTGAGACCCCATGGACTGTAGCCCTCCGGGCTCCTCTGTTCATGGGATTCTCAAGGCAAGAATACTGGAGTGGGTTGCCATGCCTCCTCCAGGAGATCTTCTGACCCAGTGATCGAACCCATGTCTGGTATGTCTCCTGCATTGGCAGGTGGGTTCTTTACCACTAGCATTCCCCGAGAAGCCCATTTTCCTTATTAATAATGTTAAATGTATATGGAGGAGCCCTTGACCCATGAGCTCTCATGTGGCTACTCTGGGTTGCCCATCATGCAATCCAAGGAGATATTCCAGTAGAATGATAAAACAAGAAAGTCTCTTTTCCCAAATATTTAAAATTATTCTCTGAAAATAAGCCAGGCATTTCTGTGTTTTAGTTGTGGGACTTGCCATGAGATTTCATTTGAACAAAGGGCTCAGTGGCTGAAAAGTTAGGAAACAACTGCCTTAGAACCTCAAAGTCTTTCATCTGCAAAAAAAATATTCTTCACACAACAACCAATGCGATCCATTTAGACAGTAGTTTTGGATTAGTTAAGTCTGCTCAAAGCTTGCCAGTGGCTTCTTACCTCAATCAGAATAAAATACAGTGGTTACTGCTGCTACTGCGGCTGCTAAGTCACTTCAGTCGTGTCCGACTCTGTGCAACCCCATAGATGGCAGCACAGCAGGCTCCCCCGTCCCTGGGATTCTCCAGGCAAGAACACTGGAGTGGGTTGCCATTTCCTTCTCCAATGCATGAAAGTGAAAAGTGAAAGTGAAGTTGCTCAGTCGTGTCCGACTCTTCGGGACCCCATGGACTGTAGCCTACCAGGCTCCTCCATCCATGGGATTTTCCAGGCAAGAGTACTGGAGTGGGTTGCCATTTCCTTCTAGGGCCCACAAATCCCAGTAGGACCTGCCTCGCTCACCACCTACCGAACCTCTGTTGTCTGATACCTGATACCGTAATTTCTCTTCATCTGCGACTGCTCTCAGCTTGGCCGGCCTCTCCTCCCATATGCCCGGCAAGCTCTGATATCAGATCCTCCCCTTGCTTTTCCCTCTTCTTGGCACCTTCTTCCCCAAGATATTAGTGTGGTTCATCCCTTCCTTTCATTCAAAGCTTTACTCAAATGATTTCCAGCAAGGCCAGGCCTGACTGCACTAAGATAGTATCCAGATGCCCTTTGTGTTCTTTCTTTCTTTTGGCCATGCCACACAGCATGGGGGATCTTAGTTCCCTGACCAGGGATTGAACCCAAGCCCACTGCATTGGAAGCATGGAGTCTTAACCACTGGACTGCCAGGGAAATCCCACCCTTTGTTTTCTCTGTCTTATTTTGCTGCTTACACTTTAGTGTCACCTGACATATCACAGGGCTTCCCTGGTGGCTCAAACAGTAAAAAATCTGCCTGCAATTCAGGAGACCCAGGTTCAGTCCCTGGGTTGGGAAGATACCCTGGAGAAGGGGATGGCAACCCACTCCAGTATTCTTGCCTGGAGAATTCTATAGACAGAGGAGCCTGACAGGCTACAGTTGGACATGACTGAGCAACTAACATTGTCACATATTTATTGTTTGCTTATTTCTGTCTTCCCCAGTTAGAATGCAAGCTCCCTGCAATCAGGACTGGGTACTATTCTCACTCATATCCCTAGTGCCTGGAACAAGCCTGACACATGGCAAGTGCCCTGAGCAGAAATTTTTGGACTCACTGGCACAACTTCTCAGCCTGCTTACTTTCTTCACGGGGAATAATAGACACAATATTATTCTGGTTTAGCTCTTTCCTCAGCGAGTCAACTAAGCTATGGGTAAAGGCTTGAAGCTGTGGATTCCAGTGCTTTTGTGATAAGATTCTAGCATACTTAAGCAATGATGGTCTCAAAGAGCCATGAGGCCTTCTTACAATGTAATTTACAGTGAAGATGTACAGGGAAAATAGAGCTTTGCTTACTTGGTATATATTTGGACTCAACTCTATTAATTTCCCCATGATTTCCCAGACATATATCATGAAACTGTGCTTGTTTTTATCCATGTCTGCAAAAGGAAAAAAATTACGCATCCAAATGGAGCATAATTCTGCCTGTAAGTGTTATATGGTAGGTTCTTCCACACTGGAAAAACAGACTTTCAAGCCTAGTGCCTTTTTTGTTAAAAGTGCTTCCTCCACCAACTTTGACAAATCTAAGACCTGAGAAGAAATCCCAGCCCATTCAACTGCATTACCTTGTACCACTCCCATATAAGCAATAAACTCCTTACAGCTCATTTTATGCCTTCCTCCCAAATTAAAAATATAATTTTGGGGGCTGACTGAAGGCATACGGATCTTAGTTCCCCAACCAGAGATCGAACCCATTCCCTCTGCAGTGGGAGGGCAGAATCTTAGCCACTGAACCACCAGGGCAATCCCCAAATGTTGAGTTTTTAAGGTTTATTTAGTTGCTAAAATAATATTTTATATTGTGCAAGAAGTGTAAAGGTAGTAAAAGTACTTTAAAGTAGTTTTTAAAGGAAGATACAACTAATTGGAAAAAAGGATTCATCCTTTCCAATTTGCAAGTGAATATTTGAATTTAAATCAACAAACTTATGGAAGAGACATGTCACAGAAGCGTGCTTACTTGACAGGGTTCCTGGCAGCATCTGGGTCTTGGGCTGTGACCGAGCCTATTGTCGTATTTATCTGAGCGTCTTCTCTTATTTGCAGGATGTAGGCCAGTTTGCTGAAAACAGGCGGCTCATCTACATCTTCCACCATAATTCTCACCGTGGCTGAATCTTTGAATGGACCCAGGTAGAGAAAGCGGGGTTCAACATGAGGATTGGAGGCTTCCACTTTGAGGGTATACACTTTCTTCTTTTCAAAGTCCAAGAGCTTGTGGGAAGTGAGGGGAGGAAGAAATGACATGTTTAAAGCAGTCAAGACACAGAAAGTCAAGACATGAGCCATTTTTAATGCAAACCACTGATAAATGAATGTGATCATATTGCTTTGAGACATTACTACACAGCATAATGTTGGGAAAAGACATGGGAGTTCAGATGCCACCAATCCTGATGAAATTGTGGGCAGAAATCATGCACCAGGAATGAAAGTTTATGATGGGCAGGAGAGGGCACCTAGAAGCAGGAGAGAACCTAAAGAGGCCCCTTTTATAAAAGTCCTTATATCTGACTATCAGAAGCCACACCAGGGGCAGGTTGGCAAATACGTAGAAGAGTATTCTGTGTCAGATGTTATCACATTTGGCTTTAACTGAACAGTCACTGAGTGTTTAAAATTTGTCAAAGAACTTTCGTGGTGGTCCAGTGGTTAAGACTGTGCTTCCAATGTAGGGGCATGTGTTCGATCCCTGGTGGAGGAACTAAGATCAGAGCTAGGATGGAGAGCTGCTGGTTTGCAGCCTAATTTTCTATTCCTTGTTTAGATAAAATAGATTAAAAAAAATTTTTTTTTTTGGCATGAGGTGTTAAAATATTCCAAGTGATATCCAGATAAGGGCATCTGGCTAATTACTTGCCAAAGAAAGCAATGATCATTGTTTTCAGAGGTCTGTAGGAGAAGTTATCTCTGCTTCTGGAGACATAGTGAACCCAAATGCTTATTGCTGACTTTTAGTTTTAGATGATAATATGACAAGGCTCACTAGAAACACAATTAATCAAGATGTTAGTGAATGTGATTTAGTCGGCTAGGCAAAATTTCAGCATGAATCTGATAAGGCACCAAGAAAATTAAAAAGGTTAATGCACACTAATGGGCTTCCTAATTATATTATAGTATAAAACATTGATCTGAATGTCACTGAAACATGTTTTATTGTGTTCCCAGATATTAAGACATACAATCCAAAGCTTAAGAGGAAAATTTTTCTTCTTGTTTACATCCACCTATGCTTATATTTACCAGCAAATAAAACATTACACCAAAGGAGAGAGAAAATATGACACAATACACAACAAAAGTGAACTCATTAAACACAGTAACCAAAATTAATATTATTTTTAGCTTTGAAGCACACAGTTTATTGATTTTTAATTTTTTTTTTTGATTTTTAATTTTTGCCACTTTTTTGTGTACTGCTCCATGACAGTTTTGCGGGTAAATAAGTACATAGGGGACAAATAAGAATTCAGAACATAAAGTTTTCGTGTGCATGTTCCAAAGTAGTGATTACATAGGAGAAAAATAGGAATTCAGAATACAAAATCTTAATTATTGCATTTCAAAAAGTAGCTAAAGAGCTTGCGGGAAATTTTGTTACTTTATTTCTGTGGTCTTTCTATAGCTTCTCTCTTTAATTCAAACCATCTCTGTCACTGCTTGTCTTACTCCTTTCCTTCAAAGCATGTAGTGGAATTTGTAGTTCTATGTGTTTCTTTGTTCATTTGCTTTCTTGTCCCTAAGAGCAGTTCTCTGAGAGCAGAGACCATCTTGTTGAATGTACTATTGCATCTCCAACATTCAAATGGTGTCTGTTTTAAAATTTATTCTTCAGTTATACTATTTATTCATGTATTTTTATGTGTTTCATTTGTTTATGCTATTTACTTAGGAACTTTTAAATACAAATTTATTAAAAAGTATAGAATTAATGAATGCATAAGATTATTGAGAACTCCTGAAAGCCAACCAAAGAACTCTTACTGTAATTAGACTAGGTCTTTAAAAAAAATTGGGCAGCCTAGTGATGCTAGTGGTAAAGAACCCATCAGTCAACGCAGGTGATGTAAGAGACACGGATTCAGTCAGTGGGTTGGGAAGATTCCCTTGAGATGGGAATGGCAACCTACTCCAGTATTCTTGCCTGGAAAATCCCATGGACAGAGGAGCCTGGTGGGCTACAGTCCACGGGGTCACAAAGAGTAGGACACGACTGAAGCATCTTAGCATGTGTGCAATGCAGGCAACACTCTTACTCTTAAAAAAAATTAATAAGCAAGACTTGAGAGGAATGTTCATGTGAGATGTAATTGCCCCCAGTTACTTGGGGACCAGAGAAAAATAAATGCTTTCATTTGCATAGTATTTTAAAAAAATACATTACCTTTTTGACGGTTATAATCCCTTCCTGAGTTTCCTGATCAGTGATGACATCAAACATGTCCAGCCCCTCTCCCTCTGTAATGCTGTACTCGATTTCAGCATTTTCTCCCACGTCGGCATCGCTGGCTTTGATCCTGCCAATTGGTGTGCCCGGTGGAGAAGATTCAGGAGTTTTAAACTGATATGTACCTATTAATTACCAGACAGATAAAGTCAAACACAGACTAATTATGCCTCATCATAATAAAAACAAAACCCACTTTCTAGCAGTTTGTTCAGATAGTACCATGGATGCAGGCAGATTTGTGCTTTCCTTAAAATCATTAATGGTGCCCTTGTCTCTTTAATGTTTTTACTTTCATGGTTGTTAAGAATATTTCTTCTATTTCATGACTTGTCTCTTGGCAAAGGGAAAACACTTCTTGTCCTGTAAGTAGGCTTCCAAGTTTATGGTGTGATTGTGAGAAAGCCTGAACTGTTAGAGGAGGCTGCAGTAATCTAGCAGAAAGAATAAAAAAGAATTTAACCTGAACTGAGACTTTAAGCCAGTTACTAGGTATTCTTTGAGAATTCTTTCTGTCATTGCTAATAGTAACTGAAGGTGAAAACAAATTATAGCACTTCAGAGAATGTATCCAAGTAGAGATGAGATTCCTTCACTCATATGTGGAGCTGGTTTAGTTGCACTTAAGGATATAGATAAATACATTGAGGAATAAAGCTCTGAAAACTTTTCTAGGTTTGACTGATTTTTTTTCCTTTAAATATTAGTGTCCTTTTTATACATGGACCGCTCCCATTCTTGTATTTATACTACTGATTAAAAACTTTATTATATAGACATATACTTTTCTTATGTCTTCATGTTGGAAAATTAGTCAAAGGAGACTACTTGTGAGTTTCAGTTCAAGTATGCCAGGCTAGCAGGTCCTTAGCACCACCCTCCACCCCAAAATAGCAAAACAAAAGTTATCCTACTCTCACACATTACATTTTACCCACCATTTACACAAATTGCCTTGGAAAGAAAATTTACACTATGACACTACTAAAGTGTGAAAGTCGCTCAGTCGTTTCGACTCTTTGTGACCCCATGGACTATACAGTCCATGGAATTCTCCAGGCCAGAATACTGGAGTGGGTAGCTTTTCCCTTCTCCAGAGGATCTTCCCAACCCAGGGATCAAAACCAGGTCTCCCACATTGCAAGCAGATTCTTTACCAACTGAGCTATCAGGGAAGCCCACTAAAGTATAATACTTTAATAATATTTAATTCACTAAGTATTGAGCTCATTCTTGATAAGATGATAGAAGAGGCCAGTTTTATCATGAGGGAAGTGGAAGTGTACTCGGGTGCCTCCAATCTCTTCCTGTAGTCTCCTATCCCTCACCTTGGGACATTATGCAGAAAGGAGCACAGTTTATTCTCGGAGAGAGTGCAGAGGGGGAAGTCCCCTGGTAACAAGCTTTGGGTAAATCCTCCTGCTCGCCTTCTCCAAGCCATCCCCACATAGAAAAGAGGTTTTGGGAGAAAGTGTTGGTGATCTTGATTTTTTCATGTCAGGCTCCTGAATGGATGTTTTAGGGTTCATAAAAACTTTCTTCTGCCCATTAAATCAGAAATCAGTTAGCTATTCTGTTTTTGCAGTTAGCTAAAAGGAGATCCAACCAGTCCATTCTAAAGGAGATCAGTCCTGGGTGTTCTTTGGAAGGAATGATGCTAAAGCTGAAACTCCAGTACTTTGGCCACCTCATGCAAAGAGTTGACTCATTGGAAAAGACTCTGATGCTGGGAGGGATTGGGGGCAGGAGGAGAAGGGGATGACAGAGGATGAGATGGCTGGATGGCATCACTGACTTTATGGACGTGAGTTTGAGTGAACTCCGGGAGTTGGTGATGGACAGGGAGGCCTGGCGTGCTGCAATTCATGGGGTTACAAAGAGTCAGACATGACTGAGTGACTGAACTGAACTGAACTATGATTAAATACTTGAAAAAAGTAGATGGTATGGAGATTCCTTAAAAAACTAGGAATAAAACCACCATATGACCCAGCAATCCCATTTGTAGGCATATACCCCAGGGAAACCAAAATTGAAATAGACACGTGTATCCCATTGTTCATTGCAGTACTATTTACAACAGCTAGAACATGGAAGCAACCTAGATGTCCATTGACAGATGAATGCATAAAGAAGCTGTGGTACATATACACAATGGAGTATTACTCAGCCATAAAAAGGAACACATTTGAGTCAGTTCTAATGAGGTGGATGAACCTAAAACCTGTTATACAGAGTGAAGTAAGTCAGAAAGAGGAAGATAAAGATCATATTCTAACACATATATATAGAATCTAGAAAAATGGTACTGAAGAATTTTATTTACAGGGCAGCAATGGAGAAACAGACATAGAAAATTGACTTATGGACATGGGGAGAAGGGAGGAGAGGGTGAGATGTATGGCAAGAGTAACATGGAAACTCACATTACCATATATAAAATAGATAGCCAATGGGAATTTGCTGTATGACTCAGGAAACTCAAACAGGGGTTCTGTATCGATGTAGAGGGGTGGGATGGGGAGGAAGATGGTAGGGAGATTCAAAAGGGAGGGGATATATGTATATCTATGACTGATTCATGTTGAGGTTTGATAGAAAACAAAATTCTGTAAAGCAATTATCCTTCAATAAAAAATAATTTTTTTTTAAAAAAGTAAAGAAAATATAAGTATTTCTTGTTGATCCATGTGTATCTCCATTATAAGAGAAGCTCTTAATCAGTTGACTGGCTTTAAAAAAATGGCCACATTTGAGTAAGTAGGTTTTGTACATAATGATGGGCAACTATTTTCTCCTAGAAGAACGGATTCAGGTATTACATAGTTTTCTCCAGTGGCTCAGACAGTAAAGAATCTGCCTGCAATGCAGGAGACCTGGATTCGATCCCTGGGTTGGGAAGATCCCCTGGAGAAGGGAAGAGTACCCACTCCAGTATTCTGGACTGGAGAATTCCATGGACTGTGTAGTCCATGGGGTTGCAAAGATTCGGACATGACTTTGACTTATGGTCAGAAAGGAATTTTGATGTTGGAAGAAAAATGACATGAAAACCAGTACCTCCTGAGGTCTATAAGTGAAAAGGTCAAGTGTATTGCTTTAAGAGTGGGCACTTATCTTCCTTCATCTTCCGTCTTATCTAATCATGATTGTTAAAAATTTTAGAAATGACTTTCGGTAACTCAGTTAACCATCATGTGGAAAACTATTTATGAGCACAAATGGTTTAAGTACATAGTTATTTCTACAGTTTTATTTTTAGAAACAGTAAAATGATAAATCCTCCCCTTGCAAAGACTTAAAGGAGATTATATGCCTGATTAAATTCACAAAATATACAGTCGATTTCTTCCTAACAAATAGCAGCATGCTTGTAAACATATGTTCTGCACAAGCATATTTATGTCTGTAGTAGTCTTATTAATAAAGAAAAATAAAACAATGATATTGCTTTTATAATAACAGACATATCAGACAACTGCTCAGTTAATTACTGATAAACGTTTACATCTACTGAGCATTAGTACTGTCAGCTCATTGTTAATAAATGTGCCAGTTCTTACTAAGTTCACTAACTTTGGCAATTAATAACAATAAAGAAAAAATAAATATCATTCTTAAAGTTACAGTTTTACAAAAGTTCCCTGAAGAAAGTCATTCAATCAAATGTTCCTACTCTGGGGAAACCGAGGAGGGTTGTCATTGACGTCAGTCAGCGTGATGTTCACCGTGGTAGTCCCAGATAATCCTCCCATCTGGCCGCCCATATCCTTGGCTTGAATCACCACTTGGTACTGCTCCCTGTTTTCTCGATCCATGTTGAGCAAGGCTGTCTTGATGATACCTGTGGGTATGAAATTCAGAAATGGAAAGGGATGTAGTAAAAATACTTTCCAAAATTATTTATTTATGCAAACAAACATAGATTGTCACCCACAATGTGCCTAACACTATGCAGATATCATGGATGACCATAAAGATGATTGATTATAGATGACCTTTGTACTGAAGGCAATTAAAACCACATAGGGGAGGTAGATACATTAAAACCTACACGCACACACACTCATTCACCTATGATGGAAGAAGAATGAAAATGAATGTAAATCACATCCTTCAGTAATGTAGACCGTAAGTTGTATAACTGTTAAGTGTGATAAGATGACACAGCAAAACATAACTTGGCATGTGGCACAGTGGTATACTACTATGCCACAGTAGAATAAAAGACAATTAGGTGTATTATGAGGAAATTGTTAAGAAAGTCATGTATACTTGAAAAGACTTCCCTAATGGCTAGGCAGGTAAAGAATCTGCCTGCTGATGCATAAGACGTGGGTTTGATCCCTGGATGGGTAGACCCACTGGAAAAGGAAACAGCAACTCACTCCAGTATTCTTGCCTGGGAAATTCCAAGGACTGGGGAGTCTGGCGGGCTGCAGTCCATCGGGTCAAGAAGAGCTGGGCTTGACTGAGCATGCATATGTATGTGTGTATACTACCACTGACTCTTGAGTTTCACTTTACTGATTGGAATTGACTGATGCCTCTTCAAATATACCCACCATAATGAATGTTCTGAGGATCTTCTAAACCACAGAACTATGGTCTTATGAAAACAGTATTGGTTCTCTTATAATAATCATCTTGTATGATCCTAGAGTATCTTTTCCCTAAAGCTGAGGTAAACTTTAGTTCAACAGGTCCTAGCAGTGACCAACACTCTTCAGCTAGATAAAAACTATCTCTATTGTTAGGTAGTTACAAAATAATTAGTTTAAAGAACTTCTAAAATTTCATCTACTTTCTGTGTAAGGCTTAGGTTTAAATTAACCACATTCTTTCAAAAATCACTGAAGTCTTAATAACCTTCTCTGGTGGCACATTCCAATGCTTAATGACTAATGAGACTGAAAATATCTTTCTTTATTTTTAACAGAATACCTCAGACAACAGGTCAATCTTTTTCCTATGGTGCTGGCTCCAGTGAAAGTGAAACTGCTTTCTATTCTCCAAATAATATTACTTCTCTATTTAAATACCGGAGATCACCTTAGCCTTTTGTCCTTTAGGTTGAATAATTCTAATTTTTCATCCTCATTGTCTCTAAACTCAACATTTTCTTTCTCCTTGGGATTCTTTCCAAGTTCATTGCACCTCTTACATTGGTTTCCAACTAGATATAGTAACTTAGAAAGGTTTTGACATCCAAACAATAACGGAAGCTTGAAAATCGTGTAAAAGGAACTTGACTCTTAACACGATAGCAAAAATACACGTGGAATTTACTATACAGTACAAGTTCAGTTCAGTTCAGTTGCTTGGTCGTGACTGACTCTTTGTGACCCCATGGACTGCAGCACGCCAGGCCACCCATGTCCATCACCAACTCCTGGAGCTTACTCAAACTCACGTCCATCAAGTCAGTGATGCCATCCAGCCATCTCATCCTCTGCCATCCCCTTCTCCTCCCACCTTCAATCTTTCCCAGCATCAGAGTCTTTTCCAATGAGTCAGTTCTTCACATCAAGTGGCCAAAGTATTGGAGTTTCAGCTTCAGCATCAGTCCTTCCAATGAATATTCAGGGCTGATTTCCTTTAGGATTGACTGGTTGGCTCTCCTTGCAGTCCAAGAGACTCTCAAGAGTCTTCTCCAACACCACAGTTCAAAAGCATCAATTCTTCAGCACTCAGCTTTTGTTATAGTCTAACTCTCACATCCATACATAACTACTGGAAAAACCATAGCTTTGACTAGATGGACCTTTGATGGCAAAGTAATGTCTCTGCTTTTTAATATGCTGTCTAAGTTGGTCATAGCTTTTCTTCCAAGGAGCAAGCATCTTTTAATTTCATGGCTATAGTCACCATTTGCAGTGATTTTGGAGCCCAAGAATATAAAGTCTGTCACTGTTTCTGTTATTTCCCCATCTATTTGCCATGAAGTGACAGGACCGGATGCCATGATCTTGGTTTTCTGAATGTTGAGTTTTAAGCCAGTGTATATATTGTATATATTAAAACACAATTCATCATAGATAGTATGCTACTTTGTGGAGAAAGTGCAGAAAACTAAGATGTGGAAAAAAGAGTTAAGGCAATCCATTTTTTTTTTAGGGCAGTATCAGTTAAGATAAGCTAGACAATGTGACAACCAACAAAGTAAAATCTCAGTGGCTTAACAAAACTAAAGTGCTCTGAGTAGGCCAGAAAGAAAATCTGCTCATGATAACCTTTAGACATTCAGGCTGAAGACTCACTTGATACTGGTTTCCATCCATGATCACTGTGGCAAGTGGGAGGGAAAATGGTGGATTATGCAGCAGGTCTACAAATTTTGCTTGGAAATGACTCATATGACTACCACATTTTATTGCCCCAAATAAATCACATGGCTACATCTAGCTTTCTTGTAAGGTAGAGAGATGCAATCCTACTAAGTAACTAGAAAAAGAAGAATCAGAATATGTGCAAACAACCATCTTGGCTATCAAAAGGGGTTGGCCTTTTAGTTTTATCTCAAACTGGAGGAAATAGTAAGGTAATGTGTAATTTTTCCAAATCTCCCTTATATAAACACAGTATATGAAAGATCCATTGTCAGATTTCTTGATTAAAATGATCTGGATGTCATGTTTACAAATATGTCACTGGTGCTTGGAGATGAATCTAAGAAAATTCAATCACACTGATTGTTTTTATTAAAAGTTGCTAGCTCAGCTGAGCATGTCAATTAAAATTACATATCTTAAAAAGAAGATGCAAGAGGAATTCTAACCTGTTTCTGATTCAACTGAAAAATAGGGCTGCCCCTGTAGGATGCTATAGACAACTTTAGCACTGTTCCCGTAGGTTGGATCATCAGCATCAGTTGCAGTGACTTGGACAACAAATGTGCCTGTAATGAAAGAAACATGAATTGAAAATAAATGAAGGGTTCATTATGGATCCTCAATACCCACACATTAGGAAAAAGCACAATCATACTTCTATACCAAACTATCATGGCCAGGGAGTGGAGAACCACAATAGGATGCTAGGCTAAAAAACCTTGGATTTCTTATTCTGAAGGAATGTGAGCAACATTCATAAATATTGAAAGGATTAAATTGGGCTTCCTAGGTGACTCAGTGGTAAAGAATCCACCTGCAATTCAGGAGACATAGGTTCGATATCTGGGTTGGGATCATTCCTCAGAGAAGGAAATGGCAACCCACTCCAGTATTCTTGCCTAGGAAATCCCATGGACAGAGAAGACTGGCAGGCTACACTTCATGGGGCTGCAAAAGAATTGGGTATGGTTGCTCAGCTGGTAAAGAATCTTCTTGCAATGCAGGAAACCTGGGTTTGATCCTTGGGTTGGGACGATCCCTTGGAGAAGGGAATGGCTACCCATCTGCTGTATTCTTGCCTGGAGAATTCCCATGAACAGAAGAGCCTGGTGGGCTACAGTCCATGAGATCGCAAAGAGTCAGACATGACTGAGCGAGATTCATTTCCCATTGGTGACTAAAAACAACAAGGATTAAATTAAAGGGGAGCATGGGAAGGATCATGACTTTGGGTGGAACTGATTCCAATCCATCTCCAAGGGTGAGATTTGATTGGGTTTTTGCTACAGTGATTCTTTCAAGTTGTCTAGGCCTAAATCTATTGGCATCTTGTACTACTTTCTCTACAAGGATTAGTTTAGGTATTGTTCAGTTGGAGGGCCATTTGTGATTTTGCTGAAAATTTGTTGTGTCATAGGTGCTTTTGCTCCCTGAATGTAACGTGCTGATGTGGAGCCTGAAAATGCAGCAGCTATTTTGTGATCTTGGCAATGCCAGTCTGAGGCAAAGCTGAATAGGACAAAATTACAGAGAAATAGCTAGAATCCAAATCAAACTATGTTCAAAGTCCACTTTGCTTTTAGACTTAATGTGACCAATAAACACTTTCATTGTTTAAAGCAATTTGAACTGGGTTTTCTGTTACTTATAAATAAAAGCATCTAGGTGATAAATCTATTTGATAGAATATAAGATGTTGAACGACCTTCTCTTGAACCTTAAGAGAAGTAGTTTTGGATTAAGTAAAGAATTAATTGGAATAGTGGAGAATACACATCCTGAATTTATAATCCCCAAAGATGATTATAATTAAATGTACAAATTAAGCTATGTTGTTTCAGATTGGCATTCTTATTGTAGAGACCATACTTAATAATAACCTTCAAAGTACCCCTAATCCCCATGAAATTCCATGCAAATTTTTGTGTGTATGCCTAGATGGATATGACACAGTGGAGAAATGCCATAGATTTTACCTGATTCTGAAAGGGGTCTGTGACTTCCTAAAAAGGTAAGACCCTCTGAGTAACATCATTTTATGGATGATTTTTGGTATTCATATTAGACAGAGTAAACATACTGATAGAATTCTCCTGTCCACGAACAGGGTAGGGAAGTCACAGTTAGGGAATACTGGAATTTTCACCCTACTTTTATAATATCTAACCAATTCTATTTATTGAACTAATACACTATACTGTCTTAGGGAGGCACACTCTTGGATGCTGATACATGAGATAGAGCATCCATCCTTGTAATTTAGCAAGGAATGAGGGGAGAATGAAAGCATAAGCTTTTAGAGTGAGAATTAATAGTAGAAGTCAACAAACACCTATGTTCTTACTTGACATCAATGCAAAATTTGATTGCTTTTAGAATATGATTATCTGGATATTTTGAGTGCCTATTAGTTGCTGATGTGGTACTTGGGGCTGTGCACTTGTTTTTTCCTTTCATTCTTATGGTAAGGATTTAGGAGTTGATGTTTATTATTTCTTTTATAGATATGCAACTGGAGGGTCAGAGACACCAAGTCGTTTATTTACCTAAGGCTACATAGTTGCTTATTAGTAGTGATAGTTTCAAGCTCCGGTCCATTTGGTACCAGAGCCCATCTATACCACCTTGTTGCTGTCCCATTACCTTTATGTGACTCCTCTAGGATGCCTTTATGCTCACGATAATGCCCTGTTAATTTATGATAATGATGAATATCAACATAACTGCGCCTGTGTGCAAGTTGGAAAAAGCCTTCTTTTCCTCAAGACCTGTTATTGCCAGCTACCACCCAAATATTGATAAAACATATTTAACTCTATAATGGCTTCAGAAGCAAATGGTGCCCCTTATATTGTACAGTCACACTTTTCACATCTGGCTTTAGCTGCTCTGCATGCTGCTGATGACCAGACAGTCTTTCATTAATTCTTTTTGCCCTTTACCACACAGATGAAAAATATTTTTTTCTGAACAAATCTGTTTAAAAGAATTCTAATCCTCCACTTTGGTAATGACTTGTGATTTTTCTAACAAAACAAAGCAACTTCAAGTAATGAGATGAGCAACTTCTTCATGAGAAACATTTGGATGTTTTATAATCATTTCTGTAGATTAGCTATTGTTCAAGTCTTGGAACTGTGAACTGAAATATCCTTGATATCTGACTCACAGAATGATGGAAATGTTTTTATTATGCAATCTAGCCCTTTTGAACTTGACACCGAGTGAAACTTAAAATAACCCTTTACACAAGTAGTTGAAAATTTGTCACTGTCTCTCCTGAAGTGTTTTAATGTGGTTAACAATGATGTCAGTAGGATTTTTTTCTTAATTTCAGAAAAATTCACATTTTCCCAATCTAAGCAAACTAAATGCACACATTAAAACTGGTAGTAGAATTCTGCACAGAGTATTAACTTACCATATTAACGTTATGAAAGTCTCAATTTTCACCACTTAATAAAGAATATATCCCATAGACATCATCTGTGTATTATTCATGGATTTTTAAAAAAAGTTTTCTTTGAGTCTCTTTCTCAAATATAATTACTCTTCAGTCTGAACTGTAAACTCAGGGCTTTTGTTTTCCACTGGGGAGATCCTTACCTAATGCCCAATTCTACTATGGGCTAAGAGAAAGAGAGAGGACTAACAAGAAATAAAGTGGGCATTTAGAGAGGGAGAGGAAACAGATGAAATGATCTCTCCTTCTCCCTGCCCTTCTCACTCTGCCACTTTTCATTCCCTAATCACTAGAGGAAATGTTGTTTTCTTAAAAATAATAAGACTAATCTTAGGAGACACTGGTCCACTTATAAAAAGGACCTAAATGGATTGTTTGAAACACAGTGCATCTAGAATGTAGCATCCAAGTTCATTCAGTTCAGCAAATTTCACTCTGAGGATTCCTGATTCAGGTGATGTACTAGAGGAAACAGTTGAATCACATCTCACTTACCAACATCAGACATTTCGGGAACAGTGGCCGTGTAAACCTCCTTGGTGAATATTGGTTCATTGTCATTGATGTCATGGATCTTGATGATGAATTCAGACTCGGGCTCCACGGGTCTCCCTGTTTTTCTGTTTATAGCCTGAGCTCGAAGTATGTAAACAGGTTTTTCTTCCCTGTCCAGCCTCTTTGTGGCCTGTATGTCCCCTGTGTTTTCATTGATAATGAAGAGATCTCCTGCTCCATCTCCTGAAAGGATATATTTAAGTGATCCATCTCCTCTATCCTGGTCTGAATGTAACTAGTGTAGGAAAAAAAAATTAAAGAAAGTAAAAGTCAAGCATGTGATCCTGAACTGTTTGTCTTTATGATGCAATGCTATGTTAACTTTCATTCAAGTCTTTCTAAGGGTTGCAGATTTTTTTCTTTTACTGTTTACTGAAATCCTCAATAGTAAATGCCATTTGTTAATGCGCATGTTTCCTTATAATCACAGAAATTTCCAGAACTGGAACTTGTGTAAAATTTAGTAATCCTTATTTTGAAGAATCAAAAACTACAGGCCAGAACAATAAAAAAATGCCCAAGGACACATTAGCCTGGCTGGAACAGAACTATTTTCACTATTTCTCTCTTTTCACTACAGCTTTCAGATTCTATCAATACAGCCACCCCCTCACTTTTATGTACACATACTCACTAGAAAAGCAATACACTGTTGAGAAAAAGATTTTGAATTTTTTAATCAGAGAGTACATTCTGCATCTACACTTTGCTATCTTGGTGTATTTAGGGATGCTAGTTAATCCTTTTTATTTTAATATGATGGAGATGATAATCAATTTTCTAGGAAGTGTGAAATTTATTTATTTATGAAATTCAACTCAGAGTGTTTGGAAAAAAAAAAAACAACATCTTAAGTGCTGCCAGGGACAATGCCTTGAATCCCCACCAGCTAGGTAATTTACACGGTCACTTGGAATAGAATATTTAACACATATTTTAGTTTAATATGGGAAAGGACCTTCTAAAACTTAGTCAGCCTAAAATGGAATAATCTGCCTTATGAAGTAGTTGGTTCTCTGCCCCTGAAGGCAATCAAGCAGAGGTTCTGATAAGATAAACAGCGAGTGAAATGGGTCTGGGTAAAGGGTTGAGCTAATGAACATAAAGACACAACTGAAGTGAAGAGGATGATCTTAACTTGAACATGTAGCCCATGTTACTTATTCTGAATTTCATTTCCACTGTGTTGACTTCCCTGCTGTTTCTTTAGTTCCCTTTTTCCCACCTCAGCAAGACTTTGGGCACTGTCTCATAGGTCTTCTGATAATCTAAGGCTCTTCACAAATTTTTTCAAAAAGTGCTTTTTATCAAGAACTTTTTTAAGACTTCAGTTGTAAGTATACATACAGAAGGGTTAGCGTTCATAGGAAAGCTGCTAATCTTGAAACCTGTGAGGACCCTGTGCAGTCCTCTTGGGTATAAAAGCCCTTCTGTGTTTCTTCTTTCTTGTTTGTAGAAAAAGGCTTTAGTTTCCTGGGCCTTGCCTGAGTTCCAAAGAGCAGACTCAAGCAGTTACTAATTAGGGAAGTGAGGGAATGCACAAACAAAGGAAAAGCAAATCATTCAGTGATAAGACAGAGTCCTAGTTATACACAGTCCTAAGAGATATACATAACAATCTGACAAATATTTTGAGTTCTGCAGAAGCTAAGCCCCCCACACAAGGTGGAGGATGGTGATTTACATGCTACCACAAACAAGTAGACCCCAGATTGTTTGAAACCAGAAGGTTGATGATTATGATTCCTGAAACATTACCCCTTTACCTTACCATCAACCAGTCAGAATAAGGTCCGTAAGCAGCAATTCTCATGCCAAATGTTGCCTTTAAAAACCCTTTCCTGAAAGCTATCAGGGAATCTGGGTCTTTTGAGCATGAGCTGCCCATTCTCCTTGCTTGGTGTCTACAATATATGCTGTAGTTTCCTTTGTTACAACCTGGAGTCAGTAGATTGGCTTTGCTGTTTAGCAGTTGAGCAGACCCAAATTCTGTTTGGTAACAATCTCTACCTTACTTCAACTCTGTGTAAGTGGAGCATCAGCTATGTTACAATAGTAATGGCAACACCAGCAACAGGCAAACCAACTCTGTGTTCTCTTGATTAACACTGCATGGAATATTCAGAGTAACTTCTACAAACATATTTGAAAATAGAATCTCAGGAGAAAAGGGGGACTTAAAAACATGTAATCCAGACTTTATATAACTGTGTCCCATGGAATATCATTTATACAAAATGCTGAGAAAAAAAGGTTCCGTGGCCCAATAATTTTGGGAAATACTTCATATTCTGCCTCTTTCTTGGAGTCTCCCACTGCCCATTAACTTAAGAAAGGCTATGAGTACCTACACTTCCAAACTGTACTAAACATTATTTGACCTGGCTTTCCTGAACTTTCTTTGCTTATGTATCCTTTTTGGGTGTGATCCATACTGATGTTCCCCAAAACAGTTTTCCAAGAAACTCATTTTGGGAAACATGAGCTAACTGAACACATCATTGCAGAGTCAACAAACTGAGGCTCTAGAGTACATGCTGCTGCTGCTGTTGCTAAGTTGTTTCAGTCGTGTCCGACTCCATGCGACCCCATAGACGGCAGCCCACCAGGCTCCCCTGTCCCTGGGATTCTCCAGGCAAGAACACTTGGGTGGGTTGCCATTTCCTTCTCCAATGCATGAAAGTGAAAAATGAAAGTGAAGTCGCTCAGTCGTGTCTGACTCTTAGCGACCCCATGGACTGCAGCCCACCAGGCTGCTCCGTGCATGGGATTTTCCAGGCAAGAGTACTGGAGTGGGGAGCCATTGCCTTCTCCGTCTAGAGTACATAGAGTTTCCCAAATCACACAGATCATGTGAGAGTCAGTTAGACCTTGAGTGCAAGAAGAGACTTATAGATTATTCTGTGTAACCACCTCATTTTGAGAGATAAACTGTGCCCAACACCACACGGCTATTGCTACTTAACAGCAGAGTTTGAGGAAGAGAATATTATTCATGCAATTAGTAGCCTTGAAAGCAATTTGACAGAAATAATGCAAGATAAATGCGAACGGGGAGGAAATTGCTTAGAAGTGAGACAAACGCAATAAGAAATGTAAAACAAGTGCATACCATGATTTGTGTAATGTGATATGCTAAGAAAATGTTGAAACCTTGATTATACAGAAAGAGCCACTGGGGAAAGTTTTAACTCTCCATTGTCAAATTCTAATGACCGAAGAGAGCTCTTAAAAAGCTATTTCATTAACTCACGAGTAACGAAAGCGATGTCATTGCCTGTTGGATCTGGCTCCAGGGCAGCCATGGTCAGCAGCCTGGCACAGTGCAGGGAGCACGACATCAGGAGAACCACATGTGGCTCTTGCTCATCCTCTCACTCACCAAGTGTGAGATCATAGAAGAGTCAATTAACCTCCCAGCACTGGGATCCTTACCAGAAAATGAAGATAATGGAGCTACAGGACAAAGCTGTCATGAAGCACTCTTTAGAGACTATATACAAAGACTATGTTTATTCCTACATAAACATGGGATAAAAGCATAAAGTGTCTTCCAAATTTAAGATACTGTTACTATGATTAGCTCTTAGTTCATAATAAACAGGTTTTTGCTTTTATTTTGACTTTGAGAACTTTTCTGAGGACTTTGAAAACCCCATTTAACAAACGCACGGTATCGCTGAGGTAAAATCTGTTATCAAAAGCCAGTATTCTTCTACCAGGTGGCAACTGTTATCTTTCCATGTGATTTATTATATTCTGCATTCCGCTAGATTCTAGACTCCCCTCGACTGGTTCTTTCATCACTTTCAATATGCAATCGCTGCATACTTAGTAGGTGAATACCATATCTGGTCACAAGATTTATTCAGGCAAAAGTAATCAGAAACTTATTTTTAGCTGTCAGGAGACACCATGTTGATGACTTATAGAACAAACACCAGGACAATATAAAAGGGCAGTGGAGATACCAACTAAGAGTGTGACCAGGGATTGCTCGGCAGATTCCACTTCTGATTTATCAATATTTGAAAACTAGTGGGAAAATGCATCTCTTCACAAAGGCATTGTATGATAATAAAACAATTTAACTTCACCCCGCTTCCAGCACAGTGTCTGCATCTGATGAAGTGCACAGAATAGAAACTTCTGGAAGCCTTAGTGTGCTCTTTCTCTACTCAGCTCCCCCTCTGCTGAACCCCCCTGGGGCAAGTTCTTTTTTTTCCTCTTCTTAGGGAAAAGAGGAAACATAAGACATCAGTGCAAGTGAAAGTGGTGGTGACAAGAAGACATTAGGGGTTTATTGAGCTCTTAGAATTTAATTGGATTTTTTTTCCTTTGTGATGTCATTCATCATGGCCACTGTAAAAGGCAGAAGTTAAACAACAACAAATAAAAGGTTGTAGGCTGCCTGAGGCATGTTTTTTACTAATTTCAGTTTAATGTGGCTGTTCCATTAAGTTTAATCATCTGGTTCACTTTTAACGATTCACCATCAAGTAAAAATTATCCACTTTCCTCAGAAAGTCACGTTTCATCTGGGGCTCTCAGGACTTTTTACTACTGTACCTGGAGGATTTTGTTTCAGGAGGAGCTCTTGGTCTTTGCTTGTTTTTCTGTTGACTTATCATCCTCATTATTTTTAAAATAATAAAGTTTAAAAAAATTTATTTATTTAACTTTCTGTTTGCCCTGGGTCTTCATTGCTGGTTTTCTAGTGGCAGTGAGTGGGGGCTACCTTCGAGTTGCAGTGCACAGGCTTCTCATTGCAGAGGCTTCTCTTGTGGAGCACGGGCCCTGGGTGTTCAGACTTCAGTAGGTGTGGCAAGAGGGCTTCGTTGCCTCGCAGCATGAGGAATCTTCCTGGATCAGGGATTGAACCGGTGTCTCCTGCATTGGCAGGTGGATTCTTAACCACTGGACCACCAGGGAAGCTCTGTCATTATTTTTTTTAAGTGTAGTACTTTAACAAGTAAATGCAGGAATTTGGTGTTACAGATATGACCCCATGACAGGCATCACCAAAGCAGTGCCAGTATCTTTTTACCTGCTATATGCACCACCTCCCAACTTGATTCTGACTCCAATTCAAAGGTGTGACACTAATTCTACAGATTTTAGTGGCTTATGGAGCTAGTTAATGCTGCTCCCTTCCTCCCATTACCTATGTGTCTCTGAGTCACTTGTCTAAGTCAATAACTAAACTGAATTTTCTAAGCATCATTGAGACAAGAAAGCAGAGTTTAAACAGAAGCATACCTACATGACATGACACATCTGAAAGTACCTTAACAGGGGAAGGAATTATGTGATTTTGTTTTCTAAAATAAAAAATTGGGTTATGACTAATATGCTTACAGAAAGTAATGAGGCCCTTTAAGAGATGGAATGAGTGCTAATCTGAGATGTACAAGAATCAGAGAACAGCCATGGTTAAAAGATGTCTGATTGGGACTGAAGTGTAGAAACTGGGTTTGCAGCAGAGAGAACACCTTTGTGCTAAACAGACTGAATAATATTTTAAATTGGGAAAATAAATTTACAAATCAAGTTAGGACAAATTGAAGCTTAACTGAATTCAATATGTATATGTATACACATACATATCTTGACATAATGCTCATATACATAATACTAATAAACACACTTAATGTTGTAAAAATTGTGAAGAGCTTGTTAGATAGAGTTTACATCTGGAAGTAATTTCTCAAAGTCCATGACAGGGATTAGGAGTGGATTTTGTTTTAGAGATCATAGGATTAGATAGGTAAAAAATCTTTTAATAAAATTTTATATTATCAACATATTTTAATAATGCTATATTTGGATGTTAGTGGTTAGTATGAGTTAACTAATTTATATCTGATGATTTTTTTTTACAAGTTAAAATGTTGATGGCAGAATATTGGGTGGCCAAAATTTCATTTGGGTTTTTCTATAAGATGTTCTGAATGAACTTTTTGGCTGCCCAATATTATTGTGGTGGGCTGTTGGAACCAGTTAGCCATGCAAGATCTCAGACCTCATCTGCCACCAGAATCAGAAACTGAAAAGGTGTCGCTCAGCAGTCTGTGTTTCAAGGAGCCCTCCAGTAATTCTGACGAGGGCTCAAGTTTGAGCACTAGTACTAATGTTAAAAGCATGCATGATTTTGGGCAAAGGAAAGCAATGGGTATAAAGTCACGCTATGGGGTAGTTGTATAGCTTTGGGGAACTTAGTTAATTTCTCCAGGTCTTTTTCTCATCTACGTAAGAATAATACTGATACTTAGTTTACAGGTAGGTTGCTCTGAAAATTAATAAAACAATATATGTAAAATGGTTAACAGAAGGTCTAGCTCAGAGATATGCTTCAATAAATTATTCTTACATCATTTAGTTGTTCAGTTGCTAAGTCGTGTCCGACTCTTTTGTGACCCCATGAACTGCAGCATGCCAGGTTTCCCTGTCCTTCACTATCTCCCAGAGTTTGCTCAGATTCATGTCCATTGAGTCAGTGATTCTATTCAACCATCTTATCCTCTGTTGCCCCCTTTTCCTCCTGTCCTCTTACATCATAAATATTCAGTGTATTCAATGATGTATTCAATAGGCGGATTTTGAAGGTGAAAAGGCTTGTGTCTGAATTCTGACTTTCCTACTGATAAACTAAATTAGATTACTGTAGTAGTCATGCTGTTCATCTTTAAGACAAAACTCAAAAATAAATAAATAAAGAAGAATGGTTTGGAGAGGTGATTAGGTCAGTTGGGAAGTACTGAGTGTAAGTTGTCCAAGATATTTGCCTGGGAATTAGCTGTATCCATAACTCTGGATCTCAAGAAAATGTCTGCTCTGGGGTTATATAGAGATTTGGACATTAATGGCATATAGATAATAGTGGAATCTATGAAAATAGATGGATAATCTCATTTAGAGGGCTTCCCTGGTGCAGGAGACCCGGGTTCAATCCTGGGTTGGGAAGATCCCCTGGAGAAAGAAATGGCAGCCCACTCCAGTATTCTTGCCTGGAAAATCCCATGGACGGCGGAGCCTGGTAGGCTACTGTCCATGGGGTCGCAAAGAGTCGGACACGACTGAGCGACTTCACTTCACTTCATGTGAAACAAGGGAAGACAAGGACCTAAGGAATATCCACATTTAAGGGACAGGGAGAGGAGGACTACCTGGCAAAGTTAATCATTTTGAGTTTTGTCTTAAAGATGAACAACATGACTACTACAATAATCTAATTAATTTAGTTGATCAGTAGGAAAGTCAGAATTTAGACATAAGCTTTTTCACCTTCAAAATCCACCTGTTGAATACTTCACGTTTACATCAAAATCATAAGGACCACCAGAGAGTCACCCTAAATCCCCCTTCTGTCTCTGTCTCCACATTCATTAGATCCCTGCTGCTGCTGCTGCTAAGTCGCTTCAGTTGTGTCTGACTCTGTGTGACCCCATAGATGGCAGCCCACCAGGCTCTGCCGTCCCTGGGATTCTCCAGGCAAGAACACTGGAGTGGGTTGCCATTTCCTTCTCCAATGCATGAAAGTGAAAAATGAAAGTGAAGTCGCTCAGTTGTGTCTGACTCTTCACGACCCCATGGACTGCAGCCTACCAGGCTCCTCCATCCATGGGATTTTCCAGGCAAGAGTACTGGAGTGGGGTGCCATTGCCTTCTCCACATTAGCCTAACTCCCGCCAATCCTACCTCTTACCTATATCTTGACTCACCACCTTGTGGTGGTGGTTTAGTCACTAAGTTGTCTGACTTTTGCGACCCCCATTGATTGTAACTCATCAGGCTCCTCTGTCCATCCCAGGCAGGAATAATGGAGTGGGATGCCATTACCCCCTCTGGGGTACTCACCACCTACTTTGTCTCCATTCCTGCTTGTGCTACCCTGGTCCAAGTCACCACCACTGCTCCTTGGTCTATTGCAATGAGGCTCTCCCACACATCTTGTCTTGTTTCCTTTCCATCTATTTTCCTTTCTGCAGTTAGACGAACTTAAACAATTCATACATCAGGTCTTTGTAATCTTGATCTCCACAGGGAAGTCTTCCCTAAGTGGCTAGTCTAAGTTATACTCTCCTGCTAGAGTCTCCCAATTTCTTCCCTAGTTAGCCATCAGCACATTCTTGATTTTTTTTTTTTTTTGAGAATTTCACAGCTATTTTCATGTTTCAGTCAGCAAACAACTAGTTTGCAAATTTCATGAAAAAAGATGCCAAACCTGTCTGGTTCACTTCTGTATTCTCAGCACTTGACATATTGGCACATTATAGATCTTCAACAATGGATGATTACAAAGAAAGAAAGAGTGAAATTTATAAAGATAAAATTGGATAAAATATCAATAATCAATGACAGTTTCTGAAACATAGAAGATAATCAATAAATCTTAATGTCTTCCACCTGATTTCTCACTTGATTTTAGGATAATTCATCAAGGAAAGTTATGACCAACCTAGATAGCATATTCAAAAGCAGAGACATTACTTTGCCAACAAAGGTTTGTCTAGTCAAGGCTATGGTTTTTCCTGTGGTCATGTATGGATGTGAGAGTTGGACTGTGAAGAAGGCTGAGCGCTGAAGAATTGATGCTTTTGAAGTGTGGTGTTGGAGAAGACTCTCGAGAGTCCCTTGGATTGCAAGGAGATCCAACAAGTCCATTCTGAAGGAGATCTGCCCTGGGATTTCTTTGGAAGGAATGATGCTAAAGCTGAAACTCCAGTACTTTGGCCACCTCATGTGAAGAGTTGACTCATTGGAAAAGACTCTGATGCTGGGAGGGATTGGGGGCAGGAGGAGAAGGGGATGACAGATGATGAGATGGCTGGATGGCATCACTGACTTGATGGACGTGAGTCTGAGTGAACTCCGGGAGTTGGTGATGGACAGGGAAGCCTGGCGTGCTGCGATTCATGGGGTTGTAAAGAGTCGGACACGACTGAGCGACTGATCTGATCTGATCTAATGTATCAAGAAAATATATTCCTGAAGTTGCCAGATAAATTAGCAACTAGGGTTTCCCACATGGCTCAGTGGTAAAGAATCTGCCCGCCAATGCAAGAGATCCCTGGGTCAGGAAGATCCCCTGGAGAAGGAAATGGCAGCCCACTCCAGTATTCTTGCCTGGAGAATCCCATGGACAGAGGAGCCAGGTGGGCTACAGTCCATGGGGTCACAAGAAGAGTTGGACATAATTAGTGATAAACAACAACAGCCAAACACTAAGCACATTATCTAATCTAAGCAATCCTAGAGAGGATTCAAGTTATCACCTTAGATATAAAATATTTTATTTAATAACCAATTAAACTTTAATAGTAAAACCAACTTGTACTAGATTTGTTGAAAAGAGAAGATTTGTTTATATCACCTTAGATATAAAATATTTTATTTAATAACCAATTAAACCTCAATAATAAAACAAACCTGTACTGGATTTGTTGAAAAGGTAGTCCCCTGAGTACCTCAAACATTGTAAGGGCTGAGACAGAAGTCATCTGTTAAGGGTGAAGAAGCTTCAAGATTTTATGCAGCCATATTTCAAGTATCATCCTGTTGCTGAAGCTGACGGAAAATGAATGGAAAATGCTCCATTTCACAGAAACACTGTTCTACTAAAATATAATTTAACTGTCAACCACAACTATTTTAAAACACTTACTGGCCTGAAGAGATACATAAGGCAATGGATAAAAAACACCTATTATCTACCTTCGATATATACATTTTCAAATTAGGCTTGGAAATACTGACTGCTATATAAAAGAAAGGGAATAAAAGCAGAAATTAGACACTTTAGTACTGTTAATAAATATTAGTTAGAAATAATCACCACCTCAGTGGATATGAGTTTGAGCAAACTCCGGGACATAGTGAAAGACAGGGAAGCCTGGCATGCTGCAGTCCACAGGGTGGCAAAGAGTCGAACATGACTTAGCAACTGAACAGCAACTACAAGGTAAGGGAAACATACAGAGCAACACAGAGGGAACTTGTGAGTTGAACAGGGTGATGTCAGGGCATGTGTTAGCTCTTTGATGGTTTAGGAAGACTTCTTGGAGAAGGCTGAATCACTGAGGGGAGAAAAATGACTTGAAAACCAGCGTGAGCACGTTTCATGGTTTCAAGCCTCCGTGCGGGAGAAAATCAGAGGAGGCCTTGAGTATGTACCTGGAGTAATAAAGACAGTAAAGCCAACTGAAATAGAAGTGCCCTTGCCTTGTGAGGTGCAGGGTCACATATTTTCTCACACTGCACTCAGATGTGCATGGGAAGATGAAACTTTCTTATTCTTTCTTTTTATAAATAGCTTATCCCTCGAGCTCTAATCCCATTGAGTTCTAGGAACTCGATATTGGATTAAATATTCAGTCAATAATTTAGTGCAATCCAATAAAGTCTCCTGATTCAATAATACAGTCTCTTTAGATAACTCTTTTAAATAAACCCTAGTCTTTCTGGCTTCTGCTTTCTCCCTTTGCTCCTGATTCAGTCGAAGATGATGTCTGAGTGTATGAAGGGGAGAGATCCACATGGCCCATATCAGTGGGAAATTTGGGGCTTTTGGAGCCAAGGGCAGTCCTGTACTGCCTCCGATCCATTGGTTTCTAGACAATAGCTCTCATCCATCATTTTCCTCAGGGGCATCTACAGATCTGCTCTCTAGGGTCTGAGGTGATTATACCCACCCTGCCTGCCTCATTGGCATCACATACCCACTAATGTCTGACTGTCACTTGTCCATTGCCTTTGGCAAATGTGACCTTAGGTATAGGATTGCTTTGTCCTTGGTAGGTACCATCAGTGAGACCATCTACCCTTTTCTTGCCCCGGAGAAGCCCAGGAGCTAAAAGGAGCTTCTCCCTCATCACATGATTGCCTCAAAGGGAAAAAGGCAAAAACCCGCTCTGTTTTCACCTTTACCCACAAACTTGCCACACCTTCCCATTGCCTCCTTTTCTGGACTTGAGATACACTGTCTCATGGAAGTAGAAATGACCTTTGATACACACAGGGGTGAGTTTTCATGTGTTTAGTAGCCAGGAATGTGAAATCCTTCCCTCAGTTTCAAGAATTTATTGTTGTTCGGTTGCTAAGTTTTGTCCAACTCTTTGTGACCCCATGGACTGCAGTACACCAGCCTCCCCTGTCTTTCACTATCTCCTGGAGTTTGCTCAAACTATTGTTCATTAAGTGGGTTATGCTGTCCAACCATCTCATCCTCTGTCATCCCCTTCTCCTCCTGCCCTCAGTCTTTCCCATATTCAGGGTCTTTTCCAATGAGTCAGCTCTTCATATCAGGTAGTCAAAGTATTGAAGCTTTGACTTCAACATCAGTCCTTTCAATGCATATTCAGGATTGAGATCCTTTAGGATTGACTGGTCAGGTTTCAAGAGTACCCCATGACAAGTTTTGGTAGGAGGAAGTGTCAATTTCCACAATAAAAACTGAGATGATAACTGAGGAGGAAGAATGACAAATGGCCTGTAGCTCAGAGCCTGGCACTGATAATTTTTGGTAATTACATTTATAAATGGGATTCACAAGTTCTAATAAATTGGCCTGGCTACTCTCACTTTTTCAAAAAATATTTATTTATTTGGCTGTATCAGGTCTTAGTTGCATCACATGGGCTCTTCTTTGCAGTGCAGGGATACTCTACTTACGGAGTATGGCTTAGTTGCTTGGAGGCACGTGGGATCTTAGTTCTCCAACCGGGGTTGAACCAGTGTCCCCTGCATTTCAAGGCAGATTCTTAATGACTGGACCACCAAGGAAGTCCCCAGGCTTATCTCTTGCTCTGTTAAGTGGATTCTAAAAGAAACTAGAAAATCTCTCTTCCTCTGACAAAACCTAGGATCAGGTTGCCTCCGTATCCCATATTCTTTTTCTATTATACCATGTTGCCTCTTATCATGACCAGAAAAAATTCTATTCTTCTATATAAGTAATTTGATTGACTTTTATAACAGTGGAAAATATTTCATCTTTAAGTTTTCTCTTATCTGATTAATCATTTGGCAAGGGTCTATCTAGGATTTGGGAAAATAATAATAGCAAATGTTTATGAAGCCCATACTATGGGCCAAGTAATGTGCTGTAACTCTTTACATAGATTATATAATTTATTACTCATGACGACCATCTTCCTATCACCTCAGCTGATGAGGAAACTGAGGTAAGGTAAGAGTTCAGGGACTCCTCAGCATCATAAAACCAACAGGAGAAGGATTTGAGTCCAGGCGGTCTGACACCATAGTCTAGTCTGTTAACTACAACATATATATTTTCTCTGGATATTTGCATTCAATTCTATGAATGGCATTCCAGTTGAGCTATTTAAAATCCTAAAAGATGATGCTGCGGAAGTGCTGAACTCAATATGCCAGCAACTCAGTGGTGGCCACAGGACTAGAAAAGGTCACTTTTCATTCCAATCTCAAAGAAAGGCAATGCCAAAGAATGCTCAAACTACTGCACAATTGCACTCATCTCACACGCTAGGAGAGTAATGCTCAAAATTCTCCGAGCCAGGCTTCAACAGTACATAAACTGTGAACTTCCAGATGTTCCAGCTGGATTTAGAAAAGGCAGAGAACCAGAGATCAAATTGCCAACATCCATTGGATCATCAAAAAAACAAGAGAGTTCCAGAAAAACATCTACTTCTGCTTTATTGACTATGCCAAAGCCTTTGACTGTGTAGATCACAACAAACTGGAAAATTCTGAAAGAGATGGGAATACCAGACCACTTGATCTGCTTCTTGAGAAATCTGTATGCAGGTCAGGAAGCAACAGTTAGAACTGGACATGAAACAACAGACTGGTTCCAAATAGGAAAAGGAGTACGTCAAGCCTGTATATTGTCACCCTGCTTATTTAACTTATATGCAGAGTACATCATGAGAAACACTGGGCTGGAAGAAACACAAGCTGGAATCAAGATTGCCGAGAGAAATATCAATAAGCTCAGATGTGCAGATGACACCACACTTATGGCAGAAAGTGAAGAAGAACTAAAGAGCCTCTTGAAGAAAGTGAAAGAGGAGAATGAAAAAGTTGGCTTAAAACTCAACATTCAGAAAACTAAGATCATGATATCTGGTCCCATCACTTCATGGGAAATAGATGGGGAAACAGTGGAAACAGTGTCAGACTTTATTTTTTTGGGCTCCAAAATCACTAACAGATGGTGATCGCAGCCATGAAATTAAAAGACGCTTACTCCTTGGAAGAAAAGTTATGACCAACCTAGATAGCATATGGAAAAGCAGAGACATTACTTTGCCAACAAAGGTCCGTCTAGTCAAGGCTATGGTTTTTCCAGTGGTCATGTATGGATGTGAGAGTTGGACTGTGAAGAAGGCTGAGCGCTGAAGAATTGATGCTTTTGAAGTGTGGTGTTGGAGAAGACTCTTGAGAGTCCCTTGGACTGCAAGGAGATCCAACCAGTCCATCCTAAAGGAAATCATTCCTGAACATTCTTTGGAAGGACTTATGCTGAAGCTGAAATTCCAATACTTTGGCCACCTGATGCGAAGAACCGACTCATTGGAAAAGACCCTGATACTGGGAAAGATTGAAGGCACGAGGAGGAGGGGACAACAGAGGATGAGAAGGTTGGATGGCATCATCAACTCAATGGACATAAGTTTGGGTAAACTCCAGGAGTTGGTGATGGACAGGGAGGTCTACCGTGCTGCAGTCCATGGGATCGCAAAGAGTCAGATACAAATGAGCAACTGAACTGAACTGAACTATGACATACATTAAAGATTTATTTGGTACCAAACAATATTTTAAGTGCTGAGTTACAAAGATATATCTAATTCAAGATTTTTGACCTCTGTACTATTCACATTTGGGGCTGGGTAACTCCATTCTGGGCATTGTAAGATTTTAGCAGCATCCTCTCCCCATTGGATACCTGTGGCACCTTTCAAGTTGTGACCATCAAAAATGTCTCCAGACATTGCCAAATGTCCCCTAGGGGACAAAATTGCTTCCTTTTGAGAACCACTGATTGAATCCTCTATCTATCTATCTATTTATCCTTCCATATTTTTTCTCATTTTGTATGCTGTAACTTTAAAAATATCTTCATATAATACCACAAAGTGTTCTGCATTTGCAGAGTTTCCATATGACCCCATTCAATTCAATCTTTTATCTTTTGTTAGATTTAATAACCACAGAAACAGACCTTGTGTTGTGTGAAGGAGAATTTTTGACAAAAGTGCTAAAAGCGAAAGAATTTTAAATCTAAACTCAGGAGAAATGTATTAACTCCCTTGACATTTATCTTTTACACTCAATATCTTGAATTTAATGTCAAAAGTACCAAAGTAACTATTAAATGAACAAAACTTTAGTGCTATAATAGTTGGGGTAAGCAGAATAATGGCTCTCCCAAAGATGTTCATGTCCCAATTCCCAGTGACTGTTACATCACCTTACATGGCAAAAAATACTTTACAGGGGTGATTAGGATGATTTTCAAGTAGGAAGATTAGGCTGGCTTTTCCAGGTGAGCTCAGTGTAATTACCAGGGCCCTTATAAGGGTAAGAAGCAGGGGAGAGTTGGGATCAGAGAAGGAACTGTGATGATGGAGAGGAGGAGGAGAGAGAGAGAGAGATGAAGATGCTATGCTGCTGTCTTTGAAGATGGAGGAATGGAGGTCTCCATGAACCAAGTAGACCAGAGAGCATCTAGAAGCTCAAAAAGGCAAGGAGATAACAGATCCTCCCTTACAGCCTCCAGAAAGACATCTTGTGGGCATCTTGATTGTATTTCAGACTTGACCTCCAAAGCTATAAAATAATAAATTTGTACTGTTTTAAGCTATTAAGTTTGTGATAATTCATTACAGTGGTGATAGCAAACTAAGGTAGTTCTTAATCTTTGAAATTCGAGGTGAGCTGGAACTGCAGGTGGTCCTTCAAGAATTTTAGTAAAGGAAGAAAACTAACCCTTGGTGAACACTTACTATGTGTTAGGTACTGCAGGAGAATTGATGCTTTTGAACTGTGGTGTTGAAGACTCCTGAGAGTCACTTGGACTGCAAGGAGATCCAGCCAGTCCATCCTAAAGGAAATCAGTCCTGGGTGTTCATTGGAAGGACTGATGCTGAATCTGAAACTCCAATACTTTGGCCACCTCATGCAAAGAACTGACTCATTGGAAAAGACCCTGATGCTGGGAAAGATTGAGGTCAGGAGGAGAAGGGGACGACAGAGGATGAGATGGTTGGATGGCATCACTGAGCAATGGACATGGGTTTGGGTGGACTTCGGGAGTTGGTGATGGACAGGGAGGCCTGGCTGCTGCGATTCATGGGGTCACAAAGAGCTGGACACGACTGAGCAACTGAACTGAACTGCAGGAGTGCTTCATTTGTTAATCAATTAATACTCATAATCACTCCAGGAGATAAGCTTTATTTTCTCTATGTTTTACAGAGAAACTTCGTTCAGGGAGGTTAAGTAATTTATCCAAAGTTAACAGCAGACCCAGGGAGTTTACCAAGATCTGCCTGTTTATTCACATCAGAGCATACTACCAGTCAGCACTCCCTACCATAATTATAAACACTATTGGATTCATTATATTTACTATAAGAGACCTCAGGCTAAGTTATTTGTAAATTCTATTGGCACAAATGATATAAACTGTGATAGATGTTGTTGTTCATTTGGGATTTATCAATTAAACAAATGCAGTTTGGTTTCTTCACCGCATGCAGTTATTTTCCCAAAAAGGCGTTGTTTACTGCCTTTTGCTTGGCTCTGGAAGTCCAAGGTCTTTGGCAGACTAGACATTTAGTCTCAGCTCCTGTTTAGTCTAACATTTTCATTTTCAAAAAGCCAGTGGTAAATCAAGCTGAGAGCCAGATACCCAGTCGAAAATTGATTTAGTAAGGCATTGTAACTCACTAGTTACAATCCAACTTTTTGCCTTTCAGTGTACTCTCTTCAGTAATTGTCAAACCTAAGGACACACACACATACACACTCCACCTGCCCCCTCTCACCTTCTCTCCCTGAAAAATAGACTTTGGAAGAAAATATTAATAGATAAATGCAGACATTTGAGACATGATGATTCAAGCATCAGAAATAAACAAAAATTATATTTCTCACTAGCTAATGGACTTTTCCCTAAATATGTTTTTCCTCAAAGGTAAAAAACATATTGGATATAATATAGTTATGTTGACTCTTACTTAGGATCTAAAAAGTTAAAGCCATCTCTTTATAAAACAAGTAGTTTGCTTTAGGGAGAGATTATTTCTCATTCAAATTCATAACTCCCAAGCATCCTGTACATGTCCAATAAATGATGATTAAATTGAATTTTGTAACCCACTCATACAGTCAAGAAATAATAGTGAGCAATTCTAGGAGAAAAAATTATGAGTTCATTTATTAGCTTTAGTTTTTCTTGCAGGGGAACAGCTTATAAATTCTTAAATAATTTAAATTGCTTTGTTTTCTGTTCCTGTTTTTTGCTTTAAGGGAATAACTGGGAAACAATCAGTGAAAAAGAAATGTGTTCAATCTGGATGGCCATATCAGGATCATCCAGAAGTAAGGCAGGCTAGAGGCCAAGGAACTTTTGCAGGAGAAATGGACAGTGACCTCCAACTGCTTCCTTAAGAACTAGATTCTAAAATGGGTTCCAATTTCACTCCTTTTCTTAATAGCTTTGCATGAATCCAGTGTGCATTTACTGAATTTGGAGATTAAGTTATGATATACTGAATAGAAATTCTGTACTGGTATAACTCACAAACAGATGCATAAAAGTAGGCCAGTCAGTTCAGTAAGATAATTCCCACAATCTAACAAAGGAAACTATCATAGGAACTGTGTTGTCCTTTTCTAGAAATAGTGTTCTTACAGTGATGTTTGTGCCCTAAACTCAGTACAATGACATCACTTTGCAGACAAAGGTCTGTATATGTATAGTCAAAGCTATGGGTTTTCCAGTAGTCAAGTACGGATATGAGAGTTAGACCATAAAGAAGGCTGAAGGCCAAAGGATTGATGCTTTTGAATTGTGGTGCCGGAGAACACTCTTTAAGTTCCTTGGACTGCAAGGAGATCAAACCAGTCAATCCTAAAGGAAATCAATCCTGAATATTCATTGGAAGGACTGATGCTGAAGCTGAAGCTCCAATACTTTGAGTACCTGCTGTGAAGAGCTGAGTTATTGGAAAAGACCATGATCCTGGGAAAGACTGAGGGTAGGAGGAGAAGGAGGCGACAGAGAATGAGATGGTTGGATAGTATCACTGACTCAATGGACATGAATTTGAGCAAACTCTGGGAGATAGTGAAAGACAGGGGAGTCCATGGGGTCCCAAAGAGTTGGACATGACTTAGTAACAGAATAACAAAACTCAGTGCTGTAACTCCTAAGCCTTTCTGCTACTGTTCTATTTGCACACCATGCCTGAAATACCCTCTACTACTTTAACAAGGTAATAATATCTTTTAAGGGAAGAGTATTAGACTAAATCACATCAAAGATCTGAACTCCATCCCCACCTTTGGCATTCTGCTGGCAGTGGCGCTGTGTTGGTCTCTTAACTGCTCTGGGACTCTGTGTCCTCACACCCAAAAGGACTGAATCATGCTCAACAGGAACAGTGCTCAGATCACGAGGAATGCTGTACATATGAGAGCAGTTCGTAAACGGTAGTGCTTGATAAAATGTGGAAAACTATTATCATTGCTCTTGTCTCATTACAAATTTCCTGCAATAAAATTCTGCTGAAAAACCATCTGAGATGCCTCTTCACCTGCCAGGGGATGACCTTGTGTTTCGTTTTCTGTTCTGTCCCTCCCTATCCAGCACCCTCCCCGCCTTCTTTGCAGTTACTTGATAGTTTGAATTGTGGTAAAGATTGTGCCTGCCTCATTACCACTTTAAAACTTAAGTAACATGATGTCCAGTCTGTTGAAAAGGAGAGAAAATTAAAGTCCTGCCACTCAAGTCTGCCGAAGTCATCTAATTTTCTTGATTCGATTTGGAAATCTTATTTCCTCCTAAGAGGCAGGTAGATTGGTAATTGTCAAGATCATAGCTTTTGTACAAGGTAAACGGTTCCTCCCTTTTCTTCTTTTTACAGAATATATAGAGTTGGGAGAGTAGATAGAACACTCAAGATACAAATGGATGATAAAGTAACTTCTTATAATCTACTCTACTTTATTGATTTCTTAAAAAAATTTTTTAAACACTTTTATTTGGCAGTAATCTCAAACTTAGAGAATATACAGGTATAAAAATGGCTTAATTTGATTTCTGAAGGAAAAGTTTGCTCCTGGGAGGTATTTATCTTCTTTGGGAAAACAAAAAAGAAACAATGCAAGGATGTAGATTAAGTAAATGAGCCAGAGTCTTAAGCTTCACAACTTATGAAAAGAAAACAATAAAGCATGCTAAAGTTTTATATAACTGTTTTAAAGCAGAACTTTCTTGGCATCTTCTCTTTCATGTTTTGCTTCTGAATTGTACTCATAAATAGTAGAAAGAGTTAAGATGAGATCATTTTTCAGAAATGATTATTTTTCCTGTGAGAACTCAAAATATGTTGATTAGAAGAATATATACTTGGTAAAAAAAAAGAATTAGTCATTATACAGAATTTTTCTCTCCCTCTGTTATTCCATTTTTCTCTATAGCTGTTTTTTTGTGAATCACTGCAATCAACATTCTTAGGTCTTCAATGATTTTTCTTTCACTGAGCACTTGAGTCGTCTGCACAGTGTAGCTTCTTAGGAATTTCAGGAAAAAATTTGTTTTCTGTTGGTGAACTCTGACTTTTTCTCAATTTGTTCCAAACTTTCTTCTGTGAGATCCTAAATAATGTCTGACTTTTCATTTGTAAAAGTCTTAAAGGAACCAACTTTTATGATACAGTATTATTTGCTATGTATTTTCATTTTTATCTTTCCTTTTAGATGTACATACAACTGTGTTATCTTTAATGTCTCTGGTTTCTAGTAAGGAAGCTCGAGTTTTCTCCTAGTATAAATACCTGTGTCATTTTGATGTGAAATTTTTAGAAATAGTTTCTATGGAAAGACTTTCATAATGAATTTGGTTTAAATATTTACTACCTAACATAGACTAGATTTTCAGTTGTCAACAACACAAAACACTATCAATGATATCCATATTAAATCATCCACACCAATAAGTTGGTAGGAAGTTTTTAGAAAATATGGCAGGTTTTTATCTTTTGTGGTCATTACTGTTTAATTGAAGCAATATTTGTTTCCAATGTGCAAAATCTGTGCTAGGTTATCTTTAAGGATAAAAAGATGGGTGAGATGTGTAGTCTAGGGTCTTGCAGAGTTTATAAAGATATAGATATTCAAAGGTTTAAATACAATATCTAAAGTACTAACTGAAAGATCAGACCTAGAACCCAATATAAATCTGTACTCAATATACTAAAGGTCAAAGTTTAAAAAGTTTTGTTGTTCTTAAAAAGGGTAATTAAATAATTAAATCAAAAGTAATTTTCCCACAATAATAAACTTTGTTTCAATAATATAAGGATCTCAACAACTTAGCTACTATAATTCCAACTTAAAACATTATTATATCCTAAGTGCAATAGTCATTTTTGATTGTTAGATGCATTGAAGTTTTATAACATTTCACAGTAGTTTAAATAATATAAACTCCAAGCTGTGGTGTTAAATAACGATTTTTAAAATGAAATGAGAAAAAGCCTTAATAGCAGGATCTACAAGAGTCACCAGGATCATCAAATTACATAAAGTGTAGTGCTCATTTTATCTTTGGTTTATTTGAGATAGCAAAGAGAACTCGGAATCGCTGTTGAGCTGTGTTTGCAGCTGCCTTAGCTGCTCTGGCCCCATCTTCTGGCCTATCATACTTGACTTCAGAGGAGACTGAGCAATAGCAGCACCGTCGCCTGGGCACCTTGGGTCCATTCTGCTCTTCACCTTTGCTGTTCTCTGCAGATGCACTCGATAGTACTGAGGGGATGTTGCCCTCCTTACTCTGGCCTTCCCTTAGTTCCTTGCTAGTGATGATATGCTGGCCGCATTCTAAGCTCTTTCTGTATATTACCTTAATTAATCCTCACCTCAACAACTTTATCACTCCCCTCGTTTAACAGCTGAAGAAATGGAGGGCAGAGAGAGGTTAAATAACTTGCCCAATATTACCCAAGTAGTCTCAGTGTAGCTAAGGATCAAACATAGGCACGCTGCCCATGCTATTAACTTCACAGTCTCCAGTGAATAATTGTTGAATGAATGAAAAGCATTTTCTCTCCAAATCTATTTGAAAATGCCATAACTGAGATAGCTTCTTCAACAGTCTTCTTAACTCCAGTCTCCGTTCCCTCTAGTCAGCATTAAATCCCACATCCAGACTGATATTTCAGGCTTTTTGTTATGCTTTCCTTATGGCCCTCAAGTCTTCTGAAGCACATCAATCCACCTAAAATATTTATCCATATATTTCACACATGTATACATTTTAATCTTTTAAAATGTCTCCTTTTTCTTGTGCACATGTACTTTCTGTGACTAGAAAACGGGAAGAAACTATACATAATTTTTTTCTGGTTACAATATATTTGTAGTTTTTCATATTTAAAATAATGCACCAAACCTGTCATTCATATCAATGTGAGTGAAGTGAACTAGTGAAAGTTGCTCAGTCGTGTCCGACTCTTTGCAACCCCATGGACTATATAGTCCATGGAATTCTCCAAGCCAGAGTGGGTAGCTGGAGTGGGTAGCTGTTCCCTTCTCCAGGGGCTCTTCCAACTCAGGGGTCAGACCCATATCTCCTGCATTGCAGGCAGATTCTTAACCAGCTCAGCCACCAGGGAAGCCCAAGAATACTGGAGTGGGTAGCCTATCCTTTCTCCAGCAGATCTTCCCAACCCAGGAATTGAGCCAGGGTCTCCTGCATCACAGGCAGATTCTTTATCAGCTGAGCTACCCAGGGAAGCCAATGAAAATGAAAAAAAATCAGTGGCTTAAGAATCCATTGACTGTTGACTACCAATATGTCAGGGATTTTTATCTGATTTTTGAATGAGTCAATCAAAATGATAATTAGCAATTCTGACTCTAAAAGACATGTAAACTGGGATGTTGGCATTCTCTATATTTATGTTACCATTCTGCTCTGTGTCTGGAGTGGACCCATAACATGACAAAAAATGAAGAACTCTGGTGCAAATCAAATATTTACATGGTTCCATAATAGTACAAACAAGTTAAGGTGATGCATAAAGAAATACTTAACAATGTCTATAGGCTAGATTTAGGGGGATTTGTTATAATGAGCATGCAGAGTCTTTGTAACCTTCTGACAACCTCTAGTTCTGTTTGGTTTGTAAAGCATGGAGGGGAAAATAGCTAAGTGGGAACAAAAAGGATTTGAACCTTTAACTCTCTTTTATTCAGCTTGATCCCTCCATTTTCTTCAACAAATTGAATTATAAGCAGAAGGATATAGGATTCCACGGGCATAATAGCATGGAAGTTGCAGGATTAGGAACTGGGCCCTTGTTTGGCTTTCCATAGTTCCCTCTGCCGGTGTGACCCAGGCAGCCAAACACTGCCTTTGGCTTTATGACCAAGGTCAGACATTCTAACTGTTCTGTTCTCCATGTGAGTGACTGCAGACAGGGAAGGTCAGGACTCAGTGAATTGGTGTTACCCAGGACATTTTCTTAAGTATAAAATAAGAAATTAAGGCTTTTGTCATAAAGAAAGTAAAATCAGCTCAATGAGAGTGGAAACAAAATGAGGATTACTGCCAGTTATGGGCAGTTGAGTAGTTACTTTTTGAAATATATTTTAAAAGTACGTCCAAGGAGCAAGTAAAGGCAAGTTTTCTTAAACACACTAACCAGTTGAAAAGTGAAAATGTTAAAATTTCTGAGCATTAAACTTAAATGATGAAGAATAAAGATGTGCCCAAAGGCACTTGTTCTGACATGGGGAGAAAAGATTATTGCAGGTGACTGAACCAGAACAGAAGTTTAGAGAAGGTTATCAAGGGAAATAAAAAGAAAAGTCACTTTTTCATAATGATGACTAGAGAAACCACTAATAGCATATCTAATTTTAAAATGCTCACATATAACTATTTTGAATAACACTGATATGTTCTGGAAATAAAAATCAAGAAAAATTAAAAGAATGTAAGTAATAATAATGCAAACACATTTGTGTAGCTCTTCAAAAGTAGTCTTTAATTTTTTTCCCCTTTTCTCTCTACCCTTGGGTTTCACCCCTCAGGTCCTCAGTACGTATTTGTGGTATTGAATTGAAAGCAATCACTGAATGCTAAAGCAAGTTCTAGCATGTTCTAGGACTGTTTCTTCATTTGAGCCTCAAAATGGCTCTCTGATGTAGTGGATGTACAAGGTAGGGGATATAACACAGAAACTGTGAGGTCAGACAGAGGCCAACTGCCAAGTGCTAGCAGTAGGAGACCTCGGGCTAAAGCAGTGGACCTATCTGAGCCTTAGTCTGCTGCTGCTGCTAAGTCGCTTGAGTCGTGTCCGACTCTGTGCGACCCCATAGACGGCAGCCCGCCAGGCTCATCCATCCCTGGGATTCTCCAGGCAAGAACACCGGAGTGGGTTGCCATTTCCTTCTCCAATGCATGAAAGTGAAAGGTGAAAGTGAAGTCGCTCAGTCGTGTCTGACTCTTAGCGACCCCATGGACTGCAGCCTACCAGGCTCCTCTGTCCATGGGATTTTCCAAGCAAGAGTACTGGAGTGGGGTGCCATTGCCTTCTCCGGAGCCTTAGTTTACTTCTCTGTAAAACAGAGATATAAGTATTATCTAGGTATTAGATTGAACTTCATTGGTGAGGAGTGCACCTGAGACATTAGCAGTGTGTCTGAGACAAAGTAAAACTCAGTAATTGTTAGCTATGATGATGATTTAATCTGATGCTGATGTTCAAGCAACAATGGTTAAATGAGTCTCCAAACCATCCATCAAATTAGTACCAGGAGGTCTCTACTCCTAAGCTTATGATCTTTTAAAAAAAATAATATAAGAAAGCAATCTCTTAATAATGGCATCTTTTAAATGGTCTTCTGAATGAATAAAATATTGCTTCATGTTTATTGAATTTGGACCATGTAATTATAGGAACAAATGATGCTTCATTCCTAATTGTAAAGGTGTATATGTCTGACAACTTTTATTTCTATGGGATGTTAAAACATTACTGTCTAATTATCCTAAGACTAGTGGCTTTGTTGAATTGGGTAGACATTAATTTTAAAGACTCAAGAGAAAGGCATATTAGGAAGACCTGTACATCAGAGCCTCAAAGAGAACTCACATTTTCATGGTATTTAAAAAAGCACAGCATATCAATTTTTGGATAAACTTCCCCAAAGGAAACCATTACCAACTTCCAAAAAGCTAACATAAGAAAATATCTATGAAATATATAGTTTATCAAATTCCACAGAAATGGATCTGATATGCTACTAAAAATAGAAGCACCTTGAGAGCTTCTAATGGAAACTAGTTTTACCAATACATTGTGTGGAAGGAGAGGATTAAAAACATTGTGAAAGATAAAATGGAGGAGACAATGGAGTTAATCATTGCTGTGTGTTGGTTAATGATAATATGTGAATTTTTTGCCTATAAATGTGTATAGTTCTGAGATTTTAAATATATTCATCTTTGTATTAATGAATAACAATGTCTTCAAAGTCTATATCTACCTATGTTCTTACGGAATTTAATTTTAGACCATATACCACTTACCAAGGAATTGCTGTATTATGTAAAGCTGAAAGGAAGGACATGGAATTTTCTGAAAATGGAAAATTACAATGCTTCTCTTTTATTTTTCTATTCAGTTTACATATAGCCAGAGATCACTTCATGGCAAACAGATGGGGAAACAATGGAAACAGTGACAGATTTGGGGGCTCCAAATTCACTGCAGATGGTGACTGTAGCCATGAAATTAAAAGATGCTTGCTCCTTGGAAGCAAAGCTATGACCAACATAGACAGCATATTAAAAAGCAGAGACATTACTTTGCCATCAAAGGTCCATCTATTCAAAGCTATGGTTTTTCCAGAAGTTATGTATGGATGTGAGAATTGGACTAAAACTAAAGCTGAGCACTGATGAATTGATACTTTTGTACTGTGGTGTTGGAGAAGACTTGAGAGTCCCTTGGACTGCAAGGAGATGCAACCAGTCTATCCTAAAGGAAATCAGTCCTGAATATTCATTGGAAGGACTGATGCTGAAGCTGAAACTCCAATACTTTGGCCACCTGATGCGAAGAACCGACTCATTGGAAAAGACCCTGATGCTGAGAAAGATCGAAGGTGGGAGGAGAAGGGGACAATAGAGGATGAGAAGGTTGGATGGCATCATCGACTCAATGGACATGACTCTGAGTAGGCTCTGGGAATTGGTGATGCACAGGGAAGCCTGCCGTGCTGCATCCATGGGGTCGCAAAGAGTCGGACACGACTGAGCAACTGAACTGAACTGAAAGATAATCTAAGTGATTTTGCATAAAATCCAATACTCTTTCCTTTAACCATTGACAAGAAAATATGCACCTCTTTCTGTTTGCTGTGCTGGCATCAGTGACATTTTCACAATCCTGACTGTTCTATCTTGAAATCTTTGACTTTTGGAACCTCCTGCTTTCTCTCTCTTGGCTTCTGCATTCAGTTAATTGGGAAGTCTGGGTAACTCTCCCTCTGCTGTGTGGGCTAACTCATGCTCTTTCCTTAAGACATGATCCCAATCCCATCACCTTCTCTAGGAAGCTCTGCTGAACCCCTAAGCCCAGGTGGCCCCTGTCTTTTGTATTTCCACAGTCCTTTGGGGATGCCCATTTTATCACCCATCTTGCCACATCTTGCTATAATTATTGCCAATAATATTCTCCTAGGGCAGTGGTTCTCAAATTTCACCACATATTAGAATCATAAATACTTAATTAAAAAGCAAGTAAATTGGAATCTCTGGGAAAGTGACACGCAGGCCAACATACGTAGTTTTAAAAGCTGCACGTCTCAAATTTTAACGTGTATGGTGGTGGTGGTAGTTTAGGCCTTAAGTCCTGTCTGACTCTTGTGACCCCATGGACTGTAACCTGCCAGGTTCCTCAGTCCATGGGATTCCCCAGGAAAGAATACTGGAGTGGGTAGTCATTTCCTTCTCCAGGACATCTTCCCAAACCACAGATTGAACTCGCAGGCCCTTGTTTCCTGTGCTCCAGGCGGATTTCTTACCACATATCCACCAGGGAAACCCCTTAATATGCATAAAATTCACCTAAAATTCTGCTTTTGTTGAAAAGCAGGTTCTGATTCAATAGATCTCAGGTGAGGGCCTAAGAATTTACATTTCTGACAAACTCCCAGGTGACACAGAGGCGGCTTATGCTAAATCAGCTAAAAGTTTCCCCAAATGGTTATGTATTTTAGAAAACAATATACTCCTTATTTGTATCGATACCTATATCTTAAGCTCACAAACTTTTACCCAATATAGGACCACTTCTTTCTACCCCTACCTGCCACTACCTTTTCAGGTGAGTAGAAGTGTTGAGAATTGTCTCATAAATCAGAGTTTGGGCCGTCAGTCTTTCAGCTGTAACTGGCCTTCCTCACTTCTATACACAACAAATGCATCCCTTGCTGGCTGTGCCATGTACACGTTCCTGTGTAAATATTTATGGCCACAGAGAAATGCTGAGGGGCATTAATTAAGACAGCGGGGCTTCCCAGGCGGTGCTAGTGGTAAAGAACACGCCTGCCAATGCAGGAGACATAAGAGGCATGGGTTCGATCCCTGGGTCAGGAAGATCCCCTGGAGGAGGTCATGGCAACCCACTCCAGTATTCCTGCCTGGAGAATCCCCATGGACAGAGAAGCCTGGTGGGCTACAGTCCGTGGCGTCGCAAAGGGTCAGCCATGACTAAAGCAACTGAACACACACACATACGCACACACACACGCATTAAGACAGCATGAGAAGGAAGGTCTTGCTACCTTTGCTTGTGCTTCAATTTTAAAGCTCATCTTGTATTCACTTCATGGTTTTATTTATTTATTTTATTGAAGTATAATTGCTTTACAGAATTTTGTTGTTTTCTGTCAAACCTCGACATGAATCAGCCATAGATATACATATATCCCTTTCCTTTTGAACCTCCCTCCCATCTCCTACCCCATCCCACCCCTCTAGATCGACAGAAAGCCTCTGTTTGAGTTTCCTGAGCCATATAGCAAATTCCCGTTGGCTATCACTGTCCTCCAGATCCATTTTCTGCTGTTTCTTGGACTCTTACGTGGCTTTCTTTTTTCTCCTTCTACACCTGGTAGCCTCTTGCTCCCACACCCATTCTCTCCTTTTCCTCCATTGTTACTGTCATCCCTATCGACTTGCACCCAAATAACTGGAACCAAGGAATTCATATATAAACAGAACACACATATAAATATTACATTACTTACAATGTAAAAACGTCTTTCTTCTACTTAAGTGCATTTGCTCATGGCCTTACTTTTCCTCAGTTAATGCCTCTATCTGTTACATGAAAAGATGAATCTTTTCAGTTTTAGGTCTTTGAGTAGGCTTTGAGTAGCTATTATTTATGGGCTTCCCAGGTGGCACAGTGGTAATGAATCCACCAGCAATGCAGGAGATGCAGGAGACGTGGGTTCAATCCCTGGGTCAAGAAGATCCCCTGGAGGAGAAAACGGCAACCTGCTCCAGTATTCTTGCCTGGAGAATCCCAAGAACAGAGGAGCCTGGCGGGCTACAGTCCATGGGGTTGCAGAGTCCGACAGGACTAAAGCGACTTAGCACAATAGCACAGTTTAAGGTTCTATTAGCTTTTGTACATCTTTATATGTCAATCTAACCACAGTCTTTTGGTTCTCAGCGTTTGCACCAAGGCACCCTGGCGTGCAGCACTGGGAAATATTTTTAAAGATTGAGCGAAACACGGCAACCCTTGAGGTATCAGACATCTTGTGAATTACTAACTCAGAGTAGTTCACAGTTTCAACAGTAGGTGGCGCTACCTTCCTTTTGATGATGTCATATGTTAATGTTTGTGAAGCTGAGTTTCCCACAATGCACGTGCATGTGCTCAGTTGCTTCAGTCCTGTCCAACTCTCTGTGACTCTATGGACTGTAGCCCGCCAGGCTTCTCTGTCCATGAGATTCGCCAGGCAAGAACACTGGAGTGGGTTGCCATGTCTTTCTCCAGGGGATCTTTCTCATCCAGGGATCGAACCTGTGTCTCTTACATTGCAGGTGAATTCTACTGCTGAGGCACTGGGGAAGCCCATGTTAAAAAGCAAGTATGGTGCAGAAATCAATGTGGAAAAGTTGTGCAGTGCAAAAAAGTGGACCAACCTGTTGCCTCATGAGAAGCAAATCTGTTTTTCCTTTTTTAAATATTTATTTTTTTGCCCACTTTTAATTGTGGTAAAAAAATTGTCTTATCTCTTTGTTGATAAAATATAAAGACAGATTCAGGAAAATGCCTTATCAATAGTTCAGGAACACCTCTTACATACATTTGATAGAGCAATGCTGGCATCTACGATAACTTCAGTTACCGCGGTTGACTTTTCCCCCGGGGGATATTTCTTCTTTATGGATTAGAACATCAAGGAGGTGGGGGAGGGGCAGATGAGTGGAGGAAGAAGGGCAATTTTTCTTGCTGCCAATAAAGTATACAAATCCAATGAATCAAATTGAAGCTGTGATTGTGAAGGGATTTCCCCAGAACCCTCTACATTTACCACCCACTGAGAGATCTGTTAATTACATCATTTTACTTTTGCAGTGATATAAAAATAATCAGCTTCCATGCATTAAAGATTTAATAGAGTATATTCAATGGAGTTTTCATCGATAACAATAACTTCTTTCTGCACCTACTATGTGCCAGCTACTAATTCTTCTCACTTTACACTGCAACTCTATGAGGTAGATAGGCTTTGCTTCTGCATTTTCTAGATGAACAAACCAAAGCCTGGAAAGGTTAACAACCTCTGTGGGCCACACAACTGGCACCCGTCAGCACAGTGAAACGGCCTCAGATCTGCCTGAGTCCACAGCTCACAACTCTTCCCATGGCAATATCACCTCTCACAATCATAATCATAAAACTGATTCTTCTGAGGTTTTACCCATTGCTGCTTCTAGTGTTTTGAAATATCTGTATTTAAAAATACATGCTATTTTTTAATGTAAAATGGCATCACAATTTGAGAAGAAAAAGAAAAGAAAAAGGGGAGTCAATCATTTAAATAAAGCACTTTTAAAAACTTAATCTTCGATGACAATAATGTTATTTGTATTGTAGAAAGTGCTTTTAAGATTATAAGATTATTTTTTTTTACAATAATTGCCCTATTAATGTAGTGCTATTCAAATTTCACAAAGGAAATGGAGTGAAGTATGAGTAAGTGGACTGTCTTTCTTCAGCAGTCACACAGCTTGTGAATTTCATAGCAAATACAAGGCTAGTCCCTCAAGGATCCATGTTGATGTTCACCCCTTCACGGAATACTTCCTCTCTTACGTTATGCCACATTAATAATTCACTTCATTGGAAAAATGCCTGGTTACCTCAGCCCAAACCATGGATGGTTTTCCTTCATTTATTTTGGTAGATACTTAAAAAGAATATTTGCATCCGGTTATTCAGGGATATTTGATAACAGATTGAAGTGTGAACATGCAGCCCTTGGAATCTGTAAAATTTATGCTATTTGCATGATATCCAAATATAGATGTTCTAAAATTGTAGTTGTACTCATAAATGAAGACGTTTTATTATCTCTATTACGTTTGTCCCTAGTTTGTTTATGAAAAGGATGTGTGACAATTATTTTCCTGATCAGTACCATGTTCTGAAACAGAGAATCTACAAAGTACAGACCTGTATCCCTGTCTTTCTCACTTTTTAGCAGGATGCAGATCTTCTGCAGTGGGAATGTGACTGATGATAAAATTTCAGTGAAATTCATGATGACAGTATAAGCAAGCTGTTTCCCTGACTCAGCTCCAGTAGTCTGTAAGGGCTATAATAAGCCATGCCTCCTCATTTTACTTTCTGGAGTCAATAAAATGGTCAGATGATATTTGGAAATGGCACCTTTACATAACCATTTTCCTCTTTTGTGAACTTTGCCACAATTAAATCATAAGGTTTTGAAATGCCTGGTTATTAGCAATTATTGGAGACAAGACAAAAAAGCAGCAGCAATGCAACTAAATCTAAGGCAATAGTGGGTTTTGAGGATAAAGATCTCCGATTGGTCAGAGCATAGTGGGCTCTGTAGGTAGCAAAGTTAAGAAATAGTTAATTTGAATCTGGCCAAAGGACAAACGCTCAGAATGTTTTTTTTTTCCTCAGAATGAGAAAAAAAGGAAGCTTCCTTTCCTTACAGCTTAATCTCTCTATTCCTATTTTTAATACATCCTACTTTATAGAGTAGCTGGACCACATTTTTCAAGCTAAAGTAAAAATTAAAGGATTTATGATAATCCTATGCGTATGGTTGTGGGCGTTTCATTTTCAACTGAAGCATTTCTCTTTCTTTGTTGCAGTGCTAACATTTCTCAGCTTCTTGCTACAGTCTTCTTTCTGAAACTACTCAAGTGAAAAAAAAAAAGTCTTACCAGATAAGCAACAATTCTTACTGTACTGGGGGAAGAGTTCACATCCTCCCTGTTCTATTTATGAAAAGCAACTTCTTCAGGCTTTTAAAACCAGAATGTCAAAGAGCCCAATGGAATCCTACCTTGCCCACATACTGATAATCGGATCCCGTGTATTCCTCCAGGAGAAAGAACTGATTCCACATCCAGCTCCTTTTCGAACGGCTCAGCTCATTTTTGCTGTTTCCAGAGAGCTCCAGGGTCCTTTTCTTTGCCGGGAAACCACTAGTCCTCTTAGATAATGGAGTTGAGAAAGTTGGGTAGGGCTGGCCAACCCAAAAGAGAAGCAAGAAGTATCGATAAGTTCTCATTCTGATGCCACAGTTCAGTCTCTGAGTTGCAGGTACCCCTCTCCTTGAAATGTCTTTTCTCACTGCACTGTATCCAGCCTCATTCCTCCTTTCTTCCTTAATGTTCTTGGCTTGGCTGTCAGAGAATATCTGGAAAGAATAATAACATATCAAGCATTTTTAGAGATGCTTAAAATTCAGTGTTAGAGCAAATAGCTCTGGAGAAAAAAGAGGACAGAAATTTGAATAGCAAAACAACAAAAAAATAAGTTGGCTATCAATTTTGAAATGAGGAAAACGGTCTTTCAGATATGCTAAACAGAAGGCGGGTGCCAAGTATGAAGCTACTGTTTTCCTCTCTCCTTTTCTATCACTTAAAAATCCTATTTTAAGTAATAGCTTGCTGTAGGTCAACATGCCAGAGTGGATTATTTCACTACTCTTTTACCTCCGAGTATGTGGGCTGAGATCTGGTTAGAAGAAATGAGTTTGTGTTTCTGATTCTATTTGCATATTTATCCTCATGAAAGAATATCACAGACAATTTTGATTCAATTGAAAGTGGATAATGTTGAAATTTTGCTAAAGTATATTGAGCACCTGTGATGGGAAGGCAGAAACCTGTTCTGCAGACTCTTGGCTTCTGAGATGTGTTCTGATGGAACAGCCAGGTCAAACAAGGTTGGAAAAGACCTTATGTCTTCTCTGCAGAATGCTCATTAGCGTATTGACTTTTCTGAAGTGAAATTTTGTAGCAATGATGATAAGCCTGTATTTAATCCAGTGTTTTCCAAACTTAACAGGGAAAGTTTTTTTTCCTCATATGACCCAATTAACACTACAGGATGGGTTAATGAACAAGCTACAGAATTTGTGTTTAATAGTATAGAGAATAAAATGAACAATTCTCTTCAATTTTCTTTAGGAAATCCTGGTTGGCTTTTATCTCTAAATTTTACTTGTATCATAGGCAACTAAGTTGCCTATATTAAAATTGGTCGGACAGTTTCTTTGTAATATTCAGAGGTACATCAAATGTACCTCAATACCACAGTGAGGGCAATAGATGACAAGATCTTCAGAAAAGTCAGTGATTATAATTTCAGGTCATAATTTTTGATAAAAAAATATTAATTTTTAATATTAATTAATATAAATTGATTAAAATTAATTAATTTTTACAAACACAGTCTAGCATTAAAAAAAATCCTCATGCCAGAGTGCTTGGCAAAGATGCAAAGATATCACAATTTGGTTTACCATTTTACCTAAACTAATGCATGCCTATATCTCCCTCCTAAATTTTCCCACATTTCTTGGGGGAAAAAAACCAATAAATTACTCCTTTATCTTATTATTTGAATAGAAAAAATATTTTCTTAAATAATACTAACACAAAAATGAAGGGCTTTGTAAGGTAGAATATATATTACAGTTAAATAGGTAAATACAGGTAAATAAACGCAGATAAAGGAACAGGTTTTAGGCAATCTGATCAGTATTTTTTTTTCCTCTATGTCTGAAAGATTTGTCCCTTTGTCTCCTAATTTTCTACCAGGTAAATGTATATATGACCAGTTTTTTTTTTTTTTTCTAACCTCAGCAATGAATAATTATAGCCACCCAACACATATTTAAGTGGAAGTTTTCTGGTGGAATATACGTGAAATATTTCATAGTGTTCAGCATCTTTAAACCTTTATTCCATTATTATGCATCTTCTTGACAGCAGGCTGGGGAAGCTGAAAATTCCACAGGTGAGTGAATTAGTACTGTGACAATTAGTCATGCTGGAAGAATGCCAGTACCAGTATATTTGTCATTATGTGGCCTTGGTACAGGTGTGGGATGACTGATGACCAATTAGGTAATGACAGTTCTCTCTTCTCATGGATAGGATATAAGGGGGACTGAGCGACCATATGGAGAAAAGCCCTCTAAAGACATCTATTCATTTCTAGTAGTCGAGATGGCACTGAGGTTGATTCAGTGGAAATTGCATTTTTCTTCATTTCCCACATTCTCTGTTATTTGCATAGACAAATCCTGCAGTGAAGAGTTACACGTCTGCGGCTGCACTCATCGTGTGCCCCACGGTACTGGCAGGGAAGAGGGATGCAGAGAATGGAGGTGTCAGCTGTTTAAAAACTCCTAAAGGCCATTTTAAAGAAAAATCGATCCCTGTGGATGTTGTGTGCAAACTCTACAAGCTGTTGCCACTTGAATATTAAATATTAGTTTTTTTTAATATCACAGATACCAAAATGTCAAGTATTTTACTTTTTTTTCTGCTTAGCTGGTAATAAGCTTTTAAAGTGGTACAAATTTAAGCAATGTCTCCAAGTATGGTAGAACATCAGTTTAGTTATCAGCCAGCTCTTTTTGTATCAACTTGGGGAAGCAAAAGAGAACTGTGGACAGCTTGTCTGTGAGCCCCCTCAGGGACAGTAACCCTGGGGGACATACCGTTCATCCTTGAAGAATTCCCCTAATTCCCCCTGCAAGAGATTCTACTCGAGCAAAAGGGATTATAGCAGGAGCAGAGAACTGGGGCCTAACCCAGTGCTTTGGCCACTGCCCACCATAACCAACTCCCACCACGCTCACTGCCCCTCACTGCACTCCAGCCACTGAAATGGGGCCAGACACACGTGAACATCTTGCCGCAAGACACACGTCACGGATCCTGGGTTCAGCACATCCGAAGGTGAGAAGGAGAGGACAGAAGAAAGGGTGTGTCCTTGTTAAAACTCAGTATGCAAAGCTACTAAAATTACTATGATCCACTCGTATTTGGTGTTTAGAGAGATAGCTTTCTCTACGAAATTCTATAGTTAAAAAAACGCCAACCAACTCTACACTGTTGAATATATAACTTAGCAATCCTCATGTAATAATATTACTCATGTAATACTACTTAATACTTCTTAAGTCAGGATTGCATGGTCGTCAAGATTATCAATGTTGGAGCCAGACTGCCTGGGTTTAAATTGCTATGAATTTGTGAAGATGCTTAATCTCACTGCACCTTAGTTTCTTGTTCTATAAATGGGAGTTATTATGGTAACTACTGCAGAGGGCGTTATAAGGATTAAATGGCATTACATGCACTTAAAACAATGACTGGCACTTAGTAAGGTATCAATACATATTAGCCATTGTTATCATTATTACTACCACTATTGTTATTGTTACTATTTGCGTTCCAAGTTTAGAATCCATCTACAGTAGCCTGCAAAAGTGTGCCAAAGATAGTATAGTTCCCTCTTAGGCTTAAATACTTTTTTATTTTTCAAGAGGCATTTCCAAGCGAGTCAAATTCTCTTAAAATTAAAGAATAGAAGCATTTAAAAATCAGAATTAGTCCATTTGCTAATTATTTTCCTTTGTGTAGACTTCAGTGTTTCACAGTAACAGTGTAGAAACAGAGAAGACAGAAGCTTTATGCCCACAGCCTGCTTCCAGAAGAATATGGGCAAAAATGAAAGTTCACCAGAAGACACACTCATTCGTAGATTCTATGTGTCTTTTCCCCCTTTCCATTTTGTTAATGTTCTGAAAATCATCTTTACTTTATTCAAGTGGAAACAATCAGAACTAACTTCGATGTTGTAATTTTACCTTGCAAAAATGGTACTGGATACACATTCTTTTATGATTTAACATGCTGATATTATATCAGATGAGAATTTGATATAGTCAAAATGAATGATATACCTATTTTAGATTTTAATCTAAAAATATGAAATGAAAAAGAAACCCCATATTCCAAACATGATCTTGTGCTACGTCGCTTTAGTTGTGTCTGATTCTTTGTGACCCTATGGACCGTAGCCCACCAGCTCCTATGTTTATGGGACTCTCCAGGCAATAATACTGGGGTGGGTTGCCATGCCCTTCTCCAGGTGATCTTCCCTACCCAGGGATCAAACCCGTGTTTCTTATGTCTCCTGCATTGGCCGGTGGGTCCTTTACCACGAGCACTGCCTGGGAAGCCCAAACATGACCTTAGATGCAACGCTGCTGACTTCTGAACAGTCAGACTATAGGAAAAGCACATGGCAAGTAGGAATCAGACGTGCTCGTTCATTCATAGGCGTCAGGCAGTAAGTAAAATGACAAAAAGTAAGAGCATACATAGACACCAAATTTTAAAATAGTAGGGATGGTTATTCAATTAGGAAAGAACCAAAGATTAGACGGGTAGGAATCAGTGAACTAAAATGGACTGGAATGGGTGAATTTAACTCAGATGACCATTATATCTACTACTGTGGGCAGGAATGCCTTAGAAGAAATGGAGTAGCCATCACGGTCAACAAAAGAGTCTGAAATGCAGTACTTGGATGCAATCTCAAAAACGACAGAATGATCTCTGTTCGTTTCCAAGGCAAACCATTCAATATCACAGTAATCCAAGTCTATGCCCCAACCAGTAATGCTGAAGAAGCTGAAGTTGAACGGTTTTATGAAGACCTACAAGACCTTCTAGAACTAACACCCAATAAAGATGTCCTTTTCATTATAGGGGACTGGAATACAAAAGTAGGAAGTCAAGAAACACCTGGGGTAACAGGCAAATTTAGTCTTGGAATACGGAATGAAGCAGGGCAAAGGCTAATAGAGTTTTGCTAAGAGAATGCACTGGTCATGGCAAACACCCTCTTCCAACAACACAAGAGAAGACTCTATACATGGACATCACCAGATGGTCAACACCAAAATCAGATTGATTATATTCTTTGCAGCCAAAGATGGAGAAGCTCTATACAGTCAGCAAAAACAAGACCTGGAGCTGACTGTGGCTCAGATCATGAGCTCCTTATTGCCAAATTCAGATTTAAATTGAAGAAAGTAGGAAAACCACTAGACCGTTCAGGTATGACCTAAATCAAATCCCTTATGATTATAGAGTGGAAGTAAGAAATAGATTTAAGGGACTAGATCTGATAGATAGAGTGCCTGATGAACTATGGATAGAAGTTCCTGACATTGTACAGGAGACAGGGATCAAGACAGTCCCCATGGAAAAGAAATGCAAAAAAGCAAAATGGCTGTCTGGGGAAGCCTTACAAATAGCTCTGAAAAGAAGAGAAGCGAAAAGCAAAGGAGAAAAGGAAAGATATAAGCATCTGAATACAGAGTTCCAAAGAATAGCAAGGAGAGATAAAAAAGCCTTCCTCAACGATCAATGCAAAGAAATAGAGGAAAACAACAGAATGGGAAAGACTAGAGATCTCTTCAAGAAAAGTAGAAATATCAAGGGAACATTTCATGCAAAGATGGGCAAAATAAAGAACAGAAATGGTATGGACCTAACAGAAGCAGAAGATATTAAGAAGAGGTGGCAAGAATACACAGAAGAACTGTACAAAAAAGATCTTCATGACCCAGATAATCACGATGGTGTGATCACTCACCTAGAGCTAGACATCCTGGAATGTGAAGTCAAGTGGGCCTTAGAAAGCATCACACGAACAGAGCTAGTGGAGATGAAGAAATTCCAGTTGAGCTCTTTCAAATCCTGAACGATGATTCTGTGAAAGTGCTGCACTCAATATGCCAGCAAATTTGGAAAACCCAGCAGTAGCCACAGGACTGGAAAAGGTCAGTTTTCATTCCAATCCCAAAGAAAGGCAATGCCAAAGAATGCTCAAATACCGCACAATTGCACTCATCTCACATGCTAGTAAAGTAATGCTCAAAATTCTCCAAGCCAGGCTTCAGCAATACATGAACTGTGAACTTCCTGATGTTCAAGCTGGTTTTAGAAAAGGCAAAGGAACCAGAGATCAAATTTGCCAACATCCGCTGGATCATGGAAAAAGCAAGAGAGTTCCAGAAAAACAACTATTTCTGCTTTATTGACTATGCCAAAGCCTTTGACTGTCTGGATCACAATAAATTGTGGAAAATTCTGAAAGAGATGGGAATACCAGACCACCTGACCTGACTCTTGAGAAACCTGTATGCAGGCCAGGAGGCAACAGTTAGAACTGAACATGTAACAACAGACTGGTTCCAAATAGGAAAAGGAGTATGTCAAGGCTATATATTGTCACCCTGCTTATTTAACTTATACGCAGAGTACATCATGAGAAACGCTGGGCTGGAAGAAGCACAAGCTGGAATCAAGATTGCTGGGAGAAATATCAATAACCTCAGATATGCAGATGACACCACCCTTATGGCAGAAAGTGAAGAGGAACTAAAAAGCCTCTTGATGAAAGTGAAAGTGGAGAGTGCAAAAGTTGGCTTAAAGCTCAACATTCAGAAAACGAAGATCATGGCATCCGGCCCCATCACTTTATGGCAAATAGATGGGGAAGCAGTGGAAACAGTGTCAGCCTTTATTTTTTGGGGCTCCAAAATCACTGCAGATGGTGACTGCAGCCATGAAATTAAAAGATGCTTACTCCTTGGAAGGAAAGTTATGACCAACCTAGATAGCATATTCAAAAGCAGAGACATTACTTTGCCAACAAAGGTTTGTCTAGTCAAGGCTATGGTTTTTCCTGTGGTCATGTATGGATGTGAGAGTTGGACTGTGAAGAAAGCTGAGCACTGAAGAATTGATGCTTTTGAACTGTGATGTTGGAGAAGACTCTTGAGAGTCCCTTGGACTGCAAGGAGATCCAACCAGTCCATTCTGAAGGAGATCAGCCCTGGGATTTCTTTGGAAGGACTGATGCTAAAGCTGAAACTCCAGTACTTTGGCCACCTCATGCGAAGAGTTGACTCATTGGAAAAGACTCTGATGCTGGGAGGGATTGGGGGCAGGAGGAGAAGGGGACGACAGATGATGAGATGGCTGGATGGCATCACCGACTTGATGAACATGAGTTTGGGTGAACTCTGGGAGTTGGTGATGGACAGGGAGGCCTGGCGTGCTGGGATTCATGGGGTCGCAAAGAGTCGGACACTACTAGCAACTGAACTGAACTGAACTGAACTGAACTAGTGGAGAAGAACACGCCTGCCAATGCGGGAGACACAAGAAACTTGGGTTGGATCCTTGGGTTGGGAAAGTTCCCCGGAAGAGGGCATGGCAACCCACTCCAGTATTCTTGCCTGAAGAATCCCATGGGCATTGGAGCCTGGCGGGCTACAGTCCATAGGGTCAAGAATTGGACACAACTGTAGCAACTTAGCATGCACACAAAAATTAGACAGTAGGGCAGGAAAGTATATAAAGCAAAATGGATATTGTACCATTTGCCCTCATCCCCTCATGACATCAAGAGCAAACTAGGTAGAAATATTAAAAAAACTTTGTAAAAATGAACCCTGAACTTCCTAATTATAGCCCAATGACAGTTTAGCAATGAACTTAAAAGATTTCTTAATAGATCATGTCTCTACTTTTTATTTTCATTTTTGCCGGAATCTGTTTTTTAGGAGGAGGAGATTTCTATTTCTTATAGGCAATTGTTTGCTCTAAAATATGATATGCAAAAGGGGTTGCTCTAGAAAAATAGTTTGAATCTTTGCAGAAGCCTTTTTTTAGTGATGTGTAGAAGGTAATTAAGATGTTTATGGATGGTGGGGCAAAGTCCACATAGCATTCATAATTGCATATTTTGAAAATTTATTTGCCTGGCAGCCAGTATGGATGTATACCTCAGTCTTCACAAGAGCATATAGTCAAGTCCAGCTTTTATTAATGCATGCCATTTAGAAGAAGCCTGGGTCTCATTAATTCAGGTTCTACCAATTTAGAATATGTGATAATTAATGCAGAAGCTTGGTTGAAGTTTTCCTTTGATTAGCAAAATCTTTCCCCCTAGATTATTGCAAACTAATAATGTAAAATATTTCATAGGATATATAGAATGGGAAGACAAACTACAATGTCTTCAAGTTCCCTGGAATACTTTGGAATCACCTTTTATTTGCAAATAATATGCTAATTAGAAAACATCTCTATTGATTGAATTGCTTCCACAGCAACTCATGTTTGATAACAGTTTGAACTATCTGGTTTTGAGATACTGATTTTATTATACTATTTACAGACAAACAAATAAGTAAATACTAGACAGATTTAAAGGCAATATAATTACTTTGAAGTTTTAGAATTCAGACTTAGCATACATTTATTCTGGTGTTCCTGATTAATTCTAATCAGTACAATATTACTATAATGCCATCTAGGCTTACAAATTAAACCAAGTACATTCATTTGTTTTTGGTATGCAGAGCCTTAACTTTGGCACTGAAAGCCCAGTCAGCATTCACTAAAGCAACATTATTAATATACTTGAACCATTTACCCTAGCAAGAGAATGTTTTTTAAAATCTGTTATGAAATGATTTTTTCAAATAAATGGTGTTGCACAGAAATACTGTAGCATAGCACTTTGCATGACTCTGCTCACAGAAAATATTTCTGAAAATATTATCTACCCATAAATCATCCTAACGCATTGGCATAACCCATTAGTAATGCTTTTAACATATGTACCATGAATCCCTGAGGCTTCCCTGGTGGCTTAGTGGTAAAGAAGTTGCCTGCAAGGCAGGAGATGTGGGTCCGTGGCTTTGATCCCTCAGTCAAGAAGATCTCCTGGAGAAGGAAATGGGAACCTACTCCAGTTTTCTTGCCTGAAAATCCCATGGACGGAGGAGCCCTGAGGCTGGAGTCCATGGGGTCGAAAGTGTAGGACACGACTTAGCAACTAAACCACCACCAGCAGCATAAATTCCTACTGAATTTTTGGTACATCTCACATTTACTGTCCATGAAGTAACAAGTGAAAGTCGCTCAGTTGTGTCTGACTCTTTGTGACCTCATGGACTATCAGTCAGTCAGTTCAGTCGCTCAGTCGTGTCCCACTCTTTGCGACCCCATGAAGCGCAGCATGCCAGGCCTCCCTGTCCATCACCAATTCCCGGACTTCACTCAGACTCACGTCCATCGAGTCAGTGATGCCATCCAGCCATCTCATCCTCTGTCGTCCCCTTCCCCTCTTGCCCCCAATCCCAACCAGCATCAGAGTCTTTTCCAATGAGTCAACTCTTCGCATGAGGTGGCCAAAGTACTGGAGTTTCAACTTTAGCATCATTCCTTCCAAAGAAATCCCAGGGCTGATCTCCTTCAGAATGGACTGGTTGGATACGATGGAGTCTATCAAATTCTCCAAGCCATAATACTGGAGTGGGTAGATGTTCCCTTTTCCAGGGGATCTTCCCAACCCAGGGATCCAACCCAGGTCTCCTGCATTGCAGGCAGGTTCTTTACCTGCTGAGTCACCAGGGAAGCCCATATAAAGTAGGAAACAGCTGGTTATTTACACCTATTTAGCATTTCTTTTTGGAGAAGGAAATGGTAACCCACTCCAGTGTTCTTGCCTGGAGAATCCCAGGGACGGGGGAGCCTGGTGGGCTGCCGTCTATGGGGTCGCACAGAATCGGACACAACTGAAGTGACTTTGCAGCAGCAGCAGCATTTCTTTTGACCCTATTGTATTCCAACTCAGCCTGAAATCTCTCCATTCCCACACCATCTTTGAGTGCACTGGGGACGAGGATGGTCTTTACTTCATTAAAACCCAGCAAATCAAAGAAACAGGACTGTGATATCAGGATGAATTAAACAGAGTGAAGCCAAAGGGGCACGTCTTCCTACAGGTAAATCTTTAAAAATATATATGTTGCTGCTAAGTTGCTTCAGTCGTATCTGACTCTGTGCAACCCCATAGATGGCAGCCCACCAGGCTCCCCCGTCCCTGGGATTCTCCAGGCAAGAACACTGGAGTGGGTTGCCATTTCCTTCTCCAATGCATGAAAGTGAAAAGTGAAAGGGAAGTCACTCAGTTGTGTCGGACTCTTAGCGACCCCATGGACTGCAGCCCACCAGGCTCCTCCATCCATGGGATTTTCCAGGCAAGAGTACTGGAGTGGGGTGCCATTGCCTTCTCCAATACATGTTCTTTATTCTGAGAGGAGTTTTACAGCCAATTAAGTTGGTTCACAATCAATTTTTGGATAACCCAAGGAACTTTGTTTTGAATAGGTTGCCACCTGCTGTGAATAAAAATAAGTCTATAGTACATGGCTGATCTTCTAGAAGTGGTGACATAAGGATAGAACCAATTTAAAATTTTTGGTAGAGATTTTACATGAAGTCTTCATTTCTAAACCTCCATTTCATTTTTCTATAAATGTCAAAGTCACTGTTGAGTAAAATTGGTTCCGTTTCGTGTGTATAATGAACTCCACTGAAATGTGTCAAACAGCCTAGGCATCTTCCATCACATAGCATTCCTCTTGTGCCAGTGAATCATTATGGCAACAGTTATCCAATGCTGCCCGAATTTTTTGTAAATGTTTATATTTGTGGATAATATGCCAATCTGTTTGCAAACTATTGAAACAGATGAAGCTATTTCAACAGTATTACCCTTGTGCTAAAATGATATTCTAGACATTGCATTAATGAAGATAAAATCAAATGTATTACAGCACAGAAAATGGTGTTTTATATGTAGTTGAGGCTTAAGGAATATTTGTTGAGTTGAAATACTCAGTTGGGACCAGAAATCCCCAAAACTTGAATCAAAAAGACAGAATTCTTTTTCCATGGGGGTTGGGGTGATCCAAACTATTTTATCATTAGAGGAAGTATCAGATATGGTTAAGAACAGATTCTGGCAGGTCATGTCTGGGTTAGCTCAGCCTCATCCAACACTAGCTGGGCAAGTAGAGGATGGGTGTGTGTCTACATTTTAAAAAAAATCTATAAAACACAATGATATTAACAGTATCTACCTCGTAGGATGGCTGTGAGAATAAAATGAATGAGTCCTCATGAGGTCTTAGCTATTAAGATGCTCACAAATACCTAAATGGTATCTTAGCAGAGGACACACTTTGCCTCTTGCACATCTCTTGTTTTACCTTTTACAGTTGAGAAACTGTGGCAGTGGCTCATCTTTAAAGATCAGCACATGCCTATTTCTGGATTAATTTGGAGCCACAGAAGCTCTAGTGACATCTTCGTTTCTGGAATGGAGGGAGCTGCCTCCTGAATCATGTTGGCACTTGCTTACGACTCTTCTGGATGCCTGCATAATGTGTGCTCAACTGTCTTTCAATTGCCTTTTGCCATCTCATGTTCTCTGCAGTTTCCTTGAACCTGCTTGCTTCAGTCCTTTATGTGTATTGCCTGGCTCCTTGTGCATGCTGTCTTTTCCCAAAAGATTTACTTGTGTGAACAAAGGAGAAGAGAAAGCATTTTATGCTTGTAACTAGCTATTCATGGCATGAATTTTGAACATTTCTGTAGCAAATTATATGTTCAGGTTGCAGAACTGTATGAAAGACTTGGTTTCCTATTACTCCCTGCTTGTACATTAGGCTCTTCTGCAGCTTTGTTAATTCTTTTGGACGCGTGGCCAGTTAAGACAATGAGCTTGAATAAGACTGCAAGGTGTCAAAAACCACTTGCACATTCTTGTGAATGATTTCAGGGAGTTTGGTCTTCTTTCAATAGCTCAATGAAAGGGCAGCTGGAGGGTACTGGCTGGGAGTTACAAGGCTACCTTGGTGGGGTGAGGAGTTCAAAACAAATTTAACTTTATTATACTACAAAAGGAGTCACATGGTTGGGTTTACCATAAAGTCACTGTGAAACCTGGCACATCACAGATGATTTTTAAAGGCTCCTACTCATGAAAAGTGCTATGAAGAGTGGAGATGTTGTTCTTATTCTCGCTGATATAATGTCTAAGCCTTTATCACTTATATGAAGTCTAGCACATAGTAATAAATTTGCTGTGTTCTGTCCCTGAACTATGTGCTGGGCACTGTGCTTAGCACATCACAAATATTGTCTTCATTTAATTCTCATGAAAATCTGTGGGGTAGAGAATATGCTTATAACTTCTGCAGGTGAGAAACTGAAGTTTAGAGAAGCTGAGTGACTTGTCCAGGGTCATGTAATGCGGACATGATGAAGCCAGACTCTAGCCCTGACATATGACTCTGGAGTCCTTGTTCTGAACTCACTCTGACGAGTCACAGGCCGCCAGGTTGCTGCCCATGAGAAGCACTCAGTATAGCTGTGACCTTACAGCAGAATCTTCACAACTCCCCTAAAAATATAACAACAATATAGGTCTCTGAGAGGTAAAAATAGTTGTCACAAAATGTCTTAACAAATAAGGATGGCAACAATGTTTTCTTTTGTCCCATGCAATGAGATAAATGCTTTTGAAACATGTAGTCTTAAAGACAATTCTTTGAAATGGAGACCATCACTCTTATCCTTCACTCTAGAGACAAGAGAGACAGGCTTGGAGGGACCGGATGCTTTGCCCAAGGGGGCGTAGCTAGTGGCTGGTAGAACTTGGATCAAACCCAGCTCATCTACAGGCTCCTTCTTAACCATAACATTCACTATCTCATTTGTATTTTGCTCATGGAAACAGCATCTAGCTTTTATTTACTCTCATTTCAGACAAGATTTGAACAAATTTATCATCAGGTTTCTAAATCCCCAGCAAATTAAAGAGACTGTGTAACGAGTACTGGAGGCTGGAGTCCCATTAGTAGGAGAAAGGCATCAAAAGGCAGGCAGAAAACCAAAGAGAAAATGGACGGAGTCAGGGACTGGCCCTCGCAGTCAGGTGACACTCTGTATTCCTATGCCGAGGACAATGTCTGAACACACCCCAGGTGTACACCGGTAAAATACAGTGGATGTATGGATGAACACATGAGTGTCTGAATATAAGGATGACTAAACACATGACTTGATGGCTCTATGACTAATAACGGTAAGGATGGACATACCTCACAGCACTTGAGTGAAATTTGGCACATGAATAGTCACGATGATGACTTTGAATCATTAAGAAGAGTTCCTAGTTTTCTTGAACTTTTGGCTTGAAAAGGCATGGATATGCAGAATGAACACAAGCAATATGATCGTCCAAAGTTACAACAATGATATTCATTTGTCCATACCACATGGCATGTAGGGTCTTAGTCCTCTGACCAGGGACTGAACCTGGGCCCTTGGCACTGAGAGTGCAGAGTCCTAACCTCTGGGCTGTGCTGCTGCTGCTGCTAAGCCGCTTCAGTCGTGTCCAACTCTATGCGACCCCATAGATGGCAGCCCACCAGGCTCCCTGTCCCTGAGATTCTCCAGGCAAGAACACTGGAGTGGGGTGCCATTTCCTTCTCCAATACATGCATGCATGCTAAGTTGCTTCAGTCATGTCCATGAGGGAATTCCGACAGTGGTATTTGGAAACACTGGGTGTTAGGCCTCACTGTCTTTCTCTCTCTTACTCCCTGTGTTATTTATCTCAGGCAAGCTCTTCCCCACTCTGAGCTTTTGTTTCTCATGTGTAAAATTAGGGCTGGTGAGCTGATCAGTTCAGTTCAGTTCAGTTGCTCAGTCGTGTCTGACTCTTTGCGACCCCATGAATCGCAGCACACCAAGCCTCCCTGTCCATCACCAACTCCCGGAGTTCACTCAGACTCAAGTCCATTGAGTCAGTGATGCCATCCAGCCATCTCATCCTCTGTCGTTCCCTTCTCCTCTTGCCCCCAATCCCTCCCAGCATCAGAGTCTTTTCCAATGAGTCAACTCTTCGCATGAGGTGGCCAAAGTACTGGAGTTTCAGCTTTAGCATCATTCCTTCCAAAGAAATCCCAGGGCTGATCTCCTTCAGAATGGACTGGTTGGATCTCCTTGCAGTCCAAGAGACTCTCAAGAGTCTTCTCCAACATCACAGTTCAAAAGCATCAATTCTTCAGCACTCAGCCTTCTTCACAGTCCAACTCTCATATCTATACATGACCACAGGAAAAACCATAGCCTTGACTAGACGGACCTTTGTTGACAAAGTATTATCTCTGCTTTTCAATATGCTATCTAGGTTGGTCATAACTTTCCTTCCAAAGAGCAAGCATCTTTTAATTTCATGGCTGCAGTCACCATCTGCAGTGATTTTGGAGCCTCCAAAAATAAAGGCTGACACTGTTTCCCCATCTATTTCCCATGAAGTGATGGGACCGGATGCCATGATCTTCGTTTTCCGAATGTTGAGCTTTAAGCCAACTTTTTCACTCTCCACTTTCACTTTCATCAAGAGGCTCTTTAGTTCCTCTTCACTTTCTGCCATAAGGGTGGTGTCATCTGCATATCTGAGGTTATTGATATTTCTCCCGGCAATCTTGATTCCAGCTTGTGTTTCTTCCAGTCCAGCGTTTCTCATGATGTACTCTGCATATAAGTTACATAATCAGGGTGACAATATACAGCCTTGACGTACTCTTTTTCCTATTTGGAACCAGTCTGTTGTTCCATGTCCAGTTCTAACTGTTGCTTCCTGACCTGCATACAGATTTCTCAAGAGGCAGGTCAGCTGATACCCACAGATAAAAGATCACTGTGGTTAGAAGCACACTCTGAGCCAGTTTATCCACATGTATCCCAGCATCAGTACTTATTAGTCCTGAGAAGTGAGCAAGTGGCTTGATAGTCTGTGCTTTAATTTCCTGATTTTCAAATTAAGAATGGTACAGTTTTAGGATTTCAGTGGAGGCCCTTCCCAGGTGGCACCAATGATAAAGAACCCACCTGCCAATGCAGGAGATGTAAGAGATGTGGGTTTGATCCCTGGGTGGAGAAGATCCCCTGGAGAAGGGAATGGCAACTCATTCCAGTATTCTTGGCTGGAGAATCCCATGGACAGAGGAGTCTGGTGGGCTACAGTCATAGGGTCATACAGTCGGACACAACTGAAGCCACTTAGCATGCACGCAGAGGCACCTGATAGACAGCACTTCTCTTTCTCTTCGAAATTTCAAAGATATTAAGAAAGCAACAACCATAATAAAGTAGTGTTGGATAGACACCAAAATATCACCTTTATTAGTAAAAAAGAAGCCAGTTGGAAAGGGAGATTAGTTTGAAAGTCTAGTGGGCTTGTTAAGGAAACCCAGCATTAGGCAGACTCCCCACTAGAGTTGGGGTTACATTATATTTTGCTTTTCTTTTACAAAAGCAGAAGTGGCTGCTACCCACTGACAGCAGGCTCCAAATCTACAGTTGGAAGCCAGAGGGAATCACTTTCTGCTTTCAGCTCTGGCTGGCTCAGGTTCAAAACCCAGAGGTCTGGAGGAAGTGATCAGGCAGAATCTGTTTTAATCCCCATGAATTAAAAAAAGATCATTAGAGACACCAGTGATCCTGAGAGCTGGTAAATCGCTTATCAATTAGCAACAATTCTTGTACTTAAAGCTTCCCTTTTTTGGAGTTGTTTTCAGCAGCACAAAAAGGGGAAAAGAAGTATGAATAATTTAAAGACTGGGAGTTAAAACTTCCCTTAAAATATTTCTCACTTCAAGTCAATCAATGCATTACAAGCAAAATGAATTCCTTTCCATCTCTCGTTACCTTTCCCACCATCCCTGTTCTCCCTACACACATAGAGAAATATGGCAAAAAGTGATGATGTGCTTTGTACATTTACCTGTTAACACTGAAAAGCTACACTGGCTATTCTCACCCCAAAGAACAGCACTATTTACGGAGGTGTAACCTTTTACAGCAAGTTGTAATGGGAAAAAATAATTGAAGCCCCACTTGCTATTTGGATAGCTTCATTCATTCAGTGTGTTTTATGCAACACTTTATTTGCAGAGGGTCCGTAACCTAAATTAGATCCTTCTCATAATATCCTGGTGTAATAACTCTGAAGAAATTTAATTGAATAAATATTGTATAACAACTTCAAGAGGTACTGCAACATTTAAAGGTTTATTCCCTGAGACTAACTAAAGTAGAAAAGGGCCTGTGGAGTTGGGGAAGTCTTAGCTGATTCAGGCTAATGTTAACTGACCACCAAATGTGACTTGAACTAGACAGGAAGACAATGTGCTTGAATGGGTTGCTAGATGTTTTATCAGTTTTGATTGCCTCCATTTAAAAACTTTAATTAGAACCTCTGTTTACTCGAGTCAAATTGTGCATAAAATTTCATGCAAAACATTTTAAAAGGGAATTTTAATTATACCACAAAGAAATGCCCTTGCTCCATGTTTACTAAACACTTGCCAGAGCAAGTTAATTAATACATGTTTAAATAAGTGAAAGAAGAAGAAGGGAAACAGGAACAAAAAAATCACATTCATCTTTTGTCAAGTTACCCTGCAGTTGTCAAAGAAGTTCAATTTCCAATTTAACGACTGCACCATCGCAGTGTACATGTGTAATTATAAACAGTGGGGCACCGGGACACAGTGAAGGCCAGCGGAAAGCTAATTCTCGGTGAAAGTTGTTGTTCAAAATAATTGTGCATTGTTACTTGATGTTCTGCAGTCATCAAGTCAAGCACTTTTCAATTTCTTTCATCTATTAATTATTCCAAGGTAGAAAATTAGAAAGTTCGCATGGTAATTTTTTAATAGGTCAGTAATATGCTTTTTATTTATTTAAAGCTACAGAAAAATACCCTTTAATGTAAAGAGCATAATATGTAGAAAAAGAAAAATTTTGATGATACTGAGTTTGTAGTTCTAATTTTAACATGCTACCAGCTTTTCAGCTTTATCTTTTCAAAATCCCGTTTTCCTCGTCTATTAATGTAAGCCATACTGCTTGTGTTGGTAAAATAGATGTTGAAAAACAGCTGATAATCTATAAGAAAAACCAGATGAAATCAATCTCTCTGGGATATGCCCTGTTATCTCAGTAGCTTTATGAAAAATGGGAAGAAAACATATCCAAGATAATTTTGAAGTCTTATGGAGAAGGAAAATGCACTAATTCCATTAATACAACTGCCACTACTAAGGAAGTTACTCTCTTAATCAGCATGTCTTGCATCAGTCCTCTTATAGTTTGTTCCTGTATTGCTGAAGCTCATCATCAAATTTCTCAAAAGGTCTAAGAAGCCACAGCTTGTGCAAGTCTGGGAAATAATGTTGACTTAGGAGCAGGCCTTCCTTAAGTGTTTTGTTTGAAATTCCAAGAGGGGTGGGATGGGAGTGGGGGAGGGAGGCTCAAGAGGGAGGGGATATATGTATAATTATGATTTATTTGCGTTGTATGGCAGAAACCAATACAACATTGTAAAGCAATTAAAAATTAAAAAAATAAAAACCTGCTCAGAACAAACATTTAACTAAAAAAAAAAAATGAAAGAAATTCCACTGATGGGTTAGGCCAAGCCAGTTCAGACATTTGAGTTAAGCCTCACTGATTTGTTATGAAAATTGAATATGATACAGTATGTAAAACACTTACCACATTGCCAAGTAAGCAGGCAATAAATAGCAGCCCACATTGCTTTTGAGACTATTGCTTACCAAGAGCTGATCTTATGCAGTGCAACAATAGTACATAAAACATCTATAGTCTTTGGGCCACTTACTATTAATAAAAAACATGAAGTCAAAATATCATAAAATGCAGCTTACTTAAAAAACAAAACAAAACCCTTTTCTTCCACATATTACTTTTCTTTATACCTAGAAAAAGACATGTTTGGTGCTTAAGCGTGCTGACTTGCTCTATAATTTCAGTTGGCAGGGGAAATACAATTTCCCAATATATTTTTCCTAATAAAATAAAGAACCTGAAGTGCCAGCACATTTACACACCTACCAATTATGAAATGAGTTTCCTTGAATATTAAAACTAAGCCAAAATATAATTTAGTCCTATAAAATACTGTCCAACTCAGCTATAGTTCCACTTGGAGCATCAGGAATTGTTATTTAATTAGCAATTGATTAGTGGACTTTAATGTAACTTTATTTTTTCCCCACAACGAGTAAAAAGTTTTGTAAAATCAGCATTTTTCACCATATGAAGGAAAAAAGTACATATCATACATATGTTTTTAGAAATGTTTTAAAAGCATCTGAGAGTTAAGTGTTTATGACATCCTGAACTTTAGAAGATGCTACAGCTCTGGCACTGATGTGGAATTTCTTTCAGATGACTATAAATAAAAATCAGGTACCCATGGTTATAAATACTCCATTTCACATTTTCTCCAGCAACAGCAGAAAATTTCAATTAATTGAATCTCAGCCAACTACAAATAATGCCGGAAGTGCAATATTTGGTGCTCCAGGTCATAGACAACCATTAATTAAGATGCAAAAGATCAACATTAGAGGCCCCAAATACAGATTTTTGTTCCAGAATTTTTTTTTTTAATAGGTATTGGCTGAAATAGCTATAAATAACCACTTCAACTATATGGGAAAAGAGGGTTTTGGGTACAATTTTTATTTTGCTTGCTCTGGAACTTTTGATAAAATTCTGAAGTGTCATTTTTGAAAATGAAAATAAGATTATTTTCACTTCAGAATTTGTTCAGTTCTGTCACTCAGTTGTGTCCGACTCTGTGGCCCCATGGACTGCAGCACGCTAGGCTTCCCTGTCCATCACCAACTCCTGGAGTTTACTCAAACTCATTTCTATCGAGTCAGTGATGCCATCCAGCCATCTCATGCTCTATCAGCCCCTTCTTCTCCCACCTTCAATCTTTCCCAGCATCAGGGTTTTTTCTAGTGAGTCAGTTCTTCACATCAGGTGACCAAAGTATTGGAGTTTTAGCTTTAGCATCAGTCCTTCCAATGAATATTCAGGACTGATTTCCTTTAGGATGGACTGGTTGGATCTCTTTGCAGTCCAAGAGACTCTCAAGAATCTTCTCGAACACCACAGTTAAGGCATAAATTCTTTAGCGCTCAGCTTTCTTTATAGTCCGACTCTCACATCCATACATGACTATTGGAAAAACCATAGCTTTGACTAGACAGACCTTTGTTGGCAAAGTAATGGCTCTGCTTTTTAATATGCTGACTAGGTTGATCATAGCTTTTCTTCCAAGGAGCAAACATCTTTTAATTTCATGGCTGCAGTCACCATCTGGATTTGTATTTATAGAAAAAAAAAAACCCTTTGCATTCCATGTCAGCTCTATTTTAAAGGAACGCAAATTTAGCGATTTCCCATTGGAGAGATGGAGGGGGAAGACTAAGATCCTTTAAGATGGCTAAAGTCACCAAATGTAAAATTTATAAACCATGACATACCTTTTTTTAGACGTTTCCCCCAAATCACTTGCTAAGAGGCTTATAGAAATGAATTATTTTCAAGATATTATCCATCTTTCAAAATATCTAGATTTTCTGGCAGTAAAATTTTGTGTGTGTGTGTGTGTACATTTTGCTTTCTGAATGTAGATATTACTCACATTGCTTTATGGTGGTTGAGCTCAAACAAGAAGAATTCTGAGAAAAAGATCAGTACAACTTGTTAGCTTCCCAATTTATCATCCACCTATACAAGATTTAATGGCTGTGTTAACCCAGAGTCTCAAGAATAATTATAGTCTAAAACAAGTCCTTAAAGTGAAGAGATGAAAAGAAATATAGAAAGGGAGGGCTGTCATGAAACAGAAATTGCACAAGCAAGGGAACTTTCATCATGTTGAGTAAGTACTTTGCTATGGGATTCCTTTTAAAATTAAGGTGCCTAGCAAGTTGGATGGAAATAAAACATGTATGATTAGCAGGGAATACCTTGGCTCAGAGTATTTGGAAATGAGTGGAGAAAGGACAGAGAGGTATTTTTTTCCCCAAGTCATTACCAGCTTTAGTTCAGAGAAAAGTTATTTCAACTTCTCTCTTTGAAAAACTGCTTTGAGGTCTGCTTTTAATTTTAACAGTTAAATATCATATTCATGCCAATGAATCTTTTTTCTTGTTTAATATCATTAGGAAGAAAGCCTCCCAGGCCAGAGTGAATGGTGTAATTGCTTAAAAGAAGAAATATATAGCATACATATTTAATAAAAACCTTTAAAACAATTTCCTTATGTTGGCTAGGCATTTTTGTTTATATAAGATAAACTTTTAGCTTTTAAAACACTAAACTACATTGAACCATATGGGAAAATCTCTAGAATAAGATTTTAGTGAATAACCTCACAGATCTTTTACTGATTATCTCTGTTTAGGTTGCAGGTCAGTTTTACAGGATCCTTAATTCAGCTCACGCAATTAGAGTAAACCACACTATAAATCTGAAAAGCTCCCAAGAACAATATAGAAGTCATCATGCAACTTTGATCATAAATTCCATGAGATAAGTGCTTTGATATTTTCCATGTCTTGAAATACTCCCAACAACTGAAAAATATTTGTTTTCATGAAAAGTTAAAAAAAAAAATTGAGCGCATCACTACTTTTCAGAGCTCAACAGATTGCTGTCTGCACGACATTTCTTGCTGTTTATAACTAAAGAGAAATGACTTTGGCACTTATATCTGTTTGATGAGAAATTGTTACTGCAATTGCCCTATGAGACATCGAGCCACCTGTCACAGCATCCCTGCTGTTTTGTTTTTTTGTCCAAGGCAATCCTCTCCCTGATAGCTCAGCTGGTAAAGAATCTGCCTGCAATGCAGGAGATTCTGGTTTGAGTCTTGGGTCAGGAAGACCCTCTGGAGAAGGAATAGGCTACTCACTCCAGTATTCTTGGGCTTCCCTGGTGGCTCAGATGGTAAAAACTCTGCCTGCAATGCAGGAGACCTGGGTTTGATCCCTGGGTTGGGAAAATCCCCTGGAGAAGGGAATGGCTACCCACTTCAGTATTCTGGCCTGGAGAATTCCATGGACAGAGGAGCCTGGCAGGCTACAGTCCATGGGGTTGCAAAGAGGTGGACACAACTGAGCAACTTTCACTTTAATCCTCTCCAGTCAGCAGGAGGATAGAAAAACGGTATGCCACCAGACAGAAGTAGCTGGAACATTCTGGCAAACAGAATGGACTTCAGGGTCAGTCAGATTATAGGGTGAAAATTTTATTTACTTGTGTGACTTTGGACATGTTGCATAACCTTTTAAAGTTTTAGCCTTTTCACCTTAAACTGGGGATGATTATGTTCAGGTCCCAGGTTATTAACATGGAGACTGACAGACGGGGTGTGCAGAAGGAGCAGATACATGGTAGTTATTATTAGGTCATTTTGGGGGTGAAGGTTTGATACATTGATGACTTTGAGGTGTTTTTCTTTGTCATAATGGCTTTTCAGAAATAGTAGCTCGTCAACCCTCTGTCTTTGCTGCAGAGATTTCATGCGTAAGGATCTCTGAGAAGTCTAAAGGCAGGACCCAAAGTGTGAAATTTATTGAAATCTTCAGTTTTATCTTAAACACATATGTATGCTTTGTGTTCTGCTCAGTAACAGATGTAAGTTGTTTTATTAGCCAAACCATTTTTGCTCCTTAAATCTTCTTGCTTAAATCTTATGCTCTGGCGTTACCTTCATTCTGTGGCATCGCCTGACCTCTGGCACCACACGGGGAATAAGGATGGCCAGTCTGGGCCGCAATGGAGAAAGACCAGGACACTTAGACTTCCCTAAACTCTGCTTTCCAGTGCCTCTGTACAGGTGGTGGGGCTTGGGGGCCTCCCTCTCTCTGACCAGCCCTCTTATTCCAAAATGAGACATAGGCAGGTTCTCTTGTATGGATTATTCTCACCATTTTAGTTTAATTTTTTAGCTTACTGGCCTAAGAAATGGGGTGCAATTGGGGCGGAGGAAGAGGATATTGAAAATAAATTTCTATCCCTTAGTGAAAAAAGATAATAAATGGTAGAACTTATGCCATTCTAGGTTCCCCCTCACTTATCCCTATTTTGGAGTCCACCAAGAAAACACTAAGATAGACTTTTGATGGCTGCTCTAGAAATTATGGCATGGGCTTGTGTGTGTGTGTGTGCTCAGCTGCTCAGTCGTGTCCAACTTGTGTGACCCCATGGAGTGTAGCCCGCCAGGCTCCTCTGTCCATGGAATTTTTCAGGCAAGAATGGTTTCCATTTCCTATGCCAGTGGCATGTGCTTAGTAGAGGTTAAATCTCATTCTGTGAATCATGGGAAACTTGTAGGTAACTTCTCAGATTAAGTGAGAAGGAAGATGAAAAAGCATGCTTTGGGTGGCTTGCTATACAGACAATTGGGTTCTTAGGCACAATAACATTCCTTGTAAGTAAAAGTCCATGAGATAGTAAATCATTGCTAAATAAATAAAGCATGGTATAAATAATAAAAGCATTGTTTTCTGTCTGTCCTCAAAGTTCTGTTACTCCGATTAAGTTAAATAACTATTCAACCTAAAAGTAAAGCCTCATTATGTCCCCTGGTCACCAACAGCCCTCTAAGCCATGAGCTGGGACACACAGGTAGAGAACATTACAGGGGTAGGATGGTACTTGGTACCATTTCATCCTGGGTAAAGGCCAATAAGGTAGATGGGAGAGATGGAGGAAAAGAGAGGAAGAATGAGCGCAAAAATGTGCATTTATCCCCCTGTTTGTTTACATTTCATTCAGTGTAAGTAATATTTACTTGTTCCTGGGGCCCAGGACATGTGGTACCTTTCTTCCTTCATAGATGGACTATTGTGTCAATCTGGTGATTAGACTGTGTCATACATAGGTAATGACCAAATGAAACTCAGCGTGAGTGTTCCCTTGTCAGCTCAGGTCTGCTTCCTGCTAGAAAGGGACATGGTTCTTCTGCTCCCTTTCTCTCAGCCCCTAGGCCTCAGTTCATTACCCTCAGTTTCTGCTCCCTGTCAACACTGAAGTTGTTAGTAGGGAGGGAGGGAGGGACAGGTAGTGGGACAGTTCTTTCTACTTTCTGTGCCAGTTAAATTGTGCAAGTTGATATTTATGGATGGCTCAGTTATATGATTAGGGCTTCCCTGGTGGCTCAGTGGTAAAGAATCAGCCTGAAGTGCAGGAGATGCAGGTTCAATCCTGGGTCAGGAAGAGCCCCTGGAGGAGGTCAGGCAAACCACTCCAGGATGCTTGCCTGGAGAATCCCATGGACAGAGAAGCCTGGTGTGTACAGTCCATGGGTAGCCACAGTCTCCAACAGGTAGACATGACTAAGGCAACTGAGCACAGTTATATGAAATGAACGTTCCCCTCTTGTGGCACTCTGATGGACTCCTCACATCTTTCCTATCTGGGCCCCTCTTCTACACTTCCCTACCTCCAGGCATATACGATTTTATTCAAGATGGCCTAAGAAGACACCTACCTGGACACTTTCACCAGACTCTCTGCTGAAGTCACCGTGCTCCTCCAGGCCTCCCAACTGGACAGAGCCCCAGACACCCCCCTCTAGTCCTTTCCCACTTGGCCCACTTGCATCCTCAGGAAACACTCACACATCCATGTCGTGACAAACTCCAGCCCATCCCAGTGAGGCAGACTGCCCCTGGTTCCACTGCCTAGTGAGTCAGCCCCTCTCTCACAGCCCGTTTTCCCTTCCTCCAGTGTGAGTCAGAACTAGTTCCCCTCTGTCTCCCAACTGCTGGGGAAAACATCTCTCAGGTGTTCAGGTGGCCCCACTGACATCTCCCTTAATATTGACATCTCCCTTGATGAGCTTTAGGGTTGGAAGGTAGCAGCCCTTCTTACAAAAGAGAGTGGGGACTGGGCAATGACTGAGCCCTTCAGTAATCTCATCTCAAGATCTTCACTCTGATCCCCTTTCATCTTCTCCATCTGGTGCAGTTGTCCTTCACACCATTTACAAATTCTGCATATGACAGGAGTTGAATCCACAGCCTTGTTGCCCATATTATTTTAGTAACTCAGTTTGAACAGCGTTAAGAAGAGTCTCCATCCTTGTTTGACACAAATCTGGTTTAATTCACTTGGGAAAAATAAGCAAACTCTCATGGTAACTAAAATTAAAAATAAATATGAACATGGTGCCAAAATTAAGTCACTGAAATGCATTTTAACTTTTCTGGCAGGTAATCCAGCACTTAGAGTTTGATTTGACTATAAAAACAAGTCTGCACAAAATCAGTCTGAAACCATTATAAAAAGAAGCAAACTTTAAAACTCTATCAAATTCACATCATGAACTCTTCCTTTAAAAGGGATATTTATAGATTTGGTGCCAACCTTCTAAGTAAAATCTGAAGCAAACATTTTCTTAGCACATTTTCACATGATGCCTTTGAGTATGTTGACCAGAGAGGGGATAAGATACTCTGTTGCTTTAAAGCTAGGTTCCATGTTTGGGCATGAGCTGTGTCTACCTCTGGGATTCCAGTGGGTCTCGATGTGCCTGGCAGACCCTTGGGGTCAGCCTGCCCAGAGTCTGTGAGCATGAGACACCATGATGCCTCCCAGGAGAGAAATCATCTTCAGGGAGGAGAGTGTCAAGCAGACAAGCTTAAACCTGTAATGAAGCCTGAGCCATCACATGGGAAGGACAATTCTGAGCACAGTATGATGCTGCCGTTTGGATATGTCCCTTTGGGGACTCAGGTCTAAGTCTTAGGGAGGAGAGGGCTGCAAGTAGAAACTCAAAGAGCTATTTTCACTAAAGCCTTCTGGGATGCAGAAGATTCAGATGACCTAAATATTCCCAAACCCCAACTGCTCCCTGTGCCTTTTTGGTTGAAAGCAGCAGCTCCTTTTCTGTCTGTTGAGACTGATATGGTCTTGCATATTAAAAAGCCGAGACATTACTTTGCCAACAAAGGTCCATCTAGTCAAGGCTATGGTTTTTCCAGTGATCATGTATGGATGTGAGAGTTGGACTATAAAGAAATCTGAGTGCTGAAGAATTAATGCTGTTGAACTGTGGTGTTGCAGAAGACTGCAAGGAGATCCAACCAGTCCATCCTAAAGGAGATCAGTCCTGAGTGTTCATTGGAAGGACTGATGTTGAAGCTGAAACTCCAATACTTCGGCCACCTGATGCAAAGAGCTGACTCGTTGGAAAAGACCCTGATGCTGGGAAAGATTGAGGGCAGGAGGAGAAGGGGACAACAGAGGATGAGATGATTGGATGGAATCACCGACTCAATGGACATGAGTTTGGGTAGGTCCTGGAGTTGATGATGGACAGGAAGGCCTGGCGTGCTGCAATTCATGGGGTCGCAAAGAGTCAGACATGACTGAGCGACAGAACTGAACTGAACTGAAGAGGGCCTAGTAACCCCAAATTAGGACAGTTACCTTGCAGGGTGGTGCCAATTCTACTCATGTCCCCAAATTACTAACTGCTTCACTTCCTCTAGACTTGTATCCAGCAGCAGGCCCCAGCAGACCCCAGGGCCGATTACAAAATCAGATCCAGCAGAAGAAAGGCTCTCACATGAAGAGCACTGCATGATTCTAAGGAATATGTGTTCAAATGGATTCTAAGGGTGTTATATCAGGTAGGGATTGAACGTGTGTGTATTTATCAGATATTCTTGGTTTTGTTTACTTGGTTGCTTAACCCAAAACTCGCCTCAGCAGTTGGCCATGTTGAGTGAAGCTGAGAGGCCAGAGATTTACTGGTATAATATAGTAGAAGGAATCCAAAGGTTGAGGGAGATAGGAAATTAAAATGGACTTATCTTTTGTTATCAACCACCCACCTTAACTAGATAGTATCCTGGCCACCTCCAAGTGCGTCCAGAGAACACTCCTTTCATTAATATACTGAGAAAATATACCAGCAGCCTTGCAAAGTGTCAAAGAGTTGTTTTCTGTGGGCCGGTGATGAATATGGTGATGCTACCATTGAAATAGGCTCCTTAGTTGCCATAATGACTACAGGTTGCCAGGATGGCAGAGGCAATGCTCACCATGAGACCTTAAGAGGCAAGATGGGCGCTGTGTTAGAACATATACTTCAGCTAGAATGGTCATCAAAGAGGGATGATCTGAAGAAATGTTTGGTTGTGGCTAATGGATGATCACTAATGACTGTCTTTGATGGTGGCTAATGGATTAGTACTGAAATAGTCTACTAAGCTTTTCTTTGATCTGTAAATCTGAAAAGCTTCAGATTTGGCAAGCAGAGTCACCCCATATAAAGATCAAGACACTAACCAAATTCTAAGACTTGAGGCAATTCCTAGACTTAGTAGGAATGTGAATGAAGAGAAGGTATGGAATCTTTGACAGCAGACCCTTTAGAGACCCCAACCTTTCCCAAGGGACTTGGAGCCATTTGCCAGAGTTATTATGTACAAGGAAAGAGAAACTGCACATTCTTTACAGTTTTGATGGTGGCCTACCTCTGAAACTACTGGTATGGTATTGCTTTTGGTTTACTTTGTTAGAGAGAAGAATTTTCATTAACTGTTTCTATTACAACACTCACATTTCAGGAATCAGGGAGCTCATGTAGAAATAAAGTTCCTACTGCAAACTTGGTAACTGAGTTGGAGTGAGCACAAAGACAGTGGCTCTGAGCTGAGGATAATCCTGGGTTCAGACACCACTGTGTGATACTGGTCACAATGGGAGATATTGGAAGTCAAGGGGAAAATGGATTTTAGGTCAAGCCCACCTCTCAACGGGCCCAGTGGGAACACACAGTATGGTTATTTTCTCAGTGGGAGTGGCGAAGTTGAATTGTCCTGCAAGCTGATTAGGATTAGGGGGCCTTTACTTGCCTGGAACTTCTTCAAAGCCTTACAGCTTAAGCAGAGAATTAGAGCATCATGTTCAAATATGGTATAGATGTCTACAAAATCCAAAGAAATTCTTTGTATTCTTTTGGGAGGACCAGGCAGCAGCTTGTTGCAGATCAGTTCTATCAGATCTCTTCCCTTCTGGAAGAGACACTCTTGATATAGATTTGCTTTCCTTAAATGCTGTGATTCTGCCACTACTACCTTCCACAGACTTACATTGCCATATTCACTGTCACAACAGGCCACCCGACTCTGAACAAGAAACTTTTCCAAAAAATAAAAGCACTGCAGTGGTGAATGCCCATGGGATTCTCTGATTTTTTTGTTTTACCATGTACCTAATTACCCTGAAGGAGCTGGCCTTAAAGAAGAGTGGATTGGCTTTTTGAAAACTCAGTTACAGCAACAGTTGGAAGATAACATTCTGAGACTAGGTTACTATCCCATATGATGCTCTGATCTAGTGAATAACATATGGTACAGTTTCTCCATAAACAGAATTCCCAGGGTAGAATGGCAGCTCTCATTATTACACCTAAATTTCACTTGTAAATATTTTATTTCTCAATCCCATGGATTTGGCTTTCCTGGTTTAAAGATCTCATGATGCAAAGGAAAACTATCTCCACTAGGGGACAGAACAATGGAATGTTGAGACTGCCACCTGGTTACTGAGCTCTGTGTACCATTGGGCCAACAGGGAAAAAAAAGTCACTTTTAGGATTCATCCTGTTTATCAAAGGGAAATAAGGTTGGTGCTTTATAATAGGAGTTGAGAGGAGTCCGGGGACCTTCTTGAATGACACCTAGCTCCCATGTAAGGTGGTAAAAGTTAAGGCAAGAGTGGAGCAATTCTATGGCAGACTGAGATATAGTCACATTTCCCTTTTCCTCGTTGGCACACGGATCGACTATAATTCCCGGCCTACTTTGCAGCTAGATGTGAGTATGACACTGTGGTCTGTCAATAGGCTGTAGGGAAGCATTATATGCTACCTGCAGGCCTAGCATACAGGATAGAAGGAGCTAGTGTATCAGAAGGTCACCATCATCAGACTGAAGACAACCTCTTTGGGTTTTATTGAAAGAGGAATAAACATCTCCTGGATTAGACCAGTGAAAATTCCAAGTTCATCTCTTAGAGCAATTGGCATTACCAAACTACTTACAAACCGCTTAAAAGCTTAATTTTCCCTTGAGTCAATGGCACACTTCAGAAGACAGCCTGCCCATGGGCCTTTATGTCTGTATTCTACCCAAGAGGGGTGCTTTCTGGATGAGGGGAATCAAACAGCAAGAGACCACAAGGAGATCCAAGCACAAAAGCTGGAAGAGGTTGGGCTGAAGTGGATCTCTCACTTTAGGAAATTGTGCAGTTGAGGGGCCCTTGATGGATGTCAGAAAAACTCATCTTTGGTTCATACATGAGAACTTTATTTTGAGTGCCTGCCGTACAATGTTGATGTTCAAGGGACACCATGACCAGTAAGGCAAGAGCCACTTGATTTGTCCATCTTTCTCTTATCTGCACCCTGTGGTGAGTATCAGTGACTAAAAGGTTGGTGGGAAGGAGCCGGAGGCAAACAACCTGTCTCCAGAGGAGTTTATGGAGCTGCAGGCTGACTGAGGTCGAGGAAGTGATACAGGTTTAGCTCAGATCTGACATTGGAACTTCCAACTGGACAGGACTACAGTGGACTATGGGCTTCCTAGGTGGAGCTAGAGGTAGAGAACCCATCTGTCAATGCAGGTAGATGTAAGAGACATGGGTTCGATCCCTGGGTTGGGAAGAGCCCCTGGAGGGGGGAATGGCAACCCATTCCAGTATGCTTCCTGGAGACTTCCATGAACAGAGGAGCCTGGTGGGCTGTGGTTCATAGGGCTGCTAAGAGTCAGACACGACTGAAATGGCTTAGCAAACACTCATGCAGAGTGGACTATAAAAATAACAAAGTGACCAGAAACATATGGAATTTGCCTAAGATAAATAGAAGGGGAAGGGAGATTGGAAAGAATATGAAAGAATGTGGCAATTGAAGAAAAAGGAGACTCTGTTAAACATAACTTAGACTAAGTTGCACTATAATCGCACACTCTCTATTCTTCACTGTGTTGCCAGATGAACATTGAGAATAGTCCGAATGAATCCTACCACTATGCTTTCTAATTGTGGGAGAAACCAACTCATATTAATAAAAATTGCTGTATTTCTTCTTGGCACTTGGTGGGCTGTCTGAGAAGATGGAGATTTTCATAAGAGAGGATGGACTTCTTAATGGAGCTGCAGCTCTTGAGATATAAGGTGATGAAGTGATTTATTCAGCATTATATTTTCTACTTCAAGAATGACCTAAGTGATCTGGCTAAGTGTCCCACAACGCTTTGTCTCTAAGTGATGGTCAAGATACCTCTGGTGTTGATGGTAGTGGAAATATCCCCTCACTGCCCTCTGTGAACCACTGCATCTGGTCTGGCACACTGTGGTTGCTTCTACTTCTTTCCCACAAATTGAAGAAAAAAATGCACAAAATCAGCATTTCCTAAAGTGTGTTCCACAGGAATCTAGTTCAATGGGATATTTACAGATGTTAAAGAGGAGAAAAAACTCTTCGATCAAATAACAGGGGTAAATTTGGATAACAAAGGGGACAAGCTTTTTCTTTACCACAGAAGATCTCACAGCCTTTATCATGCTCATGTGTGTGGTGGAGCTCATGATAGAGACACAGAGAGCAGAATTTCACAGACTCTTAAGTTCATGGACCCTCTTTTCCCCCAGATTGTTTTTGAGGACTGAGTGTTCATCAGCCCATATTTTGAGACCTGCTGGTTCAATTCATTTCCCCTTGTGCAGAAAATTTCATAAGTAATGAATGGATGTGAATAAAAAGAGAAACAGTAAAATCCTATTCATTTATCTAAAGATCATTTGAAGAATTGTTTGTGTTAACATTAAGTGCTTTTTTCCCCTGTACTAGAGAGAGGGAAGACTATCCCTTGATGAAGTGGAGGCCAGTGAAACACAAATGCATGTTTCATCCCAACACCAGAGAGCAATAAATTCCTCTGGGACCCTTCTAATATATAATTGTTGTGCAAGTGAGTTTTAAAATGAATACTATGCTTTTGCCTTGTCAGATTTTCCACTTTTCATCACATGTATCACCTTTAAACTGCCCAGGTGGATAAGAGAAGCAGTCCTTGCAAGTCACACATTTTGGTTCTAATCAAGGCAGACTCTAAATTCACCTTGCTTCTAAAGTTGGGTTTATTAACTGTTCATTTATAACTATTTGTTTCCGTATACTTCCAGGAATTCTCCTTTTTACCATTTCACATCTTTATGTCAATGATTTCTAATGGGCTAAATTTTATTTTTGTAAAATTCATGACATAAATTGAGAAATAATCTCCCACTGAAACAGTATGGATTAAAAAGATGGATTTGGTAATCAGCTAAAGTATGTGAGTCATAAGTAAATCAATTCTCATTACTCATTAAATAAAACAGTCTGAACTTGGAGGCAGAAAACCAAGTTTCTCTTTCTTCTGTGTTTCTAATAAGTTCTGTGGCCGTTGGCAAGTTTCTTTACTTCTTTTAGGCCTCAGTTTCTTCAACTGTAAAATGAAAGGGCTGGAGATGATATCCTCTAGGGACCTCTGAAGCTATAAAATTCTCTGATTCTCATACTGTTATTTTTCGTAAATTTCCACATTTAGTAGATTTCAATATGTATCTGTCATTGGGATGCCCTTCAGGGAAATAGTTATGATTTCTAGAACCACACACCCATGATACACTGAAATAGATGACCTAACTGGCAATATCATACCCGTTATAAAGGATGAATGAATCACCATTGTTCTTTTAGTCATCAGTCAAATTTTCGCTTGGATGTTTGCCTACTTAAGCATGTATTCTTTCCCTTAAATGTATATAGAGAAATAAACGTATGACTCCAAATTCAGATTAACATTTAACTGCTAAATATCCTAAAACATGATCAAGTACAAAATTAGGAAAAAGTTAGTATACTCATAGCATAGAGAAGAGGCAAACATTTCTAGAGTTGTGCTATCCAATACAGAGCCACCAGCTCTCTGTGTCTACTCAGCATTTGAGGTGTTGCTAGTCTGAAATGAAATTTCGGTAAAGCTTTTGAAAACTTGGTTCAAAAAAAAAGAGTAAAATATATTATAAGCAATTTTAATATATTGATTTTTTGTTAAAAACAATAATATGTTCCAGTTGAGCTCTTTAAAATCCTAAAAGATGATGCTGTTAAAGTGCTGCACTCAACATGTCAGGAAAATTGGAAAACTCAGCAATGGCCACAGGACTGGAAAAGGTTAGTTTTCATTCTGATCCCAAAGAAGGGCAATGCCAAAGAATGTTCAAACTACTGTACAATTACACTCATTTCACATGCTAGTAACATTATGCCTAAAATCATTCAGCAGCGTGTGAACTGAGAAATACCATATGTACAAGCTGGGTTTACAAAAGGCAGAGGAACCAGAGATTAACCTGCCAACATTCACTGGATCATAGAGAAAGCAAGGGAATTCCAGAAAAACTTCTGCTTCATCGACTATGATAAAGCCTCTGTCTGTGTGGATCACAACAAACTGTGGAAAATTCTTAAAGAGATGGGAATACCAGACCACCTTACCCGTCTCCTGAGAAACTTGTATATGCATTAAGAAGCAACATTTAGAGCTGGACTGGTTCCAAATTGGGAAAGGAGTACGTTGAGGCTGTATATAGTCACCCTGCTTGTTTAACTTACATACAGGGTACATTACATGAAATGCCAAACTGAATGAATCATAAGATGGAATTAAGATTTCTGGGAGAAATATCAACAGCCTCGGATATGCAGATGATACTATCTAATGGCAGAAAGTGAAGAGGAATTAAAGAGCTTCTTGATGAGAGTGAAAGAGGAGGGTGAAAAAGCTGGCTTAAAATTATTCAACATTTAAAAAACGAAGATCATAGCTTCTGGGCCCATCAATTTATGGCAAATAAAAAGGGAAAAAATGGAAGCAGTGACAGATTTTATTTTCTTGGGTTCCCAAATTACTGAGGATGATGACTGTGGCCATGAAATTAAAAGATGCTTGCTCCTTGGAAGGAAAGCTATGACAAACCTAGACAGCATATTAAAAAGCAGAGATCATTTTGCCAACGAAGGTGCATATATTCAAAGCTATGATTTTTTCAGTAGTCATGTACTGATGTGAGAGTTGGACCATAAACAAGGCTGAGCACCGAAGAATTGATGCTTTCAAACTGGTGCTGGAGAAGACTCTTGAGAGCCCCTCGGACAGCAAGGAGATCAAATCAGTTAATCACAAAGGATATCACCCCTGAATATTCACTGGAAGGACTTACGCTGAAGGTGAAGCTCCAATACTTTGGCCACCTCATGCAAAGAGCTGACTCATTGGAAAAAACCCTGATGCGGGGAACAATTGAAGGCAAAAGGAGAAGGTTGTGGCAGAGAATGAGATGTTTAGACAGTGTCACAGACTCGATGGACATGAATCTGTGCAGACTCTGGGGGACAGTGAAGGAAGGGGAGCCTGGTGTGCTGCAGCCCATGGGGTCAGAAAGAGTCAGACATGACTTAGTGACTGAAGAACAGCAACAATACTTTTTCTAGGTGTGTCTCTTTTAAAAATCTCTATCTTTATTTTTTAATTGAAATATAATTGCTTTACAATATTGTCTTAGTTTCTGTTGTACAATGAAGTGAATCAACTACATGTATACATACCTCCCCTCCCTCTAGGAATTTCCCTCCCACCCCACACCTACCCCACCCATCTAGATCATTTTGGATATATTAGGTTACATAAAATGTATTGTTAAAGTTAATTTTGTTTCTCTTTACTTTTTACAGTATAGCTATTAGAAAATCTAAAATTACATGTTTGGCTCTTTTTATATTTCTAGTGGACAGCACCACTGTTCTAATGGATCCTGTCATGTTAATGAGCACTTTAGATATCAACACTGAATTCTATTTCATCCCCATAGGAAGATTAATCAATGTAAGTAGCTTCAACCTTTTAAGAAGGCTCTGTTCTAAAATTTTATGTTGCTTCTCTCTCTGTTTTTCTGACATCAAAACAATATAATGGTTTATTTTCCTTTAAAGCTTAAATATTATGTATAAGCAATGAAAATAGAATAAAATACTATTGAAATAATGTTAATTAAACAAAATAAAAGAACAAATCTTCTTGATTGTTTGTTCCAATTATTCCTACTCGCGTTTATTCTGCTCAGTGTTAGTTGCTCAGTCGTGCTCAACTCTTTGCAACCTCATGGACTGTGCAGCTTGCCAGGCTCCTCTGTCCATGGCATTCTCCAGGCAAGAATACCAGAGTAGGTCACCATTTCCTTTCTCCAAGGATCTTCTTAACCCAGGGATCAAACTTGGGTCTCCTGCATTGCAGGCAGGTTGGTTACCATCTGAGCCACCAGGGAAGCCTGACCAAAGGAGAAATATAAGGAGATGGAAACCTTCAAGTGGCCCTTCAGAAGGTTTAGCACATTTAGATGAGAATCTTTCCTGTCTACTAACACTTCAAACTTAGGGTTTTCCTTCTCGTTAAGACATGTGATTCTTTCACACTTTCTTACTTATTGCCAGGATTATAGTAATTGTTTTGTCCAGCAACAGTGAAAACAAAAGGGAAAGAGAGGAAGAATCGGGAACTTCTTCCTATGTGCTTTCTTTCTTTTTTTTCCTTTCTCCTTTCAAGGGGACAAGTGAACCAAGAGAGATTGTTTTGGGGTTGGAGGAAATTAGAATAGCTTTGGGGTGGGATGGTGTGGGGATAGAGAGGGAGTGAAGGCCATTTCTATGCATGGTCTTTCTTTCTTTGAAGTGCTTGGCAATGGTGCCTTTCTGTTCTCAGCCTGAGATATTTCTATAATAGAAATATAATTTTCCTATATGATTGTCTTCTACAATATTTAAAATGTACAATAGAACCTAACTACCATAAAGCCAGCAGTCACTATCTGACAGCTATATCCTAGACTGAGAAGTCCTTAAATGTTAAGTTTGCTGCTGCTGATGCTAAGTCGCTTCAGTCGTGTCCGGCTCTGTGCGACCCCATGGACTGCAGCCCACCAGGCTCCTCTGTCCCTGGGATTCTTCAGGCAAGAATAATGGAGTGGGTTGCCATTTCCTTCTCCAATGCATGCATGGATGCTAAGGCGCTTCAGTCATGTCTGACTCTGTGCGACCCCATGGAGAGCAGCCCACCAGGCCCTTCTCTCCACGGAATTCTCCAGGCAAGAATACTGGAATGTTTCAACGCATTCTCCGAAATCATCCCACTCTCTCCCTCTCCCACTATGTGAAATGAGTCGCCAGTCCAGGTTTGATGCACGATACTGGATGCTTGGGGCTGGTACACTGGGACGACCCAGAGGGATAGTACAGGGAGGGAGGAGGGAGGAGGGTTCAGGATGGGGAACACGTATATACCTGTGGCAGATTCATGTTGATATATGGCAAAACCAATACAATATTGTAAAGTTAAAAAATAAAATAAAAAAATGGAAAAAAAAAGAATACTGGAATGTGTTGCCATTTCCTTCTCCAAAATGTTAAGTTTTGGATAATTCAAAACATCTCCAGTGACCAACAATTGAATCAATCCTGCCTCCATAAAAAAAAAAAAAAAATCAATCTCTTACTTATTTAAAAAAATCAAATACAGGAATATTTGAATAAAGACTTAGGTGGTCCTAATTTCAGAGTATACATTGGTTTCAAGTTTTCACTGAAGGGAAGAGCCAGAAAGAAAGGAATATTTATGGAATTTTAACTCTTGCAACAATCCTGTGGGGCAGACGTTATCATCTCCATTGACTGATGAGGAAACTGATACATGGGTTTCCAAGAAGTTGCATCAGCTGCTCACATTTGCATGGTGAGCAATACAAGGTTAGAAATGGATTCAGTATCTTGTGACTTAAAAGCCCATTTAACCTTGCCGCTCCTCCTGCTTTGTTTCCCAGAGAAAATGCGAGAGGAAGAACACTATGCGGAAGAGAAGAATTGCGGGCCTGAAACATATTTCACACCCAAAGAAATAGCGGGGAAAAAAAGGTCAAATCCATTCTTTTACCTCTGTCTCAGGAATGAAAAAGTCAATTTTTAATTATATGGGTAAGGTTGACCGGGGGCTAACCTATCAAAAATGCTGAGTTCAGGGTTGGAGATTAAATATGGAGAGAGGCTCAATTTATTACTATTTGGGAGGAATAAACATCTGTACATAAAAAAGAGACTGGAATCTCTTTGCCTCCAGCCTGCCCTTGACCTTGAGGTGAACAGTGTAAAGTATGATCTTTTGGGGGCAATAAATGAACAGCTAGTGGACGCATTGCCCATAGTGTATGCCATATATTCTGGGATGCTGATCAAGTGTGGAGATCATGTGGGTATCACCATCTGCTGACACCTCTATCCTTCTGAGGCACAGATTTGCTCAGGTCATATAACATCCTTAGATGCCTACAAAGGGCTAGTTTTCTTTGTCTTATGATAATACAGACCCTAAATCCCAAGTCTGACTTATTCTTTTCCAAATGACGGTCTGTGATTGCTAACCATTTATTAAACATATTCCTCTGCTTACCCACCTTGTTCAGCTGCCTAAAATCTGCTCTGAAACAGGCAAGCTTTAAATAAACAAACTGGGTTCATTCATTCTTAAACATACTATCTTGCCAAACAGCTATTTTTCTGCATGTTTAAAAATATAAGATGGCTAAGTGGCAATGTAGTCTTAAATATACAAATCTATGTGGATTTCTTTGCAAAATGAGATAAATTTTGCTCTTTACTATCTTATCAGCATGATTCCACAGTACTCCCCAAGCATCAGAAATCACATTGAATAAGGTACTAACTGTGATGAGACACAGCTAGGGGAAAGAAGGCTGCATTGGGACCCTCCTCTCCATTCAGATGTTGGGCAAAAATATTGATATGAAATCCCAGCATGAGGAGCCAGATTTTCGAGTTCTGCTGATCAAAACAGGTTCACAGCTAGTACACTCAAGTTCAGATAGAGGACAGCATGACACTGGGGGCGGGCAGGGAAGGGAATCCCTTCCAAAAAAACCTTCTGCTTTATTTGCCAAAGTGTTTCAGTAAACTAAAGGCAGCAAAGCTAGCCAGAGAAGCCGGAGGGGATTTAATGGTTTGTGGTGGGGCATACCATGTGGCCACGAGCCCTGTCAGGGCTATCATGTGGCCAAGCTGGGGAAGGATTGTGTATCCCTGATAACCAAGTAGATCAGGTGGAAATCTGCCTCTTTGCCCCATGCTTCCTGTCGCCTTCATTCCTATTGTGCTCACATCACTTCTTAATTAGGGGAGTGTATTATGATACTTCAGTGGGTCGTTACAAACTATAACCGAAATACAGTTGAGTGATTTGTTTCCACAAAAGACACCTTGATTGAGGTGGTTATTAGTAAACTATAAAGTACAATGAGGATAATTGGTATGAGTGCCATCATTATTTAGTGATGTCTTCAAATTTTCCCACTAATTTTCCTGTGATTAAAGAAAATTACTTACATTTAGCCAGTTGAGTATAGAAAAGAAAAATGGTTTGTCAAAGTAAAAAATTGCTATTTATACTTAAACTATTACTAAAATTTATACTTCATAATAAACTGTTACCTATTTTTAGAAATCTGCTTCTTATTAAAACAGATGAAAAATGTTTTCCATAGTTCAAAATATAAATGTCAAAAAGAATACATTTTTAGCAACTGAAAGCAAAAAGCAGTGCAAATATCAATTCTGTTAGTACAACAAGAGGCACAAAGTAATACAAAGCTCCCAATGTCCACAGGTTCCTTTTCCTGATCAAAGAATAACAAAAAGAGTAAAACAAGTATTTTATAATAAACTGAGACTGCATAATTTTCTTAGTTAATATCCTAAAATGTGATTGAAGTATAGTTGCTTACATGTGTTACAGTATATTCAGTTCTTGGCCCTTAATTTTGGGTTAAAAAAAGAACATGTTTGGAAATGAGATTGTCTTTCATTTGTTCCTTGAATACAAGACATTATCTATTTGGTTTTCATTGCTATAAATAAATTACTCATTTAAGGCTTGTTTCTCTGAAATGAAGGGTTTATGCAATCAATCATGCATAAAATTTGTTATTTTCTCCCACTTAGTCCAGTAGCTGCTCACAGAGAAATTGTATGAGTTGTTAGTTTTCAGTGTCATTACTGCAAACTGGAGACAGAAGAGTAAGGGAGAAACATAGAAATCACATAAGAGGAAAACTCTAAATGTACCAGAATGGGAGATAGCAATAAAACTGTCGACTTCGAAATGAAATCACAGGACAATATTTCCTTACAAATATATGGGCATAGAGGAGCCACTCAAATCACAGAATTCTCCTTTTGTTGTTGTTTTTGGCTCTGATATATTGCTTTGACTGAAAAAGTGGGAATTTTCTAACTTTGGGCTTGAAACAATAGCATACACAGTTAAAAAATATGAGGGAATAGAGTATTATAAAAAACATCTTTAAACCTTATGAAAGAGATTAACAAGGAGCAACCTCTTGGACTGACCAGGTGGTTGGAACATTTTCTTCCACTCTGATCTCCTCAACTGGCTTCTGATACTTAGTGGCTCCCTCAAGTATTTCAAAGTCTAAACCTATGGAAGTGAGCAAGCAATCAATCAACAGGTCATTGACTTCAGTGTGGCAAGTCCCCTCATCCCCCAGTGATACTGAGAATGGGCCTTGGTATTGCACACCTGTGGATAATAGAGTGCTTGGGTACAGGATGCTTCTGCTGACTTAGAACAAGATGATTTTCACGTAGCTGCAAAACCACAAGGAGCATATATAACTATATGTATAGTTATAAATTACATAAAGAGTGTATATATATGTATAGTTATAAATTACATAAAGAGTATATATATATATATATATATGTATATATACATATATACACATATCTCTAATGACTCAGAAAAGAAAGAATCTGCCTGCACTGCAGGAGATCTGGGTTCAGTCCCTGGGTTGAGAAGATCCCTTGGAGAAGGGAACAGCAACCCACTCCAGTATTCTTGCCTGGAGAATTCCATGGACAGAGGAGCCTGGTGAGCTACAGTCTGAGGAGTTGCAAAGAGCTGGACACAACTGAGCAACTTTTACTTTCACTTTTCATATAAATGTATATGTACAAATCTATATGCACATGTATGTATATTTGTGTGCATGTATGTGTATATATATATACACACACATATATACATATAGACTTGTTTACAAATGTAATTTGGGTTAAATGTAATGTATATGTAATTTGGGTTGATCATCATTATAATATTAGAAGCCTAAGTAAAAAGGTCTGGGCTTAGAAAATAAGACACTTTTATAAACTATAAAGAAATACATGGACAAGGGTGAGGGAGGGCATCACAGAATAAGTGAAATAAAGAGTGGGAAGGAATGAATGCTGATACTCAGTGATTTACAGTGAAATCCTCGAGTTAATAAGGAACACAGTGGTGGACTGGAGATACTATTTCCCCTTCTACCTTCTTTCTCTTCTAGCTGTATTGTATTCTGAATGCCAGATATTAGGAAAATAGCATCTTAGCTGTTAGTAAAAAGAAATCAACCGTGAATATTCATTGGAAGGACTGATGCTAAAATTGAAGTTCCAGTACTCTGGGCACCTGATGTGAAGAGCTGACTCATTGGAAAAGACCCTGATGCTGGGAAACATTGAAGGCAAAAGAAGAAGAGGGTGGCAGAGGATGAGTTGGTTACATAGCATCATTGAGTTAATGGACAGGAATTTGAGTCAACTTTGGGAGACAGTGGGAGCCCTGGAGCCTGGCATGCTGCAGTCCACGGGGTGGCAAAGAGTCGGACATGACTAACGGACTGAAAAACAACAGCGACAAGTTTCCTTTGGTGTCATTACTCTATGGATACTTTCCCATTTTCAATCAGAGATAGTTTTGCTAAATTTAAAGATGTGACTTAATTATCACACATACACACACTCAATATATGTGACAAGACTGAAGTCACAACATAATCCATTAAAAATCCAGAAAGCTTTTTTAAAAGTTTTATCTCTGTATGCTACTGCCGCTGCTGCTAAGTCGCTTCAGTCGTGTCTGACTCTGTGTGACCCCAGAGATGGCAGCCCACCAGGCTCCCCTGTCCCTAGGATTCTCCAGGCAAGAACACTGGAGTGGGTTGCCATTTCCTTCTCCAATGCATGAAAGTGAAAAGTGAAAGTGAAGTCGCTCAGTTGTGTCCGACTCTTAGCGACCCCATGGACTGCAGCCAACCAGGCTCCTCCGTCCATGGGATTTTCCAGGCAAGAGTACTGGAGTGGGGTGCCATTGCCTTCTCCGATCTCTCTGTATAGAAATGTACAAATTTACCTATTTTCTTTTCTGGTATTATTTTAGCATAATCTTTGTACATTTTTAAAAACCTAGTGCATTGTAAGATTTTGTTACAACTAGGACAAGAGTAACATATTAATAAAGAATAAAAATATACCCTTAAATAGAATTGTTATTAGGCTGGAGGTTTATAAATTTACAGATCTTAAAATATGATATTATATCAAATATTAAGATACACTATAAACAGAACAATAACATTATGAAAAGAGAAATTTTGAGATATTGATTATCATTATATTGTTCTATTCACTTAAAAGCCATCAGAATGGAAGTTAATAATTCAGTCATTCATTGAAAATTACTTTTGTGTTCCTAATACACCCCAGACATAAAGTCCTGCCTCCTGGAGCTTGCATTCTGGTGGAGTAGACGGACTGTGAACGGATGGGTAAGTAATGTATTTTTGGATCACTGATGAGGACTATGTAGACACATGGACAGTGTAAAGGGATACTGAGTTATGGAATGAGGGGCAGCTATTTTATGAGATCAAGGAAGACTTCTCTGTGAAGAAACTGGAACCATGAAGAGCCAGTCATGGGAAGAAATGCTGAAATTTCTAGCAAAGGAAACAGCAAGTGTTGTGGCCATGGAGGAAGCAAATTTTCAAAGGTTTTAATAGACCAAGGCAAGAGTAACTGAAGTAGGAGCTGAGATGACAGGAGACTGCTATTAGTAACATTAAGTGATAATAAAGAAATAGAATAAGCAAAGTTTGGTAATTTAAATGTGTATAACATATTTCCCTCCTCATAGCTTTTATACTTTAAAAGATTTTTTTTTTTTTGGTATAAAATATGCTCCTTATGCACTCTCTCCACATATGTGTGTATCTGTGTGTGCATGTGTATATCTGTGCACATGTGTTTGTATGTGTATATATATATGTGTGGATATGTATGGATGTATAAATGCATATGCATATATGTGTATATAGTGTATACATGTGAATGTATGTGTGTATTCACATTGTATATTAAAACCATGTCATAGTGGAGTTCAGATTGGAACTTTGTATGAATACTGACTCATGTCCCAGCTCTGACTTTTGAAAGGTTATTTAATCCCTGCATGCCTCAGTTTCCTCATCTGTTCAATGGGAATTAGTACAGAACCTACTTTGCAAGGATGGTATGAGGATTAAATGAATTTATATATATGTATGCACGTATATATATATCTTAGAACAGTGGCTGGCATATAGTATATGTAGCAAAAAGTCTAAGTGTTATGCAACTGTTATTTTTATAATTTTCTTAACAAGTAGCATTTTATCCAAGTGATTAGAATATGTTATAATTTTAAATTTCAATTTACACTGCCATAAGCAAAACCAATAATCAAAAGCTTGACAATATTTTTTCACTGGCTACTCATATTCATTTACTTGGAAAACCAATTTGAACTCTCATTTATTTTTGGAATATTTCAAGCTTAAAGATGATCTTTCTGCTTCTCAATTGGAAAGATTAAATGGTTCTGTCCTGGAGAGAGTGTTAGTGAAAGTGTTGGTTCCTCAGTTGTATCTGACTATTTGTGACCCCATAGACTATAGCCCGCCTGGAGAGAAGGTGCAGCCAAAAATGTTTTTTAGGGGTAAAGGGTGTATTAAACATGTGTCCACTTGAGGGAGCTCCAAGATTTCTCCAAAACCTTGGTCTTCTAAGGCTTGTCAACCCTGGGACTGGGTGCCACCACACTGGGCTTGGGTTTCATACTTTGTAGAAGGAAAAATTTAAAGGTCCAGAGTTAAAGTCTGGAAAAGAAAAGTATTGGGTAGTAAAACTGATAATTATTTTACTGTTTTCCAGTTATGTATTTAATTGAGGGGAAAAGAAACACTTCTTGGAGAACTTCAAACAGCTCAGCTGGAAGCACAGGAATTAGCATAAAGTGAAATATTTATGGGGGCTTAATACTGTTTAAGCCTCATTTTTTTCTTGCCTTAAGACAAGAAGTCAAATTAACCATTTCTAATTAAAGAGTTGGATACAAAGTAGTGTGAGACCAGAAGCAGGAGCTAAATGGGAATGTCCTGAAGTGTGAAAAAGTCATTTGACATAAGGGTCAAGAATGAAAGATACAAAAGAATCTCCATAGAACAAGAGAAACAAATCAGGGTGATATAAAAATGAATATAATTATGATAGGCTTACTATCATTGCTTCCTAAATGAGTATCTTTCCTCTTGGGGCAGAGTTCTAAAACTGGAGATGATAAAGCCCCTCTGTCTCTCCCTGTTAGTGGTTCAGCTACAAAGGAAGTATAAATGCAATATCCCAAGTGAACTGGGATCACTTCATATGTTCACTAAATATAATTCATGGGAATTCTGGCTCAGAGAACAGCCATCCATTAAGGATATCAAAAAAGAAAGTCCCAAATCCTGGGGGCTCCAGGCCACTCATGTCTAAACCACTACATAGAGACACAATGATTTGCTTAAGATATCAATTTTATACATATATTTTAATTCTTACTGCATCATGAGTGAGCTGTTGAAAAGAGCTTGAAGAGCCTATAAATCACTATTGGCTGAGTCATCTAAATATGAAAATCAGGCAATACATTTGCCTCCCAGAATAGGAAAATATTGCATTAGAATATAATTCCAACAAAAGAAAACTATAATTAAAACATAATCATATGATTAGAAGTAAATTCAAAAGAGCACATAAGGTTTCCAGCATATTTTTTATATACTTAGATCTTAACTTTTAAAGAGTTTGTTTTAATCCAGCTTTAAGCATTTTGCACAAAGATTCATGTCAATCTTTTCATTTACACTTCATGAAATCTCCTACCATTGTTTCTTTATACAATATTCACATACAATATTTTTACTTGGGTTGTAGACAGTATTGCTAAGCTACTATTGTATGCATCTCAAATTTTCCTTAAGCCTTATCTTGATTTTGACGAAATTGAATGGATTTGTTGTGCTACTTGAGAACAGAATCAGGATTATCCTGCAGGTGGTTTTTTAAAATCATTTTTGTTTTGTTTTGTTTTGGTCATTTCTATTTTTCATGCAGCATTTGTTTCTTTTTGCTTTGGCTGTAAGTTTCTTTTTCATTTTTCATTAGTACATCACCTCATGGTCTGAAATACCTTCTGTTGCTTTCTTAAATGTTAAACAAGATGATATGCCTGTTGAAGAAGCCTGCTGCTAAGTCGCTTCAGTTGTGTCCGACTCTGTGCGACCCCATAGATGGCAGCCCACCAGGGTCCCCTGTCCCTGGGATTCTCTAGGCAAGAACACTGGAGTGGGTTGCCATTTCCTTCTCCAATGTGTGAAAGTGAAAAGTGAAAGTGAAGTCGCTCAGTTGTGTCTGACTCCTAGCGACCCCATGGACTGGAGCCTACCATCCATGGGATTTTCAGGCAAGAGTACTGGAGTGGGGTGCCATTGCCTTCTCTGGTTGAAGAAGCCTAATGTGTCTGTATTCTCTCTTAAAAAATAAATTGGAAGCATATTTTAAGGGTGCTTAAAAATCACTGCAGATGGTGACTGCAGCCATGAAATTAAAAGACGCTTACTCCTTGGAAGGAAAGTTATGACCAACCTAGATAGCATATTAAAAAGCGGAGACATCATTTTGTCAACAAAGTTCCATCTAGTCAAGGCTATGGTTTTTCCAGTGATCATATACGGATGTGAGAGTTGGACTATAAAGAAAGCTGAGCGCCAAAGAATTGATGCTTTTGACAGAGGATGAGATGGCTGGATGGCATCACTGACTCGATGGACGTGAGCCTAGGTGAACTCCGGGAGTTGGTGATGAATAGGGAGGCCTGGCGTGCTGCAATTCATGGGGTCGTAAAGAGTCGGACACGACTGAGCGACTGAACTGAACTTAACTGTGGTGTTGGAGAAGACTCTTGAGAGTCCCTTGGACTGCAAGGAGATGCAACCTGTCCATCCTAAAGGAGATCAGTCCTGGGTGTTCAATGGAAGGACTGATGTTGAAGCTGAAACTCCAATACTTCAGCCAACTGATGCAAAGAGCTAACTGGTTCGAAAAGACCCTGATGCTGGGAAAGATTGAGGGCAGGAAGAGAAGAGGATGACAGAGGACAAGATGGTTGGATGGCATCACCAACTCAATGGACATGAGTTTGAGCAAGCTCTGGGAGTTGGTGATGGACAGGGAGGCCTGGTGTGCTGCAGTTCATGGGGTCACAAAGAGTCGGACACGACTGAGCAAATGAACTGAACTGAACCAAACATAAGCAGTTTAATATATAATCAGAGAGGCTGTTTCTCTAGAAAGTGGAAATAAGCCAGGCTTTTTGGAGATTGTCTGTGATGGCTACACAGACAGGCCTGTGCACAGTGTTAACACAGCATCCATCGTTTCTCAGTGATTCTCTATATCTTTTAGGAGACGTTATCAACTGAATACAGAGGGCTTTCTTCATGTGCATATTGAGTTAAGCTTTTGATTTGCCATGGTAGACCCTGAATATTACCCTGAATGAGTACTCGGGGGAATACACAGGCCCTATGCTTCTTAAGTACTGCTTCTAAATTGGGACTTTAGGGCTTTCTGTGCAAAAGAGAAAGTGAATTCTCTCCAACTGGGATATTCTGCAATGCGTGGGATCATTGTTATCTTGACTCTGCTGTGGAGACAAGCCCCAGTAGCAGCAGAGATAGCATCAGCCAATTAAACTCCAATATGGTGTTCAAAGGATATGGAAGACAGATTTAATTATGGAACAGATGACACTACTCAATCCTAATTGTCATACCAGGATCAAGTTTAGGGGCTGTTAATCACCAGCCAGGAGACTGGAGAGCAAAGCACCTGACGTCACCAAAGACAAGAAGCATCAGACCATAATTACATTGCACCTTAATAATCCCAACTAGGAACAACAACAGAAACAAACAGAAATGTCTTTTTATGTTGTGTAGTATTAAGAACTGGGAAATTTTTATTTAGTTACTATGATTGTAGGCAATTAGATTTCTCTTCCTCATAGTTAATACTTTCACTAAGAAACCCTTAGGTGGAACTCTGGAGTTTCTTTAGTTCTCACAAGTGTTTTTACACAAAAATTAACCACATTTATTGGTTTAGCCAATAATATCAGGGGAACCAGAGACCTACAAAAGCTTTCAAATTGGCACCAGCCATACAGTCCAACCGGTCCATTCTGAAGGAGATCAGCCCTGGGATTTCTTTGGAAGGAATGATGCTAAAGCTGAAACTCAAGTACTTTGGCCACCTCATGCGAAAAGTTGACTCATTGGAAAAGACTCTGATGCTGGGAGGGATTAGGGGCAAGAGGAGAAGGGGACGACAGAGGATGAGATGGCTGGATGGCATCACTGACTCGATGGACGTGAGTCTCAGTGAACTCCGGGAGTTGGTGATGGACAGGGAGGCCTGGCGTGCTGCGATTCATGGGGTCGCAAAGAGCTGGACACGACTGAGTGACTGATCTGATCTGATCTGATCTGATACAGTTGTAAGAGCCAAGCTGCCTTAACAACTTGTTTCAAATGCCTAACAGCTCCAGAGAGAAAATATTTTCCTGATCCCACAGTTCCTCATCTGTTTTGCTTTTCTGCAAACTTCACAAAGATGATGGGCAATATGCCTCATCTCCTATATACCAAGCTATTTTGGCCAAACATTTAATTTCTAATCAGTATGGTGACCAGAAGTGGAGAACAAGAGGTTTGTAAGATAGAATAAAAAAACACAGGAGTTGGAGTCAAAACACTTTGTTTGCAGTCTTTGTTCTGTCCCTTCTTTCTTTATCACTAAGTTCCTTAACCTTCTTCTTTAGAATCAAAATTTGGCAACTGCATGGCAAAGTAGATTAAGAAATATAATATGCTTAGGACAGTCAGGAGTCTGTTGTAATGCTAGGTACTTTTGTATTTTTATGCTCTATATGAAGTTTGATTTTCTCCATGTTTCAGGTGAGGAAATGCTCATGGAGAGGTTAAATGATATGTCTAAGATCATATTGTTATTGGTAAAGTTGGGGTAGGAATCTAGGTATGTCTAGTCCTAGAATCACACTTTTTTCCTTTTCTCCAATTTTGGAATCAAGGTGAATGCAGTTTCTTTCTTCAGCTGATTCACCTCCCAAGTCCTGCACAGATGTGTGGTTAGCAGAATACTGGGCCCCTAAATATGCCCATGTTCCAATCCCCAGAACCAGGGAATATGTTTGCTTACATGGCAAAGGCACTCTGCAGATGTGATTAAGTTAAAAATCTTGAGATAGGGAGATTAGCCTGTATTATCTGAGTGCGGTCCAGTGTAACTATAGGGAATTATAAGAGGGAGGCAAAAGAATTAAAAAAGAGATGTGATTATGGGGCACAAGTCAGAGAGAAAGAGGTCTGAAGATGCTACACTGCTGGATTTGAAGATGGAGGATGGTGCCACGAGCTAACGCCATGCTGGTGACATCTAGAAGTTGAAAAAGGCAAAGGAATGGATCCTCCCTAGAGTCTCCAAAGGGAACACACACTACTGGCAAGATAATTTTAGCCCAGGGTGACTTTTGACCCATGAAATTGTAAGAAAATAAATTTGTGTTGTATTAAGTCACTAAGTTGTTATAATTTGTTATAGCAGCAATAGGCAACTAATACAGGATCCCAGCCTTTTCCAGGGCTCTCAAGCTTTGCTTGCCCAGATATAGGTGGTTCAGGTAGAGGAGGTGGATGGATCTTGGAAGCTGGGTAGTTGATAGGCAGGGAGTGTCTAAGAAGTACAACCACATATTGTGGCTAGGATGGGATTTACACTTGCTTTTTAAAAGATATATTTATTATTGGGGTTGGAGGCCATTGAGGTGTAAATTCTGGAGGAAGCCTAGGCCTGTGATGCTTAGAAGGACACGAAGGGATTAGCATATCACCTCTGATACACTGCCAAGGAGGGGAGGAGGTTTATACTTTAGAATTCTAGGAGAGTCAGAAAATGTTTCTATTTTAGAACATAAGGAACAGTGGCCTTCCCACATTCCAGAGCTTGTAATCTCCAAATACATAATCTGTTTTTAGTTATATCCATGTACTTCTGTACTAACATACAGTACATGGTACTGAGCAATCAAAAAAAAATTGAAAGCATATGTGACAAAAACCAATTAATTTAGGTTCAAACTTTTCATCCCAACTCCAATAGATTAACTTCCACATTCACCGTGGAGTAGCGTAGAGCATAGAGGAGGCGTGGGAAAACATGATCCGATGGGTAGAGGGTGCCTCCCTTCATATTTTACTTTCCTTGTCTCTTATCCAATTTAGTTTAAGAAAGGGGTGAGGTGGGAAAGGGTAAGATGAAACCTGCACTCTTCTGAGTTAGTACATGACCTCGGTTAAGAGAGCATGACCTCTGATGGTTGACGAGCCCTGCTTAAAGGAAGCATAACATAACATACTGAACTAGAAGAAGGGGCAAATTTCCAGGGAGGAATAGTTTTCAGGTTTCGAGATTATGAGCAGACTCATCATTTTCTTATGAAAGTCATGAGACCCTGTTTCTTCACGTTTGATTCCAAGGAGCATAAAATACTGCAAAATCCTTAATTAGTTTTACAGAGTGATTTGACTGCATAATAATGAGAATCGTGAGATTTTACCACTCTCATCTTTCTTCTTCAAAGGACTAATCTTCCACAACATGTTTGTGGTCCTAAACAATTTTTGAAAATAATGAGGATAATGAGTTTGTGTCCCTAGTTTGTAAAAGCATTCCACCAGTTCAGCAGGGGGAATGAACTTACAGCTTTCCTACCATCAGCTCCCTGAAGGGAGAAGCGGGTCAAAAAGGTGGGTGCACTGTGGGCAGAAGCAAAAGGGAGTCTAAGTAAGAGAACTGGTCCACGGTCACAGACCTCCGCCCCCTGGCCCCACCCTGCAACTTGCTGTGTGAACACAGTCCAGTCACACTATGTCTTTGTGCTTTGTTTTCTTTCTTTCTTTTTTTAATTTTTTAAATTTTATTTTATTTTTAAACTTTACAAGGGAACCTCTCACAGGAAGAGATGGTCCTCATATCTCATCCTTAAGAAATAATCTATTTTTATAACCTGTTTATGAGATACTAGAGTGTATGTTTCTGTAAAATGAGAATATTTCTTTTCGAACTCTAATATGCAAGGAGCTATTCAATTATATCTAAGCTAGAAAGTGTTAGACTTTGAGGAAAAACCCTACTTTAGTACAATGAAAAATTAGACTGTACAGAACCCAGGACTGTAAATTGCTCTTAGTAATTAATTATATCTGGGGTAAGGTGAACAGAGCCTGTATCTCGGATATGAATGTTGGTCCATCTACTTGTGAGCTACTCAACTTTAGGAACGGAGAAGGCAATGGCAACCTGCTCCAGTACTCTTGCCTGGAAAATCCCATGGACGGAGGAGCCTGGTAGGCTGCAGTCCATGGGGTAGCTAAGAGTTGGACACGACTGAGAGACTTCACTTTCACTTTTCACTTTCATGCATTGGAGAAGGAAATGGCAACCCACTCCAGTGTCCTTGCCTGGAGAATCCCAGGGACGGTGGAGCCTGGTGGGATGCCGTCTCTGGGGTCGCACAGAGTCAGACACGACTGACGGAACTTAGCAGCAGCAGCAACTTTAGGAAAGCTATTTAATCTCTGTATTCTTCAGATTCTTATGCACAATATGGAGAAAATCATGCCTACTAAGCATTATCACTGTGAGCATCTTCTGAATATGTAACATAGTTGGCACAGTGATGTCTAGAGTGGGCTCTTGTGTTGTGTCTATAGCAATAACAATATCATCAAGCCCAAAGGATATATCATTATACCCTCTGCAAACTTAAGGGATGATGTAAGCCCCTTGCATTTGTTTTATGCAGTCTCTCCTATAAACACAAGGCTCAGAGTCATTTATTCATCAAGATAGAGCAGTTAGAACAGAAATCAATCCATATAAGGACATGATTACCAGAAAACCAATCACTGGACAGACAGCTCCTTAAAACAGGGTTTCACAGCCTCAGCACTATTGAGTTTGGGCCAGATAATCTCTGTTGTGGGGGCTGTTCTGTGAACTGTAAGATGTTTAGCAGCATCCCTGGCTTCTCCCCAACTAGATGCTGGTAACACTCGCGTCACAGTTGTGACAGCTAAAATGCTTCCAGACATCGCCAAATGTTCCCCAGGGCAGGGATCACTGCGGGCTGAGAACCACTGTCTTAAAATGATGCGCTAAACAATACAGAGAACTAGTATGTGCCTCACTCTTTGCAACCCCATGGACTGTAGACCGCTAGGCTCTTTTTGCCCATGGAATTTCCCAGGAAAGAAATGGGGCGAGTTGCCGTTTCCTACTCCAGGGGATCTTCCGACCCAGGGATGGAATCTGAATCTCCTTCATTGATTGGCAGGCGGATTCTTTGTCACTGAGCCACCTAGGAAGCCCATAGACAAGTAGACTAAAATATAAACATTGTGAGATTACTTGCTATATTTATAAAGACTAAAAATGCTAGTAGAATAGGTAAAAGCTTGTCTCTGGAACCTTGGAATTTCACTCTACCTCTAGCCCTGTATGTGACTTTAGATAATTTATTTACTTCTCAAAGTTCAAGTTCTCTCACTTATGAAATGGGGATAATAACAGGTCATTGTGAGGATTAAATGAGATAATGTCAAGATGTCGGGTCCACTGAAGCACTTAGTAAATATTAGTAATTGTTCTTTCATTATTATTTATCACCACTCCTGCCCCGCCATCATTGCCATCATTGTTGATAGATCTTTCTCTATGCAGCACTGCAGTATTTCTCAACAGCTGAGTATAGCTTTAAAAAAGAATTATTTGAGAAAATACATTTTAACTTTATAGAATTTCCAACTTCAGCCTTCTAAATGAAAGGCTGATCAAAATATCCACTATTTTTTCCTTTGGACTCATTCATTCATTAGGAATCATTATATTGGACACAGTTAAATACACATTTCATCCAGAGATGCCCACAGGGAACCCAATGCAACATATACCACCAAAACCAAAATGTAATGTTAATGGAAATTAACGAAAGACAAATCATTCCATAGCACACTAATTAGTTTTTTAAGAATTAAATCACCGAGAGCTGCACATTCTACAAATAATTACAAAAAAGAATAAAATAAGAATCTCATTAAACTATTTAAACAAAGTACTGGATTTATAGAACTCCTAAGTTCCACATTAGAGAACACAAGTATGTTTCCCAAAAGGAGGGATAATGTTACAAAGCTTCCGTTTTTCCCAAATCCTAATTTTATTAGCAGCAAAGTAATTAATTTTTGTGACAATAAATTCTTCAAGGAGAAATAAATACTAAGCCAGCTTCATGTGAACAAAGCAGTTAAAAAAAAGGAGATGAAAATACATCAAGAAAGCCTTAAGAATCATTTTTATCTCCTACTATGAAACTATGTCCTTAAAATCTGTTTCATTTTCAAAAGGGCTTCTAAACAAATCTCTACTACTCAAAAGATAAAGATGGTCTCATTGAGTTTGCAGAAAGTCAACTGGGAAAGAAAATGGGAGGGATACTTTTTCAGGTGCTGAACGTACTGTATAGGTTAAGGGAGTGAATGGACTACAGAAAGAAAGCTTGTGTGTGTATATGTGTGTGTATGTGTGTGTATGTGGGCGCGCATGTGAGACAGAGAGACAGAGAGAGAGAGAGGGAGAAAGAAAGAGAGTGGAAAGTGCTGCAGAAGGACAAAGGACTTTACCATCTCAAAAAACCAGGATTTTGTAAGAGAATATAGTCTCTCAAATATCTAATGATAATAGCATTAATCAGGATAATGCACAAAGTGATAAAAACAGAAATGGCCTAACATTTATATTAGATTGGCTTAATTTTAATTTTTGCTAGGTACAGTTAATTAATAGAGGCTATGTGGAATTATTCTGATTTCGGTTATAAAACCATCATCAATTAATTGTCCTACCTTGAGTTTCTTAACTTCTTTGTATCTCAATTTTATGTAATTGTATAATGAATCTAAATATTTATATATTTATATCTTATACATATTGAGAAGATTAAGTGAGATAAAGTGTACTAAAGCCTTGTCATTGAACTTGGCACCCAGGAGGTGATTCTTACTATACTATTATCTGAGTCATCAAAAGAAAACACTTTCATGTTAAGCCCATTTAATGTACTCTTTTGCAATTTTTTTAATTAAAAAACTTTCTGTAGCATTATCCCAGGCAAAGAATGCATCAAGTTTGACATGAATAACAATGGAAAAAATAAGGGACATATCTAATTCTTGCTCTCTGATTTATGTGCAGGGCTGTTTTATATCTATTAATATATGGATCACTTTTACAAGATTACAGGATTACATTCTTAGAGTAAGGAAAAATTGGTTTTAAAGAAAGTTCGCTTGATGTCAGAGTCTGGTCACTGTATATATCAAAAGCTATATATTTCAAACATTAAAACATCCTTAGAAGTAGTGAATATTCCTATCCAAAAAAGTTACTTGGGTCATTTTAAGACCTATTTCTCTTGTAAGGAGTTTTATAAAAAATCTGGTCTGGAAAGACTTTTCTATTCTTAAAAATACAACAGGAAAAGGTATGGGTTGACTAGAAAGCCCTCATTTGGGTTTTGGCCAACCCAAGAACTGTTAGTTTTTTTTTGAAAATGCTAATAGGTAAAAGAAAGGCAAATTACATATACTGAAAGTTTACTATCTGAGAGAAAGCATCCTTGATGGTTTTGCATATGGTTTCACATATAATTCACACAAAAATCTAGCAGTTGTGATCTCTATTTTTATAGATGAACAAACTGAAGTTTAAAGAACTTGAGGAGCCACCTGTCTCAAAGACTCATAACAGTATTGGCCAAGTTGGAAGCTTAGCGGTTAGTTGTATAAATCTCTATAATGCAAGTGTTCCCTACCACATCAAGCTGTCTTTCCTTAATAACTCTCTTCCAATATCTCAAACAACAAACATTCACATTGATTAGGTGATTAACATTCCTGAATCTGTTAACTCAAGGTTTTCATCAGAGAAATGGAATTTATTCTATTTTATAGATGAACAAATGAGGAATAAAACAAAGTGCAAGATGGCACATAGTCATCAAATCCTATCATGACTCACTCAAGCTTTCTGATTTCTTCCAGTTCCTTTCACAGGTCATCAGTCTTTGACGATCGTCTTCTCTCAAGTGTTTCTATTGCAAGTCAATAATAGTATATTCAAGAAGGTAAAGTCTTCATCAATGAGCTAAATTTTTCTAAAAATCTAGAGGACCGTTTCCACTTAATTCTCAGATTCTATGCCTTGGAGATGTTTTGGGTTCATTTTTTCAGAATAGAGTTGTTAGGGGAACTTCCCACCCTGGTTAGGCACTCTAGTAACCACTTGCATAACAGGAGGTCCTGTTAAGGAACTGATAACTAACATGCTATCACCAACTGGAAGGATTTGGGAAAAGTCACAAAGAAAGAGGAGATGCCAGTCCACATGTCCTACTAACCTTCTAGAATCCTCACTGGAATCCATCTTGGCTGAGTAATGCGAGTGTCACCAGGAAAGACCCCAAGTCAAGTGACTTGCCAGTAAAAACTGGAAACTAACCTCCTCGCCATAAAACCCAAAACTTCGAGCTATGAGGCGGAGCAGTTCTCCTGTGTTCCCATAGCCCCCCGCTCTCCCCATGGGGGCCCCTTCCCAATAAAGTCTCTTGCCTTGTGTGTCTCCTTGGACAATTCATTTCTGAGTGCTAGACAAGAGCCCACTTGGGCCCTGGAGGGGGTCCCCCTTCCTGCATTGGAATTAAAGTTGATTTCACATGACCTAAATGTATGCGGGCTGGGTGCAAGACCAACAGTAGATTTCTGACTATGGCTTACATAATCAACGCTATAGGTATGTAAGGAAAAAACTGTTGCTTCAGTTCATCCAGTCAGAAGTGTTTCTTTTCTAAAGAGTTCCAGCTGTGAGCTAAAGAGCTTGTCTAGGGAGGAGGGAGTGACTGGGGACAGAGTTGCTGAAGTTGACAAAGGATTTCGTCAAAGTGCAGCCAGGCTGTGCTTGCATAATGATCAACCAGGACATCTATTAAATCGAATTGTGTTCAAGAGATTCAATTTGCATGACAAACTACATGGTTTCCATTTAAATGTTTCCCCCCTGCATACTGCCTGCCCAGGATAGGGTGAGAATTCAGGCTAGGAGGCATATCTTAGCCTGTGGCTAACACAAAGAAAGAGAAAAAATCCAGATGATTTTAAGGATGATGTTTCCTGGAAAAAGATCCCTTCAGTTCTTCAGATTACCTTCTTCCTGGTACCCTCATCTATCTCCATCTCCGTACACTATTCTCTCTGGGCTTCCTTCTTTTCATCCTTCAGGTTAGGGAATAAAACATCACTACTTCCAGAGGCCTTTCATGACTTCACTATCAGAGTGTATGTTCCCTCAGTTATTCTCTGTCCTTTCACCTGGGCCTATTTTCTTCATAGCACATATTATAGTTTTTAAATAACATATCTATATATTGAATTATGTATTTGTTTTATGCCTTTTTGCTTCCTCTATATTGTAAAGTTGTCAAGGACAGGGACTCTCTTTTATTCACTGGTATATACTATCTAGCTCAGTACATGGTGCTTAGCAATGCTTCACAATAAAATGAATGAACAGATGAGCAAATAAATGAATAGGGAATTTGCTCATCCTCATGTTAATTAACTACATTAACTCTTCGTGATAGGGTGAGATCCAAAGACTGCTGGAAGGTATTTATGAAGTTAAAATATCCTGAACAATTTAAAATGGATTTGGCATATCTGTTGGAGGTGGCCCTACTTTCTGAGTTCTCATGTTAAAAAAATCAGCACTGACTTTAAGTCTGGCAATATGGACAATATTGTCTCATTAATTCAAAAAAGAAAAAAGAACCTAGTCAGTAGGTAGAACCTTTGATACTAGGTCTACACCCTGACAAGTCCCTCTGGTGTTTTCCAATAGGAATGATTTGTCATAGGAAGTATAAAGAACTCCTTTTAATCATGGAAGTTTACAAAGGAATAATAATGGTCTCACTCTGATTTAATTAGATTTATTAGACTCCACTATGAAAAAAAGAAAGATAGATCTAGGGCAATTTTAGCATATGTCTGAGGTTTCCTATTTAAGGCTTAAGTACCACAATTATGTGTGGAAACTAACAGGGGAGCTGCTACTTTTTCATGAGATATTTAACCAGCTTTCTATTTCATTATTTCATTATTTGGATTCTGGGTGGAGAATGACCTCCTGGGCTAAACAGACTCTGAGGCTTGACAGAGAGTGCTTAGGAAGTAATTTGAACTTTAACAAAAATGTTTTCTTTATTAATTTGTTCATTCATTTACTCAATAAATACTTAGTGAATGCTTACTATTTCCCAGGCATTGCTTCCCTGGTAGCTCAGCTGGTAAAGAATCTGCCTGCAATGAAGGAGACCCAGGTTCGATTCCTGGGTGGGAGAGATCCCCAGGAGAGGGATAGGCTACCCACTCCAGTATTCTTGGGTTCCCCAGTGGCTCAGTCGGTAAAGAATCTGCCTGCAATGTGGGAGGCCTGGGTTCAATACCTGGGTTGGGAAGATCCCCTGGAAGAGGGCATGCCAACCCAGTGTTGGCATTCTCCAGTGTTCTTGTCTGGAGAATCTCCAAGGACAGAGGAGCCTGGTGGGCTAAAGTCCATGGGGTCACAAAGGGTCAGACACAGCTGAGCGACTAAGCACAGCACAGCACTATATCATTATATGAATTCTAAGAGAAGAATGACCTCCTGGGCTAAACAGATTCAGAGTGTTTAGGAAGTAATTTGAACTTTAACAAAAATGTTTTCTTTATTAATTTGTTCATTCATTTACTCAATAAATACTTAGTGAATGCTTACTATTTCCCAGGCATTGCTCTAATGCTGGAGACTTAACAAGGAACATGATAGGCATCTTTCCTCACAGAATCAGTCAGAGAGAAACAAAATATAACCTAAAGGGGGAAAGAACTTGAAAAAGAATAGATATATATATCTATAAAACTGAATCACTTTGTTGCACACCTGAAACTAATACAATATTGGTAATCAACTATGGAAGTGAAAGGGTTAGTTGCTCAGTTGTGTCTAATTATTTGCAACCCCATGGACTACAGCTCTCCAGACTCCTCTGTCCATGGAATTCTCCAGGCAAGAATACTAGGGTAGCCATTCCCTTCTCCATGGGATCTTCCCGACCCAGGGATCAAAGAATCTGCCACATTGCAGGCAGATTCTTTACCTTCTGAGCCACCAGGGAAGCCTCAACTAATCAACTATACTCCAATATAAAATATGTATACCACATACATCAGAAACATGACAATTTAAGTATACAGGGAAATTAACCTAATTTCAGGACACATAATCATTCTTAAAACATCAACCAATATTAAAAGTATATAAAACGAGTAAAAAAATTAAGTATATAAGCAAACAAATGAATAAAGATCATTTTAAGATGAGAAGTTCCATGAAGGAAATGAGATGATATGATGGAGTATCTGGGTAAGCTACTCTAAGGTAAAACATGAACACTACAAAGGGAGCAGTTACATGGTGAGCCTGGGGAGGTATTCCAGAGACGGAGGACAGTAAGAGCAAAGGTGTTTCAGCGCTTAGGTATTGAAGGTGTTACAGTGAGAAAAGGCTTGGTATGTTTGATAGATGAGTCAGGCTTCTCAAAGGAACAGATCCAGCAGGATATGTGCCTACCTATCCATCTCGATTTCTTTGAAGGAACTGGTTCATGCAGTTGTGAAGATTTGGTGAATCTAAAATCTCATGGTGTAGGCTAGGAGACTCAGGGAAGAACTGCCATTCCAGTCCAAAGGCTGTGTGTTGGCAAAATTCCTTTTGGCTAGGAGGTTAATCTTTGTTCTCTTAAGGCCTTCAACTGCTTGGATGAGGCCCACCCACCTTACAAAGAGTAATCAACTTTATTCAACATCCACCAATTTAAAAACTAGTCTCATCCAAAAAATCACCTTCACAGAAACATCTAGAGTAATGTTTGACTACCTGAGCATGGTAGCTCAGCCAAGTTGATACCTAAAATTGAGTATCACAATTGGGAAAGAAAAAGAAATTAAATGTGCCTGAAACACAGTGTACAAGGAATGGGGTGGTGGACAATGAGGGTAGCAAAGTGCAGTGGGATGCACTGAAGCACTGCTTTGAAAGCCACAAAGCTTTCAAAGTCACAGGTTCTGGGTTATATTTTACAGATGTCTCTTTCTGCGTGTAAAGCCTGGATTTCACAGGAGCTGGAGAAAGAAATTAGGGAGACAAGTTTCGTGGCTTCTCTGATAGTTTAGGCAAAAGGACATGATGGTTCTGATGGACTTAGGTTCTGCAGGTGGAAAGAGAAGAAAGGAGGAGGATTCTGAGCACATCTGAGAAGCAGATGTGACTGGATGCTGGTGGACTGAGTGTGGGGCTAACTCTAAGGAGCCCACAAAGATGGGAAAGAGTGGGAGCCACCTATTTTGGAATTTTCGCTCAAAATAAATCAGAGTGGGTATAAAATCTTTAAAATGCAAAATACCCTGTGTTTTCTCATATCTGTAATTTATACCAGTGAAATAGGTTCTTTGTTAAATGGATGAAATTGCAGTACATTTGAAATTACCAACCCATGTTTTACTTTAATTAACTATAAATCTTTAAGGCATGTGAGATAAACCTCTTTCAGGTAAAGTTTTCTTTTAGCTATAATTTTAAATACAACAATTGGGTATTGTGTACTTTTTTTGTTTTTGTGAATTTTCCTGCTTATAAAATTGCATCATTGGATAATATATTATAATTAAGTTTAAAATAGTAATGGTCTCAAAAAGATATTGCAAGTATATTTCAAGTTAGTATTTCTACAATTATAAATGCTCTGCAATTTCAAATGTATGATAATAACAACATTATTTAGCAATTTGTTTATAAAAATGAACTTAAAAACTTTAATGACAATGGAAAATACAAATGACTCTCCACTTAAGCAAAAAAACTTCTAAATGCCTAATTCCAGTATTATCTATACTTATACTCAATTTGTATCTGTATTTAAGTTAAATATATCTTAAAGTTTTTCCACTCTCAAAAACTGGTTTAAATTTTGGGGGAATAATTAGCTCTATCTAAATAGCAGAACAGGAAGCCATGTCCTAAACCAAAAGTTAATTAAAAGAGCTAAACCAAAAGTTAATTAAAATATTAAATTAATAGAGGCAAAACTGTGCCTTGGACTGGGAATTCTTTAATTGCTGCTGGGAACTTGATACTATAACCTGTGTGTACCTCTGGCTGAGTTGAGTGTTGTACAGCCTCCATACCTTTTACTCTGGTTACCTTCCCACCTAGACATCCAGTCCTTAAGGTGAGGGGGAGTGACGTATTGATCAGATCTCTGTGTCTGTCAGGGTGTTTGGTGTGTGTATGCTCAGTCACTAAGTCATGTCTGACTCTTTGCAATCCTACACACTTCAGCCTGTTAGGCTTCTCTGTCCATGGGATTTCCCAGGCAAGAACACTGGACTGGGTTGCCATTTTCTTTTCCAGTGGATCTTCCCCACCCAGAGGTCAAATCCATGTCTCCTGCATTGGCAGGTTTGTTGTTTACTGAGCTACCAGGGAAGCCCTATGGTGTCTGGACCAGGCCCTTATTAAGGTGCTCAATTAATGGTCCTGAAATGAGTATTCAGAAATTTATCCTGAATACCACAGACCCAGCTGTTCAAACTGTGGGTTGTGACCCCACTAGTTGTTCATGAAACCAATTTAGTAATTTTGATGAGAATTGAAAAATAATTAAATGAACAGAATATAATAGAAAAGACAGTTTTGCATTTCAAAAAGTTCTCTTTTTTGATGAAGCTTTTAGGTTATAAGTATATGTGAATATGTGCATTTGGTTGGGATGTAAAATGTATTTCTCACTATATGTGGTTTTGCACTGGAAAACGTTCAAAAGTTGGTCTAGGTTTTAAAATCAGAATGACTAATTTTTTTTCATAAGGATCCAAATTTTTGAAAATTATGCCTATTAGTAAGAGACAGAGAAGTAGGGGAAATTGAGGCCATATTGACTACTCAGCACACATAACATCGAAATAAATGGATATATTTCATTTAACAAGTATATATTGTGCACTTATAAATGCCCTCGTATAAGTACCGTGAGGAATATAAAAATATATAATATAAAGTCCTTTTGCTCAAAGAACATGACAGTACCTGACAAGAACTATGTGTATCCAGCTATGGCCTTGCAATCAGGAAAAGGCTATGGACATTTTTTCCTCCTCTTTCTTGCAGCTTCGTTGTTTAGTGGCTAAGTTGTGTCAGACTCTTTTGCTACCCCATGGACTGTAACCTCCAGGCTCCTTCTGTCCATGGAATTTCCCAGGCAAGACTACTGGAAGGGTTGCCATTTCCTTCTTCAGGGGATCTTGCTGACTTATGGCCACCTATTTCTAAACTTCATAACTCAGGCTCTCAGTACTACAGTTAAAATAATTATAAGTTAATCAGCATTTGTGGGCTAGCTTAGGTACCCAACTCATTTATCATTTGGTTCTCATGGACAACTGACTTCCAAATGAATTTTTTGTATAAAACCTGTTCCTAAGTTGGAGGATGCTTATACAAATTATTTTTTTGTTTTTGGTAGCAGGTTTTGCTATATTAGAACAGAAATTGGTAGACATTTTCTCTAGGGAGTCAGATAGTAAAGATTTTAGGTTTTGTAAGCCATACACAGTCTCTGCTGCAGCTACTCAACTTGTTATTGTAGTGTGAAAGCTGCCATAGATAATATGCTAATGATTTGTTGCAATAAAATTTTATTTTAGGGGTACCGAAATTTGAATTTTATATAATTATTATGAAATATTATTTTGATTCTTTTAACCATTTAAAAACATGAAAACTATTCTTAGCTTGCAGGTCATATGAAAACAGGCAGTGGCTGGATTTGGCCCGAGAGCCTTAGACTGCTGACTCCTGCATTAAAAGCAACAACATATTTTTTTTCCCAAGAGATTTACTGTAATGGTTTTGTGCAACTGAATCAACAAAATAAACATTAGATTGCAAATAAACTTCTTAAATCCAGGAACTGCCTCATTTCTTTTTTTTTAAACCTTAAGTTTTCAGAAAAATGTCAGCTATAAGTTTAAAAAATGTATTGAAAGTTTCCAAAAATGAATTATTTAAATAATATGGTAGGCTATCTGGTAGAATTTGCAAACATGTAAAATCTCTTTAAACTTCTGGTGCAGGAGGGCAAAGATTTTGAAGAAAGCAAAAAGCCTACCTCTCGCTTTACAATGGTAACTGTGTTTTACAGTATACTCATTGTCAGGAAAAACAGGTTTTAGGTCATTTGTCTCCTGGTTCCCATGTGGAGTTTCTGTGTCAAATGTAATGATTTGATTTTTATGAAAAGAGCTGGCTGGTTTCTGTGTGTGTGTGTCTGACTGGGAGGATTCAGGAGTCATGCTTTTACTTGCATAGAATGATAATCAAATATCATCATCATTGGGCTTCCCTGGTGGCTCAGTGGTAAGGCATCTGCCTGCAATGCAGGAGATGCAGGAGACGTGGGTTCAATCCCTGGGTAGGGAAGATCCCCTGGGAGGAGGGCACGGCAAACCACTCCAGTATTCTTGCCTGGAGAATCCCATGGACAGAAGAGCCTGGCAGGCTACAGTCCATGGGGTCTCAAAGAGTCGGACACGACTGAAGTGACCGAGCATGCATGCATCATCATCACTATCATAAAATAACACTACTAATCAAAATGACCAAGGCTTATTTAGTACCTATTGTGAGCCAAGAACTGTGTGATCACCTTATAATACATCTCATTTAATCCTCACAATAATTTTAAGAAGTAGGACATTGAGGGAAAAGGATAGTGATTGAACGATTTACACAGGTCACATGGATAGTAAAGAACCCACATAAGACTGACTCCTAACCGTAATCACTCCCCGAATCTGCTTATTTGCAGCAGCGCTCTTTCGTTTAGACCTGGAGACATTAAAAGCCTTGTTTTGTAATGAGTAATGAGTTTTCTGCACACCATACGTGGAATTCTCAATTTACCTAACTTTATTAGAGTTATATTTGATTAGGCTACCTCTTCAAAACATTGATTTGCTCTAACCAGAATTATTTTACATGGAGGAACTGAATTGGCCCCAAGCTATTTGGTTTTACATTTTCTATTGCCTGAATATCGATGGTTCCTCCAAACCTATCACTTTCACTGTATTCTTAATGGCATGTTTTTACTAATAAAGTTAAAATGTTTTAAATTATTACAGGGATCCAGTGTAAGAACTATATTGAAGGATGGGTTGAATAATATTCATACCCACAGCAGTTTAATAGCTCAGTAAAGGTAATATCTAATTCTATGTGATATTATATTTAAATGATTTAAAAATTCATTAAATATTTTCAGTAAAAACTAAAGTATCATGTAAACCATCACTAACTAGTTGGCTGGTGCTTAACAAAGGATTTTTCTTGTAATTATAATTAAAATACATTAAAGTTGACAACAGACATTATTCTAAAGAATATTCGAGATTTATAGTAGAAAGGAGTTTATCGCTTTCATTTTTGCTAATCTATCCAATATTGCGTAAAATGTTTCCTCAGCAGCAGGATTATAATTTCAATTGTCACAACTAGATAAAAAAACAATTAAATCTAATCAATCATATGTGTGACTTGATCCCTTTCTGGATTTCATGAATGAGCTAATATGAACTGTAAGGCTTTTTACATCAAAGCTTCAAACTTTTTGATGCCAGATATTTTGAAAGTAGGAAGAGGAAAGTCATAGTATAAAATCATTTGAAGTTGTCAGTTCATCCCAAACTTTACTAGGACACGCTCACAGTTTTCATTAATTTCAGGTCAGGATTTATCTGCAATCAGTAAATAAAGGCTTACAGAAATGCAGTTCCATTGCCAAACGCCTTAGCTCCAAATGTGATTTTCTCCCAAAGTGATTTCTTTTAGATACAACACAATTTCTTTCTGATCCTGAGCATATGGTCCTATGCTAATATGAAATGGTGTCTTAGAAAGGTTATTTTTGTTTTTTTTGCAGGGAGCAGTCATCCTTTGACCTATATTCAATATGTGACACCGATCTGATTGTGCAACAACCATTAACCTCATCCGGAACCCCTTGTTGGAGGTCAGGGCTCAGGTCAGGGACCACTACTCTTGGGTGTCAGAGCTAAACTTAATTAATGCCTTTAAAACATATATATATATATATATATATATGGATGATATTTTATTCCCCTTGAGATGTATGAAAATAGCCTGCAGGATTTAATTCTGGAAAAATGTTAAAATCAGAAGTGGCTTAGTTGTTTGACAGGCCCTAAGATCTGTTTCTGAAATCACCAGCACTGCCCAGTGTATTGGGCTTTTTCCCAGCCTGCTGTGGTGTCCAGTTATTGTTGTGATTTTTCGTAAAGGCACAGCTTCCTTCTCTGCACCTTTCTGGCTCTCGAAGCATCCTCTGGTAAGCCACTGTCTTTTGAAGATGGGCCCTCCCCTTGTCATGGCTGTTGCAGAACCCAGGAAGGCCACAGAGGGAGAGAGTTACAAGGAAAAGGGCTGGGATTCATAAGAATGAGGAATAATGGCTTTTTCTATGGTGCCAATGAGCAGAGGGGGGGAACTCTTCTTGCGCTGAAATGTTTAGCAATCATTTTCCAATGAGAATTGGCAGCTGCCTGCCAGGATGGGATGTTCTGTCAGCACAGGTGTCAAGAGAACGAGAGAGGTTTCCGAAGAAGGTAATTGGCAAATCAGATAGGGTTCAGGAAAGAGAAAGTCACTGGGGAGGGCGAGAGGAAGAGGGCAAGGTGCTATCCGGCAGATAGCTTTTAAAGTAATTTTTAACCAACATTATTTAAGAGCCTTTTAGAACGCAGAGCCCCCTTTCCCAGAGGCATCTGCCAACTGACAGTACGACAGGAAAAGAGGAAACTACTTCCGAAAAGGCTTTAAAAAAAGACTTTTAGAGGCTGTTAAAAAGACATACAATCACATTCCGCGTAAACCTGTTTAAGCAGCAGTTTGCTGCCCAAGCTGGGCTTCTTGCACTTAATATTTTGTTGTTTTCCAATACCCACCACCCCACCACCCACTCTCTGAAGCCCTTCACCCAGCAGCTAAGCAGCACCTCTGTTTTCCGGTTGAGATCCACACAGGATGGGGACACCAACATCTACTACTCCTCTGTGTGGTCTGGAGATGTAGTTTTCATTTAGGCCTTTCATCCCTGCAGTAAACTATACACTGCTTTACCTCTGAATGTCTGACACTCTATTGCTTGAGACACTTTCCAGTGGGTATATTGTGGCCTTCTTTCTTTGCTTTCATTGTTTGAGTTCTAATATTCTTTCTCATCATCCATTATCCAGCCAGTGAAGTAGCTTTTTCCTGTGCTTTCAGACTTCAGAAAAATGTGTTCAGCGTTCCCTACCAGTCTTTTTTGAGAATCTAGAGACAATGTCCTCAGTGAAGGAAACAAGGGTTATGTTCATCATTGTATCGCTGTCATTAGCATATAGCAGGCAAGCCATCAATCCTTGCAGAAAATAAGAATGTATGAATGAATGATGACTATCAGCAAAACAGGAGATGGGAATGGCAAAAGGAGGTGTTTGGGGGGCACATAGTTGAGCTAGAAAAACAAGCTGGCAGCCTTGATTTTTAGAATTGTAACTCATTTTACCTGTGTTTTATATGCAAATATTTTGGAGGGGGAGTGTTTTTCCTGAGTGCAGACTTTGGGGGCAGTAAGGAGAGAAAGAATGAGGATTAATCACAAGAAAGCATTATCAAGTTGGCCACCATTCCATGAGATCATCCTAGAAACCCTATGAAGGTCTCAGGACCTTCTCTCCTGGGGAAGAAAGGGAGGAACACTTAGCCATAGGCTCCAATCCTGGATTTGTCAAAGATGCAACTCCTGGAACAAATCACCTGCACTTCTGGATTATTGAATAGGGTTTAGCATGGAACAGATTCCTTTAGTGTTTCAGTTTGTGGTGTCAACAGAGAAGCCCCAAGGCAGAAAGCAAGGTGTGCACTTGCAAAAAGTGGGTCAGAATATGTGTAGAAACTGGTTGTCATGGCAGTGGCTGGAAGGGGAAGTAAGGAGATCTGAAATGGTGCATGAGTGGGATTAGATGTAGTCCCCAAATACTAATATACCACATGAAGCCATCTCATAGGAAAAATGTAAACCCACTTAAATCTATATTAATAATTTGAATACTAGCATAACTACTATGCTTCAGTTCAGTTCAGTTCAGTCGCTCAGTCGTGTCTGACTCTTTGAGACCCCATGGACTGCAGCATACCAGGCCTCACTGTCCATCACAACTCCCGGAGTTTACTCAAACTCAATGTTCATTGAGTCAGTGATGCCATCCAAACATCTCATCCTCTGTCTTCCCCTTCTCCTTCAGCCTTCAAGCTTTCCCAGCATCAGGGTCTTTTCAAATGAGTCAGTTCTTCACATCAGGTGGCCAAAGTATTGGAGTTTCAGCTTCAGCTTCAGTCCTTCCAATGAATATTCAGGACTGATTTCCTTTAGGATGGACTGGTTGGATCTCTTTGCAGTCCAAGGGACTCTCAAGAGTCTTCTCCAACACCACACTTCAAAAGCATCAATTCTTCAGCGCTCAGCTTTCTTTATAGTCCAACTCTCACATCCATACATGACCACTGGAAAAACCATAGCTTTGACTAGACAGACCTTTGTTGGCAAAGTAATGTCTCTGCTTTTTAATATGCTGTCTAGGTTGGTCATAACTTTTCTTCCAAGGAGTAAGCATCTTTTAATTTCATGGCTGCAATCACCATCTGTAGTGAATTTGGAGCTCAAAAAAATGAAGTTTGTCACTGTTTCCATTGTCTTCCCATCTATTTCCCATGAAGTAATGGGACCAGAGGCCATGATCTTAGTTTTCTGAATGTTGAATTTAAGCCAACTTTTTCACTCTCCACTTTCACATTCATCAAGAGGCTTTTTAGTTCCTCTTCACTTTCTGCCATCAGGGTTGTGTCATCTGCATATCTGAGGTTATTGATATTTCTCCCGGCAATCTTGATTCCAGCTTGTGCTTCATATAGCCCAGCGTTTCTCATGATGTACTCCACATATGAGTTAAATAAGCAGGATGACAATATACAGCCTTGACGTACTCCTTTCCCTATTTGGAACCAGTCTGTTGTTCCATGTCCAGTTCTAACTGATGCTTCCTGACCTGCATAAAGATTTCTCAAGAGGCAGGTCAGGTGGTCTGATCAACTGAGTGTATCATTAGTAAAACCATATTACGTGTTTGGGTGACCTAAGGTGCTTCAGTAGTGTCTGACTCTTTGCAACCCTGTGGACTGTAGCCCACCAGGCTCCTCTGTCCATGGGAATCTCCAGGCAAGAATACTGGAGTGGGTTGCCATGCCCTTCTCCAGAGGATCTTCCTGACGCAGGATGGAACTGGTCTCTTTTGCATCTCCTGCACTGGCAGGCAAATTTTTTATCATTAGTGCTACCCGGGAAAGTCCAAAACCATATTGTAGAGTTAGAGAAATAAGAGAATTAGACTCAGCTGGGTCTTTGTGTTTTAGTTTTGATGAATATACTGTTTTCAGGAGACACTGAAACTGGAAACCTGGGCAGTTTCCCAGATGGGCAGGGTCCTGCCAGTCTGACATTTTCTCCATTCACATTAGGGGAATGACTGTGCGATGAAAACAACCTGGGCTTGGTACAGAGCTACCTGGACTAGATTTCTCGGAAATCTAACGCCAGCTGCAAAAGTGCCCTAACTGAGGAATTTAGGGATGAACTGGAGCCTCAGAGCATAACATGTTAGTTAAAATTCTACAGTATGAGTGGTATATGTACACATTAGTCTTCCACACCCTACGGTAGGGCACCTCAAATATTTTGCTTGCACGTTAATCAAAATGATACTAAAAAAATTTCTGCTTATTGTTAGTGGTTAAAAGTACCCCACACACTTCTATATTTAAAATGACTAACCAATAAAGTCCTACTGTATAAGACAGGAAACTCTGCTTAATGTTATGTGGCAGCCTGGATGGGAGGGAGTTAGCGGGAAGAACAGATACATGCATATGTATGGCTGAATCCCTTCACTGTTCACCTGAAGCTATCACAACATTGTTCATCGGCTATATTAAGTAAAAAGTTTAAATATATTTTACTATAAGTTTGAGTTATTGAAAATAACGTAACTTCTGGCCAATTGTAAATATTAACACTAAAACAAACTATCAAATCACTCTAAATTTTTTCTTATAGAATTCTAATACAGTAGCAGTTCAATAGCCACAATGCCTCATCTAAAAATACATGAACGAGATCATTTTAACAGCCAGAAATTTTATACCAGTCCTTTGTCAGGAACTCAATTCCATTCAACTTCCCCCACATATTTTAATCTAAAAGTAAATTTTTTATGCTTGAATGTCTTATATTGATCACATGTACTTTGAAAAAGTTATGTATATGAACTGAAATTTGAAATAACATTTTTCCTATAAGTCTCTAAGTAATACTAATTTTATTATGAATAGACTTTACTATTATTATGACACAAAGCAGTGTATGCTGCAAATTTTATAGTTATATAATTATATTTATAAATGTAACAGTACACTTTATATAAAAAAGGCTCATACACACAGATGCAGCCCTATGGAACTGCATAAGCCCCGGCTGTCCTCCAGGAGATCCAGAAGTGTTCCGTGGGTTGGACATTTGGGCTCCAGAGGAGGGTATAAGCCCCTGTCTGGGAGATGCTGCCAGTTGTAAAAAGACAGAGGTCAAGTGCAAAGATGATGGCAGGCATTGGCCTTTGTTCCCTGACAGCAGGGCTTTGGACCCCTAGTTCTGGGCCAAATCTGACATCTGCCCCTCAGCCCAAGTTCCAAGCCAAGCAAATGGGCCTCTTTCTTAGCAGGGGTTGAGCAGGGGGTGGGTGTCTCCCTGCAATGTCCACCCAGTACCCGTGGTGGTAGCCTGTCAAGAACTGTCTCCCTGGGCTACAGCCTGGGGCACCAATCTCACGTGTGAATGCAGAGGGGGCGGGGCCAGAGGCGAGGGGAAGGTGTGAAGGCGGGAAGAGGGAGAGAAGATGGCGCCAGGGCTGGGGCAGGGCAGAGATGGCTTCGTGGTGGCATCTGCCAGCCTCCCTCTTGCGGAGTCGGGGAGCACCCCAGCTGTCCCCAGTGTGTGTGTCAAGTCAGATGCCTGCCCCTCGGGCCGAAGCTAAGCCGCACATGAAGCAAGTGAGGACTCCCACAGCGGAGGTCCGTGTCTCTCATTGACACCGACACCTGCGCCCTGCCTGCAACAGGTGAGTCCTGCCGCTGGGAGCCCCGTGAGGGCTGTTTCTCTGACCCTTCAGCCCTGTGGGTCTGGTGGGCAGGAGGTTGGTTAGTTTTTAAAGACCTTGTGAGGGCTCTCAGATGCCGGTGTGAGAGTGGGGTTCAAACCCTTCGTTCCCCAGGGAGAACCTCTGGTTTTGAGTTCCCTCCTGACTGGCGGGGGGGCTTGATTTTGGGGGGATGGTGTCCCCTCTGTCCTACCTGCTGAGTTGTGGGCTTTCTTTGGTGGGAGCTGCTCAGCCAGGTATTTTAGGTGTTTTCAGAGGAAGAAGGCAGTGACAACCCACTCCAGTACTCTTGTCTGGAAAATCCCATGGATGGAGGAGCCTGGTAGGCCGCAGTCCATGGGGTCGCTAAGAGTTGGACACGACTGAGCGACTTTACTTTCACTTTCATGTATTGGAGAAGGAAATGGCAACCCACTCCAGTGTTCTTACCTGGAGAATCCCAGGGACGGGGGAGCCTGGTGGGCTGCCCTCTATGGGGTCGCACAGAGTCGGACACGACTGAAGTGACTTACCAGTCAGCAGCATAGTGGTGGGTTCCCTGTGTTCATGGGAGGAAGTGAGGACCTGACCCTCTGACATCTCCACGTTGAACCAAAACCTTATTTTCCGCTTTGTCTTCGGTGTTTTTGGTGGTGGAGCTGGTGTGTGTGTACACGTGCGTGTGTGTGTACATATCCATGTGTGCCTTCTCTTGCCAGTGCCATGTGTTTCCGATGCCATAGTTGTGGTCTCCTGTTTTTTCCCCCCACTCATTACCACATGGACAAGGGCAGCTGGCCCTCAGATTAGAATAAGATCCTTAGGACAACAGTGTGCTATAAGGGAATTTGTATCTACCATTTTTACTTCGTTTTGGCTGCGGTTAGTTCACACCTTTGCAAGCCCAAATGAGGAAACCGTCTCGGGTTGCAGATTTTCTGGGAACGGTGCTGAAGAGGTTTTGAGGAAATTCTGAATTTAAGCCTCGTTTGGCACATTCACTGTGTCAGCCAAAACACGTTTCAGTGAGTAGAATTATGGGCATGTTGCCCCCCCGCCCCTCCCCGTTTGCCATTACATTGGTAACATAAAAAATGCTGTGCATCATTCCAATTAGTGAAATTAAAAAACAACAACAAAAAAACCCCCACCTTGCAGCAAGTTAAAAATAACCAAGACCCTCAAATGGATTGAATACTTGGAAGACTTCTTGATAACAATGAGGACAGCAACATTTTGGGAGTGCTTCCTACATGCTTATCTTAGTTACTCCTCAAACACTTTTCTGAAGTTGAAATTACCATTATCCTCATTTATAGGAGAAAAATGCACTAAGAGGAACATCCAACAGGTCATCTGCCCAACTGGAAAGTATTTGTACCTACACAGTCAACCTGGGACTCCCTTTGTCATGCAAAATAGGACAGTTTAAGAGCTCAGTGCCCTCTTTCCTCAAAACTTCATACATAACTCATCTCCTAATTAAATTCAAAGCTTTTATGGTCATGGCTCCTTAATTATACCCCTAACTTGCTTGGCAAAAAAGGACATTTTTGTCATAGTTAAAGATTTGCAGAGGTGAGTGAACTCACACGGTGGCAAAGTCAGTTCTAAGGGAACACAAGATGAAAAAATTGTATGATTTAGACTTTAGATTTTATTACAGTATGTTTCAGGAACATCCTGTTGTGTGGCATACATCACATCCACATAAATGCATTTGTTAGAAAAGCAACCTTAGAACCTCACTTTTGCCTTAAATTAGCCAGATAGCAGAGCAGCACTCTGTTGAGTTTTCATTTTATATTTTGCAATTATTTCTCAAACCGTTTTGACTTGGATTTAGATAAACATCTGCATTTCAGCTTAGTTGCCTTTCAAATAAAACCTAAGAGGAAAAAAAAAACAACATTCTTAAAGATTTGGGATATTTTTAGCAAGGCAGAGAAAAGAAAATTGTTTTGTGAGGCTATTTTTAAACAATACTTTTTAAGATTTCTTAAAGCTCCAGTGGTTAGGACAGTGCTAAAGGCAAAAATGTTGCTTAAGAAAACACTTCAGAAAAAGCTAGAAAAGTTAAAGCCCAGGCCAAGCCCCTAGAGAGCAAGGAGAGTGCTCACATGGCTTAATGTCCTTTGAATCTCTTAAGGTTATTTTCTAAATGAGACTATGAGAACAAAATGAAATTATACTTCCCTTCCAGCTAGTTAAGCCTCAACTCCCTAGATGAAAAAAATGTTTTCTTTTTGGACAGTGATGTATTTCTAGTCAGTATATTCCCAAAACAAATACACCAAAACCCACTTCATGCACAGAGTAAAATAAAATATAGGAACAGAGGTCATTAAAATGGTTTAGTATCACTCTAATTGCCATTTTGCTGATAACCCTCATTTGATGGAACAGGTGGGTTTTGGTCTTATTATCTACTACCTGTAAAGCTATGGTTTATGAAACTGAATTCCTTTGAATCCCTCACCCACTTAACACTTAAGATTTTTTACTTAGAGTAATACTGATTCTCAGGCTAACTTGTAGCAGACAGGGTTTGTTAACTAGCCAATGTTCATTTCCCAACTTTTTTCTTCCTGATAGAATCCCAGTTTTGTCTAGATATATTTCCTCCCTCTGACCCCATGCATGGAATTAAAATCAAGGGAAGCTGATCCCAAGAATAGACCTTTAGTCTAAAAAGCCAATTAGCACATGGAATTTCCTAGCAGTTAATAATATACTAAGTGGTCATATGTCCTATACTGGCTCAGCCAAACTGAAGGACACTACCCTTAATTCTTGATAGTGAGAGAGGTTTTTCTCTCTCTTTTGCTAGACAAGAATAAGGAAGGATGTAGCTCCAGTAGCCACTGGCAATCATCTTAAAGTTTGAGGGGAATCATTGAATGCTGCTGCTGCTGCTGCTGCTACTGCTAAGTCACTTCAGTCATGTCTGATTCTGTGTGACCCGATAGACGGCAGCCCACCAGGCTCTCCCATCCCTGGGATTCTCCAGGCAAGATCACTGGAGTGGGTTGCCATTTCCTTCTCCAATGTATGAAAGTGAAAAGTGAAAGTGAAGTTGCTCAGTCGTGTCCGACCTCAGCGACCCTATGGACTGCAGCCTTCCAGGCTCCTCTGTCCATGGGATTTTCCAGGCAAGAGTACTAGAGTAGGGTGCCATTACCTTCTCCGATCATTGAATGCAGTTGATGCTAAAGATGACAAGGAAGGATAAACAGAAAGATCCAGAGTGTTTGATCATGCTACTACTCATCTATGGATCACTTGGAACCTGCATTTCTGTGGAATGTCTCTTTTGCAAATATAACTTTATTTCTTTCTTTCCAGTTTGAAATAGGATTTTTTTCTCACTCATAACCCAAAGCATCCTATTGCATAAGCTGAAAATACTTGATAATAAAGAGTAAGAAGTAATCAGATCTTTAGGATGCTGAACATGAATTACTATAGTTTACTTTTCTGATCTCCTTTCCACTGTTAATAGGCTTTCTTATTGGCTTCTCCTTTACCCCCAATAGCTTAATCACTCCTGAAAATCCTTTAATTCTCTACTTATTATTCTAAAGTTGGGATGTGAAGTATGGGAGAGGCTGCCTCTTCAGAGTTTAGATTACTTGTGTTAACGTGAGATGTTACTGATTGAAAGTGTTAGTTAACCAAAGGAAGTGTTAACCAGAGAAATGGGAATCACTTTCCTAACTTTTCTGAACCCATAGGTCTATTGTTTTCCCTTGGAAGTTACAATTTCCCATAGTGGTGAGATAGGAGACAAACTTTCCAGAATGTACCATGGTACCTATTCTACTCTAGGAAATCCACTTAGGTAAAACAAACTAACTTCTGTTGATTAGTAAATTTAAAATTCTCCATGTACTTTTGAGTTCAGGCTGATGGATATCACATTAAATGGAGGAAGTATAAAGAACATCATCCAAACCTCTCTCACTCTTCATCTTAAACTTTACAAAATATTTGGCATGCTCAGAGAGAGCTGGGCTGAACTGCATATTTCATTGCCAAATAATATTCATGAAGATCCCATTTCACGTATTGACTGCCACTTAAGGAATGAAACAGGACTACATAATCAGTTGAATTTAATTCAATCTATTTTGTGTAGTTGTGTTCAAGGTTATAACAAGGTATGTAGACTCTGGTATTAGACTTCTGTGGAACCTCAAGAAACATGTCCAGGGTAGAAATTTAGGGGAAAATGATTTTGCTTATAAAACATGTACATAAGATTGTTTTGTAGATTCTATTTGATGTACTACTCTGGGTGGACAATAAACCAAAAGATAACCAAGGTTTATCATGCTAGTCTATTCCAAAGAGAAAACATTTATGCAGCTGCAATTTTCAACCTGAACACATTAATAAAACCTCTAAACAATTCTACACCTTGGTGAGAGTGACTGAAGAAACTTTTAGATAAGAAAACATCCCCAATAAAATATTCAGGTGTTGTATTGGAAGACCCATCAGTTATGTGGTCTGTAACCCTGAAAGTGAATGAGGAGAGTGAAAAAGTTGGCTTAAAGCTCAACATTCAGAAAATGAAGATCATGGCATCCAGTCCCATCACTTCATGGGAAATAGATGGGGAAACAGTGGAAACAGTGTCAGACTTTATTTTGGGGGGCTCCAAAATCACTGCAGATGGTGACTGCAGCTATGAAATTAAAAGACACTTACTCCTTGGAAGGAAAGTTATGACCAACCTAGATAGCATATTCAAAAGCAGAGACATTACTTTGCCAACAGAGGTCCGTCTAGTCAAGGGTATGGTTTTTCCAGTGGTCATGTATGGATGCAAGAGTTGGACTGTGAAGAAGGCTGAGGGCCGAAGAATTGATGCTTTTGAACTGTGGTGTTGGAGAAGACTCTTGAGAGTCCCTTGGACTGCAAGGAGATCCAACCAGTCCATTCTAAAGGAGAGCTCTGGGTGTTCTTTGGAAGGAATGATGCTAAAGCTGAAACTCCAGTACTTTGGCCACCTCATGCGAAGAGTTGACTCATTGGAAAAGACTCTGATGCTGGGAGGGATTGGGGGCAGGAGGAAAAGGGGATGACAGAGGATGAGATGGCTAGATGGCATCACTGACTCTATGGACATGAGTTTGAGTGAACTCCGGGAGATGGTGAAAAACAGGGAGGCCTGGTGTGCTGCGATTCATGGGGTTGCAAAGAGTCAGACACAACTGAGCGACTGAACTGAACTGAACTGAACCCTATGTTAGACATTTGGCTGAAGACACCAAGGTTGTCCTGGGGACAGCACCTTCTGTTGGGTATACTCCTTTGGTCTGGGGTGTCTAGAAGGCTGGCACTGACCTTTCTTTCTTCTTAAGTGTATGCTTACACAATGTTCAGAGGAAATCGGATTACAAGAAACAAAAACTAAACCAACATGAATAATGTAAAAGCATATAAGTGTAGTCCAATTTTATAATGAATACTGTCGATTTCTTCTTTCTATAAACATCTAAGGTGTTCTTGCCAGTCTCCAAAAACAGTGCTAGGCCTTGGTTAGACTTGTAAGTTTAAGACCCAGAGGCCTTGTTCTTTAGAGGCTCACAGTGTGATAGGTTAAGATCTGGCCTATCTTGTAGAGATGTTTGAAACAACAGGTTGACTTAGAGGCTAAGTAGAGGCTATTATAGGATCATGCAGTGAAAAATCTTAAGAGGAGGGTGGGACAGGTGAGTGGAAGTCAGGGAGAGTTTGCTGGACAAACAGATTCTTGACCATTTCCCTGAATATCCAGTGAGATTTGGTCAGTGAAGATGAGTGGGGATACTGGAGGTAAGCAACCTGGACAGCTGTTCTGGTGTACATGAGCTGAATATTAATATCAGTATTGAGCTTGGATGTCAATACATTAAAGTCTAGATTTAATAATGGCAGACCTTAGTCTGTTTCATGACTGAAAGGCTCAATTCTGACAGAATATCTATCTATTCATTGAATAAGTTTCTAAAATGGCAGTTTCTAACAGTCATATTTAATATAGGTATACCTCCCTGTATTTTTCTGACAAATTAAAGGTTTGTGCATTGGGCAGGTCTATTAGTGCTATTTTTCTAACAGCATTTGCTCACTCTGTGTCTCTTTGTCACATTTTGGTAATTCTCACAATATTTCAAACCCTTTGCCAGCAAAAATATTACAACTTGTTGAAGGTTTGGGTGATGGTTAGTGTTTTTTAGCCTTAAAGTATTTTTAAAGTAAGATTTGTGTATTTTTAAAGACACAATACTGTTACACACTTAATGCAGTATATATTTTATGTGCACTAGTAAACCATAAAATTCATGTGGTTTGCTTTATTGCAGTGGTCTGGAACCAAACCTACAATATCTGAGGTAGGTCTATATTTAATGCATATTGTAACCAACTGGATGCCATGGTATTATCCATGGCACCAATACAATGCTTTGCACCTAAGTGTTGGTTAAATAGTTATTGAATTAAATTGAACCTCCATCACTTACATCTTAATTTCTGTTGATTTCTTGATGAAAAGTATTTCTATTTAATGTTGTCCCACAAACTCACCAGGGGAATTGTAGGGATCAGTGAAAGAAACAAATGAAAACATTCCATGTACAGCATGCTACATTGCTTCAGTCATGTCCGACTCTGTGTGACCCTATGGACTATAACCCATCTGGCTCCTCTGTCCATGGGATTCTTCCAGCAAGAATACTAGAGTGGGTTGCCATGCCCTCCTCCAGAGGATCTTCCCGATCCAGGGATTGGACCCACATCTCTTAGGTCTCCTGCACTGGCAGGCAGGTTCTTTATCACTCGCGCCACCTGGGACGTCTAAAGTACTTTGAGGCATGCTATTAAAAATAAAACTGTAATGAGCCTTTGGCAATGAAGAGGGATGTGGTGGTTCTTTCTCAATTGGGGCAGGAGGTCAAATACCAAGTCTGAAAATGAATAGAGACCCTATAAATCGATCATAATGTAACCTGAAATGAAAGACTAATTTCCATGTTCATGTAAGATCTAAGTATGGGGAGAATACGAATAAAATGAACTGTGAATGTCCTATTCATTTTTATACAAAGCTGGCACTATTGGCCTGTTATTACTAAAGCATGCATTCCTTCACTTTGCTGACTTCCTTCACTGTGTTTTCAAGTTCTGGCTTCATGCTTAGGAAGTCAATTGCCACCCCAAGATTATAAATATATATTTATCTAAGTTCAGTAAAGTTACAGTTTTGTTTTATACTCTTACTCTTTAATTCTTATGGGATTTATTTTGTATAAAATATGAAGAAAGAATCTGTTTCCCCCAAAGTGCTATGTATGTTGCCTTATCATCCCAGTATCTCTCCAGCATTGGGCACAGGAGGGTCTCAGTAAATATTATAGAATGAATAAATTAATGACTGATGAGTCTAAACCTTCCAGAAACTTGCCAGGCTTCCCTTGGGACCAACAGTAAGTGATTGTAAGACTGACTTAAATGAAAGTGAAAAGCTAGGCCTAAAGCTAAATGGCTTTTGTGAGGCTGATATCTGCTGCTTTGGGCTATAATTAATTGATCTAACTTGTTGTGGGAATATACTGATAAATTCACCGAGACTTGAAAGGGAAATATGTTTCTCATTTTCTTTAAAATTATATTTTTTGATTCCTGAGAAATATGTATATGTTACATATATTTCATATATATAAATGCATGTATAAATATCCTTACAATTTTGACATTATTTTTGAATTTGAGATACAAACATTTGAATCTATTCATCTATCTACCATCTGTTTGGGTATATATACATACATATTAAGCACAAAAGGCACAAAAATTTAATATTTAAGAGTATGGGCTATCAAGACTGCCAGGATTTAATCTTAGCTCTGACATGTACTAGCTGTGTGACCTTGGGCAAGTTGCTTAACTACTCTTTCTCCCAGTTTTGTCTGTAAAATTGGAAGATTAATAGTGTTTTCTTCAGAACATTGTTGTGAACATTAAATTCATGTAACCATTTAGAATAGTGCCTGAAATATTGTAAGTGCTGCCTAAGTGTTAGCTTTTATTATTATCCTACTCACTTCCAATAATCTTCTTGTGTTCTCGAAAGTAACAGATTCAAAATATCTTTAAAATATTTTTTAAAAGAACATTTAGGATTGATTGAATGAGAGAAAAGAAAATCGCTTAGCAAAAAAGCAATTGCTTTATTTAGCATAGAAAATATATAGTAACACACATGGATACTAAAACTGTAAAAGAAAAAAATTCAGAAAAGAACAATGTTTAAGTTTGAATTCTGAAAATAAAATACATAAATTGAAAGTGTAAACTCAGAGGTGCATCCTGTTTCCAAACACAAGAATTAAAAAATCAAAATGACAGACTTCTGTTAATCTGCTTAGGAAGGCATAAATTGTTAATCAGGCTCCAGGCAACATTGTTTAATACCAAGTTTAATAAAAATCTGCCTGGAGGAAGAAGAGGTCTGGTGGCCAATTTTGAAAGCTGGGCAGCTCTGTTTACATGCTTAGTCTCTCTAGCTCTGAGGACACCATTGATAGGGTTTCCTTTGAAATTGGCTTCTTTTAACAGAGTCAAAATTATTAAACACTATAGCATGGGATAGAAAACTTGAATTTTTTCATTGGTGTGAATACACTTGAAAAGGAAATAAATTGGAGGAGTATTTATTTAAGAGAATCTTTTGCAGTTTGTATGAGAAGAATTTCACAGTAAGCATTTATTGAGCCTTCACTATATGCTTACATTTGCTAGTGATGCCTTCATCTTAAAACTGTGATCTTGAGATGAAAGAAGTGATATTTTAAAATCATTTTCTCCTTTCTCCCCAGCCTGTATTTGTTCATTCCACAAGGCATCTTGTAATTGTATCATGTGGGCTTTCTCTGTGCAGGGACTCAAGAAAATTTCCAAAGTCTTGGCATTGTTTTTAGGAGAACTTGTCAATCAGGTGAAAACTAAATTGCAAAGTATTTGACAAGTGGAGTATCTCCTGAGCAGTTGGAGCCCTGTAGCTACTTCTTTGGATTACTGAATTTAAAACGCAGCCCAAATTTCACTTGCTTTAAAGTCCTTCTTGATAACATCATGGATATCATTGCCTATTTCTTAATTACAAATCAGGGCAGGTTTGGCTCTTGTTTTCATGATTGGTTTTTCTAAACAGCTGTGATTTTCATATGGCGAAAAAAAAAAAAGCCATTTAAAAATTTATTTTAATGTAGTGAGAAATTGGGAAGCAAACATATGCTCTATTAAAGTTCAGAATATCCACAGTGCAAAGCAAACTTCTTGTTCTTTGGTGCACAGTTAACCCAGCATAGGTTTCAACAATTTCTCCCCTCTCTGTCTGCTGTATAAAAATCTTTCATTACATCAGACTAAACTAAATCACTTGGGAGCATTTTACTCTTTTGTAGCTTTCAGCTTCATATTTTAAATAAAGTAACTGTCCTATTTAGCATTCTAGTTGGTGAGAAAGTCATTTCACATGATCACTCGACATCTAGTAGTGTCCTTCCCTCTGTTGGGTCATCTCTTAAACTTAATTTCATTGTCTTTTTAGAATACAAAGTAAACATACATTTAAACTCAAGGCAGGGGGAAGTTGAAAAATAAAACCATGGTGCTATTTGTAAAGATATCTTGGAATCTGGCATCTGAGAATAAAAAGCATACTGAAGAAGGGAAGTATCATGAGACAAAGTTTTAAAATACGAGACCTGTATTGGTGTGCCTGCACTTATTTCAAAGGCACTTTACCTGCAGGTAAATATACTTTCCTTGAATTCAAAAATTATTGCAGAGCTGGATCTGGAGGTTTGGAACCACCTCCTCTTGATGACAGTAAGTGACCCCTTCATTCTGTTGTCTTAATAAGGATCTGCCCCAAACATCTTTTTCTTACTAAAGAGGGATATGAGTCAGAAAGAGAGTAAAACTGTGGCACTGATACTTATTACAAGGCCTCCCTCACAGAATTTATTTCTTTATGAAACACTGACAAAATCTCAACTACATACTTTTATATAAGTAATTAACTGGCAAATAGTTAATTACTGGGAGATAGAGTAGCTCTACTTGATACAAATTAGGATCAGCAGTACTATACCAATCTTGGTGAATTTTATCATTTTTCATCATGATTACTCAGTCCAACCACACAGTTTTTATGAGTGTTAAATCACAACCTGTTGCTAAGAAGAGCTTAAAATATTTTAGTTGAGTGTGAAATCGAGCAGTTCCAAACATTTTATAAAATGAATGATAGTTGATTAATAAAATTCCCCTTTTTTAATCCTGCAAAGGAGGTTTAAGCTTTGCAGCTAAAAATGTGATAAGCCCATTTTCATGACTGAAATGTAGAAAGCAACTGCTTTTTGACCTAACAATGCATACCTTAAACTACAAATCAATCAACACCTTAGGAAATTTGTGTTTATCCACGGTTATATAAAGTTTATTTTTAGGAAAAAAAATACCCCTTTAATAATGGGTATGGTTAAATTGAGCTGGCTGGGTTTTTAGAAAAACTATATATAAAGTTAAAACTTCTTATTTTCCACCGAGTAATCCACTATGTAATCAAATAGGTGAATTCATTGCCAATGATACATTTTGGCCATGACCTTGGCAAAGTACAATTTTGGAGGACCTATTAATATAGTCAAAGATTATATTGTTATTTGAAATGTTATTATTAATCTCTATGAAGTTTAAATAAGGGATCCAAAAATACCTTTTGATAGAATGACTTTTATCTTTTGGGCTGTCTATTTGGCTTATCATTCCAAAAGTAATTCCCGTTTACTTTCTATTCATCCAAACAAAGAAGAAAACTAAGTCAGTCATTTTTCAATATTATGTTATTCATTATCTAACTCAGTGGTCCTTGGACTTTTGGATTTCATGGAACATTAACAGTTATTTTTTTAAATAGGGGAGGGTTGACATTGGGTTGCTTGCAGATTTTAATTTTGTCAAGGGTAAAAACAACATAATTTATCCATACACTTTCATGCAAAAATTGACATTTTAACTCCAAAGAAGTGGGAAGGTCACTATCTCAGTCCTTAAATTGAATAAATGGAAAGTTATAAAAAACACAATAAATAGGTTGTCATCATGTTTCATATCTGATCACTGACCAATAAACTTTTTTTTTTTTGCAAAAATGCACACATGACTGGTTAGCCTGCCAAATTACTGATACTCAAGACTACCATCAAATCATTAAAAATAAAATAAAAACCTACATTTTATCAGTCTCCCAAGTAATCGTCAAAATTTTGAAGGAAAATTTTAATTCTTCTTTGCAATAGGAGCTTTACAAAAGTGTACAAACACATAAAATTCCTAAAGTTATAAATCCTTATTTTCTCCATAAGTTTCCATGCCTGTTCCTTTATAGCATATTTATAAATAATGACATTATAGATTTAAATTTCTCTTTTAATTTGTAATGGCAGAATTGAGTGGAGATGATAAAAAGTTATACTATTCCACAGCTAAAGCTCAGGTTACGGAAGAGAGAGATAATGAACAAGATGAATTCAGTTGGTCCATGGACAGGTCACTTCATCTCTCTGGTCATCAGGTATCTCAAATGTAAACGATGGGCATTGGGTTTTAGTCACTCACTCGTGTCCGACTCTTTGTGACCCCATGGACTGTAGCCCACCAGGCTCCTCTGTCCATGGGATTCTCCAGACAATACTGGAGTGGGTTGCCACTTCCTTTTCCAGGGGATCTTCCCAACCCAGGGATTTAACCTGGCTCTTCCACATTCCACTCTTTACCAGTGAAGCCCTTGATATTGGGTAAAGTAATGTCTAAACTCCTTTCTGTGTCTCACATTCTCTGATAATTGTCAAACTGTCAATAAAGGCTGGGTTAACTACCTGACTTTTTGAATGGTGTTAATAGAAAGAATAGAGTTTAATGGAAATGGCTTATCACCATCAACCATTTATAATATTACTGTATTGTTAAGAGGATGTCTTTCTTCCTTTCTCCTTCCTGCTTTCCTCCATCCCCACCCTCTACCCCTTTTCTTATAAAATTTTACTTGGTAAAGAAATTATTCAGAACAAATACTGAACTGTGATGGGAATGAAATAATAAAACTGTGGTCATAAAAGAAGAAAATTATTTTTACCCATCAAATAAGAAAGGAAATAATTACTTTTAGTCATCAAATAAAGAAGGAAATGGACACAATCTTATTCAGCTCTACCTACAGTCCCCAAAGCTATGCATGCAGTGAGTTTGTCAGTGCACTAAGAAAGGACTGAGGCCCTTGGGGTGCCGTGAGGTTGTGATGCCCCCCATCATGGAAATAAATAGCTGTTATTTTTAGCTACCTTCCTGAAATACCGCCCCCCCCCAACTTAAGGCTCTCTCTGAACATGAGAAGACAATTTATTCTCTTATAAGAAGTATCATTATTATGCTCAGAAAAATGCCCCAAACAATTCTTTTTACTACAACTATAAACACTAATGCATACTTTCAAGTGGTTTTTAAGAAATGAATAAGCTACAGACATTTTCCTCAGCCTGAAAACCTGCATTGCTCTGGTCAAAATAATCAAATCATTCCCATGCCCTCTGCTGCTCTGTATTTCTCAGAGATTCACACTTTTACTTCTAAGATACCACAAGTGTTTGTTAACAGTACATTCATTAAACGCTTGGCTCAAACAGAAATTTCCTAGAAATTCAAACCAAAAAGGGGCTAAATAAAACAGGATACCTCATATAGAATCCAAATGAATGACTTATATTTGGTCTTCATCACTTTTGTATACTTTAGGTTATCAGAAGGACACATAGTATGTCTATTTACTTTGAAGAATAATAAAGATAATAGAAAAGAGTCAATATTCTTCAAAGCATTAAGAAAACCTTCCTTTGATTCTGCTGCGATTTCAGACCACTTTTTAAAAACGTACTCCTCTGCTTATTTTATGATCCATGCAGAATCATTTCCTTTAGATGGTGATTTTTTTAAAGGATAACTTTCAAATTTACATTCCATGTTAGAGACACATAGTGATTATAAACATGTTAATGATGTAATCATGTTTATAAAATTGTATCTAATAATAGTATTTATAAAGTAGAAAGTGTACCCTGTATAAAAATGGTGACTTTAATTCTATTTCTATTCTTACGTTTTCCTCTTATGTAAAAATTCACCTCCCATCTCTTTTCATTGTAGTCACTTGGGACACCGCCTCAACTTAATTTTTTCTTGCTGTTTTCCATTCCTATAACTTATTAGGTCTCCTGAACATCTTTTGGGCAGATCTACCAAATTAGGGAATTACAGAAAGAGAAAAAACACAATGCTCTTTCAAGTGGTGAAATATGAAGATAAATTATACCCTGTGTTGGCTAGCTTTGTATTCCTCAACTTCTTCCTGAGTTGTTCTCTTTCACAAGATAGCACTAAGTATGGTGGGAAAAGCTTTGGACCCATGCTGCCCATTTATACTGCACATCAAATTTAATAGTAACATTCTGGCTTTAATTAAACTTTTCCTCTTATAAATCTCAGCCAAGGTGATCTGATTTATAGAGGAAATGAGCACCCAACAGTGTTAGTGTAATGATATTAAATAGATGAAACAAAGTAAAATAATCTCTAATAATCTGTGGGGATGGGGGACACAGAACCTTCTGCATATGTGTCCACTCTGCATTTATGCATCTGTGCTCACAGCATTCATTCTTCAGTTAGTTTTCATTGTTGGAAGAGCTAAACATTTCCTGGATAGTTCAGTCTTGACCAGCTAGAATACTGGCTGTATCTTGACCCCTCTGACCCAATCACTTTGGCTTAAAAGAACCTTACTCCATTTACATCTGTATGTAGTAAATCAAGGTGTACCACCTTTTTCAAGCGTTATGTATACTTTTCTTGCCTTATCTCCCTACTTGTGAGTGATGGGGTTACAAAGACTGTACACTTTCGGCTGTAAACCTTAATTAGAGAAAACCTGAATTTTCTCATCTGATTACTTTGAAAAAGTGAGCGTTTCTTAGGAATAGGAACTTTAAAAATGTAGGCCAGTTTAATCTTCATAAGAGGAAAACTCAAAACAAAAATATTGTTTAGATCTAGGAGAGTGCCTTAAACTCTCATCTGTGTTCAAAATAAAACAAAAATCCTAATGGAGAGAAAAAATGAAAAGAAAAAAAAAGAACGAAGAAAAAAAATCAACCCAATCTGTGCATTTCTTTATTTCTTCTCTAATATCATTGGAACAGTGTCACAACTGGATGCTCTGTGTGTGTGAATTTTGATTTTCTTCTTTCAGCAATTTCCCCTATTAACATGATGTGCTTGAGTCTTTGTATTTAGAATCATTATTCAGAAAAAAATTTAAACCAGAGAAGGTTTGATTATCTACATTTTCACCTTTTTGTGAAACAAATAAGGTAAGCTCAGTAGACACTAGCTAGGCTGAAACACTATTAAAAAATGCAATTCAGACTGAGTCACTGCTTGTTATTTTTATAAGCGAGACCCTAATTCTGATCGACCCCAAAGAATGGGCTGCTGTGACTAAACTAGCAGCAAAAGCAACTGGCTTCTGCTGGATGTTATCTCATTTGGAACACATTTCAAACTTTAGAACAGATTTTTAAATTGAAAGTTGAAACCTGCAGACCGTCAGCAGAAGAGGCTGATTCACCCCTATAGAACTTATCTTACTATGTAAGTTCCAGGCAGAGTTTTTTTTTAAGGACTAGGTTACCTAAAATATGTTGTGATACATCAAAGAGAGAGAGAGAAAGAGAGAGAGAGAGAGAAAAAAGACAAACACCTCCTGGAATAAGAGTGATATGCATGTAAACATCTTTTGGATTTTAAGTGTATGCTTATTTGAATGGGGGCTTCTTTAAATTAGAAACCTCTAGTTCAGTATAACTTGTCAATGTTCATGGATCTCTGAAAGGTTAGTTAATTTTTTTCTGCCTCATTTTTTCTACTTTTTTTCAATTGCTTCATATATTTGCCTGAACCCCTATGGTAGGGCTTCTTCATGTGGAATTTGTTGAGTCATAACTATAATGCCATTATTACTATTGGGTAAATTTGAGTGAAGGAAGTACAATCTTGGCAAGATGAGAAATAAGGAAAATTTTATATTAGTAGTGGTGAATTCTTTATTAATTGGCCATTGCTTTCATTTGGAATCATAGAGAAGTTATCAAAGGTCTAGATACCCAGAAACTGTGCAAATACTCTTGGGTTCCTGAAATTAGAGGAACTACACAAATGACAGTAATGGTCTTGACCTGGAATAAATGTCATGAAAGGAGTTGGGAATACGGTCTTGTCTGTGAAGGGAAAGCTGTTATATGCTTATTATCTTAGATAACAAAATCCATGATGCAGCTGAGCTGCAGGGAGAAGTGCATGGCGTGACCCACTAGAGGTCCTTTCCAACTAGAAAAAGTTTCCATAGTTCAAAGGATTCAGCCTCAGAAAGCTGGCATTCCGGACTGCAAAGCGAGTAAAGGCCAGAAGGGGGGACTGCACATTTTACTTCCCTAGGGAGAAACATGGTTTCATTCAGATTATTTGTCATATTTATCTCTCTTTTTTTATCCTTATGTGGTACAATCACTCAGTTAGCTCTGGTTAGATATTCAGAACCTGTTGTTCCAAGTTATTGATACATTTGGAAAAAGGAAGTATCATTTGATGTCCTGGAGCTACAGTTATGCTTTCTGTTGATATTAGCGGTTTTCAAGTATCTCAGAACAATATTTTCAAGAGAGATTTTTGCTTTAAAATGAAGAGTGCCTCAGTAAGTTTTTACTTGCAAAGCTGATGGAAGTGGTGGGTGGAAGAGGTAATATACACATTTTCTGATAGTAGGCAACTTAGTAGAAAATGAGTGTGTTTCTATATATTATCTTTGCAGAGTTAGCATTAAGAAATAGAATTGCAATAAATTGATGTAAAAGCCAGATAGTAAAGGGACTAAAAGTCCCTGCAGAGACACCAGTCTGTCACTTACAAAGGTAGCAAAAGATAATTGCAGACAAGTACGTAGAACTAAACCATTGCTGTTTTCCTTTAGAGATACACTGCTGCTTCTCATGTTTTTCTGAAAAAATTGGTTACTTCCTCTGCTTCTGAAGTATGCCATGAACCATCAAAACAGGTAGAAAAAGATCTGCCTTTTATTTCTCCCAATACCTTTTTAATTAGAACACACCATAGAGCAAAACGGGCGAGATACAATCCTGCGTGATTGCATTTTCCAGTAAATTGTTGGATTTCTTTTAAGTTTCTGAGCTCTGCATTGAAAATCTGGCCTCTGGCATAAACTTTGCCCTCCTCCTATGACATAATGAAGACATCTGCTTGATCATATCCTCTTTCTTCACACAACTTGTTTTCTGGCTCTAAAAAAATAGCCAGCACAAAGCTGTGCAAGTACTGAAACACAAAGGGTGATGCTGAAAGCCAAACTGGAAGAGGTTTTTTTCTCCTAAAGTAGAATACTAAAGCCTTTCCTTTTCAGGTACAGGCATCAGCAAGAAAAGAAAGGAAATAAGTAATCCCTGCTCACCGTTTGTATAAGCTGATTTGTTCTTCATTCTTAGAAGAGTTGTGCATTAACAAGGTATATCCCTGTGTTCCTTTTCCCATACAGGGAGGATTTTGCACCCCCTGGATTATAACCACTCAGAGAACCGATATTTCGCATGTGTGCCCCTCCAGAGCAGCCAGACATGTACACATCACCCACTCCAGCAGCAACATTTTTTTTTTTTTTGCAGGAAAAATCCTCTTCTTTCCTACATTATTTGCTTCAGTAAGTGAAAATGAAAATTGGCTGAGATATGGGGTGATACACCTCCATAGAGTGAATATCATAATTAAAATGTCTTTACAAAAAAAAACAAAAACAAAAACGAGAGAGGGGAGAGAAATGTATGGCTATTCCAGATGATTAAACTTCTTGGTACTTGGATGTTCTCTGTAGTTAACTCAGGTGAACAGCCCCCTTGCACTAACAAGGACCTGCATATAACTCCCCATAAAATATGGATTTTATTGCAGCAGTGACACCACTTGAGCACCACGCTGACCTCTCCAGCAGCTCCCATCTCCGAGATCTCCGATAACTCTTGGCATAAGAATAACTACAGAAGTAATCTCAGCTCTGCAACACACAACATAGCAAGATTCCCTGTTACTCAATTCCGGAATATCGCACCGGGGGCGTCACTTTTCCTGCATCGGACACCGGAAAACCAGGCGCACTTGGTTTGCTCTCCAACCAGTCCGGGGGAGGCGTTTTCCCCCAGATTTGTGCCTGGCCAGCCTTGGAAGAGCACAAGCGAGCTCCGTCTTCCACATGACTTTTCCCTGGACAGTGTGCTCCATTTTCGGAGTCCAGTGTTGGACTTTCCTTGCAACCTAAGCATTTCTGCCCTATGTGAGCCGGCAGGCGTTGCCCCCGGCGTGCAAGCTAACAGTTTTTTTTTTTTTTTTTTTTTTTAATAAGCATCTTCTCTGAGACAAATCATCTCTTTAGCCTAAGTTTTCCTTATTGGGAGCATTCAGGAGTTTTCAAGCTACCCAATTTTCTGCTTTGGCTCCCAAACCAAGAAACGTAACCCAGCCAAAGCGGTCCCTGCACAGACCCTGTGATGTGGGCAGGTGGAAATAAATCAAGCCCCAAACCGCTCCGCGGGTCCTGCACGCACCAGCGCCCTTGGTAATTGACCAGCCAACTTTGCAAATGCCGGAGATCCCTTGGCAGCCTCTGCCGGCGGAGAGAAAGGCAACGGGTTCTTCCCGGCGGCCCCGTCACATATGCCCCCACCAAGCCCCTCCGCGGTCTTACCAGAAGGCGGAGGAGCGGCGCTGAAGCTCCCCGGGAACTGGCGCCCGTTCTGGGCAGCGGCAGCAGCGCCGCCCGCGCAACCGGACCCGAGCGCCCGCCCCGACCCGGCTCGCAGGCTGAACATCCCTCCCAACTCCAGCGTGCGGCACCCACCGGGCGAGGAGGGCTCGCTCTCTCTGATTGGCTTCCATCAGCGCTACAGAATTAAAACAAGAAAAGGCATGCACCATCGCCAACTGAGACCGAACCCACCTCCGCTCGCCTTCCTGCTCCCAGGGAGACCCTGCGACCCGCCCAGGCTGCTCCTGCCTCGGTCGCCGCCGCCGCCACCGCCGCAGTTGCCCGCTCAGCCGTTCTCGCTGCCGCGGCTGAAACTGCAGCTCGGGATGGGAAGGTTACGGGCTCGGGAGAGCTGGCTCTTGTGGGCACACACTGATTTGCAAGTGAATGAAGTGGGAGGGAGCAAAGAGAGGAGGACTTTGTTAGAGAGGCCCAGTGCCTGCCCCCGCCCGCCCCCTCCCCTTGACAGAATGACTCCCTGTGTTTGAAGTCCTGAGCAATTCGCTGCCTGTAACACTCCCTCCGCTCCAGGCTTTCCTTTCTCTTCCTTTCTTATTTTTTTTTGGGGGGGGGGGGGTTAAGACATACTCAGAACTTGCGTGACTTCGTCTGTACCCTCCTTTATACTATCAAAATGCATCTTGTGCGATCATCTGTAACGGTTGGATATTCTTTTTTTTTTTTTTTTAACCGACCAAGCAATTACAATTTCCAGGGACATGGTACCTCGTTGCGCTATCAGTTGGCCAGCTTCGTGTTATAGAACGCATAACATGCACACACATAAAACAAACCCAGTCTCCTGAGATAACAGTACTGACGGCTTTTCTTCACAACATAAACAGGCGTTCTCCAGACGCAAGCAGACATAGATTCAGACGCGTCTTTCCTTTTCTTCTGGGAAGACAGGTTTCACATGGTCCTATGATCTCTGTCACTCTTTTGGAATGAGTAACCCCAAGATGCTGTAAAATGAAGCCATGCTTCCTTGGGCTTGCAGAAACTGTCGAACCCAAACCCTTCAGGCTTACCACTGACTTATGGTTGATTCCATCTTTCTAAATGAGTTAATACAAGGACACAAAAGACTTGCAGAAGAGTGTGTAATGATATTCAGGTCTGCCTCCCATTTGTGATCTTTCATGAAAGTTCCTGAAGTAGGGTAACCTCCAAATTGAACTCTTAGGTACACATAGCAGTTTGCATAGCTATACTTATAGTAACCAAAAAGTAATTTTTTAAAAGTAATTTTTAATATTAGGGAACTGAGCTACAAAATCTTAAGCATGTTGAAATATTAAGTGAGAGTAATGGTTTTCTACATAAAAGATACAGACATGATGGAGCCAGGCACTGTTGGATTAGGAAAATTAAATCTAATTACCACAGTGATCGCACCCGGGGTCAGTAGCATCCCAAACCATCTGTTTGTGTATGCTTTAAGTTGCGGGGAGATTTCCACAGCATGGTGTGCTAAAAAGATCCAGGCTACTCTGGCCTCTGAGTGGTTAAACTGGTTGGAGGTTGGTCTCCTTCCCAACTCAGCTCTTACTAGAAAATCTTTTGTTTCTCCAATAGAAGTTCAGGCATTTAAATAAAGCCAAAATCAAAGTATTTCCTCTAGGCAGTCAGTGCTTCAAAGAAGTGTGCATGGAATGGGTTTAGCACAGATGTTCCACACATGGAAGATGGAAAGACTTTGAATTTCTTTCTTGAAAAGATCTTCCTTTAATGGAGAATTGCCACCACCTTAACAAAAAGGAGGCTGAACATTTTCTCTTCATGCAGCTATTCAGAATCTTGTAGAGAAAGGGTAGGCGAGAAGAAAGCTGCTTCCATTCCTCAGATTATGAATTCTATACATTTAATTGGAAATACTAGCTCCTTATGTTTTTACGGTCCTTTATCACTTACAGAGTACTTTCACAGATCATTTTATTGAATTCTTCTTTCAACAAGTAGTCTGATTTTTTCCCCGTTAGGACAAAGGAAGCAGATTGATGATGGCATTGCATGGGTTAAATAACATGTCCAAGGCAATGAAAACTGGAAAGCAGAAGAGTCAGAAATATTACTGGTAAAACTGTGGCTATGTGTGTGTGTGTGTGTCTGTGTATATACATACATATATGTATATATATACCATTAAAAATAAACCACATTTTAAGACTGCCTTTTGCAGAAAGATGTGCAGAATAACTGATTTTTATAGTAAAAATGGGATAATAGTGAAATTGATGTTCTGCCTGTTGAACAAGTTTATATCTCACAAAGGAAATCTTTAATTGTTTGAAATATACTACTCTTCTAACCCCACTAAACTACACATCAAAGGTGACTGAAGCAACTACTTGTTATTAAGAATGGATAAGCAATCAATTTGCTTTGGGATAGTTCAAGTGGCAACATTACATAAAGGACAGCACTTTTAATACTAAAAAAGATTTTTGTGTGATATTTGAGGATTTCTAGCATTATTTACTGCAGTCATTGTTTTCAATTAAATATCCATAATTATTTCATTCTCATTTCGAAGATAAAAAAATGAGAGTTATTAAGGTCAAATGATTATCTGGTATGTAAACATCCAGAATTATTTCATTTTCATTTCAGAGATAAAAAACTGAGAGTTACTAAGGTTATACAATTATCCAGTGTCATATTAGTACTGTTTCTAGTTCATTCTCTGGCACACAAAAACATGTTGGCAAGTAACAGAAGCTAATTAGAGAGAGTTAAACAGATAAGAGGGTCTTTGTTATCATCATGTAGAGTCTTCTTTTGAAACTCAAGAGTGGAAATTCTGCAGGGCTTCTGGAAAGACTTGGAAACAGGTACTTGGAAGCCACAAGTACTCAGCTTAGAGTACTGTTTTCCTGTCCTCACTGTGCTTATGCTTCTGTTTTGTCTCCCTTCACACTGGCCTTCTCTGTTACTCAGTCAGACCTTCAGTGCAGTACCACTGACTGTACCAGAGCTTACCTGTTGGAAAGAATGTTTCTCTTTCTGCTTCATTTCCAATTTCTTGGAAAGCAGTTCTGATTGGTCAAGTGTTCGCCGGGCCGGGGCTGGGGCAGAGGGAGGCAGCAGGGTCCCCTACACAGAGCCCTTTCATGTGTTGTGTGCTCAGTCATTCAGTTGTGTCCGATTCTTTGTGGTCCCATGGACTATAGCCTGCCAGGCTTCTCCATCCATGGGATTTCCCAGGCAAGAATACTGGAATGGGTTGCCATTTCCTTCTCCAGGGGATCTTCCCAACCCAGGGATCAAACCCACATCTGTTATGTCTTCTGTATCTGCAGGCAGATTCTTTTACCTTCAGGACCCAAATGGAGGGCAGCAGCAAGGGAATGCTCTTGTGAACTGGGAATACATTCCCCAAAGTGTCCCATTCCACACATCCTCTTGTTTTGTTTAGTAATTTGGTGCAGCTGAAGTATCTCATTAATTTTTAGACTACTTCATTATTTTATATGCTTCAGTCAAAATAACTTCTCTCCTTTTACAGCTTGCAAAATTTCAATTTTTTAAAAATACTCCTTCATAGACTATTATTAGGGATATTAATTTTGATGAGGGATTTTTCAACTTCCACTAAATCTCTCTTCAGATGATTAAGAAGTGATATTATCCTTATAGTGGGGATGCATATAAATAAATAATTACATGTTTTCTGACTTTCTTTTCAGTAATGTGCATCTGTATGCAATGATTACCTGATAAAAACATTTTCATGATCATCAACAGTTATTCTTGATTAGGAGAAAAAAGTTCACTTTTAAAACCATGTGCCTAATTAAGAATCTTGGCATGGGTAGTTTTGCTTCATCCAAATCTTCCCTCTAAAGTTTGCCTCAAATGTGTTGTTACCAGAAAAAATCTACAATGTCAACCAGAAAAAAGTCTACATGTTACAATGTTTATTACTTAGTTATCATGGTGTGCACAAGTGAACAGATTTCAGTGAGGAATAAGGGCTATTTCCTATCTTTGCCCTGTGTGTGTTTACATGCATATACACCCATGCATGCATACACACATCAGTGTTTAAGGGGGGGGAAAGTTTTAACTACTTTGGGTATTATTGAACTGAAAGAAAGGAGACAGGAAACCTCGATGGAATTCCTCTTTTGTGAGAGCCATAGACATCTCAATATAAGCTAAAATAAGTTCACACAAACTTCATGTGCTTATCCAGGTTTTCTTATTCTGGGAGAGTTTCCAATCCTGTGTTTAAAATGGGTTGGATCACAGGGTGCATTAAGACATTTCCCTCTTGATCATTTGACTCATCACTATAGGTAGATTGCAATAGCCAGGAGATTTCCAAATTAGATAAATGCACAGCAGCAAAATGTTATTGACCTACCCTGGACATTTGAATACTCAGGGCATTTCCAGGTTGGTAGAGTGGACTTCAAATTTGATGAATTATTTTATATTTTATTCACTGTGTAGTGGTAGAATCTAAATTTGTCTGATGAAATACTTACAACTCAAGTTTGGCAGACTGTACTACATCAGTGAAGGAGCATGTCCTGGTTTAGAAGGAACAACCTAGTAGGAGGATATGCACAGTGTCAGCGTATTCTCTTAAATAACTAGTGTAGACCAGAACAAACAGAAAATCCTACACTTGCATCCAGTGTGCACACACATGCCAATGTGCTTTAGTTGTGAGCAACTCTTTATGATGTTATGGACTATAGTCCGCCAGGCTCCTCTGTCCATGGGATTCTCCAGGTAAGAATACTGGAGTGGGTGGCCATGCCTTCCTCCAGATCTTCCTGACCCAGGGATCAAACCCACTTCTCTTATGTCTCCTGCATTTGCAAGCGAGTTCTTTACGACTAGCACCACCTGGGAAGCCCTACACTTATACCCAGAAGGAAAAATTCCTTTCTCTTACTAATCCCTCTCCCAATTATAGAAGCACTTGATGGGAGTAATGGCAGGCTGATGTGGATCACAATAAACTGTGGAAGATTCTAAAAAAGATGGGAATACCAGACCACCTGACCTGCCTCTTGAGAAACCTATATGCAGATCAGGAAGCAACAGTTAGAACTGGACATGGAACAACAGACTGGTTCCAAATAGGAAAAGGAGTACGTCAAGGCTATATATTGTCACCCTGCTTATTTAACTTATGTGCAGAGTACATCATGAGAAACACTGGACTGGAAGAAGCACGAGCTGGAATCAAGATTGCCGGGAGAAATATCAATAACCTCAGATATGCAGATGACACCACCCTTATGGCAGAAACTGAAGAGGAACTAAAAAGGCTCTTGATGAAAGTGAAAGAGGAGAGTGAAAAAGTTGGCTTAAAGCTCAACATTCAGAAAACTAAGATCATGGCATCTGTTCCCATCACTTCATGGGAAATCGATGGGGAAACAGTGGAAACAGTGTCAGACTTTATTTTTTGGGCTCCAAAATCACTGCAGATGGTGATTGCAGCTATGAAATTAAAAGATGCTCACTCCTTGGAAGGAAAGTTATGACCAACCTAGATAGCATATTCAAAAGCAGAGACATTACTTTGCCAACAAAGGTCTGTCTAGTCAAGGCTATGGTTTTTCCAGTGGTCATGTATGGATGTGAGAGGTGGACTGTGAAGAAAGCTGAGTGCCAAAGAATTGATGCTTTTGAACTGTGGTGTTGGAGAAGACTCTTGAGAGTCCCTTGGAGTGCAAGGAGATCCAACCAGTCCATCCTAAAGGAGATCAGTCCTGGGTGTTCATTGGAAGGACTGATGCTGAAGCTGAAACTCCAGTACTTTGGCCACCTCATGCGAAGAGTTGACTCATTGGAAAAGACCCTGATGCTGGGAGGGATTGGGGGCAGGAAGAGAAGGGGACGGCAGAGGATGAGATGGCTGGATGGCATCACCGACTCGATGGACATGAGTCTGAGTGAACTCCAGGAGTTGGTGATGGACAGGGAGGCCTGGCAATGGCACCCCACTCCAGTACTCCTGCCTGGAAAATCCCATGGATGGAGGAGCCTGGTAGGCTGCGGTCCATGGGGTCGCTAAGAGTCGGACATGACTGAGCGACTTCACTTTCACTTTTCACTTTCATGCATTGGAGAAGGAAATGGCAACCCACTCCAGTGTTCTTGCCTGGAGAATCCCAGGGACAGGGGAGCCTGGTGGGCTGCCATCTATGGGGTCACACAGAGTCGGACACAACTGAAGTGACTTAGCAGCAGCAGCAGCAGGGAGACCTGGCATGCTGTGATTCATGGGGTCGCCAAGAGTCAGACACGACTGAGCAACTGAACTGACTGACTGACTGGAGTGGGAAAAATAATATAATAATGCATGTTCAAAAACCCTGAGGGACTATATATACATATATATATATAGAGAGAGATAAATGTTAAAATTTTACAAGTTTTGTCAAAAGACAAAAACAATTATACAAAGATTATCCTTTGTGTAGGTTTAAGTGTTATCTTTAGAATAGACCAGACCTCACCTAGAATCTTCTCTTTTTAAGGTATCACACTTAAATGCCTTTTTCTTTTTTGCTCCCTCCTGTGTTTTCACTGTACTTTATAGTACTATAAAGTACTATAGTATTCACTGTACTATAGTATTTTAGCTAGAGCCCTTGTTTACATATTCTTGTTCACCTGCTAGACTGTATATCCAATGAATTACTGAAGATAGAGCATTTGTTTTTTTTTTATTCTTTCAATTTTATTTTATTTTTTAAACTTTACATAATTGTATTAGTTTTGCCAAATATCATCATTTTAGCTTCTGGTGCTTGAAAAAAAATGCTTGGTGGTTACATGTAAATAAATAGAAATCTAGATGGACTAGAATTAATTTGGTGGAACCTTTAGATGATTCGTAGACTTAAGATCATGTTTATGAACTAACGGTTATAAGACTGGAAAAGAGAAGGTTCAAATTGGCCATGAGTCACACTTTCAAATACTTGATGAACTGTCATATGGAAGAAAATTAGAATGGCTTTTAATGTGATAGAAGCTTCAGGTAGTATCAACTGGAGAAACCCCTGGAAGTTACTGCATTTTGTTAACTCTAAAACATCCATATTTTCTCATTTTAATATCTCTGAAATTATAATGCCTCTCACAATTGACATGATGAGAAAGGATTGTGTCATGGTGTAATTGGCAATGTCTCTTCTTTCTTAATGACATAAAATAATTGTGCAACTTACTACCATTGGCATCTTTGATCTTTGATGACATGCAGATGGTAGATTTCAGCTCAACATATGGAAAAATTTTCAAACTCTTAGTTCTGTTCAAGATGAAATGTATAGCTTCAGCATAGCAACGGGTCCCATTCCTGAAGGTATTCATTCCCAGACTGGACCAACACTTGTTATAAATGAGCTCATCAATTTTGGGATTGAATGATCTTTAACATCTTTATCAAACTTGAGATTCTTGGATTTTGAGACTCTTAATTTTTAGATGAGAAAACAAAGATAATACAGGTTAAGTGCTTTGTCCAAAGTCACATATCTCATTTGAGACCAAGACTCGTCTATCCATGCCTCCCGTTTTGTACACCTGAAACTAACACAATATTGTTTATATACCAAACTCCAATATGAAACTACTTTCATTTACTATTCTTTTTTCTTCAGGCTTGCAGTATAGAAAACGGATGCATACAGTATTTTGATAAGAGCAATAGCCAGCATTTATTGCATGTGTATGGTATGTCATTTACTTGTTCTTTATGTATGTTATCACATATAGTCCATCTGATGGCTCATGCTAGATACTATTATCATTCTTGTTCACAGATGGGGAAGCTGAAGAATGGGAGGTAAAATAATTTGTTCAAAGTCACACAGTTAGTATAAGTCAAGGCTGAGGTTGAAACACACACTTTGAAGTGAGTTCTATTCTCTTAATTGCTAGATGGGGACTTAAAGATTCAGAGAGTTTACTGCGGAATCTATATGCAGTGATGTGAAAATCAAAACCTGCCATGGTATGAAGTTTCTGATTTTAAAATAAACATGCTTTGGTTGTTCCATTACTATCTCTTTTATTACTTGCCTTAAGATATCTGAGTAATGGTTTCAGCTCTCTACTGCATTTATGTTCAAACAAAACCTTAAGTGCTTTTGTTAAATTTTAGGGCCAGCAGAAAGCTTATCAATAAACTGATAAAGTAATTTACCTCTTAAATCAAGAAAATTCTGTTTTATTCTTTGCTTTGTATGTACTTAACCTATGCCTACTTCTACCTAGAGGTACCCCAAAGTTGAGAAAAATCAGTTTTTAACTTATTTCCTGACCTTTGTTTTTTATTCATTGTGGGCCCTTGGCCATCTGTAAAGATGCATTGACTTTTACTGATTTTTTTTTTTTTTTTTGAGGAGAGCTATCTTTGTGCACTTCTGAACCCTCAGGGGGCAGTCTTTATTCCTCAAAAAGGAATCCTTCATAGAGGACACAGGCAGAATTCTCGTCACAGCTGAGGTCCTCTCTTTGCCCCTGGGAAACTTTACTTATTATCTCTCTTCGAAGGAAAAAGAAAACTGGAAAAAAGCTTCTGGGTGTTGATAAGAAGAATTTTAAAAGAACCTTAGGTAAGTCCATTTTGGAGATTAGTTTTCCAGACATCATAATACTCAAAATATCACATAATATTTTCACATGTAGGTAGTTTACTGAAAAATTTGTAGTCTTGACCAATCTCTTGTCTCTTGGCCTTGGTTTATCTATAAATTGAAGTGTTGAAATAGTTTTTTACTTCCGTCATTGTTCTCAAAGACGTTTCTTTACATGTTGCTATCCTCTTGTGTGGCCGCTAGGTGGACAAAGGCACGGCCCTGCTGTTGAAAATGGCTTCCCATCACTAATTTGGAATAATGGTCTTGAAGAACAACCACACAGAGAGCTAGTTTTTCTTAATGAGACACTGAATATTTTAAAAGTCCTTTTTATTAATTGGTATTAAAGTGTGATATGAACTAGTACTTCTTTGTAATACTTGAGAATTGAGGAAAACGATTATTACTATTTCTGTGACCACTAAAATCTTTATAAGTATAATCACATATCTCCATGAACATTACCACGTAGGAGATTTCACTAAGCTTATTAAGAATCATGGATATGAGCCTTTTTGAAAAGTGTCACAAGCCACAATATTTTAAGAATGTAGATAAAGACATTTAAAGGATATTTTGAAACTTTTTAGTGGGTATCAAAGTTGGTAATAATTAGTTAATATTTTCAGATACTAAAGCAACAAAATAAATTTCTAATTGCAAAATTGAAAGGGAACTAAATGCTTTGTAGCCGAAAAAGGTCCATGAATACATAATAATCTTTAAAAGCAATTTTAGTAGCTAAGATTTATTGAACACGTATTATATGCCAGACTATGTGTTAAAATCTTTTGTTCATATTCTTTTGATTCTCTCAACGACTCTGTGAAGCAGTTACTTTATCAGGCTCATGAGTAAATGATGGTTTAGAGCGTTTCATTACTGTGCCTGCCGTGCTGCTGTCCTGTAGCAGAGTGGAGCTTTGAACACAGGCACTCAAACATCAGAGTAGCAGATACTCATCCACGGCTATATTGGTAACAGCCTGTGCTATATTGCTCTTCAGGATTGTAAAATGCTTCATGTTCATTACTGCTTTGTGTGTTTACTACAGTTCTCTTCAGTAGAGGGTGAGGATAATTAGCCTTTGTGTTTCCAGGCAGGGCAAGAAGACTCGGAAAGGTTGAGTCCTGAACAGGACTCCACAGTTTGACAGAACACATTTAGAAATGAGTATTTTATCGTCAAAAAATAGAGTATTTTATCTTCAACTATTAGAACCAGAATCTGGGGATGGGATGAAATTGTCTACTTTCTGAGCTTTTGATTTTAAAAAGCTTGTGCAGATAGTCTGGTTGTCTCTAACTCAAAGACAAAACCCTAAAATTCACAGAAAACTTGAAATTTCACATTTTTGAACATCAGTAATCACTCCATTTATCACAAGCCTGTTAGGTGCCAGGGATTACAGTCAGTACTTTATAAGTTGCCTTTTTTGATTCTTCATGACAGCCTTCTAAGGTCAGTGTTCACCTCATTTTACAGATAGGGAACAGAAACCTAGAGAGATTAAATAACTTATTCTAAGTAACACAGCAAGCAAACAGATCTGAACCCAAATCTTGAGTATGACTTGAACTTAATATACTAATGAGGTTCAGTGTATCGTATTTGTTTGAAATAGTTTGACACTTTTAAATGTGCCCCAGGTTGCAGCTGGTGAGGCAGGAAGACTGTGGCTTTTTGTGGTTGTGAATAAGTATATGCAATGAAGAGGAGGGTAAGGTTTCTGCTAGTCTTCTTATTTTGCAAAACATGATCATTTTCTTGGTGAAGCATAAGGCAGAGTCATCCTATCATAAGACATATTAGAGCCAGTATCCTGAAGTGACCAGCTCTCAGCAGTGAATCACAGGAGTTGGAATGCAGGCATTGTCTACTGATATGATAATACCCAGTTTGTCTCCTAATGTTCCCATTGCCCCCAGCACTGGCTGGTGGAATCTTCCTGCCTTCTGCCTGATCCCTCACAGCTCAGTCCTTTATTTTTAAAGATTCATTTCATATTTTGTTCATTTGAATATGATGCTTGTTTGAAGAGGAAGGAGAAGGAAGCACAAAGCCTGCCTATCCTTAGTCCACTCAGCCTCTTGGAGATGCTGCTAGAAGAGGGGAAAGAGGGGGCAGGTCTTATAAGATTATACAGCAGTTCAAGATTAAATTGATGATCCTTCCTCAGAGGGTTTCATTTTAAATAAGTGATGATACACATAAAATTAGACCAAGAAATAATACAATGCTATATGCCCTTGTGTTCTCTTTTCCTTGTTGGCATTTTTCATCTGTCATGATTCGTCTATGAGAGTTTTGAATAAGTGCATACAAGTTACATTTGTGTGCTTAAAAGATAGTCGTGTCATTTGTTACTTTTGTCTGTGCATTTATTTGCAAATGTATGCAAGCCTTCATTTAAGATTTTATCAAAACTTACTTGAAACAACATTTTTGCACTGAAAACTAGTAGATTTTTGAAATGTGACTTGTTTCATGCACATGTGTAATTGCATCTCAACCCCGTTGTATGTCACTTCTCTGCTCCTGCACTAAAGTTCAGTTCAATTCAGTCACTCAGTCGTGTCTGACCCTTTGTGACCCCATGGACTGCAGCATGCCAGGCTTCCCTGTCCATCACCAACTCCCAGAGCTTGCTCAAACTCATGTCCATTGAGTTGGTGATGCCATCCAACCATCTCATCCTCTATCGTCCCCTTCTCCTGCCTTCAATCATCTCCACCATCAGGGTCTTTTCCAATGAGTCAGTTCTTTGCAACAGGTGGCCAAAGTATTGGAGCTTAAGCATCAGTCCTTTCCATGAATATTCAGGACTGATTTCCTTTAGGACTGACTGGTTTGATCTCCTTGCAAGCCAAGGGACTCTCAAGAGTCTTCTCCAACACCACAGTTCAAAAGCATCAGTTCACTGGGGCTCAGCTTCCTTTATAGTCCAACTCTCACATTTGTACATGACTACTGGAAAAACTGTTGCAGGAAGACGGACCCCTTCCAGGGCCTGAAACTGGGCTCTTGTCTAACACTCGGAAATGAATTGTCCGAGGAGACACATGTACTGACAAAGCAAGAGATTTTATTGGGAAAGGGGACCCGGGTGGAGAGCAGTAGAGTAAGGGAACCCAGGAGAACTGCTCTCCCAGGTGGCTTGCAATGTCGGGTTTTATGGTGATGGGATTAGTTTCCGGGTGGTCTTTGGCCAATCATTCTAATTCAGAGTTTTTCCTGGTGGTGCACGCATCGCTCAGCCAAGATAGGTGCTAGCGAGAGGGATTCTGGGAAGTGGACGGACACGCAGTGTCTTCTTTAGACCTTTCCCGAACTCTTCTGGTTGGTGGTGGCTTATTAGTTCCGTATTCCTTATCAGGATCTCCTGTCATAAAACAACTCATGCAAATGGTTACTATGGTGCCTGGCCAGGGTGGGTGGTTTCAATCAGTGTGCTTCCCCTAACAAAACCATAGTTTTGACTAGATGGGCCTCTGTCGGCAAAGTAATGTCTCTGCTTTTTAATATGCTATCTGGGTTGGTCATAGCTTTTCTCCTAAGGAGCAAGCGTCTTTTAATTTCATGGCTGAAGTCACCTTCTGCAATGATTTTGGAGCCCAAGAAAATAAAGTCTGTCACTGTTTCCATTGTTTCCCCATCTATTTGCCGTGAAGGGTCTTCCCATAAAGTGAAGCAATACATATGGGGAACTTGAATCATCTGCATAAGTATCGCAAGACAGCATTTAACATTCTAGTTCGACTTCTTCATTTCATATTACCTCTTCCTCCTTTTTGCCACCCTCTGCTTGGAGCATCTAGGCTATCCAAAAAGAAAATGATTATGTGATTATGATACCAGAGAAAAGCAGTTGTGGTGTGTCTTACTAAATCATTTTGGGACACATATCTTATTCTGCTAGCATTCATATGGCCCATGATTACAAACATACAGAGTTCTTGAAGATTGATTAAACATTAAAAATACAGCATCCTTTTGCGTCTCTAAATGAAAATCATTAGAACAGGCTATTAAAAATGGCAAGAGAGTACGTGGCTTATCGGATGAAACATTTAAATTCAGATTTTTCTGGTACAAGTTTTTATGGTGGAAACCGTGTGAGAAATATTACTTAGTTCACACCTCCTTTGAATCCCTCTGCATGTTGCTGCCTCTGCAGCGTTTTACTGAAAAGTTACGGTGACTTCAGTGAGATTTTGTGATAAGCTGAACTCCTCACAGCTTGATCCTTCCCTGACTTTGTAGTGAAAACCACGGCTGTTGAGTGAAACACAGGTTGTTAGTTGCTCTGCTGGACCTGGCATTCGACCCAGATGCCTCATGTTTATTCCTTGCTGCCTAGGGGCTCCATTGGCTTGCCCTTTGGATGCATGCTTCTGAATATAGGCTGGGGTGGGAATATATTTGGGGGTTCAAGATCTAAACGGAGCTTAGTGATCTGGATCTTCCCATAGCACAGATTTCCTGGTTTGTGGTTCACCCTCTCAGAGTTGAGACTAATACAGAGATGTTGATGGGTTTTAGAGGCTGGCCTCTTGGGACATGGCAGCTTGCCATGATGCCATCAGTTTAGACTAATGATTGCACAGAATTCTCATGAAGCAGATGGCTACTAACCACAATATTAATATTATTTTGCTTTGTACATTTAGGGAAAAAATCATTTCACAGTTGCAAAGGAAAACCTCGTTTGGATTTTATAAAGAATGATCTGCAACAGAAATAACATGCTGTCAGGACCTGTTTTATATGCTTTCATTATCAGTGACAAATTGTGATATTAATTCTATAGCAAATTTGTGCTTGGGATTTTAGCATTTCTCTCAGCCATTTCCTTTCTCTGCATAGCTAGCTGTAGAATAAAATGCTCTGAATTTTACCTTGGAGGGATCGACAGCTGGATTTAAATGTTACCTCTGTAATTTGCTTAGAGATACCATTGTTTATAAATTTGAAGAGTGGATGTTCTTTGACAGGATTCGGAATGAAGTGGAGGTTTGAGGTAATTGCTTAGATAATCCAGGTAGCAGAGACACTTCTGCCTGGATTCCCCCAATAACATAGCTGAAACAAAAGAAATTTATTTCTGTTTGAATTAGTCAGGTAATTACTTCTGCACTCTGCTTTGTTTTGCTGATGACATTCTGGTTTGAATGTATTGGGAGAGATGATGGTGACAGTTAAGTTCATATGATGGAATGGTGGTCCTGTGATCTGTGTAATTCAGCCACAGGGTATCAGTCATTATTTTATTTTGATTAGTGTTCTGGATCTTCCATAATGCTATTTTCCGGATAACTTACTAACAAAAGTAACTCAGGAATGCCTAATATTAGGACATTAGGGGATTTAGCATGACTTTGCCTCAAGCACAAGAATTTTAAAATTTGGAACACCAGAGTGAGATGGAGCACTTGGCAGTGGTAAGCATGCTTCCTGTTTGCTTCTCAAACCATCCTGAAGCCCAGCATAGGCAAACACGATCCACTGTGTGCAGTTTCTTTCTTTTTTTTAATAGCCTGAGATGTTTAAACATAGTTTTTTACCTGCTTGGTGTTTTTGACTTTCTTATTTTTGTGAAGTCTTTAAAACATAATATAAAAAAGGAAGGGAAAAGAATTAACTGCTTTTTTGGATCTGAGAGAACATGCAATCGAGTGATAAGCAATGGCTCCTGAATAAGAGATGAAGAAAATCACATCTTTTAATGGAAAGGTTTGGAAGGAAGGCTTAGTAAGGGAAGATAGTCACATTCCATGTACAAGGTCTGTTTTAAACTCTTGTTGTACAAGGTCTGTTTTAAACTCTTGGCAGTTTAGTCCCAAATCCAAAACAAGAAAAGAAAAGGCTTACTCAGTATCCAAGTGACTGTTTCTTAACAAACCATCCTTAATTATATTTGACATCTAGTTTTTGACCACTTAGCAGTTTTGCAGCAATAAATTTTTAGAAGGACAGGAGCTAACATGATTAGATGGAAGTTTAATGACAGTGGAAATGACAACTGACCTTGAGTGGAGAGAACAACATCCACTACAACAAAGCAGACATTGAGGATATTGCAACAGAAATACGGTGATGAATCCTCACAGAGCTGACTCTATAGTTCAAGAAGTTAGTCCCTTTCCCTTGGAAAGCTAGTAATGATTTAAGATGCCAGCGAATGAGTGCACTCTGGCAAATGAATAGGTGTTCATAAGTAATTTAGAAAATTCGTTTATGTGAATATGGATTCCCAATGATGCAGTTCATTAGGTATCTTTCCATTTGAGTTGGGTCATGTCAAACAAACACTCTATCCCTTCCTGTGTAGTAATGATTCAAGAAATACTGGCGTGGATCAAATATCTGAAATTATTCACTTGGGGATTCATTCCTTTGAGCCTTGAAGGCACTACATTTTCACAGACCTTGTGTTAAAGTGCCTTTGGGTCATAAACTGAACTCTGGTAATCTATGAGTATTACATTATTAGATAGTGTGAGAATTTTATATAGGATAAGCGCTTACTCATTTCTGGAGCTCAAACTATCTCCATACTCTGGATACTGAGGAAAAGATTCGGAAAGCAAACAGCTTATTTCATTTCTATAAAACAGTTACTCAAGTTTCATTTTCACCTTCCCTGGGAATAAGAATCTTCTATGTTTGATGCACTGGAAAATTCTATCCACGGTGCTGGCTGTAGCTGATAAATTGATTGATCACTCTTTTTGACTCTCTGACAAGCTTTCTGAGTAAATGGTGCTACAATTGCAAAATAAACTTTGCAATTAAATGCCATTTAGTTATATGCAAGGAGAACTCAAAGATGATTGGCAATGATATGTGTAAGTAAGGAAAATAATAAGTGTATGCAATTCCAGTGAGTGCATGCCTATATGGGTAACCATACCTCTGGTTATTAGTAACAGGAGAGAAGAGATGGAGACTGCAGAAGTGGGAAGAGAAGCTGTGGCTGTAGCAAATGTGGAAATACAGCAAACTATTGGCCAAGTAGCCCACCTTGTTTGGGGAGAGCAACAATGGTGAGCTCTACAATCTCAGTTCCAAGTTGAAAAGCAGTCTGTGGGAGGATTGCTTAGTTTCAGGGTTGCCATCCATCCTAGCTTGCCTGGGATAGCTCCACTGTGTGCCTGTTGTATTGGTTTAATTACTGATATTTTACTCTATTTACTACCTTATTTTACTATCAAAAGTGTTCTGACTTCGACGTTAAATATTTTCATGATCATTATAAGTAACTGTGAGTGAAACAAGAGAAAATACAGAGCCTATTTTAACTCTATTTTATCTGATCATTCACAGATAACACCTCTTACAATCTCTTATTTCCTTACAAGTGAAATAATAAAAGCAAACTTGACGGTCATAAGTCTAGTTTCCAACCTAGTAAAGAAATGACATCAAACCCTACAGCAACTTCAGCCTTCTCCTGCTACTGTCTTTATGTTTTATGGAACCACCTATATTCACTGTGGAATTGTAATAACTAGGCAAAGACGAACAACTTTGGATGAGAAATGTTGAAATAAACAATGCTACACTTCTGAGTTTATATCCAGTAGTGTATCAGGCCAGGAACTGGAGGGGGAAAAGTGGAGTCCTCAGATTATGTCTAGAGAAATGTTAATATTCCCAGACTATCAGCCTTCTGCATCTGGCCTGAGTACTGTTCCTCCCCTGGCAGTCCACCGTACATTGCTAGCTAGGGAGGTTATTAGAATGAATTTATTATCCTTTGGTAGTCATTAACACTGACTGCAGTGGACAGTAAATATTTTACACTCTTTGTGAATGGGTCTGGAAAACAGTTTCAGAATTTTTCAAAGTGACTTTTGGGGGCAATATTCTATATCGGGGACATATCCTTATAAATAAGAACAACATGTCTCTCAGCAGTCACATAGAGTTGCTTTTAGGCTGTTTCTGGTGTTCAAAATCCTTACTTTATTTTCACTCTCTTAATGTAATATTAGTAATCTTTTTGGCTCTTGGGATATGTTGGGATATGGCAGTTAAGAAATTTCTGAGTACTGTGCTTATCTAATCAAGCCAAATCTTCTGTGTTTTGGCATCTGTCTAATATCTTCCTTATTCATAATTTCTTTCTTGCCTAGGCCTCCATACACATAGCTAGGGGGAGTATGAAAAGTGCAGGGAGGACGTGACACACAGAGGGAAGTGAAAAGGAAGAACTTGTGATACAAACATGGAGTAAAGGAGTGTAGCCCTTAGGGTCTCCAGTACTGTGGGGCAGACATGAAGAGGACAGTGGGTCAGCTGGAATTCTAGCCAACCTCAGCAAAAGTGACATGGTGGCCAGGAGCTCTGAAGACTAATACGATATAGAACCCTGGATCTAGGTTCCATCATCTCTCTATCTAATAGCTGTGTGACTCATAGCAAATTTCTCCATGTCTCTCTCTTTCAATTCTTCATCTTAAACTGGGGATGTATTCTGTAGTATCCATCTAACAGGGCTCATGTCAGAATTGTATGAATCAGACTGTGTCCAGAGCTTAGAAAAGTTGCAGGCATGTATGAGAACTCAGTAAATGTGAGTTCTCTAAAAACGCCCAGGCTGTTGGTTTTGGGCATGATCCTCTCCCTACAGCAGTGCATAGTGTAACCAGACTTTGCTGAGCCAGGAAGGACTTTGCTAACAGGACCGACAGCAACAGAGCTGTGTAACACCAGTGTTATTTCTCTGCAGCACCGTGTGGATTCTCAACTGACTGGCTTGAAGTTACAATTCCTTTCTGAGCCAAAGAAGACAGGACTGTTGGGTGATTACCAACTAAAATGGGACAATTATGACCTAAAGTCTAGGCGTCCTTTGGGGATTACCAGTTAGCCCTAAAACAGTGATCTCCCTTTGATGACAAGTGCTAGAAAAAAAGAATGTACCCCACCTCTCCTTATTCTCTTAGCCACACTGTAACTGTGTCCTTAGAGATGGTATTTAGCACCGGGAAGAGTGTATTACCACTTTATAGTCAGGATAAATCATGTTCTATAACTGGAATGTCTAAAAATTCTATTTGGTCATCTTAAATGTAAAACATCTTGAGCCTTGATTATCCAAATGTACCAGAGTCTCCTAGTTTCTGATATTACTGCTCAATAATCACTGGCCTTTACTGAGTGTATCTATGACTGTGTTATTCTTTGGAAATCTGCATTCAAATGGGTGTATCTTTCCTTTTCTCTTTTGTTTTTCTCTTCTCTTGTTTTCACAGCTATTTTTAAGGTCTCCTCAGAGAACCATTTTGCTTTTTTGCATTTCTTTTTCTTGGGATGGTCTTGATCCCTGTCTCCTGTACAATGCCATGAACCTCCGTCCATAGTTCATCAGGCTCTCTGCCTATCAGATATAGTCCCTTAAATCTATTTCCCAGTTCCACTGTATAATCGTAAGGGATTTGATTTAGGTCATACCAGAATGGTCTAGTGGTTTTCCCTACTTTCTTCAATTTAAGTCTGAGTTTGGGAATAAGGAGTTCATGATCTGAGCCAGAGTCAGCTCCTGGTCTTGTTTTTGCTGACTGTACAGAGCTTCTCCATCTTCAGCTGCAAAGAATATAATCAATCTGATTTCTGTATTGACCATCTGGTGATGTCCATGTGTACAGTCTTCTCTTGTGTTGTTGGAAGAGGGTGTTTGCTATGACCACTGCATTCCCTTGGCAAAACTCTGTTAGCTTTTGCCTGGCTTCATTTTGTACTCCAAGGGCAAAGCCTGTTACTCCAGGTATCTCCTGACTTCCTACTTTTGCATTCCAGTCCCCTATGATGAAAAGGACATCTTTTTTTGGTGTTAGTTCTAGAAGGTCTTGTAGGTCATCATAGAACCTTTCAACTCCAGCTTTTTCAAAATTAGTGGTTGGAGCACAGACTTGGATTACTGTGATACTGAATGGTTTGCCTTGGAAACGAACAGAGATAATTCTGTCGTTTTTGAGATTGCCTCAAAGTACGGCATTTTGGACTCTTTTGTTGACTATGATAGCTACTCCATTATTTCTTCTAAGGGATTCTTGCCCACAGTAGTAGATATGATGGTCATCGGAGTTAAATTCACCCATTGGAATCCATTTTAGTTCACTGATTCCTAAAATGTCGACGTTCAGTCTTGCCATCTCCTGTTTGACCACTTCCAACTTGCCTTGATTCATGGACCTAACATTCCAGGTTCCTATGCAATATTGCTCTTTACACTATCGGACTTTACTTCCATCACCAGTCACATCCACAACTGGGTGTTGTTTTTGCTTTGGCTCCATCCCTTCATTCTTTCTGGAGTTATTTTTCCACTGATCTCCAGTAGCATGTTGGGCACCTACCCACCTGGGGAGTTCCTCTTTCAGTGTCCCATCTTTTTGCCTTTTCATACTGTTCATGGGGTTCTCAAGGCAAGAATACTGAAGTCGTTTGCCATTCCCTTCTCCAATGGACCACATTCTGTCAGAACTCTCCACCATGACCCGTCTGTCTTGGGTGGCCCTACATGGCATGGCTCATAGTTTCATTGACTTAGACAAGGCTGCAGATGATGACTGCAGTCATGAAATTAAAAGACACTTACTCCTTGGAAGGAAAGTTATGACCAACCTAGACAGCATATTAAAAATCAAAAACATTACTTTGCCAACAGAAGTCCATCTAGTCAAGGTTATGGTTTTTCCAGTGGTCATGTATGGATGTGAGAGTTGGACTATAAACAAAGCTGAGTGCTGAAGAATTGATGCTTTTGAATTGTGGTGTTGGAGAAGACTTTTGAGAGTCCCTTGGACTACAAGGAGATCCAACCTGTCTATCCTAAAGGATGTCAGTCCTGAGTGTTCATTGGAAGGACTAATGTTGAAGCTGAAACTCCAATACTTTGGCTACCTGATGCAAAGAACTGAATCATAGGAAACGAACCTGATGCTGGGAAAGATTGAAGGCAGGAGAAGGGGACAACAGAGGATGAGATGGCTGGATGGCATCACTGACTCAATGGACATGAATTTGGGTAGACTCTGGGAGTTAGTGATGGACAGGGAGGCCTGGCGTGCTGCAGTCCATGGGGTCACAAAGAGTTGGACACGACTGAGCGACTGAACTGAACTGAGCTGATGGCTGTGTTAGGAGTATAAGACTTAGACTGCATGATCCTTGCTTTCAAAGAATGACTGATCTAGTTAAGAAATAAAACATTAGTGTTCTCTTGATACTAAGCTTCTGGTAGTCATTGCCCTTATAGTTTGTAAAAAGTGTCCCTTGGTCTATCCTTCATGTGTTCTCATAGCACAGTCCTTCCTTTCTTACTTTTCTTAATTCAGCATTGTAGTAACACAGCATCTAAGGGTTAGATGCTTTGGCTCTCTTTGCAGCACTACGGGTTCCTAATAAACATTGTAAATCAATCATTCCCTAGTTTATTCTTGCTTGAAAGAAGAAAAGACTTTGTTTTTTGTGCTTTTGTGATTTGGCCTGCCCTTACTTACTGTTTTGTACCCAAAATTCATGCTTAAGCACTATTTCATCACCTTGATTTAGTTGTTAATTTTTAAAACTGTTTTTGAAAATTTAAATTGAGGTCATCTATGTAAGGTGCCTATTACAGTGTCTAGGGCATAAGGAGTGATCAATGAAAGTTAATTCAACTTTTTTGTTCTTCTCCCATGCAGTTCTATATCATTCTTTTCCATCATGTAGCAATATTCAAGTTCATTTCCATTTTATGCATTTATTCTTATGTTATGGAAGATGGAAACGCAAATGTAAAGCACTAGGTAGAGGGTCATCTCTCTCTGCTGGGACAGGAACACCAGCATGAGTAATATATTCTGTGGAGCAGGACTGAAAACAATAAATGTCCTGAATGTATTTCCCAATAAGCAGGCAAAATTATTTTCCTATTTTCATAGCTTTGTATTTGAGGCTTCTATTTTATTTATAGTATAAATTCTGTGCTGTTTTCAGTATATGCTGTTTCCTGTACTGAGCAATGGTAACTAAAGACTATTTTTCATGCTCCCATGTAATGTGCTCCTAATATGCAACCAAACGCTTTCTTTCAGTTAACTTGCTCACTCCTTTTGTGACAGCAACATGGAACAGTATTTTAGAATCTTGTAGACCTCAGGTTTGTAACATGGTATTATTTATTTGTAGAGTCTCCAAACATATTCTTCTTGCAGAAAATAACTTTTGTATGTTTCTTTGAACTTAATTTTATAAAAATACAGCACAGCTGAGTTGGCTTGTCACAATTCTTTCTCAAATTTGGGTTTTCATGTCACTAAGAGATTATTTTTTTTTCTCCTGAAAGATTCAGTTCAGTTCAGTTCAGTCGCTCAGTCGTGTCCAACTCTTTGCAACCCCATGAACCGCAACACACCAGGCCTCCCTGTCCATCACCAACTCCTGGAGTTTACCCAAAATCATGTCCATTGAGTCCATGATGCCATCTAACCATCTCATCCTCTGTCGTCCCCTTGTCCTCCTGCCTTCAATCTTTCCCAGCATCAGGGTCTTTTCAAATGAGTCAGCTCTTTGCATCAGGTGGCCAAAATATTGGAGTTTCAGCTTCAGCATCAGTCCTTCCAATGAACACCCAGGACTAATCTCGTTTAGGATGGACTGGTTGGATCTCCTTGCAGTCCAAGGGACTCTCAAGAGTCTTCTCCAATACCACAATTCAAAAGCATCAATTCTTTGGCACTCAGCTTTGTTTATAGTTCAACTCTTACATCCATACATGACTACTGAAAAAACCATAGCCTTGACTAGTTGGACCTTTGTTGACAAAGTAATGTTTCTGCTTTTTAATATGCTATCTAGGTTGGTCATAACTTTCCTTCCAAGGAGTAAACGTCTTTTAATTTCATGGCTCCAATCACCATCTGCAGTGATTTTTGGAGCCCCCAAAGATAAAGTCAGTCCCTGTTTCCACTGTTTCCCCATCTATTTGCCATGAAGTGATGGCACCAGATGCCATGATCTTAGTTTTCTGAAGGTTGAGCTTTAAGCCAACTTTTTTACTCTCCTCTTTCACTTTCATCATTAACTGCATCTTATCAGTCATCTCAGAGGGCTCCTTTGATTTGAACTAAATGGGTGATTTATTATAGAAGTATGACCATAATGGAGAGAATGCCATCCACTCCCTGGAAGTTTCTGGTGCTAAAGTCTGACTGCACATTGAATTTCATCAGGGTGCTCCTGGCTGGTGGAGGTTGAGGGTCACTTCACTTTGCATCATGGACTTGACTAGTTCTAATTCTCTCAGTGTATCCACCTTGCTGCTTTGGATGGTACAGTGAAGCTGACACATGGGTGGTTTGGCCATTTCTAGTGTAACATCTACTGGGGGTACAAGAAAACTACTTATGATTTAAGCTAGAACTTATACTAGATGGAGTAGTCTCTTTTAATTTCGCCAACAAATGAAATTAATTCAGTTTAAAAGTATAAATAATTTGAAGATGTACTGAAGAAGATAGATGGAAAGTATGTCCTCTGTACTTATGAACTTGCTCTTTATTCAAGATTAGAGATTAAATCTGACTACCAAAAAAACAAACCTAAAACCCAGAAGATTTTGTTCTTTTCTTTTACCTAGAAGAATGGTTTATCTTCGTTTACGTTTGTTGGCAGTAAAACTCAATGCCCAGAAAGATGAAACCCTGGTAAATATTCTTCAGGAATGGTTCAGAAAATTTATTCCATTCAGACCTCATATCTTATTTAGAAGCACAGCCAATATCTAAAATACATATTCTTCCAGTGCCATACAATTTTTGAGATTCTTCAAGGCTACTATTATTTTATACAGTCATCTTTTACTGTCCAGTGTGGATGGACAGTTAACTCAACTTTTATCTAGGTCTGAAGAAGAGAAAAAAGTCCAGTTATAAATGCTTTTGTGACTTGGAGCCTTCTGTCTTTTGTAAGACAGCCATGGTAAGGTTTTTAACTCCGAATACTTTTTTTTTTTTGCTATGTCCCATTTACACGAAGTAAACAGTGTAAGGTCCAGGAGAAACTGAGAATGAAGAGAAAAGTAATGATTATCTGTGATTCGAAATTTTAACTTCATACATTAAATAATGATACAATCAATAAAGTAGATTAGAATGTGAAGGCAACAGAAATAAATATCTTTGGATCCCTTCTGTGTGACTTTTTCCACACCTAAGACACAGACTTGTATTTAAAGGAGAACCTATAAATCATCTATGAGGCCATTGCATTTAATGCAGTGTCTGTATGGGTGACCCGTTGGCATGGCAATGATAGATGGACTCACACAACTGGGTCTGGTGGTTCAAACGTAGTTCATTTTGGCAGTGACTAAAAGCCTTTATGATCCAGCGATTGCTTAGTGACCTGGATGAAATGAATTGGTCTCTTTTCTAGTGAATAGCTGTCCATTTCACAAGACTAGAATGTAACCGGTACTAATTGTCTTCCTGGTTGATGGTTTCAGAAACAGGGCTAAAGAGGTCATAAGGAAAAGGGTGACAAAATGCTCTGTCTTTTCACACCATCACTCATTTACCAAGCTCACCGCACCCTGTCATCCCATTGGCCAGGCAGAGAGGAGGAAACCATTCATTGTTCCAACCTGAGTTAAACTGAACTTCCCTTAAATGACATGTCTTCAGTTCTCTTGATTATCTCTGTGACAAAATCCTTATACATACCAAATTTGGTTTCACATCTTTACTCTTGGGGGGACAAAAGCAAAAACAGTGTTAGAAAAGAAAAATAGTCTTTAAAATGACAGATGTTTCTGTTCATTTAGAGTGAAGTCTAGACTCTTTGAAAGATTCATGGAATTAACTTCATAGTTTCTTTATAGTTGTATCCTACTGTGTTAGGTAGTTGACTTAAAATGTTCTCGCATCAGTGTTTGTCCTTCAGGACTCATTAGAATAGTTTTTACCATTTTTGTCCTATATGAAATGAAGTCTGGAAGAACTTTCCCTGGCTGGGAAGAATTAAACATGTAAATCTTTGCTAAGTGAATATAAAAATGTAATTCAGTCCTAGGCAGCATCTAAAAAGTTGATCAAGTCCATAGAGAAGAATTCCAAGAGAATTAATAATGATGATACACACAATAGTATTGAAAGAGACAAAGAGTTACTATAATGAAGATGAGATTGGAAGTTAGACAAGGAGATTAATAGAATTCAACTGGACTGTGGCCACATGTACACATTCCCAAATGTAGGAACTTAGTATTTGTTTAGCGTGGTGTTTCAAATCTGTAAGGTGTTTGGGTGATTGAATATTCAAATGCCAAACACAAAATTGGATCCCCCTTCACACCATACACAAAAGAGAAGCTACTGAGCTAAATATAAAAATTTTAAATTGTTTTAAGAAAGTGTTTATGAGTTTGGGGTGAGATTCTTATGATTTGAAAACCAGAATCCATAAAGAGAACACATGGGCAGATTGAGTAAGTTAAAATTCTAAATTCTGTAAGTAACAGGAAATCTGAAGTTAAAATACAAACAGCTAATGTGAAAATATGTGTACTATCAAGTGTAATAAATATTCCTAGTATTTAAAACGTTTTTCTAATATAGCTGGGAAAAATATTAACCACTTAACTGTAAAGTGGACAAAACATATGAACAGGTAATTTAGAGATGAAAAGCTGGAAAAGACCAATAAATATACAAAGTTGTTTAACTTAAATACTAATAATTCCTTTAGGAATGAAAACTGAAACAAGGTACCCTTTTTGGCTGTTAGAAATTTGGAAAATGTAAAGAAGATTAGAAATGTGTGTTGTGCTGAATAGGGCTATGCTGTAGCATGAAAATGATCTTTTCATACATTACTGTGTTAAAAGGAATTTGTAAAAATTTTGGAGATCAATTTGGTAATAACTATTAAAAATTCAAATGCACATTTCCTATAACCTAGACACATTCTGAGGAATCTCACCTATAGTTGTGGTTTCAAAAGCATATAATTTTGTCCATCATAACCATGAATGTTCATTAATAAAAAAAACAGTACAATAAGTATATCATGTCTTTGCAGTGGATTTATTCTATATAAACATTAAAAAGAATTGGATCGAATTATATCTGCTAACGTGAAAAAAATATTTGTGTTATTGAGTGAAAAAGTGTGTAATGTGATAATTCTTTAAGAGTCTGTGTGTGTGCACATGTGTGCATTTGTTTGTTTTTGTATAACCTTAGGAAAATATTGAGAGTTATGTGTCCCCAGTTGTTGAAGGTAGCTAAAGGTTTAAAGTCATTGAAAGGATGAGTGGGGTGGAGAAGTCAAGGTGGGACTCTTTTTCTTCCTTGAATAACTTTAAGAGGATGGGAACCTGGGTCATTGTCTGAACTTGAAATTTTGGGTTTTTCAGTAAGAGGTTTGTACCTGCATGGCCACATATGATGTGTGCCGTTGGCAACCTTCATTTCTCCAATAAGACCAGAGCAGGAATGATCATTTGCCTGCTCACCGAAGGAGTAGTTCACACCTGGCTAAGGAGGCAGTTGTGAGTGTACAGAGTACCAACATGATTTTGAGGAGTGCCCCATACTCAGATATAAGTAAAAGGAAAGTGACCTTTCAACTCCTATTAGAAGAATGTTTGACTTTCTTCACCGATGTTTAATTTCAAAGTTATTTGTCTTTGGTTCCTTTCTTTGCTAATGTATAATGCCTACCATAAAATAACTCTCACTAAGTATCAACTTTGTGAAGTGATTGTCAATTGGAAAAATTATTTTTAAAATGTTTGGTTTTTAAATTCATGTTTTAATTACTTAAGATTTTTAAAATGGGGGCATCTTTTCTTTTTATTTTTTTCTCCATTTTCTTCTATGAATTGTTTTAGTAATTCTATTGTCACATTAGTGTTTGAATCAAGGAGATAATCTGTGGCCTCTTCAAAGAAGTGTGGCAAAATTTTCAATTACTAAAATGCAAAACTTGTTCTTTTTTCTCATGTTTTTATACCACAGCATGGAAATGTGTCATCTGATTTCTTAGAGTAAGGAATTAGTTTTTAAAGTAGCAAATTGCTTTTTAAAATCACTTTTCTTTCTCATTCATATTCCTTTTTCTGTCTTTTGTATCACTTACTGGCTTTTGGAACAGGTTTGTTCTTTGCTTTTATGCAGTTTACATCAAACTAGACATTTATATTTTTATATTTAAATGTAATTTTTTGTTTACCATAAACAGGTTCCTAATTTATGTCATAAATTAGGACACAAATTAGGAACCTGTTTATTGTAAACAGGTGGGAGATATTTTATTGCCAGTTTGTATATGAAATTTTCTTCTGTTTATATCACAACTTTTTTGTTGTCATTTTTTTCTAAGAAACACTTTTGCTTTAGTATAGTAAAATCATAAATAAAATCTTTAAGCAATTTATGGTCATTATGACATTTGTCCAGTACTAAGTTGGTAATAAAACCTAGAGAGAAGGAATTATGGAAATCAGTTTCCCTGAGGTGCTGCTTTTGATTTGCCAATCTGTTTTTCAAGATTCTTTAATATCTTAATTCTTTAACACCTCTTGACTTTCATAAAATAAAATAACGCATGTACCCTCCTCCCCCTTAGTCTGCAATCTTACTCTTAATACCTGAAAGGGGTGGAGAATGATGAAGAGTAATTCCCACCTGGTGCAGGACAGGCCTTGAAAGAGCTAACCTGTTGCGCAAGGAAAAATTGCAAGGAAAAATGACCCTCACATCGATAATATTCTTGTTCTTTCCTCTAAAAAAAGAGAAGACAAAAGCAGACATAAAAACCTAACAAAAATAAAGTAAACCTAACAAAAGTAAAGTAAAAACTAAGATTTCAAAAGACATTGACCGATAGTGGATATTTGTAAAAGAATTTTATGCATGGGAGTAAAATTTAGCCTTTTTAAAAGCACTTTGAGAATAAGCTCATGAGCTGTAGTAGTGGTAATTCAGATTCTAGGCAAAAAGGTCTTTGATGTCAGCTTTGGAAGTAGGACAGTGTTTTGGCTAGAAACCAAGATGGGGGTTATGGGGTGGGGGTACAAAATTGTTGGAATAACATTAGAGTGATACCATTGAGTGGACTTGAGATTAAAAATAATTCATATGTGGTTTAATAGTGGAATGATGCAGACATCATTTTAAATGAAAAACAATATAATGTAATAAAGTTTGTGGAAGCAGTTAGATCCAGGCTAGGGGGATGACTTGCAGAGTGGCCTAGTGACAAATGAAGGAGTAGCTAAATCACTCATTATTAAGGGACTGAGGGTGACAGCCACTAATGCAGAGGGAAGCCCTATGCCTGCTTACAGGGGTTTGCACAGTGCTAAGTAAACTTAAATGGCTCAGATGTTCAGAGGAGGAATGTAGTCGTGAAGAAGGAAGCTGCTGTGTACCTGGTGAGGTTAGAGAGCAAAGATGCACACCATCCACATTCTGGTGTGTGCTCGGGAATTAGGCTTCCCTTGTTTGGTTTGCATGTTTATTGGGCAGGAAGTAATCTGTCAGTTTAATTCAAAACTTGTATTTTCAGTGGAGTTTACATGGGGTTAAAGAAAATCAATGGAAGACTTACAAGATAAAATAATGTTATCTTATTGACAGCTATCAATAATGGATAATGAGGCCTTAGGTTGAACTTCCTTGAATAAACAGAGTTGAAGCTGTCAATAGGTTATAAATGAAAATCTAATTATGTAGACTTGTTAGCTTGAATTCCAGTCTTAGACATTAATGTAATTAATTTGTGGAAGAGTGGCAATTTGAGTGTGGGAATTCAAGCATATTTTATTAATTTTTTACACATAGGTAGAATTTTAGAGAAAAATACTTCTCTTTTGTAAGCAGAAGCATTGCAAATGCATATATGACATGTGAGCACATGGGCATGTGAAACAGATTTTTTTTTCAGTTTATGGGACATGATTATAAATTTTCTGAGAAGAAAGGAAATAGAAATTGCTTAGGCAATCTAATAAAATTCAGTTAGAAATAACTGGTTCAAGATACTCAAGTTTGTCAGTATCAGATTAAAATTAAAATACATTTTAATATTCTATGAAAGTAAGGTCACCGTTAAAAGTCTCTATTTTCCCCTTACTATGGCTTAAAATATAAGAGCAAAAGTACAGTTCCATAGAGTTTTGCAGTAGGTTGGCTTTTCTAGAAAATTAGGATCCTTAGAAAGGGAGAGGTAGAGATAGATTATTTTAAAATTCTCTCCTCTGAAGTTTTATTCATAATAGCTAATACTTGTAAGCAGCCAAGATGTTTCTCAATAGGTAAGTGGATAAACAAACTATGGTACATCCATGTAATGAAATACTATTCAATGATAAAAATTAATGAGCTATCAAGCCATGAAAAGACACAGAGGAAACTTAAGTGCGTGTTGCTAAGTGAAAAAAAGCCGGTCTGAAAAGGCCACACACTATATGGTTCCAACTCTTTGACATTCCAAGAGAGGCACAGCTATGGGGACAGAAAGATCAGTGGTTTCCAGGAACTGGGACAGGGAGGTAAGTTACAGAGAGGGATGAACAGGTGGAGAAGAGGAGATATTTTAGGGCAGTAAAACTATTCTGTATGTTACTGTTAATGGTGGATGTGTGACATTATGTATTTGGGAAAACCCATAGAATGTACCACACAAAGAGTGATCCCTAATGTAAATGTGGACTTTGGGTGATGATTACAAGTCAATGTAGGTTAATGGAAGTAACAAATGTACCACAATAATGCAAGATGTTGATAATAAGGGAAACTGTGTATGTAGACAACCCACTCCAGTGTTCTTGCCTGGAGAATCCCAGGGATGGGGGAGCCTTGTGGGCTGCTGTCTATGGGGTCGCACAGAGTCGGACACGACTGAAGCGACTTAGCAGCAGCAGCAGCAGCAGCAGCAGTGTATGTAGAGGGGAATTGGTGGAGGAGTAGATATACGGGAACTCTCTGTTCTCCAGTTTTTCTATAAACCTAATACTGGAGAAGGGAAGGGCAAACCACTTCAGTATTCTTGCCTTGAGAACCCCATGAACAGTATGAAAAGGCAAAAAGATAGGACACTGAAAGATGAACTTCCCAGGTCAGTAGGTGCCCACTATGCTACTGGAGATCAGTGGAGAATTAACTCCAGGAAGAATGAACAGACGGAGCCAAAGCACAAACAACAAAGCACTTCAACAAGTTGTGGAAGTGACTGGTGATGGAAGTAAAGTCTGATGGTGTAAAGAGCAATATTGCATAGGAACCTGGAATATTAGGTCCATGAATCAAGGCAAATTGAAAGTGGTCAAACAGGAGATGGCAAGAGTAAACATTGGCATTTTAGGAATCAGCGAACTAAAATGGACTCAAATGTGTGAATTTAACTCAGATGACCATTATATCTACTACTGTGGGCAAGAATCCCTTAGAAGAAATGGAGTAGCTATCATAGTCAACAAAAGAGTCCAAAATACAGTACTTGGATGCAATTTGAAAAATGACAGAATGATCTCTGTTCGTTTCCAAGGCAAACCAATCAATATCACAGTAATCCAAGTCTATGCCCCAACCAGTAATGCTGAAGAAGCTGAAGTTGAACGGTTCTATGAAGACCTACAAGACCTTTTAGAACTAACACCCCCAAAAGATATCCTTTTCATTATAGGGGACTGGAATGCAAAAGTAGGAAGTCAAGAAACACCTGGAGTAACAGGCAAGTTTGGCCTTGGAGTACAGAATGAAGCAGGGCAAAGGCTCATAGAGTTTTGCCAAGGGAACGCACTGTCATAGCAAATACCCTCTTCCAACAACACAAGAGAAGACTCTACACATGGACATTGGCAGATGGTCAATACAGAAATCAGATTGATTATATTCTTTGCAGCCAAAGATGGAGAAGGTCTATAGAGTCAGCAAAAACAAGACTGGGAGCTGACTGTGGCTCAGATCATGAACTCCTTAATGCCAAATTCAGACTTAAACCGAAGAAAGTAGGGAAAACCACTAGACCATTCAGATATGACCTAAATCAAATCCCTTACTATTATACAGTGAACGTGACAAATAGATTTAAGGGATTAGATCTGATAGAGTTCCTGAAGAACTATGGACAGAGATTTGTGATATTGTACAGGAGGCAGTGATCAATACCATCCCCAAGAAAAAGAAATGCAGAAAGGCAAAATGGTTGTCTGACAAGGCCTTACAAATAGCTCAGAAAAGAAGAGAAGTGAAAGGCAAAGGAGAGAAGGAAAGATACCCATCTGAATGCAGAGTTCCAAAGAATAGCAAGGAGACATAAGAAAGCCTTTCTCAGTGATCACTGCAAAGAAATAGACAAAACAATAGAATGGAAAGACTAGAGATCTCTTCAAGAAAATTAGAGATACCAAGGGAACATTTCATGCAAAGATGGGCACAATAAAGAACAGAAATGGTATGGACCTAACAGAAGCAGAAGATATTAGAAAAGGTGGCAAGAATACACAGAAGAACTATACAAATATATCTTTTTGACCCACATAATCACGATGGTGTGATCACTGTCCTAGAGCCAGACATCCTGTAATGCGAAGTCAAGTGGGCCTTAGGAGGCATCATTATGAACAAAGCTAGTGGAGATGATGGAATTCCAGCTGAGCTATTTCAAGTCCTAAAAGATGATGCTGTGAAAATGCTGTACTAAATATGCCAGCAAATTTGGAAAACTCAGCTGTGGAAAAAGTCAATTTTTATTCCAGTCCCCAAGAAAGGCAATGCCAAAGAATGTTCAAACTACTGCACAATTGTACTCATTTCACATGCTAGCAAGATTATGCTCAAAATCTTTCAAGTGAAGCTTCAACAGTACCTGATCTGAGAACTTTGAGATGTACACCCTGCATTTAGGAAAGGCAGAGGAACTAGAGACCAAATTGCCAATATCCAGTGGATCGTAGAAAAAGCAAGAGAATTCCAAAAAAAATCCACTTCTGCTTCATTGACTGCTAAATCCTTTGATTGTGTGGATCACAACAAACTGTGGAAAATACTTCAAGAGATGGGAATACTGCACCACCTTACCTGTCTCCTGAGAAACCTATGTGCAGGTCAAGAAGCAACAGTTAGAACTGGACATGGAGCAGCGGACTGATTCCAAATAGGGAAAGGAGTACATAAAGGCTGTATATTGTCACCCTGCTTATTTAAATTATATGCAGAGTATATCATGAGGAATGCTGTACTTGATGAAGCACAAGCTGGAATCAAGATTTCCAGGAGAAATATCAATAACCTCAGATATGTAGATGACACTACCCTTATGGAATAAAGTGAAGAACTAAAGAGCCTCTTGATGAAAGTGAAAGAGGAGAGTGAAAAAGTTGGCTTAAAGTTCAACATTCAGAAAACTAAGCTCATGGCATCTGGTCCCGTCACTTCATGGAAAATAAATGGAGAAGCAATGGAAACAGTGACAGACTTTATTTGTTTGGGCTCCAATATCACTGCAGATGGTGATTGCAGCCCTGAAATTAAAAGACGCTGGGTCCTTGGAAGGAAAGTTGTAACCAACCTAGGCAGTATATTAAAAAGCAGAGATATTACCTTGCCAACAAAGTCCGTTTAGTCAAAGGTATGGTTTTTCCAGTAGTCATGTATGGATGTGAGCGTTGGACTGTAAACAAAGCTGAGAATGGAAGAATTGATGCTTTAGAACTGTGGTGTTGGAGAAGACTCTTTTGAGTTCCTTGGACTGCAAGGAGATCCAACCAGTCCATCCTAAAGGAAATTAGTTTTGAATATTCATTGGAAGGACTGATGCTGAAGCTGAAACGCCAATACTTTGGCTCTCTGATGTGAAAAGCTGACCCATTGGAAAAGACTCTGATGCTGGGAAAAATTGAAGGTGGGAGACGAAGGGGACAACAGAGGATGAGATGAGTTGGATGGCATAGCTAACTCAATGGACGTGAGTTTGAATAAGCTCCCTGTTCATGATGGACAGGAAAGTTTGGCATACTGCAGTCTATGGGGTTGCAAAGAGTCGGACTTGATTGAGCAACCGAACTAAATACTGCTCTAAAAATAAAATCTATTTATTAAAAATTATTTCAAAATTAGTTTGAAATAGAAACTTTCAGTTATTAAGACTAAAGCTACTCCAGGTGAACACTTCCTATAACTATCAGGATGCGGTTTAGAAACCCAGGTGGCTTTCTCCTTATATGTCTATATTGACTTTCCATTTGGCCCAAAGCATTAATCAAGATACAGCAGGATGAATTAGTATTTCATGGACTCTGCCTTGGCCCCACCAGGAGGATGTCTTTCTTGGGAAAGTCTGTCATGTGTATTTGAAATAGCTCAGCTGGAATTCTGTCACCTCCACTAACTTTGTTTGTAGTGCTGTCTAAGGCCCCCTTGATTTCATACTCCAGGATATCTGGCTCTAGGTTAGTGATGACACCATCATGGTTATCCAGATCCTTAAGATCTTTTTTGTACAGTTCATCTGTGTGTTTTGGCCACCTCTTCTTACCCTTGAGAGTAATTCCAAGCCAATTTGGTTCATATATTCTCTGAGTGGCAACCCAACCAGAAGGAATGCCAGAAGATTCTAATGAGATTCTGCTTCAGCAGCCTAGATTCTTTTGTGAGACTGACATGGTGTTAGATCACAGCATAATGAGCACAGTGATCTAATCATGACTTTAGAACATAATGATAATGGCCCCCATGAGTACCTCTACAATGGCTTAGTGGGCCAAGGTTGGACATTTGGGGCCTCTGTAAGTTTTATAATGATATTCTATCTCTCTTACACTTCACATTTCTGGATGAAAGATCTGAGAGTAAGGATGATGGGGAAAAAGGTCAAGTTACTTTAAGAAGACATAACAACTTTGTGGCAGTTGAGACAGGACAACCCAGACATGTAGGGAGGGAACATCTTATACCCTGCAAGTTCAGAGGAAAGAGGAGCTTCATACCTGAAAACTTCCTCAAGAAAGGAGGTGCCACAGTTCAGTTCTCCAAAACTGTTGTAAGCACCTTAAATTTGGTTGACTGGAAGGGCTTTCCATCCCCTACTACATAACTCTCACTATAATTTTCTCCCTGTTCTCACTACTAAAAACTCCATCAGAAACAGCAGAATGACCACAGACCCTGAAACTCTCATGTAAAATACCTGTTAATATCCCTGATGTTTTTCCCTCCTCCTTTCCCTAGGAAAATGCCACTTGGTTAGTGGCATAGACAAAGAGGAAATACTGATCTGGTACCCCTAAGACCTAGCGGCCAACCAGATGACCACATTGGAGGCAAAGTCAACTTGTTCTCTGTAATGAGTATGTCACTTGGGAGGGTCAAACAAGTGGAAATGACACTTTCTTTCCAAAGGTAGTACATGTGCCCCAGGACTCCATTGCTTGTGAGGAAGCCAAACATTTGCTTGCTTCTCTCCCCAAAACACCCTGACTTTCACATGAGGGACTGGATTAGGAAAACACCACCTGTGGCTTATATAATCAAGATGACTGTGAAGATCTTTTCAAAATGAGAAGGGCCTTGGTTACTCAGGGGTGCTCCCTAAATAACTGATTTGTTATTTATGTGGACCCTCGGGGCAGTTATTCCCATGATGGGAGCCATCCAGTTAGATAATTTGTATTTGACTTAAGTGATCAGTGACACTATCACAGGCCTGTAGTTCATTCAGGTGAGCCTCAGCTTTCTGGCCAAGAGACAGACTTGGAACAATGGACTGGTTCAAAATTGAGAAAGGAGTACATCAAGGCTGTATATTGTCACCCTGCTTCTTTAACTTCTGTGCTGAGTACATCATGTGAAATGCTGGGCTGGATGACTCACAGACTGGATCAATATTGCTGGGAGAATTATCAACAACTTCAGATATGCACAGGATACCACCCCAATGGCAAAAACTGAAGAGGAACTAAAAAGCCTCTTGGTGAAGGATAAAGAGGAGAGTGAAAACTGGCTTAAAACTCATCATTCAAAAACCTAAGATCATGGCATCTTGCCCCATAATTTCATGGCAACTCCGTTCAGTTCAGTTCAGTCACTCAGTCATGTCCAACTCTTTGCAAACCCCTGGACTGCAGCATGACAGCCTTCCCTGTCCACACCAACTCACGAAGCTTGCTTAAACTCATGTCCATCGTGTCAGTGATGCCATCCAACCATCTCATCCTCTGTCGTACCCTTCTTCTCCTGCCTTAAATCTTTCCCAGCATCAGGGTCTTTTCCAGTGGGTCAGTTATTCACACCAGGTGGCAAAAGTATTGGAGTTTCAGCATCAGCATCAGTCCTAGGATGGACTGGTTGGATCTTCTTGCAGGCCAAGGAACTCTCAAGAGTCTTCTCCAACACCACAGTTCAAAAGCATCAGTTCTTCGGTGCTCAGTTTTTTTAGTCCAACTCACATCCATACATGACTGCTGGAAAAACAGCATTGACTGGACAGACGTTTGTTGGCAAAGTAATGTCTCTGTTTTTTAATATGCTGTCTAGGTTGGTCATAGCTTTTCTTCCAAAGAGCAAGCATCTTTTAATCTCCTGACTGCAGTCACCATCTGCAGTGATTTTGGAGCCCCCAAAATAGTCTGTCACTGTTTCCATTGTTTCTCTGTCTATTTGCCATGAAGTGATGGGACTGGATGCCACGATCTTAGTTTTCTGACTGTTGAGTTTTAAATCAACTTTTTCAGTCTCCTCTTTCACTTTCATCAAGAGGCTCTTTAGTTCTTCTTTGCTTTCTGCCATAAGGGTGGTGTCATCTGCATATCTGAGGTTACTGATATTTCTCCCATCAATCTTGATTCTGGCTTGTGCTTCATCCAGCCTGGCATTTCACATGATGTACTCTACATATAAGTTAAATAAGCAGGGTGACAATATATAACCTTGATGTACTCCTTTTCCAATTTGGAACCGGTTTGTTGTTCCATGTCCAGCTCTAACTGTTGCTTCTTGACCTGCATACAGATTTCTCAGAAGGTAGGTAAGGTAGACTGGTATTCCCATCTCTTTAAGAATTTTTCACAGTTTGTTTGATCCACAGAGTCAAAGGCTTTGGTGTAGTCAATAAAGCAGAAGTAAATGTTTTTTCTGGAACTCTCTTGCCTTTTCAGTGATCCAGTGGATGCTGGCAATTTGATCTCTGGTTCCTCTGCCTTGTCTAAATCCAGCTTGAACATCTGGAAGTTCATGGTTCACATACTGCTGAAGCCTGGCTTGGAAAATTTTGAGCATTACTTTGCTAGCGTGTGAGAGGAGTGCAATTGTATGGTAGTTTGAACATTCTCTGGCATTGCCTTTCTTTGGGATTGGAATGAAAACTGACCTTTTCTAGTCCTGTGGGCCACTGTTGAGTTTTCCAGATTTGCTGGCATATTGAGTACAGCACTTTCACAGCATCATCTTTCAGGATTTGAAATAGCTAAGCTGGAATTCCATCACCTCCACTAGCTTTGTTTGTAGTGATGCTTCCTAAGGCCCACTTGACTTCGCATTCCAGGATGTCTGGCTCTAGGTGGGTGATCACACCATTGTGATTATGTGGGTCAAAAAGATATTTTTTGTATAGTTCTTCTGTGTATTCTTGCCACCTTTCTTAATATCTTCTGTTTCTGTTAGGTCCATACCATTTCTGTTCTTCACTGTGCCCATCTTTGCATGAAATGGTCCCTTGGTATCTTTAATTTTCTTGAAGAGATCTCTAGTCTTTCCATTCTATTGTTTTCCTCTTTTTCTTTGCATTGATTGCTGAGAAAGGCTTTCTTATATCTCCTTGCTGTTCTTTGGAGCTCTGCATTCAGATGTGCATAGCTTTCCTTCTCTCCTTTGTCTTTTGCTTCTCTTCTTTTCTCAGCTATTTATAAGGCCTCATCAGACAACCATTTTGCCTTTTTGCATTTCTTTTTCTTGGGGATTCATTTTAAGTACTGGTGCTGAAGCTGAAGCTCCAATACTTTGGCTACCTGATGTGAAGAGCTCACTCACTAGGAAAGACTCTGATACTGGGAAAGATTGAAGGCAGGAGGAGAAGGGGATGACAGAGGATTTGATGGTTGGATGGCTTAGCCAACTCAAAGGACATAAATTTGGGCAGTCTCTGGGAGATAGTGAAGGACAAGGAAGCCTGGCGTGTTGCAGTCCATAGGGTTGAAAATAGTCAGACATGACTGAATGACTTAACCACAAGAAATCTTAGGGGTGATGCATCATGCCCAGCAATGGTCAAGGCTGTATTCTGAATTTTCAAAATGAAGTCTATAAAAGTGCCACTATACCTTTGCTGTGATCATTATCTGGGGTCATTATACCTTATTTTGTATTACTTCAGTATTACTTACATTGTTCATAAGTCATATTGAATAGTTGCTCTCTCTCTATGTATCTGTTTTCCCTGGAAAACAGAATTTCTTTAAGATAAAAATTTTGATCTTTGCCTTTGTATTTCTAATCCTAGAGCCCAGGAAGTTACTTAGTATGATAGAAGGCTCTTTAAAAAATGTTTCTTAACTAGAACTTATTTGTGAAAGATGGACTAGGATAATAGTATTCAAATTAACTATGAATTGTGTAAATAAAAACAGAATCTCATTAAAAGAAAATGATTATTTATTCATTATATTCAGAGGAAACAAAAGATTTGGGGATTAATATTATATACTTCTTTAAAAATTCTTTAATAGTGTATTATTTCAGGAAAAATTCAATAAAGTCTAGGAGATTAATATATGATTCTTCTGGTTTTCCCCCATCACATTAAGCTATTTTGCAATGTTTTGACATTTAGTAGCTATCCATAGAATTATTTGATTGGATTATATTAATTTTTTTGGCCTTAATGATGCTTATCAAATTAGTCCATTAAAGTGAAAAACATTAGACTAAATTTCAAAGTGCCTTCCTGAGATGAATGACAACTTCATGAAACTAAAGAAAAAAGAGTCAAATAATTAAAAAATGTTTTTTTAAACAGATTTATTTAGTCTTTGTTTAAATATCTTGTGGTAAGTTAGGGCAACAGAAAAGGACTTGTTACTCTGGTTTAAGTGCTGATGTTCTTAGTATTTAGAGAGGTTAAGTCAACCAGTTTTATAAAAGCAACATAAGAAGAGAGAAGTTGGCTGGGGATAAGCAGTGAATAGTCTGTGACTGACTTTGGTAATAACAAGCTTGTCTCTGAATTCTCTGTGACTCAATGGCATGCTTTACTTGCTAGCTTTCAAGTCTGAGTTACAGCTTTCCTGCTAGCCTACAAGTCTCACCTTCCCTTGTTTCCCCCCACCCCCCGCCCCTCATTTCTTCTGAATGTATTCCCCAGGAAGTGAAAGCTACAATTTGCTTGGACAGACATTCCAGTGCCTTTGATTTTATGGACATAGTGAATGTATTCAGAAGCTTCCTGCTTGGTGATGACACTCTGTGTTCTTTTGTGCATATTCTAAGTGAACTTTGCTCCAGACAAATTAGCCTAGGGCAAGGCATAAAAAGAGGAGATTCCAAGAGAGACACAAAACACAGGAAAGGGAATACTCATTCATTTCCATTTTGGTTTCTATTTTTAGCCAAACATTTATCATTTTTATTTTTAATTCATTTTAGAATCTTAGGAATTCACAATTTTAATTTGTTGTGAGCATAAAATTGGTTTTGTCTTTTCATTGAAGTTTTTAGGAAGCATTGGTCAACTTTAGGGACAAGAAATCCTTACATATAACAAAGGAACAATTTGATTAGTATGTCTGCTTGAGTTTTTTACTATCTGGAATTTGAGGCAACACTATAGATGTTATAGATCTACTGAATTACAAAATCCCACCTTTGAAAATCCTAATTCATTAAGCAAAATTTTATCCTTCTAGTGTCTGATCCAATAGAATATCAATGTCATTTTTTTTTTTTTTTCCCCTAGAGGGATATTCCCTGACTCAGTTCAGTTCAGTTCAGTCGCTCAGTCATGTCCAACTCTTTGCGACTCCATGAACCGCAGCATGCCAGGCCTCCCTGTCCATCACCAACTGCCAGAGTCTACCCAAACCCATGTCTATTGAGTTGGTGATGCCATCCAACCATCTCATCCTCTGTTGTCCCCTTCTCCTCCTCCTGCCTTCAATCTTTCCCAGCATCGGGGTCTTTTCCAATGAGTCAGCTCTTTACATCAGGTGGCCAAAGTATTGGAGTTTCAGCTTCAACATCAGTCCTTCCAATGAACACCTAAGACTGATCTCTTTTAGGAAGGACTGGTTGGATCTCCTTGTAGTCCAAGGGACTGTCAAGAGTCTTCTCCAACACCACAGTTCAAAAGCATCAATTCTTCTGCACCCAGCTTTCTTTATAGTCCAACTCTCACATCCATAAATGACTACTGGAAAAACCATAGCCTTGACTAGATGGACCTCTGTTGACTACTGGTATGTTATTAGGATAACATATCACATGTTATGGTAGATTGTGTGAGTGGACGGAAAAAGAAGAAAGTTACATTTGTACCTCCGTTTACCTGTTTCCTAGTCCCGTACATACTTAGTAGAGAGTTCAGTTCAGTTCAGTTCAATGGCTCAGTCATGTCGGACTCTTTGCGACAACATGGGCTGCAGCACGCAAGGCCTCACTGTCCATCACCAACTCCTGGAGCTTGCTCAGACTCACGTCCATTGAGTTGGTGATGCCATCTAACAATCTCATCCTCTGTCGTCCCTTTCTCCTCCTGCCTTCAATTTTCCCCAGCATCAGGGTCTTATCCAATGAGTCTCATCCAATGAGCATCAGGTGGCCAAAGTATTGGAGCTTCAGCTTCAGCATCAGTCCTTTCCATGAATATTCAGGACTGATTTCCTTTAGGATTGACTGGTTGGATCTCCTTGCAGTCCAAGGGACTCTCAAGAGTCTTCTCCAACACCACAGTTCAAAAGCCTCAATTTTTTGGCGGTCAGCCTTCTTCATAGTCCAGCTCACATCCATACATGACTACTGGGAAAACCATAACTTTGACTAGTGGACCTTTGTCAGCAAAGTAATATCTCTTTGCTGAGAATAGGCTATCATGCATAATCTCATCTGAAAACTTAGTAGAATTACTTAATTTTATAAGGAATAAGGAAGATAAATTGATATAATTATCTCATTCATGAATAATAATTTATCTTCTTAAATAAAAATTGTAGTATAGTCTTTCTTTGAAAGTATTTTAATAGTGTTGTAAGTTACTACTTCTGGTACTTCAGGTTTTAATATACACCTTATTCAGGCTTATCTTTCACAAATGCTTCTCTTGTTACATCTGCTCAAATCCTTGACAACTTCTTCATTAGAAAGAGCAAAAGGGACCACTTTGTGTCCCTTTTGGAACCTAGATGGTGCTTTGCAGAGTTGTTCCTAAATGCAAGTTTGTGTGCCCAACACACAGTGAGGCCAAACAAACCAAAACTGTGGAGTTTGGAGCAGAGAAAATTTTATTGCAGGGCCATGCAAAGAGATGGGTGGCTCATGCTCCAAAACCCCAAACTCTGGGAAGGTTTCAGTAAAGCACTTAGAAATGCAGGATGAGAAAGGGGCAAGGTTGGTTGTTGCAAACTTCTTGGTGCTGGAATCCTTTGTTCTTGCAGCTATCTATATGGGCCAGGTCATCATGTTCCTATAAACCTCCAACAAAACATGTTATTCTCTGTTCTGCAACTTTTTATTTCTGTATGAATGGACTCTTTAAGGTCAGAGCCCTGAGAATAGGCTATCCTGCATATTTCAGGCTATTGACAATGTTCTTTTTCAAAAAACGCAGAGCCAGCATGACTAAGCACAGGCAACAAAGCTCAGAGGTTAAAAGTAAAAGAAACAGAGGTAATTTGGAGTCAGATGTTCTCTATTACAGAGTTATGAGATAGTTGGATGGCATCACCGACTCAATGGACATGAGTTTGAGCAAATTCTGGGAGATGGTGGACAGGGAAGCCTGGTGTGTTACAGTCCATTGGGCACAAAGAGTTGGACATGAGTGAGTGACTGAACGACAACAATTACAGAGTTACTCAATGACTGCTGATTAACTAGAGGATGTCACCCTGCTGGGGGTTCTCATACTGGGCTGCTGAGCTCTGCTTTTAGCCATATCTTATTAAATTCATATGTCAATGCTGTCTGTGAATACATAAAACTTATGCTTATCAGATTTGTAAACAACTCAAGGCTGAGATGGCTAGCTAATATACTAGATGACAGAATCAAAACCTGAAAATATTTTGACAGGCTTCTTCTAACAGGATGAAATTTGTTGTTCAGTTGCTAAGTTGTGTACAACTTTTTGGGGCTCCATGGACTGCAGCATGCCAGGCTTCCCTGGCCTTCACTATCTCCCAGAGTTTGCTCAAATTCATGTCCAATGAGTCAGTGATGCCATCCAACCATCACATCTTCTGTTGCCCCCTTCTCCCCACGCCCTCAATCTTTCCCAGTATCAGGGTCTTTTCCAATGAGTCGGCTTTAATGGAGTTAAAAGTAAAAACTTTTTATCTCCAACAGCAACAACAAAACCTATACCTGTTGAGCATCTGCAGGTAGAAGATTCTTAGAAAGGATCATCAGTGATTAGGAGTCATACAAGCCAATGGAGTCATAGACTTATTTGGAGAAAAGAAGGATGGAGGTGAAGGTTGCCACACTGGCAATGGTCAGACCCCATCCAAAGTCTTGTGTGCACTTCTGGATTCTTTATTTTCAGAGAGATACAAACTGAAATGTATTAGAGAATGTCAAAGGGTCTTAAATCCTTTTCTTTTCTTTTTGGTAATGAGTCTGAAGAGTAGTTTTCTAGCTAATCTGGAAAAATGTAATTATTTTGTCAAGTTAAAGAAGATAAGCAAGAGGAGTTGTGATCCTAGTTGGGATAAAGATTTCTTTTATTCTGGAATTAAAAAATTTGGAGGACAAACTATATGGCAAACACATGCGTGTGTCTCTGAGTAGAATGTTTATTCATGAGTGTGGCAATTTTTTCTCTTAAGAATGACATGGAAACAGCATGGTTAGGAGCGCTGTGAAATGACCAAGCTGTGCATGTGTGGGAGCGCATATCTTCTGCTTCTTGTGGTCCTGAGTGAGATGTGAGAGGATTGAGTATGTTCTGTCCTGCAGGCTTTGCAAATACCCAGAAAGCTAGAACACCTAAGAGGAAAGAAAGAAGTGAGGAAACAGAGAGCGTGCAGTGTATGATAGAACAGGATAGGACAGAAGAGAGAGGAGAGAGAAAAGGACATACTGAGCGCCTTATAATATGTTCTGGGGAAGCAAATTTATACCATAAACTTACTAAGAAATGAATGAATTACTAGTGAATGGGTCACATATGATGACCAGTGCAAAGCTGCACATGTCGTAAGTAAGGATGCCTTTAAGAAATCAGAAGTATCATCTTCTCTCCTCTTCAGGTATCTGCCTTTTCTGCCCCTGTTTCTTTCCTGTGAAAAGTCAGATACTCATCAGACTTGTGATGTACTGTCACCTGTTCTTAAAGGTCTACCTGTGTGTTTGAATAGTGACCTTCAAAATGCTTTCCCACTATAGTTGAGATCTGCTGAAACACTGCTGTACATGATACACCATGCGGCTTTGTGTCACTTTCAGAGTTCATGATTGCAACTCATGTCAAACAATTTCCCTCAATGTCATACATCTGCAAATTTAAATTCAAGAAAACTCATTCAAAACAGTGAAATTAAGCAATAATTGAAGTGGATACTAGCTACTTCAGCACAAAAGGATTTATTTTGGTGTATTTTTAGGGCTTGGTACAACATACTGATACAAAAATATTAAATCAGTAGAAAAAATTGATAGTGTTTTAAAGGATGTGAGATAGGAGAAAAGAAAAAAGGAGTTTTCTCCAATCAAATGCAAATGAAAATGACCCGCGAGATTCTGAAAACAGTCTCTCTCCTGACAATGAACATTTTCATGCAGTGAAATCCATTTTTGAGACTCATTAGCAAGCGTTGTGATCTTGCTTATTTTCTATAGGAGCGTCTGGTTATTTCAAATTGATTAGGAGACCTCTGATATGGGAGAGAGAATCACTGAAACTACCCCAGGTATTTCTGTAATTGGTTATCATGCTTAATTACAAATGTTTCAGCACAACCAATTTATTCTGGAGCAGATTTTCCTTGCATTTCCACTGCTGTTCCTGCCAGTGTGGTTTTCTGATTTTAGGGAGAGAAAAGAAAAATAAGGAGGTAGGAAAAAAGGGGGAGAGAGAAAAAGAAAGAAGGAGAGAGAGGACAGAAATTAATGGTTATTTTAGGTTCTAAAAACAGCAGATTAATTCACAGTATTTGTCCATAGCATCCCACTCCAGTACTCTTGCCTGGAAACTCCCATGGGCAGAGGAGCCTGGTAAGCTGCAGTCCATGGGGTCGTGAAGAGTCGGACACAACTGAGCGACTTCACTTTCACTTTTCGATTTCATGCATTGGAGAAGGAAATGGCAACCCACTCCAGTGTTCTTGCCTGGAGAATCCCAGGGACAGGGGAGCGTGGTGGGCTGCCATCTATGGGGTCGCACAGAGTCGGACACAACTGCTGTGACTTAGCAGCAGCAGCAGCAGTAGTTGAAAATGAAAGGAATGGAAACGTATGTATATATTAGTTTGTAGTGAGGTCACTCCTTGCAAACTGTTACCAGTTTTGTCTGATTCTGTTATTTCCATTAACTAGTGTTGGGAGCTGAAGTTCAACTCCCTCATCCCTCTCACCATGCCACAGTGCTGGCTGACCTTCATGTATTCAGTCCACTTGTCCTGAACTCATCAGAAATAAATGGACTAGAATAGGACAGAATATGGCTCCATATCGTGTTATTCATTGTTTGACAATCCTGAAGACCTGAGCAAGTAGTGAGTTGTGCTGGTATCTCGGATTGCAAATGGGGTACACATTACATTCTCTGCAGTTTCTCATCTACAGCTTGGGACATTCCAGACTTAAATAATGGGAGGTGGGACTCTGGTCAGGGCACATGCCTCCTGCCTCAGCCCTTCTGTGAGGATCTGCATGGATTTTGCAGTACCAGAGAGAAATGGCAAAACCTCCAGTTTCACATCTTCTGATTAGAATGTGCTTTGTCCAGACTATCCCTGCTGGGGACTGCACATCACCAGGAAGCTGCTACCTATTAAGAAGTGTCCTCTGCTTCTGCCACCACAGATACTCTTGGCACAAAAGCAAAACTCGCATTACCTGATGCCAACTGTGATTTATATCTAAGACTTTCAATTTAAAGTGTTATTTATTATCTTAAAAAGTTAAAGTAATTCTTCAAGTAAAGGGAGTTCTAAAAGAAATGCCTACTGCTAAAGAATGGGAGGGGTTAGATTTGATGTAGTTTGATTTCCTATTGGTGAAATTTATGGGATATTTATGGGAAATCACCAAAAAATTGGTGTAGGGAGGAGTCCTTGAGATAATTTAGGCTGACTTACTGATTTGCAGATGACAGAAATCAAGAGAAGTCAAGTGACTTTTTATAGTGTCAGTTGCAAAGCTGAAAACAGAATCTAGTTTTACTTCAGGTGTAGGCCTGATAGAAAAACAACTTTTCTGTTTTCTCTGTATTCCCAACAATCAGCATCCTCTTTACATAAAAATTTTTCTGTCCTTATAATGTGATTTCATTTTGCTTTTGTTGTGATGATAGAAATTATTGATAATAACATAAAATATAAATTATAAGGAGTGACATTTTTCAATATTTATTTCAGAAACTGTTGATTTTTGAACTTATGAGTACATAAAGCACTTTTCTTCTATGGCAAAGATATTTTTTACAGTTCCTAGTATTGACTATTAGCACTTCAGTAAATTTCTGTAAATCATTATCTAGGGTGAGAATTAATTTTAAGAAAAATAGCCATTGGCAATGTTCACATAAATGTGTGAGAAAAAGCATTCCAAACGGGGATTTTAAAGTCACTGAAGGAAAAGCTCTTGTTATATTAGAGCTGCCAAAAGAATTCAGAACTCGAAAGATCCAAATGACAGCAAAGCAGATTGAAGCTGCTCTTCCCTCTGCATTCTCCTTTCTTTATGCATTCAGGGCTCTGCATCAAGGAAACTTATATGCAAGGGGTGCAGAACAGATCCAATTATACAGAACTGCAGCTAATGTCTGATGCTTTAAGTAGTTTTCCGAATTTCTGTAGATCGCTATATAGCCACCTCTCAATTTCTCAAAGTAATGAGGAAAGTCCTAGAATACATTACCCCAGTATTCATAGAATGAAGTAATTAGTATTCATTACCAATTTTATTTCAATGGCTAATTGCACTTCACACTTATATATTGATACAAAAACTGGACAGTTAAGTAGTATCTACTATCATTTATTATATGGACATGGAAAGAATAGTTGAAGGGATGTTTTTGCTGCTCTGAAGAGTTTGAAGAATTTTCCACACAGTTTGATACAGTACTATGATCCATTCAAAACCAGACCTGACATCAGTGAGTAAAATGGGGGAAAAGGAAGTTCTTAGAGGGAGAATAGATACCTGTTAAATTTGAGGGTGGCTGTGGCTGAAGGCAGTGGTAGTATTTGTATGTATGCATATATGCTCTGACACCTTTGATGGATCTAAATGGGCATGAGCCAAAGTTTGAGAAATTTTGGTTGAATGTCTACTGAGGATGATGAGCTGGGCAAATTTCTACTTGAGGTTCATGCTTCTAGATTTTCTACTCAGTCTTAGGAGACAGAAGACTCCACTAACCTTTGTTTGAAAACACCAGAGGGCTGCAGACCTTCATAAAACTAACTCTTAATTTCCTTCTTGCCTCCCTTGCATTATGACACTAATGGAATTAGAAAAAAGGAAAACAGTTGGTATTTTCACTCATGGGGAGTTTCTCTTTTAATCCAGGCGCTGTAGTAGGAGCTTTTGCTTGTATATTAGGACCTAGGCAAGAAGCAGAAAGTGTACTAAAACAAAATTGGGGAAGGAATCAATGGTAGGACAATTAAAAAACGTGTGGATATTATGCAGAAAAGCTGTAAGGAATTATGTTACCTCAGGGATAGTAGGAGTAGAATTAGAATACTTTCATGACTCTCAGATCTGTGGGGAAAATAGAAATCAGAGGACTGACTGTCAGGAGTTCCAGATCAATAGAGGGAAACAGTTAGTGAACAGTAAGCTTTTAGAGAAAGAACTAGGGGAATGTGTGAATACTTTCACCCAACTCTCCTTTCTCCATCACACCTCATGCTGAGGCTTTGTATTGGCCGAACTCAACTGGAAACCAGAAGAGAAGGAAGCTCATTGATGCAGTTCATTTTCAGTTGCCTTTTTGGTGGACAGATCAGGGGGTATAAAGGGGAGTCAAAAAGAAAGAGAAAATGCTGAAATAAGAATGCAGGCCTTTTCTCATTTCATTGCTCAAACTGCCAGGGTTGGTTGTGTATGGTAGGATTTTCAGTTGCAAACTACAGAAACCAACTTTACTTCACTTAAGCAGGAAAGGATATTGAGAGCCTTCTGGAGTCCCTGGGATACCTGGAAAACGTGCTACAAGGAGGATACCACTGCTCCTTACCCTGGGTTTATCACATAGACACTACTGCTGCTGCTACTCCATCAAGTGTGGAAGTTGCCTTCACAGCCAGAGATTCTTCCTCATAGACCCTTTTCCTTGTTTCAGCTACCGATTCAAAAAACTCAGTTGTGTGCCTGCCACCAGTAGACTCCGGCTCTTGACTGAGCTTTGGTCATCAGTAGAATCTGAGCTTTGCTTCATAAGACAGTGGAAGACTGACTGGTGTTATTAGTTGTCTATAGAACGGCAGTGCCTCTCACAAGAATTTTTAGGTGAGGAGTTCTCCAAGTTTAGGGACAGTTTTCTAGTGATGGATGGCCAAAGAGCATGTCAGATGCCTACTTCACATAGGTTTTATTAGCTCCATCTTGCAGATGAAGATCTGAGGTTCAGAGAAGCTAAAAGAATCTTGCAAAATGAATAGCATTAGTTGAGAGTGTGGTATAGGTATAGGGCTGCACAGACTAACACAAAACACTAGTAGCTTCAGAAATAGATCCAAAGAAGCATATTACTTCAGTTTGTGATAATAGTGGAATTTTAATACAGTGGAAGAAAAGAGAGATGATAGATTTGTTGGGAAAATCTACTGACTGATTTAAAAAATTACACTTCACACTAATTGAATTCCAAAGGTATTAACTACTATTTTTATAATCTTGATCTATGTGAAACATATCTAAGTAGGGCTCCAAATCCAGGCAGATAGAACTATTGCAAAATTGAGTACATAAAAATTTCTCCACAGCTATAATGATATAGACAAATAGCTATCTTGAAAAACACTCACAAAATACAAGAAATAAGAAGGCTAATATTTTTAGTATGTAAAGAAAAAATTTACGGAAGACATGAAAATGGCTGGTTAAGTAATGCTCAAAATTCTCCAAGCCAGGCTTCAGCAATATGTGAACCATGAACTTCCTTGATGTTCAAGCTGGTTTTAGAAAAGGCAGAGGAACCAGAGATCAAATTGCCAATATCCGCTGGAGCATGGCAAAAACAAGAGAGTTCCAGAAAAACATCTATTTCTGCTTTATTGACTATGCCAAAGCCTTTGACTGTGTGGATCACAATAAACTGTGGGAAATTCTGAAAGAGATGGGAATACCAGACCACCTGACCTGCCTCTTGAGAAATTTGTATGCAGGTCAGGAAGCAACAGTTAGAACTGGACATGGAACAACAGACTGGTTCCAAATAGGAAAAGGAGTACGTCAAGGCTGTATATTGTCACCCTGCTTATTTAACTTATATGCAGAGTACATCATGAGAAACGCTGGACTGGAAGAAGCACAAGCTGGAATCAAGATTGCCGGGAGAAATATCAATAACCTCAGATATGCAGATGACACCACCCTTATGACAGAAACTGAAGAGGAACTCAAAAGCCTCTTGATGAAAATGAAAGTGGAGAGTGCAAAAGTTGGCTTAAAGCTCAACATTCAGAAAATGAAGATCATGGCATCCAGTCCCATCACTTCATGGGAAATTGATGGGGAAACAGTGGAAACAGTGTCAGACTTTATTTTTTGGGCTCCAAAATCACTGCAGATGGTGACTGCAGCCATGAAATTAAAAGACGCTTACTCCTTGGAAGGAAAGTTATGACCAACCTAGACAGCATATTCAAAAGCAGAGACATTACTTTGGCAACAAAGGTTCGTCTAGTCAAGGCTATGGTTTTTCCAGTGGTCATGTATGGATGTGAGAGTTGGGCTGTGAAGAAGGCTGAGTGCTGAAGAATTGATGCTTTTGAAGTGTGGTATTAGAGAAGACTCTTGAGAGTCCCTTGGACTGCAAGGAGATTGAGCCAGTCCATTCTGAAGGAGATCAGCCCTGGGATTTCTTTGGAGGGAATGATGCTGAAGCTGAAACTCCAGTACTTTGGCCACCTCATGTGAAGAGTTGACTCATTGGAAAAGACTCTGATGCTGGGAGGGATTGGGGGCAAGAGGAGAAGGGAACGACAGAGGATGAGATGGCTGGATGGCATCACTGACTCGATGGAGTCTGGGTGATCTCTGGGAGTTGGTGATGGACAGGGAGGCCTGGCGTGCTGCGATTCATGGGGTCACAAAGAGTCGGACACAACTGAGCGACTGAACTGAACTGAACTGAACTGAAGGTAAACCAGGGTGTATGTCTATGTATGTGTGTGGGAGTTTACTTTATACCATTCTGGTTGGGTTCCAAATTGGATTACTTTTTCTGGAGAGTTATTTGGTATTATATACCAAAATTCTTTAAAATGCCCTTTGACTAAAAAATTCCACTTCCAGCAATTTTTCATCATAAAATAGTTCAACAAACACATACATCACACAGGGATGAAGATTGCAGTATTACTTTTAATAGAAAAAAATAGGATAATACTACATATTCATAAACTGGGGATGTTAAATATTTCATGTACATTTATAAAGTGGAATACTACTTATCCATGAGAAGGCAGATATCTATCTATCTATTGATATCAAAAGAGATCTGTGATATATTTTTAATTGAAAAATCAGGGTATAGAATACTATGAATATTCATATTTAGTTCAATATAATATTTGTATATTTAGTTGAATAATCAGCTATAAAATAATATGAATAACATCTAATATTTGTAAGAAAAAAAATTCATTTAGAAAAAATTGGGAAGATTATGCTCTAAAGTGTAAATGGCAATTTTATCTGACTAGTAGCATCTTGAATGACCTTTATTTGTCTTTTCTTTTTTAAAAATTATTTTAAGTTTAGTTTTGGCTGTGCTGGATCTTCCTTACTGTACAGGTTTCTCTAATTGTGGCAAGTGGGGGCTACTCCCTAGTTGCAGTGCATGGGCTTCTCATTGCTGTGCCTTTTGTTGTGGAGCGTAAGCTCTAGGCATGTGGGCTTCATAGCACAGGCTCAGGAGTTGTGGTGCATGGGCTCAGTTGCTCTGTGGCATGTGGGATCCTCCCAGACCCGGGATCAAACCTCTGTCTCCTGCACTAGCAGACAGACTCTTCCCCACACTGCTGCCAGTGATGCCCACTTTTAGTTTTCCTTTATCCTTTTCTACATTTTCTAGTTATCTTATGATAAACATTGATAAGTATAATAAAAAACAAACTATTTCTATTTTGAAAAATGAAGTAAAAGATACAAAGTTATCTGTAAACAACATGTAAGGACTATTTTCATGTACATGATTTTTCTAATATAATTGTGTGTGTGTGAAAGAGGGTAATAAAGTGAGTGAGTTTCCATTTCCTTCTCCAGGAGATCTTCCTGACATAGGGATCAAATGTACCTCTTACATCTCCTGTATTGGCAGGTGCGGTCTTTACCACCCTAATGCTGGGAAAGATTGAGGGCAGGAGGAGAAGGGGATGACAGAGGATGAGATGGTTGGATGGCATCACTGACTCAATGGACTTGGGTTTGGGTGGACTCTGGGAGTTGGTGATGGACAGCGAGGACTGGTGTGCTGTGGTTCATGGGGTTGCAAAGAGTTGGACACGACTGAGCTACTGAACTGAACTGAACTGCCTGGGAAGCCCAAAGAATGGATAAGAGTTGAACAATGAAAAAACTAGAAGCTAGTCTAAATTTCCAGCTAGAGCACTAGACTTCAAAAGAATCACAGTGATCTACTCTAACTTGCTGTTAATATCGATGAGGAAACTGAGGCCCCAAGAATTTAAGTGACTTACACAAAGCCAACTGATTAATCAGCATAGATCTGAGACTCGTGGAGAAGGAAATGGCAACCCACTCCAGTATTCTTGCCTGGAGAATCCCATGAACAGAGGAGCCTGGTGGGCTGCTGTTCATGGGGTCACAAAGAGTCGGACATGACTGGGTGACTAAGCACTGAGACTGGAGTTCATGTCTTCTAGCCAGCAACCTAGTGGTGTTTCTACTAGCACATGCAGTTGACCACTGAAAACCCAGGTTTGAACTACAAGGGTTCTTTTGTACTAAGATTTCCTTTCAGTAGTAAATTCTACAGTACTACATGCTGCACTGTTGGTTGAATCCATGAATACTAGACAGCATATGGAGGAAGAGGGGATAGAGAAGACCATACATGGATTTTTTATTGCAAACAGAGTCAGCCCCCTTAAACCCCGGATTGTTCAAGGGTCAATTGTTCTGATGATTTTCCAGGAGGTATTAGTCCATACAGCACATTGTTCATTAATAAAAATAGTGTGGGGCAGAAACAGACATTAGAATAGAAAGATGATGAACAATCTCAAGGGTTTTGAGAATACCTGTTTTTTGTGAATTTTGCTACCCTTTGTTTTCTCTAATTGTTCATAAAATTTAGTAGCTTTCTTGTTTACTAAAACAGAACATTGTATTTAGGGAAGTGCTTTTCAATATGAGAGGGCTCTAATAGCAATACAATAGAGCTCAATTTTCAAATAGTTGAATAATAATCTGTTAGGGGAAAAATAATAGAGATGGAATGATATTAGCACTTACTTTTCTTTAGCAAGTATTTTCACATTATATATATATACTTTTTCTGTTGGCAAAGATCGAAGGACCTTTAATACTTGAGAGAATTTCAAAAGGAAAGTGAGCACTTTTGACCAAGTTTTATGTCTTTGCATATAGGCAACTACACAGTAAGAACAGCAGCAAAGGGATTCACCAAGTGAAAGGAAGGAACATTTGAAGCAGGAGAGGAATAATTTCCTGCAAGAAGGGCTGTGTGATGATGGTTCAGCTGGTGATCCATTATGCCTGTTAAGAGGCCAAAGAGAACTGTAGATCTCTGAGGTCCATGGGGACAGAGGCAGGGGAATAAGATGAAGGGAACACTAGAATAAACGAAGTACCTTAACAGCTGAAAAAGGCTGATGGATGTGCTCTGCACCTCAGAAGACAGAGCTCCCAGCAGGAGAATAAAGAGTGCAACAGAGCAGAGCCTGCTAGAACCACATAGTTAGGGAACTGATCCTCTAATAACCTCCCGTTTCAGGAGTTTATAATGTGCTATAAAAACCCCTGTCTCTAGACTAAAACCTGGCACACCCACACTTAACTGAATTTTATTGCCATTGTACAAATCCCTGATTTGCTGTTACTTTCTCTTAAATAGGACTGGATCTATTTTCAACATTGCAGGTGCCAAGATGTTTTGTAAAAATATTCTGTAGAGAATAGATTTTATTTTTTAAAATGCAGAAACTGGATTTCAATTCTTAAATTGAAATGCTGGACTAGGCACCAAGGACATTTTGATTAAATCATGCCTAAGTTCAGGCTATTAATTCCAACTTGGATGGTGTCTCTAGATATAGAAAACTACTTGAAAAGCAGAGATATTCAGAGCTTCCAGTGAGTAAAGGTCATCCAGTAGCTAAATCTCTTCATCCTTCATAACAAAATTTTGGGAACTTTTGTTTCTCATGTATATTGGCAGTGCCATTTACTATCAGTCAAGAGGAAATATATATATATTTTTTTTCTTTTTTTTTTTAATTTAATTTTATTTTTAAACTTTACATAATTGTATTAGTTTTGCCAAATATCAAAATGAATCCACAACAGGTAGAAGAGTGTACTGATACTTCTAAAAAGAGTCCCCCTCATAGACATGTATATTTCAAATGTGGCAACCATCAGTAAAAATGAGTCTTCTTACACTTTTACCTGATATACTTTTATTTCAGTTGTTGGTTGCAATTCATCTATCCTTTCTATACTTCAAAAATAGGTTAGCTAGAATTCTAGTTAAATCAAATGACTGTGCATGGTAAAATTCAGAGTCAGAAATAAAAATCAGGTCATTGTACTTTCCTTCTCTGTGTCATTCTGTATAATCAGAATCAGTTATAATGAATGAGTGATCATTAATCACTAATTTCCAGGTAACAGCCTTTTCCTAGGTACATAGGGTGTTCTACAAAGTATAGAAAAAACAGACTACCATCATGAAGAATAATAAGTTGAAGTAAAAGAATACACAACTATTTAGAGAACCAAAAGTATAATTAAGCAATTTACAATATTTTACGTTTTCTCAGATTCATTCCTGAAGAAAGGGTCATTTTGATAACCCAGCTGTTCTAGCTAATTATTTTTAATGTGAATTACTATTTGTTCTTGTCTCTATTGGTGTATTTATTTTCAAGTGAGAAGTCCAGCTTCAGGCCGATAATTTCATTTAAAGGTCACAATACTGCTACTGCTGCTAAGTCACTTCAGTCATGTCCGACTCTATGCGATCCCATAGACAGCAGCCCACCAGACTCCCCTGTCCCTGGGATTCTCCAGGCAAGAACACTGGAGTGGGTTGCCATTTCCTTCTCCAATGCATGAAAGTGAAAAGTGAAAGTGAAGTCGCTCAGTCCTGTCTGACTCTTAGCGACCCCATGAACTACAGCTTACCAGGCTCCTCCGTCCATGGGATTTTCCTGGCAAGAGTACTGGAGTGGGGTGCTATTGCCTTCTCCGAAGGTCACAATAATCGCTTTCTTTATTTTTTTGAGGAACTCAGTTCAGTTCTGTTCAGTTGCTCAGTTGTGTCCGACTCTTTGCGACCCCATGAAGCGGAGCTCACCAGGCCTCCCTGTCCATCACCAACTCCCAGAGTCCACCCAAACCCATGTCCATCGAGTCGGTGATGCCATCCAACCATCTCATCCTCTGTCGTCCCCTTCTCCTCCTGCCCTCAGTCTTTCCCAGCATCAGGGTCTTTTCCAATGAATCAGCTCTTCGCATCAGGTGGCCAAAGTATTGGAGTTTCAGCTTCAACATCAATCCTTCCAGTAAACACCTAGGACTGATCTCCTTTAAGAAGAACTGGTTGGATCTCCTTGTAGTCCAAGGGACTCTCAACAGTCTTTTCCAACACCACAGTTCAAGAGCATCAATTCTTTGGCGCTCAGCTTTCTTCACAGTCCAACTCTCACATCCATGCATAACAGTTCAAAAGCATCAATTTGAGGAACTAGTGGGCTAAATATACAATTCTAGGGAAGAAAAATTTTGCACAATAGGTGCACAAAACTTTATGTTTTTCAAAGTTTAAGTTTCATGTTGCATTTTTCTTTCTATTGTCACTGGGGCCAGTATGAGCTCTGGGAATATACTAATAACAAAAGGAGAAACTTACTTGTATGCAGATCCTTTGCAAGAGATTTGATTATGCTTTTAACACTGAACTCTTTTACTTTGATTTTCTGAATTATGGGATGCTGTATTGCTTTTCTTTGAAACACCTTTTGGGTTCTTTTTGTGTGTTTTTAGCTATGTAAGTTAGTTTGTATAGTGATTAGAGTGTATCTGTTCTGTAATTGTTTTTGCTCACTTTTCTGAAGTATCTTGTGTAATAAAGTTCAAACTGGGGTCTGTATGTATATGGTGTACTTGGAACATATAAAAGGGTCATGTTATCTGGCCTGGGTGAGGCTTCCAGGAGGAACGCTCCGAGCTGAGTCTCTAACAATCAGTTTGAGTTGCCAAATGTGTGTTTTTTGCGCATCAATTCCATACAGAAGGAACTGTGGATGAAAGATTCTAGAGATAAGAAAATATGCTATTTTCACAAAATTTAGTGCAGCTGGAATATGGCGTATATATGTGTTGTTGTTGTTCAGTTGCTAAGACGTGTCCAATGTTTTGTGACCTCATGGACTGCAGCATGCCTGGCTTCCCTGTCCTTCACTATCTCCTGGAGTTTGCTCAAACTCATGTCCATTGAGTTGGTGATGCCATCAAACCATCTCATCCTTTGTCATCTCCTTCTCCTCCTGCCCTCGATCTTTCCTAGCATCAGGGTCCTTTCCAATTAGTTGGCACTTTGAATTAGGTGGCCAAAGTATTGGAGCTTTAGCTTCAGCTTCAGCGTCAGTCCTTACAATGAATAGTCAGGGTTGATTTCCTTTAGGATTGACTCCTTGCATTCCAAGGGACTCTGAAGAGTCTTCTCCAACACTGTTTGAAAGCATCAATTCTTTGGTGCTCAGCTCACATCTGTACATGACTACTGGAAAAACCATAGTTTTGCCTGTATCGCTTTGTAAGCAAAGTGATGTCTCAGACACTAAAAATTCTGCCTGCAATGCAAGAAACCTGGGTTCAATCCCTGGGTTGCGTAGATCCCCTGGAGAAGGGAATGGCTTTCCAAAGTACTGGAGTGGATAGACATTGTGTAGCCTGGAGAATCCCATGGACAGGAGCCTGGCATGCTACAGTTCATGGGTTGTAAAGAGTCGGACATGACTGAGTGACTAACACTTTCACTTTTCTTATGTATGTAGGGGAGGGGTATTGTGGAGGGGCGAAAGGTAGGAGATGAAGTCTGGCAGGTAGGCAGGCTCCAGATGTGTAAGGCTTTGCCAAGGGGGTGTGAAGGTGGAGGAGAGGGGTGAAGGGGAGTAAAATCTCTCAAAGATTTTAGACAGGTAACCAACTGCATATGGTTAGACCAACTACTTAATATGCTGCTTTGGAACCTTTTGAGATCGTAAAAATTCATTATTATACCACCTAGCAGGTTGCTCTCCAGGCTTCATAAATTGACAAAGCAATTTCCTGAGCTTCCCAGTGGCAAGGCTCACTCTTTCTAGGCATAGTAAATTCCTTTGAAGTCTTCCTCACCTTTTTCCCTTCGGTGTTCTTTATAATGTCTGATTCTTTCCCAGATATTCCCTTAAACTATTGTATTACTGGGTAACTCTAGATTAGAATTATCCCTCCTTTGCCACATGTTTGCATTTAAGCCTGAATCCTCAGAAATGGCTTTCCTGGAGGGGATTTCAGGCCCCATACCAGGCATGAAGAGATTTGAGCTTTCAACTCATCTCGAACTAGGCCATGTAAGTGACTATCTACGCTGACTTCAAAGACATTTGGTTTTGGTGCTTAATCTGGTCTGCCTGTGAGAGGCTCGCCATTATACCTTCTAAAACTAAACTCTATGTGTGTGTATGTGTATTTAGATTCAGCATAACAGTGTGTATATGCTGCTTTTTTTTTTTTTTTCAGTTTGTGCTTTTAAGAATCAACTAAGAAAGTTCTGTTATTTGATCCTGCTGATGTTCCCTTTCAGACAGCTGCCACCAGCACCGCTTGGCCACTTCCTTTTTATTTCCTATTCCCTTTTAACTGTCTAGCTTACTTTGATATGATTTCATCTCTCTCTGTAATGGCAATGAGAGAGGATGTTTTTTCCCAAGGCCATGGCATGATATGCCTTTTAATTCATTTTAGGCTTATTACCTTGCAACTGTAAGAATGAGTTAGGGCTCTGTTTGCCCTCGCCAAGTATGTTTTAGACATGTTGGAAGGTGAAAGTGTGCATTAGACCACTTGTCTGCTTGACAACCCCTTTCCGTGACAGCACTGGTCATTAGAGGTTTGATTCCTGGGTCTGCCACTTTTCTGCCTTGTGACTTCGGATAACCCACATAATCTCTCTGCTCACTGGCTCCTTCTTTATAAAAGAGTAAAAAGAATATAATTTTACCTTCCTGAACACCAAGGGAGCTTTTTCAGATCAGGTGTGAAAGTTGCTTTGAATGCCATGAATTCTATGTAAGAATGCTTTTAAAATGGCTTAATACAAAAAATGTTAATTAGCATATTTTTTGTTGTTGTTGTTTTGGAAAACAATGTGTATTTTTTAGTGCACTAATTATATGTATTTTTCCTTTCATTATTACAGGTAATTTTTTTTTTTTACTGTGACTTCTGGATTTATTTTAATACATGATTTAAACACAATATGCTGTGTTTTTGACAAGGTTATATATCTTTCTCTAGAAATCTGTAAGACTATGCTGTTCATTTGAACCTAGGAAGTGAATCTAGTCCCTAGTGAATATTGCTGCCACTGGAACCTGATGTCTTATTAACAATTCACACAGTAAAAATCACAGGTAATGCTCATATATTGTGGAGCAACTCTTTCCAGTAGAGAATAGCGCCTATTTTGCAATACATTTTATTTTTCTAGTTTTTCTGTCTTGATTGCACTCAGTCTCTGCCTGACCTGTTGGTTACTCCAAGATAGGCTTCATTACTCTGTAACTTTAGGGGAAAAAAGCTTTGCAATTACCACAGAGATGACACATTTATATTAGGAAATATGCATAATGAACTCATATTCATAGTTATAATTTCTTGTTACTATACATTTCCAGTTCTTTCCATGTCAAGTGGTGGCAGTTTGCCACAATCTCTTTCAAAGGAGAGGGAGCATATGGTCAGCTCCCTAGATTTGAAAATTCAGACCATATAAACCCATTAATGAAATGATTTTGAAATTATGAAAATTGTTTCTTTCTCTCCAAAGACTAAAACTGATTTCCAATTCCAGTTTCATTACCCTCCAGGGTAGCTCCAATCATCCCCCAAAATGGCATGAAACTTTTAAGACAAAATTAATTTTAACTTGTTTTAAATTAAAAACAAATGCATGCCAAACTATGCTGTTAAAAAAAGGTTATCTTTACATCCACTAAATACCATTTTTAACCTGAAAGTATTCTATCTCACCCTTGTGCACCAGCTGAGAAATACATGAGGCACATTTAGGGTGGCCCCATTGAACAGAGCAGAATTCCATTATTCTATAGAAACTTCTTTCTCTAGATTATCTAATTAAAGCTTGAAATAATTTTAGAACCTTGTGAAGGTGGCAAAATTATATTTTTAGGTGGACCCCCTTTTTGCTGGTAAATTGGAGTTCTACTTGAACTATAAATAGACATGAAAAATGTTTTGTTTTTACACTTTGTTGTCTGTCCATGACTGTATTTAGACTTGCTCCGAATCCTTACCTGATGTCATCTTGTTCTTGTTCAGTTGCTTAGTCGTGTCCTACTCATGTCCATGCACTGTAGCACGCCAGACTTCCCTGACCTTCATCATCTCCCGGAGTTTGCTCAAACTCATGTCCATCTCATGCTCTATCGTCCCCTTCTCCTCCTGCCTTCAGTGTTTCCAGCATCAGGGTCTTTTGCAATGAGTCCACTGTTTGCATCAGGTGGCCAGAGTTTTGGAACTTCAGCCTCAGCATCAGTCCTTCCAGTGAATATATTCAGGGTTGCTTTCCTTTAGGATTGACTGGTTTGATCTCCTTGCAGTCCAAGAAAATCTCAAGAGTCTTCAGCACCACAGTTTGAAGGCATCAATTCTTTGCTACTTAACCTTTTTTTATAGTCCAACTCTCACATCCATACACGACTACTGGAAAAGCCGTAACTTTGACTATGCATACTTTGTAGGCAAAGTAATGTTTCTGCTTTTTAATATGCTGTCTAGGTTTGTCATTGTTTTTCTTCTAAGGAACAAGCATCTTTTAATTTCATGGCTTCAATCACCATATACATTGATTTGGAACCCAAGAAAACAAAGTTTGTCACTCTTTCCATTGTTTCCCCATCTGTGTGCTCTGAAGTAATGGGATTGTATGCCATGATCTCAGTTTTTTTGGATGCTGAGTTTTAAGCCAGATTTGTCACTCTCCTCTTTCACCTTCATCAAGAGATTCTTTAATTCCTCTTTGTTTTCTGTCATAAGGGTGGTGTCATCTGCATATCTGAGGTTATTGATATTTCTCCTGGCAATCTTGATTCCAGCTTGTGCTTCATCCAGCCCAGCATTTTGCATGAGGTACTCTGCATATAAGTTAAATAAGTAGGGTGACAATATACAGCCTTGTACACCTTTTCCAATTTGGAACCAGTCAGCTGTTCCATGTCCAGTTCTAACTGTTGCTTCTTGACCTGTATACAGATTTATTAGGAGGCAGGTAATGTGGTCTGGTATTCCCATCTCTTGAAGAATTTTCCACAGTTTATTGTGATCCACACGGTCAAAGGCTTTGGTGTAGTCAATAAAGCAGTAGATGTTTTTCTGGAATTCTCTAGCTTTTTCTATGATCCAACGGATGCTGGTAATTTGGTCTCTGGTTCCTCTGCCTTTTCTAAATCCAGCTTGTACATCTGGAAGTTCTCAGCATCCCGAAGTTCTTGGTTCATATACTGTTGAAGCCTAGCTTGAAGGATTTTGAGCATAATCTTTCTAGCATGTGAAATGAGTGCAAGTGTGTGGTAGTTTGAACATTCTTTGGCATTGCTCTACCAACTGTCTATTAAAAAGTACTCATAAAAAACATCCCCTTACTTTGTTGCATTCTTACTGTACTTTTAAAATAATTATTATTGTGTGACTTAATTGACCTTTGGGAGCAAGAACTTTATCAAGCATGGCAGTTTGGTCATCAATATTTTTATATTATTTCTTCTCTTCTGATCCTAATGGTGAAGTTCAGCATAATTTCTTTTGAGCCCAAAGGCATGTTATTTCCTTTGTCCTATGGCTCTATGAGTTCCCTCCCTCATCTTAAATGGGATCCTTTTTTAATTTACTTAAAATAGTTTTTGATCATTTCAAGATAACTTTTCTATTTATAGTTTGTACAACTCTTCTCCTATTTATGTCCTTGTTTATCACATTGTAAATACTTATTTTCTTCGACTCCTGAGTAATTTCTTTAGTAGTGAAGAAAAAATAAGATTTAGATCCCACAATTTCTTAATTTCATATTCAGAGCAAATGATAGTGTTTTGATCCGTGGAGCCAGGCTATATCAGTATGAACCTTGGTTAGACATTTGGTAAGCTCTGAAAATAATGTAAGTAAATAAGATCATTATCCTAGTCGACCTCAGACTACAAGATGCTGAGACCTGCCGGATTAAAAACACTTTTAGAAGTACCTAAAATTTCTTTCTATATTTTTATGAAAGTGGGAAATATTAGGCCAAGGACTTGAGTAGTCGTTTTTTTAAAGATGACATATGGGTAGCCAACAGACACACCAAAAGATGCTCAATATTACTAATCATCAGAGAAATGCACATTAAAACCACAATGAAATATAACCTTACACCTATCAGAGTGTATATTATCAAAATGATAACAAAGAGGAAGTGTTGGCAAGGATATTGAGAAGAAGAAACCTGTGTGCAGTATTGGCAGGAGGGGAAACTGGTGCAGCCACTATGGAAAACAGTATAGGGATTACTCAGAAATTCAAAATGGAACTACCGTATAATTCCACAGTTCTACTCATGGGTATTTAAAGGAACCAACATTCACTGATTAGAAAAGATATATGCACCTTTATGTTCACTGCAGCATTATTTGCATTAGCCAAGATAAATATGTACCCTAAGTGTGCCCATCAAATAGATGAATGGATAAGTATGTTTATGTGTGTGTGTGTGTGTGTGTATACACATACAATGGAATATTACTCAGTCAAAAAGAAGAATAAAATCTTGCATTCTGTGGCAACATGGATGGACCTGGAGGGTTTTATGTTAAGTGAAATAGGTAAGACATAGAAGGACATATACTTTATGATTTTACTCACATGTGGAATCTAAAAAGCAAAACAAATGAACAAGCAGAACTAAACAGAGTCATAGATACATGGAAAAAACAGGTGGTTGCTAGAAGGGAAAGAGGTCAGGGGAGGAGAGAAATAGGTGAGGGAGATTAAAAGATACAAACTTTCAGTTATAAATAAGTCACAGGTATGAAATGTACAGTTTGGGAAATATAGTCAGTAATTCTGTAATATCTCTGAATGGTGACAGATGGTAACTAGATTTATAATGCTGAACATTTTGAAATATATAGAAATATTAAATCACTGTGATGCTTTTGAACTGTGGTGTTAGAGAAGACTCTTGAGAGTCCCTTGGACTGTAAGGAGATCAAACCAGTCAATCCTAAAGGAAATCAGTCCTGAATACTCATTAGAAGGACTGATGCTGAAGCTGAAGCTCCAATACTTTGACTCCAGTACCTTGACTCATTAGAAAAGACCCTGTTGCTGGGAAACATTGAAGGCGGGAGGAGAAAGGGAAGACAGAGAACAAGATGGTTGGATGGCATCACCGACTGAATGGACATAAGTTTGAGCAAGCTCCTGGAGATGGTGAAGGACAGGGAAGCCTGGCGTGCTACAGTCTATGGGGTTGCAGAGTTTGACACGACTGAGTGACTGAACAACAAAATGTTGTGTACCAGAAACTAACATAGTATTGTCGGCCAATTATGCTTCAAAAACAAAGTCACTCATGGGGGAAAAAAAGTGAGATTTGTGGTTTCCAAAGGTGGAGGTGGGGTGAGAGGGAATCTGATGAAGGTAGTTGACAGGTACAAACTTCCAGTTAAAAGACAAAAAAGTCCTAGAGGTGTAATGTACAATGTGATAAATATAATTAACACTGCTGTATGTTATATGTGAAAGTTTTTAAGAGACTAAATTCTAAGGGTTCTCATCACAAGGAAACATACTTTTTCTATTTAATTTTATAACTTTAATACATGAGATGATTGATGTTCATTCACTAAACTCATTGTGGTAATCATTGAATGATCTATGTCAGTCAGATTATTGTACTGTGCACTTCTGTGTGGCAGAGAGACCTAGCTGAACAGCCTATGGGCCCCACCCACTTAGAGATAATGCTGGGCAGTGGCTGCCCAGCCAGAGACTGCATCTTTCAGTGTCTTTCCCTTTGCAGACAGGGCTACATGACTAATTCTCACTGACGGAATATAAAGAGAAGTGACTTCCAGACCAGTGTGATTAAGAAACAGGTGAGCTTGGGCTCTTTCACAATCCATCAGCTGAATAAAGAGGACTTCCTAAACCTAGAAGGGCAGAGCCCTAAGGATGATAGAAGAAGAATGGGTCCTGACTGATCATGTGGGAGGCTGCCCATCCTACAACACCTTGGTTGATTCTGCTGTGAAAAGTAAACTTCTTTTGTGTTAAGCTGGGGCTCATCTTTTACAGCAACTAGCATTTACCTTGATAAATATAATATGAAAATTACCACATTCTAGTTGTGGGACACTCAGCACAAACTGTGTACAAAGTATCAAGAGGAGTAGGAATAAGTTTGAATACATGCTTGCTGTGTATCTTTTTAAAATTCAGTACTTGGTTTGATGCACGATGCTGGATGCTTGGGGCTGGTGCACTGGGACGGCCCAGAGGGAGGGTATGGGGAGGGAGGAGGGAGGAGGGTTCAGGATGGGGAGCACGGGTATACCTGTGGCGGATTCATTTCGATGTTGGGCAAAACTAATACAATATTGTAAAGTTTAAAAATAAAATAAAATAAAAAAAAAGGAAATCAAATTTGCTAAATCTCAAAAAAAAAAAAAAGAATCAGGAAATACATCTTGTTCTTTTTTGTGTCTATTGCAATGTTTTGCACATAGTAAGTAGTTAAATAAATGCATATTAAATTGAAAAAAAAATAAAATTCAGTACTTGGAAAATAATCTAAATGAGTCCCTTCATTCTAATTTCATTGATAATCCTTCTAACTGATAGTATTATCTAAAAAGTTTTAATGAGCCTGCTAAAAGGCTAAGAGTTTCAAAGGACAGTTTGTTAGTTTACTTCAAAAGAATATAGTACAGTGAGTTATCCAAGTGTGTATATTTCTGTAATATATCAGGCACATGGTTCAAGTGGACAGCAAGCAAAGGTTTGCCTGAGGCTGTATATCAGCATTAATGACTTGGATATGGTAGCACAATGTATTACAGTATTCTTAACCATGAAGTAATTTAAGATTGTTCACATGTCATAAGAACGAGCCAATACAATACACTGGACACTGATACTGGATAGAGAAAAGGATTTAATATGCTCCAAAGTTCACCATCCTCTACTATGAACATTTCTCTCTCTTCTTTCTTTCTACTTCTCTCAGATAATTCCATGGAGACTTGACAAGACTTCAAATTCCAAAATGTTGCAACTGAAATGTGACATGATAGTGAAAATTAAAAATCATAATTCTTATTTTACTTAACTTCTCAGTTCTGCAACAGTCTTATAGGCTTTGGGGGATTTGGGATATATTTACTTTAAATTCTACATCAGGAAAATTTTTAATGTTGATCACAGATGGGACTATCATATTTATAACTCAATTGTAATTCAGTCATTACTTTGGGGACAGAAAGTCCTCCAGGGAGAGTCACACATTTGCATGATGTATCCCAGTGTTCAGTCAGGTATTTGTAACTCTGTTTCAGCCAAGAGATGTGTAAAATCACAAATGACTGGTCAACTCCCAATTGGATGCAACTGAGAAAACTTATGCATTCCATTTTCCACTTATTAAAATTTAATGCTCTAATATTAATAGAGGCTGTAAACTATGTTCTTACTAAGATTTTTAGATGAGAATCTGAAACGGAGCCAAACTTAGCTGGTACCCAGCAATATTTTGACATTGATTCTTCTTGTTATCTCTGTTCTGCATGCTTTTCCCTCTCAAACTCCTTTCACATCCTCTTTTGGAGACCAATCTTTATTTCATTAGGTGTTCTGTTTTTTGTGGTCTCAGAAGACATTGGAGGTCAGTGAAGGAGAGAAATAGGTGAGGGAGATTAAGAGAAAATTTATACTCTAGGCATGGCCTCCTCCTCCTCTCTTATGCCTCTATCATAACTTCTTGCCCGGATTACTGCAATAGCCTCTTACCTGGTCTCCCTGAATGCAGTCTTCCTTCTCTATAATGATGTTGCAGAAATGCAGGTCCATTCAAATTTCTCCCTATTTACAGCCTTTCGGTGTCTTTCCATTACTCTCAGGATAAAGCCCAAATTTTGTTAACAATCCGGATAAAATTTGGATTTGAGGCTTGCCTTGTACTTATGGTTGTATAACCTAGTTACATCTAAGGTTTTTAATATAGCCAGTCCTCATTATTTGTGGTAATTGTGTTCTGTAAAGTTCCTGTGCACATTAAATTAGTGGGTACTGGGGGCATTACAAGGTGAGGTTCCTGTGAGCCTCTGGTCACAGTATTTTCATCAACAGATCTATATATAACTGTTTTATGTGTGTTTCTGTTGAAAGACATCTTACTTAATATATGTTATTTATTCATTTACATTGAGCTTATGGCTAAAGACATTGTGCATGCATGCATGCTAAGTCACTTCAGTTGTGCCCGACTCTGTGCAACTGTAGCCTGCCAGGCTCCTCTGTCCATGGGATTCTCCAGGGAAGAATACTGGAATGGATTACCATGCCCTTCTCCAGGGGATCTTCCCGACAAGGGGTTGAATTTGCATGTCTTATGTCTCCTGCCTTGGGTTGTAAGTGGGTTCTTTACCACTAGCACCACCTGGGAAGCCCCTAATGACACTATTTCCATGCCTAAATGAAGATTATCTAATACACATATTTTCTCTATAAGGCACATCACAGCCTTCTTGCACTAAACACTAGACAGCATTTCACTTCTTTTCTTGGGGGTCATTTAAAATAGTATGAAATTGCCAACAAAGGGCACAAATTTTTTTTAAAAAGTGCACTAAATAGACAGATAAAGGAACACTAGCTTATACTATGAGAGCTGAAATAAGGCAGAGTGTCACCTTCTTTGACCTTACTTGGAAATGGGCTCATGTCTGGTGACTTAGAATTTTCATTGGTCCACACATGCCTGTGAGTGACTACAAAAGTACTGTGAGTATTGCTTTTGGGGTTACAAATAAATTTTAGTGGGTAGTAAAATTTGCAAATAAGGACTCTGTGAATAATAGGATCACCTGTGTATGGAAAGGAATAAGTTTATAGCAGATACTCTTGATTTCCTACTCTCCATGTTCACCTTATGCCTTTTTGGCCAATTTCTGCTTTTGAATGAGTTGTTTACTGTCTCCTATGTGGCCATGTGCTCAGAGAGGAGGCCCTGGACTACTGCTAATTCATAACCATCTACATCAGTCACTTTCCCAGGGAAAGGTTTAATGATGGGCATGTGACCCACTGTAGCTAATGATATATAGAGGGAGGGGAGTGAGCTGCAGGGCTTCTGGGAGAGTTTCCTGCTCACAAGAAAACACAGGAAGAGACAACTCTCCTTTTCTGTTGAAAGATTTTGTGCCTGCTAGGAGTAGCAGACAATAGGGTTGATCTCCAAAACCATGAAAACAGAGTAGATATGCTGCTTGTGTGTATGTGGACTAAGTTGCTTGAGTCACGTCTGACTCTTTGTCACCCCATGGACCATAGCCCAGCAGACTTTTCTGTCCGTGGGATTCTCCAGGCAGCAGTAGTGGAGTGGATTGACGTGCTCTCCTCCAGGGGATCTTCCTGACTCAGATTGAACCCCCATCTCTTACATCTCTCTTGCATTGGCAGGCATGGTTCTTTACCAGTAATGCCACTTTGGAAGCCCCAGATATACTGGGTATAGCTCAAAGTAAATTTGAATAGCATCTCTAATAGGTTTTTGAGGACATTGGTGAACAATTATATTAATCAACAAAGTCTCTTTGATATGAAAATAAACCTTTATGCCAGTTTGTGTAGGTTTTGCTTGTTAGTTATTTGCAACCTAAAACATCCTGGTGGTGGTTTGGTAGTTTAGTTGCTAAGTCGAATCCGACTCTTGCGACCCCATTGACTGCAGACTGCCTGGCTCCTCTGTCCATGGGATTCTCCAGGCAAGAATACTGGAGTGGGTTGCCATTTCCTTCTCTAAGGGATCTTCCCAACCCAGGGATCGAAACTAGTTCTCCTGCATTGCAGGCAGACTCTTTACCGACTGAGCTACGTTTTTCATAAGGCTGGTGTTAGGAATAAATGGGAGAAAGAAATATGTAAATATACATGTGTATGTACATATGCATGCCATCTGTTATAGGACTGAGCTTTGATAAATGCTACTTCCCCGATTGTATTTTTAGGGATACAAAGAGTGTACAAGTTAAAGACTAAAATTCCAAATACTTGTCATCACTGTTTCAAATTAACAATAAAATAAAAATGTTATTGGTTATTTTTTTAGTTTCAATATTCTTCCTTGGAATTGTGATCCCAGTTAATTCATTTTTCCTCTTGGCCATTTGTAACTCAACCATTCACTCTTCTATTATGCAAGGCTTTAAATTAATGTTAATGCTTTAAATTGTAGTATGATAATTATAACTCACAATATTTCTCTAACAATTCATCATGCTGTGGGGTAGAGGGAACCTATATTGCAAGAGGCTTTGTAAATATTACAAAAGGAAGAATGACAAGTTTTCAGAAATTGAAGTTTATGTATAAAAAGTAGATTCAGGGGGTTTATTCTCAGCTATTGTTTATTCATTCAACTAAGTATTTTTAAGTCTTTATAATAAAGCATGGGCTGAGTTGCAAAGTGCTTTATAGGATATGTATGATGCCACTAAGACTTAGAATCCCTGGCATGGCATAGGTTGTAAAGTTTTGGAGACCATGGGCTGTTTTGCAAACATCTTTGTATTGTCCATCTGCCAAGTCTAGATATGTTTACACAATAAGCCCTCAATAAATACTTGTCAAATGCAGAACACACAACACCCAAACGCATACACACAAACACATTTCTATAGGACTTATATTTGCTAAAAAATTATGATTTTTTGCCTTTGTTGAATTTTAAACTGGTGTTGGATGACTCTGCGTCCTAGTATTTCTCACACATTTCTCTGTTAGATTGCCCAAAACTGTCTGGGAAGTGTCATTTGCCCAGCTTTATAGAAGGCTCCGTCACTTCATGACATGGTCGTGTCTCGTGGCTTATAGTGTTTTGTGCCTTTCTTTGAGATTTTATTTTCCTGAGAGGCCTGATGAAGCCACACCATTCAGCAGGGATTTGCGATGCTGTCATTTTTGTGAGTGTACACTGAGACCTTGAGCTAATGCTCTTTAACTTCCAAATGATTTCTCTGAGACATTTCTAGGATTCTGACAAGTAATCTAACACACAACTTTTTTTTTCTCTTAAAGATAATGTATTTGAGCATCGAGAATAAAGCCATTTTCTCTCTTTGATAGAGATAGTATTTAATTTCCTTTTACACATTTAAATATAATATTTTCACTAACTCTACTATTATTTTCCAAAGTGTGTTTCGATCAGCATTGACATATGAATTGCCATATTATTCCCTAACAACATGCATAATAAAACTGAGAAACTTGAAATCAGACCTTTCTCAATCATAATGAAATTAACACAAAACATGAATTTAAACTGTTTTAGGGTACTATGTTAGTACTATTGACTATTATTTTAAATGCCTACGACTGCTGAAACCTAACTATAGTAAAATATCGCTGTTTTTTTTTTTAATGGAAAGCAATGCATCTTTAAAAATGCATAATGTGGATTTTAAGATGGAAAAATAAGTGGCCTTTTGTAGATTTGTAAACTTGATGTATGTCATTTTGAATAAACTTGTTATGGTGTTGGCTGGCTTTGCTGTCTCCAGTAGGATGTTCTTGTTTCTTTATGAGATTAGGGTACACTAAGTTAGGTTGTAGTAAAAGAAAAAGTCCCCAAATCTCGGTAGATTAACACCACACAAGTTTATTTCTCGCTCAGGCTACACGTTCATTGTGATTTGACAGAGAGGAGGAACTGTTTATCGTTGTCAGTCAGGATGAAAAGCCAATGAAGGCTCCGTCTGGACAAGAAATTCCCACGGAAAAGAGAATGTGAATCTTACAAGTTTTCCTAAGAAGTGACACATTTCCTTTCACTGGTCAAAGCAAGGCATACGACCTGACAGACTTCACTCAGGTGGGCAGGAAGTACAGCCCTCCCAACAGGGCTGCGAGGAGAATTAAGAGTCCCTGTGAATAACCCTAAACTGGAAATGCAATTAGAAAAGTGAGTTGGGAGCCATTTCCTGAAGCATTGTTTGCAAAACACACACTTTTATGTTTCTCTGTGCTGGTTTTTTTCGGTTGGAGAGATTGATGGGGGAATATTAAGAATGATGTTATACCTTTTACTAGCTACCCCTTTGTTCTCCCTGTATGTTTCTTTAGGAAGTCTAAATAACGCTAAGCTAAACTTTGTTTGCAGGTCAATATATGAATTATTCACACAGAACAGTGAGATTTCTATGCACATTAGGTGAACGATCTGCTTTTAATTATATGTGTGAAAGTTAAGATTGTCAAACCATAAATTTTTTTGATATCAGAATCTATTGCTTTCATTGTCTGTGGCAGAATGAGACAGTGTAACCCTAACCCAGTTACAGTAACAGTTACAGTATGCACAGCGTCCCCTCCATATGTGCTCTCTGGACTTCTTTTGAAGATATATCTGCTTATTCACTTTTGAACTTGGTGTGCATTTAACAATTCATAACAACAAAGCAAAAATCACATCATCTTAAGTGTGTTTAATAATCACTTGGTATATGCATATTTCTCCATTGGTATCAATCAATTCACTGACAGATTTCAAAAGTTTTTAAAAAAAGAAAAGAAAAATTGAAACCACAGTACTGTCATGGCTGCAATTAAGAGAGTATTTTTTTTTTTTTGGAAAGGGATTAGAATGGCCCTGGGTGGTAGGTAGGCTTTATTGCATTGAGTATACATCAAAAAGCCCATTTCAAAATCAATTGAGGGAAATTAACCCCAAATAAAATAATTTTCATTTAGTGTAAATTAAAAAAAAAATGTGGGTATATGTCTTTTTGAGCAAAAGTTTAGCATTTAAGTGACTAATATGCCAAGTGGAAAGTAATGCCCTTAATGGAAGTATAATGAGTAGTGAGGTCAAGAAATAGATGTACTCTAAATTATTTTCTTAATAAAAAACAGATCTTTATTCTCTGATTTCTTTTAATTTAGACAGTAAAGATTTTTAAACAGTAGACAAAGGTCAGTAGGCTAGACTTCTGCTTTATAAAATGTCATCAGAATTCTTCAAAAAAGTTTCTAATAGGACTGCTTTTGTTTTTCAAAGACTTTGCAGCTTGGGAGGTATTCTCTTTTGTTATTGAGTTACCGCCTCTGTTTGTTTATTACCACTCTATTAAGGCTGGTTCCTGGCAGGAGCAGACCTCCTCCTGGCTGCCCAGAGAGGACCTGCACGTACTCTGTCCAAGGAGATGATCACGGGGACCAACAGGGATTCCTACAGAGATGTGTCTCTGCTCACAGCAAGAGAGGAAACAGGAAATGACTTGAGGCAAGTTGTGCTAAGCTGGAAGAATGAATTAGAAACACTCCTAAACAGACTCAGAAAGTATTGTAGTCAGAGAAAAAGAAGAAAGGGTATGAGAAAGACTGCTTTCTATTCCCACCTGGGGTCTGAAAAGATTCTTTTCAGTCCTGTTAACCAGAGAGGGGCATCACCACTGAGCAGGTACTTTGATTATTCCTATTAGTTTGCCTTTTTAATTAAAAAATTTTTTTACATCTAATTATGAAAGGTCAGTATCCTGGAAACCAAAATTAGTGAGCTTGAGTGAAACAAACATTTCTCACTTAAAAATTTGGAAAATAGAACTGTAACAATAGCTTGGACCTCAGAAGCACTGTCCTTTATAATACGCAGTGCAAACTTGGGCAGCTCTATCTAACCTCAGGTCTATGAAAACAGAAATTGCTACAATGGAGTTTTAAGCTTTATGTTCTTAAATCATATCATTATTTTGTCAAGACACTGAAAGAGAAACTAGAAAAGCAAATTTTATCTCCCAGGAAAAAATAAATCTCTGAACAATGTCTTCTGTTGGTCTTGATATTACCCTAGTACTTTTGATCATTTTATGCCTTTTTAAAAAAAATAAAAATGGCTTAAGAGTTTGAAAGTCTGAAACTTAAGTCCAACTACACATCATCTCACTTGATGAGCTTTTGGTTTTTTTTATTTTTAACCTTATTGGTAAAAATATTTAGGAAATTACTTCCTAAGCTTCTTTGGATATTTGTTTTTATTGATTTTGAGTGCTAGAAATTAAAAAAAAAAAAAACAGGATGAAATGCTTACTGTTAGGAAGGTGTAGAGTCTGTAATAAAATAAAAATGTAGGCTAAACAACATGACCAAGAAAAACAGAAAGTGAGATGAAAGAAACAGACACACAAAACCCCCAGCATCTCAGAATAAAGCTGTTCTTAGTGAGTTGACTCATTGGAAAAGACCCTGATATTGGGAGGGATTGGGGGCAGGAGGAGAAGGGGATGACAGGGGATGAGATGGCTGGATGGCATCACCGACTCGATGGACATGAGTTTGAGTAAACTCCGGGAGTTGATGATGGACAGGGAGGCCTGGTGTGCTGCGATTCCTGGGGTCGCAAAGAGTTGGACACGACTGAGTGACTGAACTGAACTGAACTGAGTGTTCACATCGGTTGGTTAGGGTATGTAATGGGAGAGTTTTATGGGCTCTTCTTCTCCATTTTGATTTTGTCTTTGCCTCTGCCCTCCTACCCTCCTTTTTCTCTGTTATAATTGCTAGAAATTCATGCAGAAAAAAAATTGAGAAACAAAACCTAAATGAATATTAATTACTTTATAATAATACTTTTGTACACAGCAAAGATACAGGCATCAAAATAATATTTTCATAGGGAGTTCTCTTTATGATCTTGTTTTTCTGGGAATATAATTAGCCTCTGTGTCATAGCCCTCTATTAAGCTTATATTTTATTCTTTGTACTTATAATATTTTAGGAGGCAGACTGACCACAGGACACTTGATGTTTTGGCATGAATTCTTATACAATTTAGAAATTTTAATAATTTCTAAGAAAAATTACCACATTTTATTATTGAACATTATTTTTTAATCCTGTTTCCACCACGGTCAAGTTCCAAAGGGATGAATAAAAGAGCACAGAGCTGCGACATTCTCAGCTTCTTTAATAGTTTATTTGTCCTTAAGAGGTTTTAAAAAGAATTTTTGTTTCCACATTTCAGGTTGAAAAATAATATCTATCATTTGTGCATGTCTGTATTTATTCTCTTTAATTGTGAGTCAGTTTTGACACACAGGATATCAGACATTTGTGTGGTCATGATTCTCGGAGAGTAGAATGCACTGTTTTCCTTAGGTGATAACCTAGTGAGTGATGCAGAACTTCAAATACAATGGTTGACCGCACAACGAGTTTCAGCACCATCGCTCTTGAAAACCTTTCTGGTCAAGTGCAGAACTTTTTAAAGATTAAAGCAGATTTGTGATATCAAAAGGTATTTTGATGGTCAGCCAAAATTCCGGGAGGATAGGATTATGCACCATAAACTTTATCCTCCTTTTCAGTGACTTTAAGATATGGTTTTTAGACATAGATTAAATGTAGATTCCCTTTGTATTTGTAATCTATATTTCAAATTACTACAGTAGATTTACTGTGTCATGTTGCTTGAACTCTAGGGATCTGAAGGCTGGATTGGTCAAATGACTTTTAAAAGCGCTCTGGTTATTACCATGCTTAATATTGTAAGCCAGATGAAATAAGGAAGCGAGCAGAAAAACTCAGTTTTCTTTGGAGAGAGTGCACTTTATCTTGCTTTAATTTGTTCCTTGGAGTCTTTGTGTGCTATTGGTGATATAGGTAAGACAAGTTTACAAAAAAGTTCTTTTTACTATTTCTAAAGGCAGGGTTTCTGCTTCATACTGAATTCTGTAAATTTGGATTCCTTAAATTTAAGTGGTCTTAAATTCACAAAAATACTACATTGTAGTTTATTTGAAAGGTTTATGCTCTTCATCCAAAACTTTTGGGGCTGGGAAAATTTAAGAATTCAGATTCCCACCTCAGTCAGTTCAGTCACTCAGATGTGTCCAGCTGTTTGCAACCCCATGGACTGCAGCATGTCAGGCTTCCCTGTCCATCACCAACTCCCGGAGCTGGCTCAAACTCAGGTCCATTGAGTCTGTGATGCCATCCAACCATCTCATTCTCTGTCATTCCCTTCTCTTCCTACTTTAAACCTTTCCCAGCATCAGGGTCTTTTCCAATGAGTCAGTTCTTTACAAAAGGTGGCCAAAGTATTGGAGTTTCAGCTTTAGTGTCAGTCCTTCCCATGAATATTCAGGACTGATTTCCGTTAGGATTGACTAGTTTGATATCCTTGCTGTAAAAGGGACTCTCAAGAGTCTTCTCCAACACTGCAGTTCAAAAGCATCAATTCTTAGGCACTCAGCTTTCTTTATGGTCCAACTCATATCTATACATGGCTACTGGAAAAACCATAGCTTTGACTAGATGGACCATTATTGGCAAAGTAATGTCTCTGCTTTTAAATATACTGTCTAGGTTGGTCATAGCTTTTATTCCAAGGAGTAAGCATCTTTTAATTTCATGGCTGCAGTCACCATCTCTGGTGATTTGGAGCCTAAGAAAATAAAATCTGTCACTGTTTCCATTGTTTCTCCATCTATTTGCCATGAAGTGATCGGACCAGATGCCTTGATCTTCATTTTTTGAATGTTGAGTTTTAAGCCAGCTTTTTCACTCTCCTCTTTCACTTTCATCAAGAGGTTTATAGTTCCTCTTTGCCTTCTGCCATAAGTGTGGTGTCATGTGCATATATGAGGTTATTGATATTTCTCCTGGAAATCTTGATTCCAGCTTGTGCTTCATCCAGTCTGGCATTTCACATGATACACTCTGCAGAGAAATTAAATAATCAGGGTGACAATGTACCGCCTTGACGTACTCCTTTCCCAATTCAGAACCAGTTTGTTGTTCCATGTCCAGTTCTAACTGTTGCTTCTTGACCTGCATACAGATTTCTCAGGAGGCAGGTAAAGTGGTCTGGTATTCCCATCTCTTCAAGAATTTTCCTCAGTTTGTTGTGATCCATACAGTCAAAGGCTTTGGCGTAGTCAATAAAGCAGAAGTAGATTTTTTTTCCTGGAACTCTCTTGCTTTTTCTATGATCAAATGGATGTTGGAAATTTGATTTCTGGTTCCTCTGCCTTTTCTAAATCCAACTTGAACATCATTGAAAGAATGAACAGATGGAGTCAAAGCGAAAACGATGCCCCATTGTAAGTGGTGATAGAAGTAAAGTCTGATGATGTAAAGAACAATATTGCATAGGAACCTGGAATGTTAGGTCCATGAATCAGGGTAAATTGGAAGTGGTCGAACAGGACGTGGCAAGAGTGAACATCAGCATTTTAGGAATCAGTGAACAAAATGGCCCGGAAAGGGCGAATTTAATTCAGATGGTCATTATGTCTACTACCGTGGGCAAGAATCCCCTAGAAGAAATGGAGTAGCCCTCATAGTCAACTGAAGAGTCTGAAATGCAGTTCTTGGGTGCAGTCTCAAAAATGACAGAATGATCTCTGTTTGTTTCCAAGGCAAACCATTCAATATCACAGTAATCCAAGTCTGTGCTCCAACCACTAATTTTGAAAAAGCTGGAGTTGAAAGGTTCTATGATGACCTACAAGACCTTCTAGAACTAACACCAAAAAAAGATGTCCTTTTCATCATAGGGGACTGGAATGCAAAAGTAGGAAGTCAGGAGATACCTAGAGTAACAGGCTTTGCCCTTGGAGTACAAAATGAAGCCAGGCAAAGGCTAACAGAGTTTTGTCAAGAGAATGCAGTGGTCATAGCAAACACCCTCTTCCAACAACACAAGAGAAGACTCTACACATGGACATCACCAGATGGTCAATACAGAAATCAGATTGATTATATTCTTTGCAGCTGAAGATGGAGAAGCTCTGTACAGTCAGCAAAAACAAGACCAGGAGCTGACTTTGGCTCAGATTATGAACTCCTTATTCCCAAACTCAGACTTAAGTTGAAGAAAGTAGGGAAAACCACTAGACCATTCTGGTATGACCTAAATAAAATCCCTTATGATTATACAGTGAAAGTGACAAACAGATTCAAGGGATTTAATCTGATAGAGTGCCTGAAGAACTATGGACAGAGGTTTGTGACATTGTGCAGGAGGCAGTGATCAAGACCATCACCAAGAAAAAGAAATGCAAAAAGGCAAAATGGTTGTCTGAGGAGACCTTACGTATAGCTGAGAAAAGAAGAGAAGCTAAAAGCAAAGGAGAGAAGGAAATATACACCCATCTGAATGCAGAGTTCCAAAGAATAGCAAGGAGAGATAAGAAAGCCTTCCTCAGTGATCAATGCAAAGAAATAGAGGAAAGCAATAGAATGGGAAAGACTAGAGATCTCTTCAAGAAAATTAGAGATAGCAAGGTAGCATTTCATGTGAAGGTGGGCACAATAAAGGATAGAAACTGTATGGATCTAACAGAAGCAGAAAATACTAAGAAGAGGTGGCAAGAATACACAGAACTATACAAAAAAAAAAAAATCTAAATGACCCAGATAACCACCATGGTGTGATCTCTCACTTAGCACTTAGAGCCAGACAGCCTGGAATGCAAAGTCAAATGAGATACCAAGGGAATACTTCATGGAAAGATGGGCACAATAAAGAACAGAAATGGTATGGACCTAACAGAAGCAAAAGATATTAAGAAGAGGTAGCAAGAATACACAGAAGAACTGTACAAAAAAGATCTTCATGACCCAGATAATCACGATGGTGTAATCACTCACCTAGAGCCAGACACCCATCAATGTGAAGTCAAGTGGGCCTTAGGAAGCATCACTACAAACAAAGCTAGTGGAGGTGATGGAATTCCAGTTGAGCTATTTCAAATCCTAAAAGATGATGCTGTGAAAGTGCTGCACTCAATATGCCAACAAATTTGTAAAACTTAGCAGTAGCCACAGGACTGGGAAATTGGAATTTCATTCCAATTCCAAAGAAAGGCAATGCCAAAGAATGCTCAAATTGCTGCACAATTGCACTCCTCTCACATGCTAGTGAAGTAATGCTCAAAATTCTCCAAGCCAGGCTTCAACAGTATGTGAACTGGGAACTGCCAGATTTCCACCTACTCCTCAGTTTTTAAAATGTAATATTGTGCCCATACTATATATTATGCAATATTTTTAACAAGGTTTGGGGCAAACCCCCATAATCAAACAGATTAATATTTTCCCAGAAAAGGTATGAATGTTCACAGTCAGTAAGATCACCCCTATTTAGGGGTGATGGAATAGCTTGTTTTCAGTTCAGGTCAGATCTTTTGAACTGAAAAGCCTGAACTTTTTCTGCGCTTTTTGGATTTTGAAATTTAAAATAAGGGATTACAGGTCAGTACCTATTTTGTTTTTCTGGTGTAACTTTGTAGACTTTGTGAACCTTTTAGATGTTTAACAATAAAGGGAAGCTTTATAAAATTGTTTTAAAACATTAAGTTAAATGCTTATAATATCTTTAAAATACTTGGAAACTTATCCTAGTGTTATTGGTATAAAGACTGTAACATATTACTGATAATAGGTTATACAGACACAAGCATTAATATTTGCTTCTTAGTTATAAAAATGAGATTAACTTGCATTTTAAATTTTGAAAAATCTTCATTGGAAACACTGATTGTGTTATACTTGAGAGACTCATAATCACGTCCCTCCTCTGGCTCTCTTGATCATACCCCCTCTCCTACTGCAGTAAATTTCCTTTCGTAAAATTTCTTTTTCTTTCTTGGATAGTTTTGGATCATTTTCTCTCCTGATCATTCACTTCAACCTGTGAACGTGTTTTAGATTATTCTGTGCTTTAAAAAATATGCAATAAGATTAAATTTGCAGTTTTAGCTGAGCACCACAATAAAATGATGCTGCATTCCAGAGTAGGTCCCAAACTATATGCAGAATTTCCAGAGTTTTAGTAAAGTGGTTACATAACCCTTAAATTCTACACTCACATTGTAAGTATAAAAAGATCAGATTAAAAAGCCAAATTTTAAGATTTCTTGGAATTGAGTAGGCCGTATGAAGTGATTCTTCTTCTTTCCTCCACTGCCTCTCATCTCAGGTGTGTGAAAAACCCTTCAAAGAGATACTTTGCAGAGCATGATGATGTCTTGATGAACCCAGGTTTGCAACCCCTTAAAAACTGAACAGGGGAGATGGAGTGGTTCAAAAAAACCAAGGGGAAGAAAAATTGCTGCTGCCTCCTAACTATATAGCTCAGTTGGTAAAGAATCCGCCTGCAATGGAGGAGACCCTGATTCAATGGGAAGATGCGCTGGAGAAGGGATAGGCTACCAACTCCAGTATTCTTGGGCTTCCCTTGTGGCTCAGCTAATAAAGAATCTGCCTGCAATGTGGGAGACCTGGGTTCGATTCCTGGGTTGGGAAGATCCCCTGGACCAGGGAAAGGCTACCCACTCCAGTATTCTGGCCTGGAGAATTCCATGGACTGTATAGTCCATGGGGTCACAAAGAGTCAGAAAGTGAAGGTGACTTTCACTTTCACTTTCCTAACTATATTCTTGGGGTCTGGACAAAGAATGCAGCAGTGTTTCTTGTGGGTTTGTTGAGGGGAATAAGTGAGGAAAGAATGTTCTGGGATCACTGTGATTTGACCTAATATGATAATTTTTAGGGGCTTCCCAGGTGGTGCTAGTGGTTAAGAACCTGCCTGCCAGTGCAGCAGACATAAGGGATACTGGCTTGCTCCATCCTGGAGTCAGAAAGATCCTCTGGAGGAGGGCGTGGCAACCCACTCCACTATCCTTGCCTGGAGAATGCCATGGACAGAGGAGCCTGGCAGGCTACAGTCCATAGGGTCTCAAAGAGTTGGACATGATTGAAGTGATTTAGCACACTTGCACGGTAATCTTTAGAGGATTGAAAACGCTTCAACAGAGAAGGAGCTGGAGATGGCCTGAGGAGAGATAGAATATAGAATAGAGTACAGTCAACTAGTTAGGGAAATGCAGGTAAGATACTACAAGTGTTGTGAAGTCACCAAAATACCTGTGAGAAAGTCCCACAGAGGAGCCTGCTTTAAACATCTACCAAGCCTAAGAGCACAAAGCCAGTTTATAACAGTACCAGGCATGTAGTGGCTCAGATGGTAAAGAATCTGTCTGCAATGCTGGAGACCTGGGTTCTATCCCTGGGTCGGCAGGATCCCCTGGAGAAGGGAATGGCAACCCATTCCAGTATTCTTGCCTGGAAAATCGCATGAGCTGAGGAGGCTGGTGGGGCTACAGCCCACGGAGTCCCAGAGTCGGACACAACTGAGCGACTAAGCACACACCGTAAGTCATGTAAACCCTTTCCTGTGTTCCTTATCTCCCTTCCCTTCTGCCTCCTCCCTCCTCACTTCTGAACCCAGAAAGGATGAGAAAGACCAGCCAGCCGTGAGTGAAGATGTGACAGAGAATGAACTCACTTAAATTCCCAACATTTCTGATGTCATCCAGGAAATTTATAGTTTGTTAATTCTATGAGCATTATTGGATTTAAGATTAGAGCTCTGTATCCAAATTTTCCATAAACCCATAATTTATATATATATGTCTTTGAGTGAAATTAGAGGCTTTGACTCTTAAACAGTACTGGACATTCTAATTACTAAGCTGAGATCATTTTAGTGACTTAAGGTAGGAGTTTGGAATCACTAACAGTTATTAGGAAAGTTATGAGATTACCTAAATTTTCATCCAGAGAAAGAAGAAAGTAACCCCTAAATAGAGTTTAAAAGAATACTGGGAGGTAAAATTAATTTGATCTTGGTTATCTCCCTGTCTTTTTTGGGGGATCAATTTAGTGTTTTCAAATTTTATCCCTTGTTTCTCTATTTCCTTCCAGTAGGTGCCCAGTTTTTTCCACTTCCTTGTTGAACAAGCTCTGCTTCCTCTTTGATCAAATGTTTACATAGACTTATGGCTTTTCCTTCTACACCCATGGTTCATAAGCTAATCCACTTAAAACTGAAGTCATCTCTGCCACTTCAGGGAGATTAGTCTCTTCCCTGGTAGTCTAGTGGTTAAGACTCTGTGCTTCCACTGCAGGGGCATAAGGTCAATCCTTGGTTGGGGAAATAAGGACTCACATGCCATGCGGTGCAGGGGCCCTCCCCCAAAAATGTAAAAAGATTCTTATCCTTGCCCACCAATGACCTGCTAGTTGCCAAATCCAACTTCTCTGTTTTCTTCTTACAGAACCTCTCTGCAGTATCTGAGCCAGCTCTGTCTTTTTGAAAATACTTCACTGGCTTGGTTTCTGTGACACACATTAACCTTATGTTCTCTCCTGTGACATCTTCTTTTCAAGCTCCTTGGTGACTCCTCCACTCCCCACTTCTACACTGAAGTGACCCAGCACTAGGTTATAGGTTCTGACTCCTTTTGCACATCAAGTTACTGCATTTGGGTCCACTGTTCTGTGTCGTCTATAGGGTGATGACATCTAAGTTTGAATTGTCAGCTGTGATCCTTTTCCTGAGATATGAACTGTGTATTTAACTGTTTTTTTTTTTACCATGTTGTTATTGTTTGGATATTTAATGGATGCCCCAAAGTTATAGGTCCATCAGGCAGTTGTCTCTCAAATTTCTTCTCCCTAACTTGTTCATCTCAGTAAATAACACCACCTTTCATTCACTGTCTCAGGCCAAAAATATAGGGTTGTTACTTCTCCCTTTCCCTTAAATGCCACACCCAAGCTGTTCACATCATGTCCTATCAGTTTTATCTTTGTTATTCATTGTGAATAGAGAGTCTACCTCTACTGCATTAGTACAGGTGAGAGATTATGTTCTCATACCATTCTGACAGACGTGTGAAAAACAGATGGCTGGGTACAAGAATGGAAAATTCCCACTGCACTGAACCCTACCTCAAATATTCTCACCAAGTCCACTCCTTTCGGCTGACTGTGTCCTAGGTAGATTGTCTTTCTTTTGTTCTTGGTGCATGTCCATGCTTTTTCCTAACTCAAGACCTTCGTACGTGTTGGTGGTCCTCCTGTCTAGATATTTTCTTGTTTATGTGTTTGTTTAGTTATTTCTCTCTCTTCTAGCTCCCTTCGACCAGTATGTAACTCATGTACACCCTCTTTTCTGTTCAACCTTGTATTCCCAACAGCTGTTGAAGAGCAGTACATAGCAACTGGGCTTCCCTGGTGGTTCAGACGGTAAAGAATCTACCTGCAATGCAGGAAACTTGGGTTGATCCCTGGATTGGAACGATTCTCTGGAGAAGGGAATGTCTATGTACTCCACAATTCTTTCCTAGAGAATTCCACAGACTCAGGAGCCTAGTGGTCCATGCAGTTGCAAAGAATCGGACATGACTGAGTGATTAACACTTTCACATACTCACTTCACATAGCAATTGCCTGTAAATATTGATTGACCGAATGAAAGAATGTATGTGTTTAGGGCTTGCAATTTAAATAGGGAAGACTCTTGAGAGTCCCTTGGACTTCAAGGAGATCCAACCAGTCAATCCTAAAGGAAATCATTCCTGAATATTCATGGGAAGGACTGATGCTGAAGCTGAAACTCCAATACTTTGGTTATCTGATGCAAAGAACTGACTCACTGGAAAAGACCCTGATGCTGGGAAAGATTGAAGGCAGGAGAAGGGGATGACAGAGGATGAGATGGTTGGATGACATGACTGATTTGGTGGACATGAGTTTGAGCAAGCTCCTGGAGTTGGTGATGGACAGGGAAGCCTGGTCTGCTTCAGTCCATGGGGTTGCAAAGAGTCAGGTACAACTGAACGACTGAACTGAGCTGATTTAAATAGAAAAAGAAAAAACCTGCTGTGATAGAGCACCAGGCGTCTCAGTGACCACTCCTGGGTGCTGACTCAGCCACTTTGGCAAAGTTAATAAAAAAAACCAACACAACAAACAACTACTTCATGTATTTTTTTCTTACTCCCCAACAGCAGCTTCTTGTCCATTAAACAAAAACAAATGACAACCCGCAGAAATAAAAATGTAGAACATATATTTCTACATTGAGTTCAATACCGCAAAAAACACATAATTTCAAGCAAATGGTCTCTCTTCAGTTACAGTGCCCTTTCAATAAAATTTGGCACTACAGGAAATCCATTACAATAAATATCTGTTCCAGTATCTGTCCATTTAGCAATAATTCTCCTTACGCTTGATTCCTCTTCTCTGATGAACTGTCCTAGGGACCCTTCTCTCCTTCCCTCTGAGATTTCCAGAGTTTAAACTCTGCCTTTGAGTACTTGCTTGTTGTCATGGTAGCCTCACTAATTTTACTTATATTTTTCCCCATATTTTCCCACAACCTTTGAATATATGTGCCAAAGGCTATTTCTGACTTAATGTTGTAGGCATGAAAATATTTCTTTTCTTGGTCTCTTGAAAAATGTTAAATGGTTTTCTCAGCGTCATTGATTGAGACTGTTTGTTTATTTCCAGGGCTGAAAGTTAAGGCCATTCTATTTTCATAGAACTATTTATTTAAAACAAGCCTGAAATCAAAGACACCTCATAGAGTATGCACGGAATGCTGTTTAACCCAAGTGATCCCAAAGTAAATAATTTATTGGATTACTCAATAGATTGAGAAATGAAGTGAGGATCTGGGTATACATCATCTGCCTTTTATTTTTTAATTACTCACTAAATAAATGCATGTGCTGTGTGAGTTTAGAAGAAAACAGGGTATTATTGAAAAGAAGATATTATCCTTGTAGTGATCTTAGGTGGTCCTAAGAAAGAACAGGTCCTGTCCATACCGTTGTAGCAGAGCAGGCCTGCTATCCATGGTTGTATGGAGGCAGTCACATTTGCATGTAACACCTAGATTTTCAAAACAACAACAACAACAACAACAAAAATGGCTCTGTGGCTGCAAGAGAACCATTGAAATGAAATTCTGCAGGCTTGTTTCTTTATCTATAAAACAAGAAAAAAATCTCTCAGGTCCCTTCCAGCTCTGAGACCAAACCATTCTCTTCTAGACCAACCAAAAATTATTATAGGACTGAGGCAATATACAAGACGGTTTAGCAAGGGCCCAGAGATCACAACGTGGACGTTTCTGCAACTCAAGACATGGATGGCCCCTCCCATCTGTTTTATAGCAAACACTTGCTTCCTTTCAAGCTGATAAAATGTCATTTTGTTTCATTGTGTTTTCTTTTATGGGAAACATGCCACAGATCTTGTACCAAAGTTATTTTACTCTGGTGGATAAAAGAATACAATACAGATTTTGTTCCTTACTCTTGCCTTTTCAATGAGTTTTTGGATTGCTAATTTTTTTTGTTGTCAATTAAAAATACATCTCCACAAGCCCAGCTGCTCATGGACCCATGTCGGCTGCACGTCCTGTTTCCTTGGCGGTCAAGCTCCTGTTGTTAAGCCCTGAGAAACAATGCTTACTTGTTTATTTACTTTTCGTGAGGAGAATCCTGATCATTTGCTGTTTCTGATAAAATGAAGGAAATTGGGTAGACAACAGAAAATATTTAAGTAGACTGTAAGAAGAAACTTCCTAACCCTGGGCCATAAGAAGCTGGCAAGAAGTGCTAAGAGTTGTAGATCAACAATTAGTGACCCCTTGTTTAGGAGGATTTAAATATCTAATCAAGTCATTTTAGAGACCTCAATTAGGTGGAGTACACATAATCGCAGTTACTAGTCTACCAGTTCCCAGCATATAGTACTTCCATCAGGAAACCCTTGGAAATGTAAAGCAAGTAGTTTAGGCCAAATTTAAGGTTTAAGAGATTTATAGAGCTGACTATAAAAAGCTGTACATGAGAAGATGAAACAAGATGGCAAATAGGTGGACATGGAGTACATCTACAGATACATCAGGGACACACCTTCAGACACAGAAGTACATGCAGAACACCAGCTGAGAGTAGACAGGAGTACCTGACCAGTGAAAAAGAATATGTAAACCATCCAAAACTCGGTAGGACAAAGGAACTAGGGGGAAAAACAGGAGTGTTAGTAGGACTGGACCTGCGCTTGGCGGGAGGGGGAACTGCAGTAGGGGTCCAGTCCCCACATTGGGGCAATTATCTGAGTCAGAGGAGAAACATTTAAGGCTAAGAGTGAAACAGCTGATTTGTGGCAGCCTAAATGGAATGAGAATCAGAGAGTCCTTGGTGCAGCCATACATACCACAGACAGGGACATGGATCCCCTGGAAGGCACAGTGGCTGGGAGCTGGAGTTTACGGACTGTGGAGCAGTCCCTGGGCAAGGGCTGCTGTTGACTGCGGAGAGATGGATCAAGGAGATGTGAAGGAGATTGTGGTGGGAAATGCCTGTGGAGGAAAGCCAGGCAGCCGTGGAAGCAAGACAATACTGCTGAGTCACGTTGAGGGGATGGAGCCAACACTATAGACTCTCTCCCCCAACACGCCAGCATTGGCAGCTGAGCAATAGAGAGGCTGGCCCATCAAATGCCTGACACACAGAACTACAGAGTAGGACCCCACCCAAGGTGCTCCTTTAAGTGACTGGTGCACCGAATTACAGAGTAGGGCCCCACTCAGAGGGCCCCTTTAAGTGCCTGATGTGCTGATCTACAGAGTAGGACCCCAGGCAGGGGGACCCCTCTATGTCCCTGACGTGCTGAACAACAGAGAAGGACCCCAGGCAAGGGAGGTCTCTAAGTGCCTGAACAGGTGGCAATAAGGAGAAAGACTGGCCAAAGAGGCCTTCTGATCGTCAGCTACAAGAGGCTCAAAAAAAGACGCTGATAGGGCCATAACTCCTGCAGTGGAGGCAGTCCGTGTCTCTGCACACTTGGCACCACTAGGGTCCCCACAAGCCAAGCAGCTGCGCCACCTTCTCGCTCAACTCTCACTGGGGCAGAGCTGCCAGAGGCAAAAAAAAGTCTTGCATCTATGCACTCAGGGTCACTTCAGTCAAGTCTGACTCTTTGTGACCCTATAGACTGTGGCCTGCCAGACTTCTCTGAAAGGGAGTGGGGGTTCCCCGGAAAGAATACTGGAGCATATTGGCCAATACTGGTTGCCATACCCTTCTAGAACACTATATTTCCTGCTGCCCTACCCACCAACTTCCCTGAGTACCGGTGCTGCCAGAACCCCTGTGACCCAAGTGGCTGCACCACCTCCACATCTGGCCCCTCACAGGGCCAAATCTAAGTCCTCCAGGGCAACCTCAGGAGCAAAGCCCAGTGGATGACCCAGATGCAGAGGTGGAAATAAAACCACAATTGAAACCCAGGGCAGTGTGACTAAGGAAGAAGACCCAAAACCCTCCCATCAGGTGCACAATCTGCAGATTTAATCCACACAATCAACTAGGTGGACTCTGTGTCTATGGAATATATAAAAGGTCATTGAGAACTCCCACAAAAGAAAATGTGCTAGTTCTGATAGCTGTGGACATTGAAGGTGAGAACAGAGAGGAGTAGGGTCAGATTAGAATTTGAGCTACCCCCACAGTAGGTCCAAAGATCAGCACAGTGTTAGAGGGCATCCTAGGGAGGTGAGGTGAACTGTGACTCACAGTGAGGGAGAGGACTCTGACAGCAGTGACTCAAAAAAAAAAAAAAAAAATTATTATGTTTTGACTTGTTCTGTAGATTCTTTTGGATGGATTTTCTCTCTTTCTCTCTCCCCCCCGCCCCCAGTTGTAGTTATCGATTTTACTGGCACTGCTGCTGTTGGGGCTGCTGTGTCGCTTCAGTCGTGTCCAATCGTGTCCAACTCTGTGCGACCCCATAGATGGCAGCCCACCACGCTCCCCTGTCCCTGGGATTCTCTAGGCAAGAACACTGGAGTGGGTTGCCATTTCCTTCTCCAATGCATGAAAGTGAAAAGTGAAAGTGAAGTCGCTCAGTCGTGTCTGACTCCTAGCGACCCCATGGACTGCAGCCTATCAGGCTCCTCCGTCCATGGGATTTTCCAGGCAAGAGTACTGGAATTGGTTGCCATTGCCTATGAAATCTAATTAAGCTTTTGAGCATTTTTTTTCTTCTCAATTTTCTTCGCATTTTTTTTTTATTGTTGTTATAAACCTCTGCCTCTATGTTGGGCTTTTGCAGTTCTGGGGAGTTTTACTTTTTTTTTTTTTCTCTTTTTTTAATTTTAATTTTTAAAACCTGTTATTATTTTTCTACATTTATTCCTTTGTTTGCTTTTCCTACTTGCAGTTAATCTTTAATATATATGTCTTCTTTATTCACCTCTATTTAACTTTGAATATCTATTCTTTCTTTCTTTCCTTTCCTCTAAACATAATTGTTAGTTTCATTTTCTTTGCTATATTCCCCACTTGGCACCTTGCTATGGTTTTGTTTTCCAGTTTGTGCTTTAGTTAGTTTTTTTCTGGTAGACATAATTTTTGGTTCCCTTTGTTTGCTGGGTAAATCTATTGTACTTTATTTTGTTGGACTGTTTGATTTTGCTTATGGGTGTATATGTATAAGTGTATATTCAGTCACGTTTTTATTGTTGTTATAAACCTGCATCTGCATTGGGCTTTTGCAGTTCTGTGGAATTTTCCTTTTTTCTTCCATTTTTTAAATCTTCTTTTCTCTTTACTTTTAATTTTTAGTTTTTTGAAACTGATTATATTTTTTCTGCATTTACTTCTTTGTTTGCTTTTCCTACTGTTCTTTTCCCCTTGCAGTTAATCTTTAATGTATATAAATCTTCATCTACCTTTATTTAACTTTGCATATCTATTCTTTCTTTCCTTTCCTCTCAACATATTTGTTAGTTTCACTTTCATTGCTTTATTCTCCAGTTGGCACCTTGCTTTAGTTTTGTTTTCCAGTTTGTGCTTTAGTTACTTTTATTCTTAATTGGTAAATATAATTTTTTATTTCCTTTGTTCATTGGGTCAATCTGTTGTACTTTATTTTTGTTGGAGTCTCTTGACTTTGCTCATGGTTGTACATGTATATGTGTATATTGCATTATTTTAATTATTATTTGCCTGATTTTGTAACTGCCATTTGTGTGCGGTTCATCTTTGGTTTCTTGGTTTTAGATACTTGTTTTAATCTCATTTAATACCATAACAAACCACTTGTGGAATCTTCATTCCTGAACAGAGATCAAGCCCTGAGCCTTTGGAGTGGGAGCACTGACTCCAAGACCCTAGACTACCGGAGAACTAAGCCTCAGTTCAGTTCAGTCACTCAGTCATGTCCGACTCTTTGCGACCCCATGAATTGCAGCATGCTAGGCCTCTCTATCCATCACCAACTCCCAGAGTTCACTCAAACTCACGTCCATCTAGTCGTCTCATCCAGATGCCATCCAGCCATCTCATCTTCTGTCGTCCCCTTGTCCTCCTGCCCCCAATCCCTCCCAGCATCAGAGTCTTTTCCAATGAGTCAACTCTTTGCATGAGGTGGCCAAAGTACTGGAGTTTCAGCTTTAGCATCATTCGGGGGTATCAAATAATGAGAACTCACACAAAGGAAGCCATTGGAATACAAGACCTGGCATCACCCAACCACCAGTAGCATCCTGTGCTAAACAACAAACAAAACAAAAATACAAACCCAATCATCAACAGACAGGATTACAGCCTCACTCAGCCTTGCCCATCAGAGAAAAAGCAAACATGTGATAACTCAGCACAAATCTCACCCTATATGAAAGTTAGACAAACCAGTGGACCAACCTTAGAGGGCAGAAACCAAAAGGAAGAAAGAATTCAACCTTGAAGCCTGGGAAAAGGAGACCTCAAACACAACAATTAAAAAAAAATTATGAAAAAACAGAGAAATACTACACAAATGAAGGAACAAACTAGAAACACAGAAGTCCAAATGAATGAAGAAGAAATAGGCCAACTACCTGAAAAAGAATTCAGAATAATGATAGTAAAGATGATCAAAAACCTTGAAAACAAAATGGATAAAATGCAAGAATCAATTAACAAAGACCTGGGAGAATTAAAGAATAAACATGCAGAGACAAACAGCATAATTACTGAAATTAAAAATACTCTAGAAGGAATCCGTAGCAGAATATCTGAAGCAAAAAACAAATCAGTGAGCTGGAAGATAAAATGATGAAAATAACTTCTGAAGAGCAGAATAAAGTGAAAAGAATGAAAAGAACTGAGGATAGTCTCAGAGACCTCTGGGACAATATCATATGCACCAAAATTTGAATAATAGGGGTACCAAAAGAAGAAGAGAAAAAGAAAGGGTATGAGAAATAATTTGAAGAGATTATAGTTGAAAATTTCCCCAACGTGGAAAAGGAAATAGTCAATCAAATTCAAGAGGCACAAAGAGTCCCATACAGGATAAACCCAAGGAGAAACATGCCAAGGCACCTACTAATGAAACTAAAGAAGACTAAACACAAAGAAAGAGTATTAAAAGCAGCAAGGGAGAAGCAACAAGTAACGTACAACAGAAACATCATATGCTTAACAGCTGATCTTTCAGCAGAAACTCTGCAGGCCAGAAGGGAATGGCAGGATTTATTTAAAGTACTGAAAGGGAAAAATCTACAACCAAGATTATTGTACCTGATAAGGATCTCATTCAAAATTGATGGAGAAATAAAAAGCTTTTCAGACAAGCAGAAGTTAAGAGAATTTGGTACCACCAACCTAGCTTTACAACAAATGTTAAATGGACTTATATAGTCAAGAAATACAAGAGAAGAAAAAACATCTACAAAATCAACCCCAAACAATTAAAAAAATGACAATAGGAACATATATATCAATAATTACTTTAATGTAATTTGATTAAATGCTCCAACCAAAGGACACAGAAACTGGTTAAATGGAGACAAACACAAGACCCATATATATGCTGTCTATATATGCTGTCCACTTCAGGCCTAAAGACACATACAGACTGATAGTGAGAGGATGGAAAAATATATTCCATGCAAATGGGAAGCAAAAGAAAGCTGGAGTAGCAATCCTTATATCAGATAATATAGACCTTACAATAAAGAAGATTACAAGAGATAAGGAAGGACACTACACAATGATCAAGGGATCAATCCAAGAAGAAGACAAAACAATTTTACATATCTATGCATTGAACATAAGAGTACCTCAGTACATAAGACAAATACTAACAGACAAAAAGGAGAAATTGACAGTAACACAATAATAGTAGGTGACTTTAACACCCCACTCACACCAATGGATAGATCATCAAAACAGAAAGTTAATAAGGAAACACAAGTCTTAAATGATATATTAGATGAGATGGAGCTCATTGATATCTTCAGGACATTTCATCCAAATGCAGAAGAATATACCTTCTTCTCAAGTGCACATGGAACAGTCTCCAGGATAGACCACATCTTGGGTCATAAACCAAACATCAGAAAGTTTAAGAAAATTGAAATCGTATCAAGTATCTTCTCTGACCAGAATGCTATGAGACTGGATATCAATTACAAGAAAAAAAATATAAAAAATACAGACACATGGAGATTAAACAACACATTTCTAAATAACCAACAGGTTACTGAAGGAATCAAAAGGGAAATGAAAACGTTTCTAGAAACAAATGACAATGAAAACATGACAACTCAAAACCTGTGGGATGCAGCAAAAGCAGTCCTAAGAGGGAAGTTTATAGCAGTACATACCTACCTCAAGAAACAAGAAAAACATCGAATAGAGAACATAACTTTACACCTAAAACAACTGGAAAAAGAACAACAACAAAAAACCCCCCAAATTAGTAGAAGGAATGAAATCATAAATATCAGAGCAGAAATAATTAAGAAAGAAGTGAAAGAAATAACAGTAAAGATTATTAAAACTAAAAGCTGGTTCTTTGAGAAGATAAAATTGACAAGCCTTTAGCCAGACTCATCAAGAAAGAAAGAGACAAGAATCAAATCAACAAAATTAGAAATGAAAAAGGAGAGGTTACAAAAGACAATGCAGAAATACAAAGGCTTATAAAGGACTATTATGTGCAACTATAAGGCAATAAAATGAATAACCTGGAAGAAATGGACAGATTCTTAGAAAAGTTCAATATTCCAAGACTGAACCAGGAAGAAATAGAAATTATGAACAACCCAATTACAACCACTGAAATTGAAGCTGTGATCAAAAATCTCCCTCCCCACTACCACCCCCTGCCAAAAAAAAAAAAAAGGCTCAGGACCAGATGGCTTCACAGGAGAATTCTATCAAACATTTAGAGAAGAGCTAATGCCTATCCTTCTAAAATTCCATAAAAAAAAAAATTGCACAGGAAGGAACACTTCCAAACTCATTCTACGAGGTCACTAATGGCTTACGGTGAATGGTGTCAGATTCGTGATCTCCGAAGAAGATTTAGCTTTGGAACCAGGGACCAGGTTTTTATCACTCAACAGCTTTTGTGTAGCAGAGTTTTATTAAAGTATAAAAAGGAACAGAGAAAGCTTCTGACATAGACATCAGAAGGGGGATGGAGAGTGCCCCACTCGCTAATCTTTAGCAAGGGAATTTTATACTTTTTAATTAGTTATTACAATAAATCAAAAGAATGTCTCAAGTTTGTGAAAATTTTACCAGACCCACTCCCACAATTTACATTTTAGGATAACAGGATTAGAATTTAACAATAGAAAGATCCTACCAGACCCACTTGGAAACAAACAGAGATCATTCTGTCATTTTTGAGATTGCATCCAAATACTGCATTTCAGACTCCTTTGTTGACTATGATGGCTACTCCATTTCTTCTAAGGGATTCCTGCCCACAGTAGTAGATATAATAGTCATCCATGGAATTCACCCATTCCAGTCCATCTTACTTTGCTGATTCCTAGAATGTCAATGTTCACTCTTGTCATCTCCTGTTTGACCACTTCCAATTTGCCTTGATTCATGGACCTAATATTCCAGGTTCCTATGCAATATTGCTCTTTACAGCATCGAACCTTGCTTCTATCACCAGTCCCATCCACAACTGGGTGTTGTTTTTGTTTTGGCTCCATTCCTTCATTCTTTCTGGAGTTATTTCTCCACTGATCTCCAGTAGCATATTGGGCTCCTACCAACCTGGGGAGTTCATCTTTCAGTGTCCTATCTTTTTGCCTTTTCATACTGTTCATGGGCTTCTCAAGGCAAGAATACTGAAGTGGTTTGCCATTTCCTTCTCCAGTGGACCTGTACCACATTCTATCAGACCTCTCCACCATGACCCATCTGTCCTGGGTGGCCCCACATGCCCTGGCTTAGTTTCATCGAGTTAGACAAGGCTGTGGTCCATGTGATCAGATTGGCTAGTTGTCTGTGATTGTGGTTTCAGTCTGTCTGCCCTCTGATACCCTTTCTCAGTGCCTACCATCTTACTTGGTTTTCTCTTACCTTGGATGATCCAGCAAAGTGCAGCCACTGCTCCTTACCTTGGACGTGGGCAGACCATTTAATATCACAGTAATCCAAGTCTATGCCCCGACCAGTAACACTGAAGAAGCTGAAGTTGAACGGTTCTATGAAGACCTACAAGACCTTCTAGAACTAAAACTCCAAAAAGATGTCCTTTTCATTATAGGGGACTGGAATGCAAAAGTAGGAAGTCAAGAAACACCTGGAGTAACAGGTAAATTTGGCCTTAGAGTACAGAATGAAGCAGGGCCAAGGCTAATAGAGTTCTGCCAAGAGAATGCACTGGTCATAGCGAACACCCTCTTCCAACAACACAAGAGAAGACTCTACACGTGGACATAACCAGATGGTCGACACCAAAATCAGATTGATTATATTCTTTGCAGCCAAAGATGGAGAAGCTCTATACAGTCAACAATAAAAACAACAAGACCAGGAGCTGACTGTGGCTCAGATCATGAACTCCTTATTGCCACATTCAGACTGAAATTGAAGAAAGTGGAGAAAACCACTAGACCATTCAGGTATGACCTAAATCAAATCCCTTATGACTATACAGTGGAAGTGAGAAATAGATTTAAGGGACTAGATCTGATAGACAGAGTGCCTGATGAATTTTGGATGGAGGTTAGTGACATTGTATAGGAGACAGGAATCAAGACCATCCCCAGAAAAAGAAATGCAAAAAAGCAAAATGGCTGTCTGAGGAGGCTTACAAATAGCTATGAAAAGAAAGGAAGCAAAAAGCAAAGGAGAAAAGGAAAGATATACCCATTTGAATGCAGAGTTCCAAAGACTAGCAATGAGAGATAAGAAAGCCTTCCTCAGTGATCAATGCAAAGAAATAGAGGAAAATAATAGAATGGGAAAGACTAGAGATCTCTTCAAGAACATTAGAGATACAAAGGAAACATTTTATGCAAAGATGGGCAAAATAAAGGACAGAAATGGTATGGACCTAAAAGAAGCAGAAGATATTAAGAAGAGGTGGCAAGAATACACAGAAGAACTATACAAAAAAGATCTTCATGACCCAGATAATCACGATGGTGTGATCACTCACCTAGAGCCAGACATCCTGGAATGTGACATGAAGTGGGCCTTAGGAAGCATCACTATGAACAAAGCTAGTGGAGGTGATGGAATTTCAGGTGAGCTGTTTCAAATCCTGAACGATGATGCTGTGAAAGTGCTGCACTCAATATGCCAGCAAATTTGGAAAACTCAGCAGTGGCCACAGGACTGGAAAAGGTCAGTTTTCATTCTAATCCCAAAGAAAGGCAATGCCAAAGAATGCTCAAACTGCCGCACAATTGCACTCATCTCACATGCTAGTAAAGTAATGCTCAAAATTCTCCAAGCCAGGCTTCAGCAATACATGAACCATAAACTTCCAGATGTCCAAACTGGTTTTAGAAAAGGGAGAGAAACCAGAAATCAAATTACCAACATCTGCTGGATCATGGAAAAAGCAACAGAGTTCCAGAAAAACATCTATTTCTGCTTTATTGATTATTTCAAAGCCTTTGACTGTGTGGATCACAATAAACTGTGGAAAATTCTGAAAGATATGGGAATACCAGACCACCTTAGCTGCATCTTTAAAAACCTGTATGCAGGTCAGGAAGAAACAGTTAGAACTGGACATGAACAACAGACTGGTTCCAAATAGGAAAAGGAGTACATCAAGGCTGTATATTGTCACCCTACTGATTTAACTTATATGCAGAGTACATCATGAGAAACACTGGGCTGGATGAAGCACAAGCTGGAATCAAGACGTCTGGGAGAAATATCAATAACCTCAGATATGCAGATGACACCACCTTATGGCAGAAAGTGAAGAAGAACTAAAGAGCCTCTTGATGAAAGTGAAAGAGGAGAGTGAAAAAGTTGGCTTAAAGCTCAACATTCAGAAAACGAAGATCATGGCATCCGGTCCCATCACTTCGTGGGAAATCGATGGGGAAACAGTGGAAACAGTGTCAGACTTAATTTTTTTGGGCTCCAAAATCACTGCAGATGGTGATTGCAGCCATGAGATTAAAAGATGCTTACTCCTTGGAAGGAAAGTTATAACCAACCTAGACAGCATATTCAAAAGCAGAGACATTACTTTGCCAACAAAGGTCCATCTAGGCAAGACTATGGTTTTTCCAGTGGTCATGTATGGATGTGAGAGTTGGACTGTGAAGAAAGCTGAGCGCCTAAGAATTGATGCTCTTGAACTGTGGTGTTGGAGAAGACTCTTGAGAGTCCCTTGGACTACAAGGAGATCCAATCAGTTCTTCCTAAAAGAGATCAGTCCTAGGTGTTTATGGGAAGGACTGATGTTGAAGCTGAAACTCCAATACTTTGGCCACCTGATGCAAAGAGCTGACTCATTGGAAAAGACCCTGATGCTGTGAAAGATTGAGGGCAGGAGGAGAAGGGGACAACAGAGGGTGAGATGGTTGGATTGCATCACTGACTCAATGAATATTGGTTTTGGTAAACTGCCGGAGTTGGTGATGGACAGGGAGGTGTGTTGTGCTGTGGTTCATTGGGTCTCAAAGAGTTGGACATGACTGAGCCAGTGAACTGAACTGAACGAGTCCCACTCCCATAATATACATTCTAAGCTATCAGGATTACTCAGATGGATTTCAGGAAGGAGAAACTGTCCACAAGCAGGATACATTGTTGTTATATAATACCTAGTACAGAGTTTAAACTGAGTTGTTTGTGTGTAATTATCAGTTTCAGGTTTAAAGAAAAAATGTTTTATGTGACTAAGACTAAGGAATGTAGAGAGAGAAAAATAAAAGGTTGTGCTTTCCTCCTCCTTGAGAATTCCAGACCTCTATCTCCTCCTTGAGAACCCCAGACCCCTCTCTCTCAGGGACCCCCAGACTTCTTATCAACTTGCCTAGGGATAGACTGTCACCACCATCAGCCTGATACCAAAATCAGACAAAGCAACACAATAAAAGAAAACTACAGGCAAATATAACTGATGAGGTAAGTAAGTAAGTAAGTGAAGTCGCTCAGTCATGTCCGATTCTTTGCGACCCCATGAACTGTAGCCTACCAGGCTCTGAGGAGCCTCTCAGTCCATGGAATTTTCCAGGCAACAGTACTGGAGTGGGTTGCCATTTCCTTCTCCAGGGGATCTTCCCAACCCAGATCAAACCTGGGTCTCCCACACTGCAGGCAGATGCTTTACCACCTGAGCCACCAGGGAAGCCTATAACTGATGAAGATAGATGCAAAAATCCTCAACAAAATTTTAGCAAACAGAATTCAGCAACACATCAAAAGCTAATAGAACATGGTCAAGTTGGGTTTATTCCAGGAATGCAAGGATTTTTCAATATTTGCAAATCAATGTGATACACCATATTAACAAATTGAAAGAGAAAAACCAAGTGATAATCTCTATAGATGCAGTAAAAACCTTTGACAAAATTCAGCATCCATTTATGATTAAAACTCTTCAAATAATGGGCATAGAAGGAACCTACCACAACATAGTAAAGGTCATATATGATAAGCCTGCAGCAAACATTATTCTCAATGGCGAAAAACTGAAAGCATTCCCTCTAAGATCAGGAATAAGACAAGAGTGTCCACTTTCAGCACTATTATTCAACATAGTTCTGGAAGTCCTAGCTACTGCATTCAGAGAAGAAAAAAATATAAAGAATCCAGATCAGAAAAGAAGAAGTAAAAGTCTCATTGTCTGCAGATGACATGATACTGTACACAGAAAACTGTAAAGATAATATCAGAAAATTACTAGAGCTAATCAGTGAATTTAGCAAAGTTGCAGGATACAAAATCAATACACAAAAATCACTTGCATTTCTATATATTAATATGAAAAATCAGAAAGAGAAATCAAGGAATCAATCTCATTCACCATTGCAACAAAAAGAATTAAATATCTAGGAATAAACTTCCCTAAGGATACAAAAGAACCATACACAGAAAATTATAAGACACTGATGAAAGAAATCAAAGACAACATAAACAGATGGGGAGATAGTGCATGTTCCTGGGTAGGAAGAATCAATATTGTGAAAGTGACTATACTACCAAATGCAATCTTTAGTTCAATGAGGTTCCCTATTAAATTACCAATGGCATTTTTCACAGAACTAGAAGAAAAAATGTCACGATTCATATGAAAACACAAAAGACCCTGAATAGCCAAAGCAGTCCTGAGAAAGAAGAATGGAGCTGGAGGATTCAACCTTACTGACTTCAGATTATACTGCAAAGCTACAGTCATCAAGACAGTATGGTACTGGCACAAAAACAGAAATGCAGACCAACGGAACAAGATGGAAAGCCCAGAAATAAACCCATGCACCTATGGGTACCTTATTTTTGACAAAGGAGGCAAGAATATACAATGGGGCAAAGACAGCCTCTGACATAAATGGTGCTGGGAAAACTGGACAGCTACATATAAAAGAATGAAATTAGAACACTGCCTAACACCATACACAAAAATAAACTCAAACTGGATTAAATATAAGACCTAAATGTAAAACCAGAAACTATAAAACTCTTAGAGGAAAACATAGGCAGAACACTCAATGACATAAATCAAAGCAAGATCCTCTATGACTCACCTCCTAGAGTAACAAAAATAAAAACAAAAGTAAACAGGTGGGACCTGAGTAAACTTAAAAGCTTTTTCACAGCAAAGGAAACTAAGCAAGGTGAAAAGACAACCCTCAGAATGGGAGAAAATATAGCAAATGAAGCAACTGACAAAGGATTAATTTCCAAAATATACAAGCAACTCATACAACTCCATGTCAGAAAAACAAACAACCCAATCAAAAAGTGGGTAAAAGACCTAAACAGACATTTCTCCAAAGAAGACACACAGATGGCTAACAAATACATGAAAAGATGCTCAACATGGCTCATAATTAGAGAAATGCAAATCAAAACCACAATGAGATATTACCTCACACGGATCAGAATGGCCTTCATCAAAAAGTCTACAAACAATAAATGCTGGAGAGGGTGTGGAGAAAAGGGAACCCTCTTGCACTCTTGGTGGAAATGTAAATTAATACAGCCACTATGGAAGATGGTACGGAGATTCCTTAAAAACTAGGAATAAAACCACCATGTGACCCAGCAATCCCACTCCTAGGCATATACCCTGAGAAAACCAAAATTGAAAAAGACACAAGTACCCCAATATTCATTGCAGCACTATTTAAAATAGCTAGAATGTGGAAGCAACCTAGATGTCCATCGACAGATGAATGGATAAAAATGTTGTGGTGACATATACACAATGTAATATTACTTAGCCATAAAAAGGAACACATTTGAGTCAGTTCTGATGAGGTGGATGAACCTAGAACCTATTGTACAGAGTGAAGTGAGTCATAAAGAGAAAGATAAATACCATGTTCTAATATATGTATATGGAATCTAGAAAAATGGTATTGAAGAATTTATTTACAGGGCAGCAATGGAGAAACAGACATAGAGAATAGACTTATGGACATGGGGAGAAGGAAGGAGTGGCTGAGATGTATGGAAAGAGTAATATGGAAACTTACATAACCGTATGTAGAATAGATAGCCAACGGAATTTGCCGTATGGCTCAGAAAACTCAAACAGGGCCTCTGTATCAACTAGAGGGGTGGGATGGGGAGGGAGATGGGAGGGAGGTTCAAAACAGAGGGGATATATGTATACCTACGGCTGCTTCATGTTGAGGTTTGACAAAAAACAACAAAATCTGTAAAACAATTATTCTTCAATAAAAAAATAAATTAAAAAAATGCTGTACATGATTAAAATATTTTAAGACAGGTTTAAATGAATATATGAGTGAAGATGCAGTAAAAGGAACACGGCATTTGAAATGGATATCTGCTCTAAGAAACACTCCAGCTTGTAGCTGCAAATATTTTGAAATTGACAACATGCACAAAATGTACCTTGTTGCCTCTCTCAGAGAAAGCCTATCAGAGTAACTGGCTCATTAATTTGACCTATTATGGCATTTCTTATGTCCTTAGGTTCCTATGACCTCCTTGAAGGCTCATTTGGCCTTGAAGCACCACAAGGTGAAAAAAAAAAATCTCAGAATTAATCGAGATGTTACCAGAGTGCTTTTTTTTTTTTTTTTCTTTATAGGGGCCTAGTAAATTGTCAGCTTATCCTTGAAAGAATAGCCTCCACCATAATCTTTTTCCCTATGACAGAGGTGAAGAAGCAGAGAAGGGGGTTGTGAAATTGCTGCCAGACACTGGGTTTCCTCCCTAATCCTTGTCTCCCTTTCATCCAGGCACAGAAAAATCTAGAGTTCAAATATTTAGATAATCTCAGGTGAAGGAATGCATATCTACTCATTCCTTCTAGAGTTTCAAGTTAAGGCCTGAATAACTGGACACAATAGACCAGTCAAGTGTCTTTTATCACTAGTGAGAGAATCAAATCTGACTCAGCCTAAAAATCCATGTAAAACAATTAAGAAAGTGAAAAATGCATTTTTATTACAAAATATTGTAATAATCTTAAAGCTGTGCTCTCTTGAATGCATATGATCTAATGAGAAAGTAATTAGTTATCTATGTATGATATCTTTGAATTATGTCTAAGAAGTGTCACATGTATGGGCAAGTAGGATGGGACGGCATTAAGGTGCAAATAGATCTGTTTTAATACTTAAAAAATCTCTATATGAACTGTTTTTCTAGACGGTGGCCACTCACTCCTGAGGTGGTTGATTCTTTTACCTAGTTGTTATGTCTGAAAAATTAATGCTTGCTCTGCAACTATAAACCAGACTGTAAGTGAAAGCAGCTCTGCCAACATTGTTTGAGTCATTAGAAGAGTCAACCCGTTGTTCTCTGTCCTTTCTGCGTGGCTGAATTTCCTTAATGACCAATTCATTGTGTGTCTTCAAGCATGACACCTGAAAAGCTGTGATCTCTTTAATGAAGGATCCATTAGTCTTTCAAGAATGTGAACATATGAAGTTGAAAAACCTATTCAATAAGGTATCTCCTTGAAAGAACGCTGGGAAATACATTTACACAAAATATAACTTCTTCATGCATGTTTAACTGAGCAGCATGGTTTCTGAAGTCACGTTAGCTGACCCTGAAAGAACACAGACTCAGTTTACTAAATACTTCCCATTTTCATAAAGTTGCTAAAATGTCACTTTTCAACCAACATTTATATATAGCAGAACATTCTTTCTTAGAACATAAGCCATTGTGCAGTCCTCTTTCTGCATTCTTTGAACCTTGGCAGCACACAATCTCCAAGATTCCATGATCATAGACAGTCACCCTGCTGTTGTGTGCAATGTACGGCTTTATACAAATCTTTCTGGTGCCACTGGAAGTGACTCCCAGGAGGCAAAGCCCAAGAACGACCCTGAGTTTTACCTCTTTGTATATTCAGTTCTGCATTTCATCTTTGCAGTTCTAAACCTATTCAAAGGTCTTTCTGTTTGAGCTTCTAAAATTTAGCATATCCTCTGCTGAATCTCAAGAGGAAAAAGATGTAATTATAATACACAAATTGCTCCTGCTCTGCACATTAACACAGTAAGAGGAAATAGGAGTTTTTCAATATAAAAATGGTTTTTCCTTTATTTCACTTATTTAAAAATAATGCAGTATATCAGGAATTAATTTTAAGATAGTCAAGTATGATTTATCACCATTAAGTCACTTTTACTAAGGAAAATAACTCAATATACTTTCTATATCATAGGAGGGGAAATGAAGTATATTTCATTTTAATAGAGAAATACAATTTTGTCCCACAGTGTAATTGGATAAGTGATATAGGAAGGTATCTCATAATATGGTTTTATTGTATTTTCCCCTAAAGTTGCATAATATCTGATATCATAAAGGTACTTACCTGCAGAATCATCTGACTAGTTTCTCTGAGTATATTCCATAGTTTCCATTGAATATGTTCACTTGGGAGATTTCTACTCTAGTATTAATTTTTATGAAGTTAAATATTTGGATACAGATTGTTTGAAAAGAACTGGAGTTAATAAGGAGTTTGGTAAGCAAAGAGTTGGTCTGTTACCCAACTTTCCCCAGTCAGGAAGGGTTGATGCTAATAGTTTTGACTACTTGTCAGGTGAAAGTATTAATTTATAAATGCTGTTATGGCTAAGGTTTTGCTTGAGCAGAACCCCATATATGTGGACATGTCTGGGCATGTCTGAAGCCCAAACAGGACACTGTCCATTTGGTGCCTGAAGGGCTGAGGAAATTACCTAGGGAAGGATGCCTTCCTTGAGGGAAAAAAAAATGGGAGACAATGAAACCTGACACAATAACACAGACTTAATCTTCAGAAGGAAGCAGGGATTTTGAGTTCAGCTTGGAGTCTTGATGTCTGCAGATGATTTGTTTTCTAGTCTAGAGTCCCATGGACTCCTTCCTATGGGTTCTGACCTGTGAACCCATGTTTGTAAAAGCCCGAGTGGGCATGAGGAAGGACAGCTATGAATAAAAACTGAAAGAGGTGAGTGACTGGTATTCTCTCAGACACCATTTGTTTTGGTACTAATAAATGTGGCAATATACAAAAAGTAGGAAGAGAAATATCCACCCACTTTGTAAAAAATAAAAACAAAACAAAACCCACAAAACCCAAATTGTTGCTGTTTGATTGACTGCTGCAAGAGCCCATGTGTAAAATGGTGGGATGAGGTGGACAGTAATTTAGCTTAGCAGAAATGCATCACTTTGTTAAAGGATTTAGGGGAAGAGGCCATTGTGAGTGGGTTGGGGAGTGGGGAAGAAAATGAGTCATTGAGGCTACTTTCGTCATGATTGATTTCTGTGATGGTGAACAATGTGCTTACTTGCTCTTCTCCACTTTTACATTATTAAAATGGGTGTTAGAACCACTTGTTCACTGTCATGTTAAGTGGGTAGTGAAACTTGAAAGATTTATTTGCTTCAATTTTTTAAATGATGTCTACTTTTTTTACTTATTTAGGATATACCTCAGTTCAGTTCAGTCGCTCAGTCATGTCCAGCTCTTTGAGGCCCCAGGGACTGCAGCACGCCACGCTTCCCTGTCCATCACCAACTCCTGGAGCTTGCTCAAACTCATGTCCATCGAGTTGGTGATGCCATCCAAACATCTTATCCTCTGTCGTCCCCTTCTTCTCCTGCCTTCAATCTTTCCCAGCACCAGGGTCTTATCCAGTGTTAGTTCTTCGCATCAGGTAACCGAAGAGTTGGAGTTTTAGCATTAGCATCAGTCCTTCCAATGAATATTCAGGACTGATTTCCTTTAGGATGCACTGGTTGGATCTCCTTGCAGGCCAAGGGACTCTTAAGAGTTTTCTTCAACACCACAGTTCAAAAGCATAGATTCTTCAGCGCTCAGCTTTCTTTATAGTCCAACTCTCACATCCATACATGACTACTGGAAAAACCGTAGCTTTGACTAGATGGACCTTTGTCAGCAATGTAATGTCCCTGCTTTTTAATATGCTGTCTAGGTTGGTCATAGCTTTTCTTCCAAGGAGCAAGTGTCTTTTAATTTCATGGCTGCGGTCACCATCTGCAGTGATTTCGGAATCCCCAAAATAAAGTCTGGCACTGTTTCCATTGTGTCCCCATCTATTTGCCATAAAGTGGTGGGACCAGAGGCCCTGATCTTAGTCTTCTGAATGTTGAATTTTCATAAATAGGATATGTCTGTTTATGAAAAATCTTTCCTCTTAGCATTGAAATGGTAAGAAAACACATTACTCCACCCCAAACATGGCATGGATATCTATTCTAAACTGGAGAGTGTGTGGAATCTAAGTTGGCTGGACTCCTCACTCACCTGAGTCCCCCAAAATGTCAGCCTCAAATCATCCTTTAACACAGGGTTTCTCAACCTCGGTTTTATTGACACTTTAGACTTGAAAGTTCTTTGTTTTGGGAAACTTGCCCTGTGTATTGTATTATGTTTAGCAGCTTCCCTGACTTCCACTCACTAGATGCCTGTGGCCCACACTCCCACCCCTCAGTTTTGTTACAATAAAAAATGTCTGCAAGACATTGCCAGGGGAGGGGAGGAAAAATTACCCCAGGTTGAGAATTAATACTAAAATGTAACACAGTGTACTAATTTGAGGTTAATATTTTATGAAATGTTTTTGAGCACCTATACAGACCATGACACTAACTACTAGTAATGATGTGCTATTAAATATTAACTGAGGTATATTAAGACCTCTAAGTGTTTACTTGAACATTTGTTCATTTGAATTGGACACTGTTGATCTGGAAGTAGTTTGGAGCATTCCACCAACAGGAGAAAGGAAAGACTGGCATGTAGGAAGTGTGGAAACAAAGAAAGGAAGTTAATTGATTGGCTATAACTTAAAGCCTAAGTTAAGTTAGGCTGTCTGTGACTGGGTGTCCTTAGTGTTTTCATTTCATAACCTTGAAGCATATACAGGCTTGGATTTTGGTTTGCTTAAATAGACATCCATGGCATTATAGCCAACTCAATCTAGTTGTCTCTGTATTTAGTTAATCTGGTGAAGGCAATGGCAACCCACTCCAGTACTCTTGCCTGGAAAATCCCATGGACAGAGGAGCCTGGTAGGCTGCAGCCCATGGGGTCACGAAGAGATGGACACGACTGAACGACTTCACGTTCACTTTTCACTTTCATGCACTGGAGAAGGAAATGGCAACCCATTACAGTGTTCTTGCCTGGAGAATCCCGGGGATGGGGGAGCTTGATGGGCTTCCGTCTCTGGGGTTGCAGTGTCGGACACGACTGAAGCGACTTAGTAGCAGCAGCAGCAGCAAGTTACAAACTTTCTGTAAAGGGACAAATATTAAGTATTTTAGCCTCTGTGGGCCCCATGGTCTCTGTTGCCACAACTCAATTCTGCTATTGTAGAGCAAATGAATAGATGAATTGGCTGTATTTCAATAAAATTATTATTATATATTTTGGTTCAAAGGGCTGCCGTTTGTCAACTTCTCTGCTATCAGAAAAACTGACACAACATACTGCATGTACTAAACTATATCAAGTCATTGGATCTCCCAAACTCCAAAGCTAATGTATAGAACAAATAAATTAAAAATATGGTACATTTCTTTTATGTATACAGATCACCTATCACTCTTAGAAAATGGAAATCATTCTGCAATAGAATTTGTGAATTTTATTTTTTGTCATTTCAACTTTATTATTGCAACGGCAGTCCAAATGAAAAGAGTGACTGTTTTTATATACTTTTAAAGCCCAATGCAATGTTTACTGAAAAGTAAGGAAAACCAAATGGGATGAACAGAATTATTGTTGTGAAACAAATGAATGTGTGGAGAGAAATAGAAATGCTTTAATAGTATATTGGAAAGCATTTTAAAACTCATAATTATACTATTTGCCTAAATAACACTTATTAAAGTGGGACCAGCTAAAAAAGGCCAGGCCACCTCTGTGCTGATGCTGTATGGAGGATTTAGTGAGATGGTCTTGCCATCAGAGGTCCTGTTTTATAAGGGGACTAACTCTGCCTGGAGATTTCTAGAGACAAATAAAATCCAAATTTTAGAGAGGTACTCTTACCACTTCTCCCTCCCTCCAAAACTCCCTCCTTTCCCTCTCTTTACCCCCTCCCTTCTTTCCATCCTTCCTTTCTTTCCAGTATAGAGATTCAAGAGAAGTTTGAGTTCAACCCATGTCGTTGGACTCTAGCATTCTTCTCAGGTCTCCAGGGGTTCTGAGGGATGGCTTATGTTTCCTAATTCATCTTTGGGTTCAGCTGCAGCTGTCCATTTGATGAGTCATTCACCTTTCTGAGTATTGTTGGAGTGTTTTATTGTAGCCTTGGTGTTCCAAATGTCACAAGATTCCTTTTCCTCAATTTCCCCACACTTCTTCCCCACTAACAAGCCCACACATATAGTGACCTTTATTAGTGGTTTGAGTAGATGTAGGAAGCACTGTAATGCAACCAATTTATAATTGATTATTAGACAATTCATTGTTGTTCAGTTGCTGAGTGGTTTCCAATTCCTTGCAACCCCATGGACTGCAGCGCCTCAGGCTTCCCCATCCTTCACTATCTCTCAGAGTTTGCTCAAACTCATGTCCATTGAGTCAGTCAACTCTCTTATCCTCTGTCACCCCTTTCTCCGCTTGCCCTAAAACTTTTCCAGCATCAGGTCTTTTCCAATGAGTTGACTTTTCACATTAGGTGGCCAAAGTATTGGAATTTCAGCATCAGTCCTTCCAGTGAATATTCAGGGTTGATTTTCTTTAAGATTGACTAGTTTTTTCTCCTTGCAGTACAAGGGACTCTCAAGAGTCTTCTCCAGTACTACAGTTCAAAAGCATCAATTCTTTGGTACTCAGCCTTCTTTAGGGGCTTCCTAGGTGGCGCTAGGGGTAAAGAACTTGCCTGCAGTGAAGGAGACATAGGAGACATAGGAGACATGGGTTTGATTCCTGGGTCAAGAAGATCCCCTGGAGGAGGGCATGGCAACCCACTCTAGTATTCTTGCTTGGAGAATCCCACGGACAGAGAAGCTTGGCAGGCTATGGTCCATAGAGTCACAAAGAGTTGGACGCACGCACATAGCTTTCTTTATGGTCCAACTTTCACATCCATACATGACTACTGGAAAAACCATAGCTTTGATTATATGGACCTTTGTTGGCAAAGTGATGTCTTTGCTTTTTAATACTCTAAATTTGTGATATCTTTCCTTCTAAGGAGCAAGCATCTTTTAATTTCATGGCTGCAGTCATAGTCCACAGTAATTTTGGAGCCCAAGAAAAGAAAATCTGTCACTGTTTCCACTTTCCCCCTTTTCATTTGCCATGAAGTGATGGGACCAGATGCCATGATCTTAGTTTTTGAATATTGAGTTTAAAGCCAGCCTTTTCACTGTCTTCTTTCACTCTCATCAAAAGGCTCTTTAGTTTCTCTTAGATTTCTGCCATTAGAGTGGTATTATCTGCATATCTGAGGTTGTTGTTATTTCTCTCTGCAATCTTGATTCCAGCCCGGCATTTTGCATATTGTACTCTGCATAAAAGTTAAATAAGCAAGGTGACAGTATACAGCCTTGATGTACTCCTTTCCCTGTTCTGAGCCAGTCCATTGGTCCATGTCTGGTTCTAACTGCTGCTTCCTGGCCTGCATACAGGTTTCTCAGGAGACAGGTAAGATGTTCTGGTATTCCTATCTCTTTAAAAATTTTTCATAGAATTTCCACTATGACCTAGTCCATCTTGGGTGGCCCTGCATGGCATGGCTCATAGCTTCATTGAATTCTGCAAGCCTCTTTGCCATGACAAGGCTGTTATCCATGAAGGGGATACAACTCATGTATCCTCTAAACTATCCTATATTCCATAACCTCCAAGATATTTGCCTCTCACCAAATCTCTCTCTCTTCTCTTGGCCTCTGGAAACATATCTCCTACTCCCCACCCCCAAATCTCTTCCACTTTATTAAGAGAAGCATTCTGGGCCTCTCCAAGCCAAACTCTGAATATGGATAACCCTTCCATACCCTGTGCTTGACAGTGGGTCTTCAGCTCTGACTGTTACTAATTTTTCCACCATCTATTAAGGAGAAAGAAGTAATCAGTTGAGTTATTTCTCCCCAGTGTGAATTAACTTTCCTTAGCGGGAAGAAGCTTCCCTGGTGGCTCAGACGGTAAAGTGTCTGCTTGCAATGTGGGAGACCCGGGTTCGATTCCTGGGTCGGGAAGAGCCCCTGGAGAAGGAAATGGCAATCCACTCCAGCACTCTTGCCTGGAAAATCCCATGGACGGAGGAGCCTGATAGGCTACAGTCCGTGGGGAAGAAGCAGTCTTATTTAGTGTTTTGTTGAAGGCTAAATCTCCATTATTGAGTATCCATTTGTAAACCATAGCACAGATGAAGTTTAGATTTTATCTATTTGTTTTTTCTTGTTTGTTTTACTTTTTTTGTTTTTTCCCTGCCATTGGTCAACTATGCAAAGATGATAAGGTCCTATTGACCATGATATGGCAAGGAATGACCATAGGATAGCTATGAAAGCCTTTTCCAAAATTATTATTTGTGTTATACTTACTCTTGGCAAGACATTGAGACAATTAAAAAGTCTGGATTTATTTTTGAAAACTACTATTTCAGGCTTAAAAGAAAATTGTATTTTACTTATAGGAGTTTACTCTTTCCTTCTTCCTCTTCTTTTTTTCCCCCTCAATTGAAAGTGAACAAGTAAGCACTTAATTGAATAATTTAGGCCTCAAATTCCCTTTATTTTAAATTTTACATATAAGATCATCCTTGTCCTACTTAATTTTAACTTTAGAAGATCTATTATAAAGAAAAGTTGGAGAGAATTTTTTCTAAGAATAATTGCATGAATAGAGATCTAAAACTAGCATGTTTAATTCTTGAAATACTGATTGAAATAATTGCAGCATAGTTGAGAAGAAGCAGAGCTTGGCTCTTGGTGTTACAAGAATCCTTTCTTCAAAGTTTTGGTCTTATTCCTAAGTGAAAGCCAAGAGTGCTGAATCAGGCTGAAGCTGGCAAGAAATATGTAGTATATTAATGGTATTAGACCTGAAAGTGTTTATACAATTTGATCAAGTGAGTTCTGAAAAAAAGAGACATAGAATATTTTGCCTTTTATAAAAGCTTATTTTAAGGAAATTATGTACATCATGGCCTAAGGAAATTTAACTACATTCCTTTTTGAAATAAAAAGCTACATTACTACAATGTTGATGTTATGAAAACCTATAGAAGAGAAATTCTGATTAAAATTAATTCCTGTTACTATGAAGGAAAAAGGCAGCCAGGCAAAGTAAGAGCAAAATGTAGTATATGCCTTAAAGGAAGAGCAGTTTCAGACTATAAAATTGTGAGTCTATAGAGGAGGGAATTGGGATAATTTATTTAACTCAGTAATGAAACTTAAATCTAATATAAGTAACAGTTTCTAAAGTAACCTAAGGTGCAGAAGCCTCAAATTGTGAAAATTTAACTCTGAATGTATTTTAATTTATAACAAGAAGTTATATCTCCATATATTGACTAACAGAAGAAGTTCACAAACAGAAATTTCCAGAGCATAAATTCATATAGACAAGTAGATGGCAGATACACATTTCAAGGTACTTTTGAAATTGAATTATTATTTTAATACTTCAAATTTTATGATTAGTATGGAATTGAAATCACCAATAAAGCTCTTAGAGAGGATAAAGGCAAAGATTTCTTCTTTGTATAATTCAGTTCAATTAATTCATCAAATATTTTTGAGGGCCAGATGATCTCTGGTGCGTTTCACACACAGTACCATCCTGGCTTGTAGAAATCATGGATTGATTTGCTACCTACTTGTTTAAAAAGTGGTATGATCAGTGCATTTGGATATATTTTTTTGCTTTCTCCTCCTCCCTCTTTTTTGACCTGCTGCTGCTGCTGCTGTTGCTAAGTCGCTTCAGTCGTGTCCAACTCTGTGCGACCCCATAGATGGAAGCCTACCAGGCTCCCCCGTCCCTGGGATTCTCCAGGCAAGACTACTGGAGCGGGTTGCCATTTCCTTCTCCAAGGCATGAAAATGAAAAGTGAAAGTGAAGTCGCTCAGTTAGCGACCCCATGGACTGCAGCCTACCAGGCTCCTCCGTCCATGGGATTTTCCAGGCAAGAGTACTGGAATGGGGTGCCATTGCCTTCTAGACACTTTTATTTATTTATTTTTGACTATTCTTTTCTCTTAGTTCTCCCCCAACTTTTTAAAAGAGCATTTTAACCTCTTGGTCTGTTGTGGTAAGTAGAACCAAGTCTCTTCTTTCCCAGAAGATTCTTATCCTGAGTCATAGCATGAATGATACCTTATTTTAACAAGGATCCCAAGAACAGTGGTGGTTCTGAGAATTTCCATTTTCAGTGTGCAGACAGTGCCTAAATTTCAGTCACTTGCATTTTGAAAATGTACACAGAAATGGGAGGTGAAACAGCCTGTACCCTTATGTTTGTTTTCTGCTTTATTTCTGATGTGTTTACACAAGGACATGTTGCACACACACATGCAGCATCATGTTACCTTCACCCAAGGACCAGCTGCATCATGCATTATTACCAAATAATAAAGCTGTCACCGGTGTCACTGTATTCTAAGCAAATGCCGTTTCTCTTCTGTATGCCAAAACTTTCTCCTCAACTGCCTTTGCTTCCCCTCTTTCCCGACAGTTCACTATCCACAGGGAAATTAGAATGTTCATTAAGAGTATGAGTCAGATTTGCTCTAAACACAACAAAGTTTTCCCATGGTAGTTAAAATCCAAACATGATTTAGTCCCTGCCTCCTTGACCTCATGTCATGCTGCTTCCCCTCTTGCGCACAATACACCCCAGGATCACCAGCTTTATTTTAGTTCCTCCTGGAGGCCTGTTCCTTGGTGGGTGGTTCTCTTTCCTCCCATCGTTCCAGGACTGCCGCTTAGTCACTGAGATGTTGGTCATATTGTCATCTGCAGAGAGGCCCACCCCAACCAATCCATCTGAAGTAGCCACACACTACCATCATATCTGCTCTTTTAATTCTCTGCATACAATTGCCACTCTCTGATGCACATCTCCTTTATTTATTTTTGTCATGTTTTGGTCACCTGCATCCAGTAAAATGTAAGACTTTACAACTGAGGACTGTGCCTATCTTGTTTCCTCAGAGCCTTGGATAGTATTTGCTATGTACTTAGTTCTCAATAAATATTTACTAAATGAGGCTTAACCTTCTTTACAGTTTCTACTTGGGCAATAAGGCTAAGCAAAGTATCATAAATCTGTGCTGTGCTTAGTCGCTCAGTCATGTCTGACTCTTTGTGACCCCATAGACTGGAGCCCGCCAGGCTCCTCTGTCCATGGAGATTCTCCAGGCAAGAATACTGGAGTGGGTTTCCATGCCTTTCTCCATGGGCTCTTCCCAACCCAGGATTGAACCCAGGTCTCCTGCATTGCAGGCAGATTTGTTTACTGTCAGAGTCACCAGGGAAGCCCATCATAAATCTAGGTGTATCATTAATTAAATGGATTAATTGTATCCCCTATGTAAATAGTGATAAAATGTATCTTTCCTGAAATAACACAGATTATTTATAATGTGCTTCTATTTTTTAAAAACAATATATTTCTACTACACTTAAACTGAAAACAATTTGATTTTATTATGAATTTTATGCATCTGTATGTTATATTCAGTCTTTAGTATTCAGACAGATTTTCTTATCTTTCCCTATCTTTTCACTTTTAGTTTCAGTCATAGACAGCTATAATTTTAGGATCCTATGGCCAAATGGATGTGAGAGTTAGACCATAAAGAAAACTGAGAGCTAAAGAATTGATGCTTTTGAACTGTGGTGTTGGAGAAGATTCTTGAGAGTCCCTTGGACTGCATGGCGATCAAACCAGTCAATCCTAAAGGAAATCAGTCCTGAATATTCATTGGAAGGACTGATGCTGAAGCTGAAACTCCAATACTTTGGTCACCTGAGGTGAAGAACCACCTCATTGGAAAAGACCCTGATGCTGGGAAAGATGGAAGGCAGGAGAAGGGGATGATAGAGGATGAGATGGTTGGATGGCATCCCCAACTTGATGGACAGAAACTTGAGCAAGTGCTGGGAGATGGTGATGGACAGGGAAGCCTGGCGTGCTGTAGTCTGTGGAGTTGCAAAGAATCAAACATGACTGAGTGACTGAATTGAAGGCCAAATGTTTTAAAGATCTTCTTACATTGGAGAAGTGTGATGAAGAGATCTGCCCTTGAATTTGTGGTGCCTGCAAGGAAGCCAGAGCTGGAATTGTTTGTGCCCAGGGACATTTGAGAAAAAAAAAATTGACCCATAGTAACAACACTAGAACTTTGATAGAAGCCAGATATCAAAAGATACTTTGCCTAATGAAGCTTCAGATTTAATAATATTAGAAATGAAAGATTGTGCCCAGAAGATGGTGACCCTGGGAAAACAAATTGTTGATCCACTCAATCTTAAAGTACAAGGTATGATATATGGATTTAGGATTGATTCAAGCAAATATCTATCACTGGTACTTACAGGTACTTATGATGCCAACTCATGTTTTTAAACCCCCTGCTGGAAAGTCAGTTGTAATTTATGTATTATGTATATATAATTCATATATAGATCCATGGTGGTTTAGTAGCTAAGTTGTGTCTGACTCTTGTGACCCCATGGACTGTAGCCTGCCAGGCTCCTCTGTCTGTAGGATTTATAAATCCATGTGTGATCTTAAATCCATGATCTATTTCACTAGGTCCATTCAAAGTGAAGATCTAGATTCAGGTAATACCATTTAAAGTGTTACACGGTGACTCAGTTGAATGGGTCATGATCAGCAGTTTTTTTTAAGCTCATATAATTGAATCAAATACAAAGCATCAGAGGATGTCTTCACATTGTCAAACAACAGATTCATAAAATTTCGATCAGTAATGTGACTATAGTGTGTGTGCTGTCATCATGTAAAATACATTTCTTGCTGTGAATGGGATTGGGGAAGGCAATGGCAACCCACTCCAGTACTCTTGCCTGGAAAATCCCATGGATGGAGGAGCCTGGTGGGCAGCAGTCCACGGGTCGCTATGAGTTGGACACGACTGAGCGACTTCACTTTCACTTTTTCACTTTCATGCATTGGAGAAGGAAATGGCAACCCACTCCAGTGTTCTTGCCTGGAGAATCCCGGGGATGGGGGAGCCTGGTGGGTTGCCGTCTATGGGGTCGCACAGAGTCAGACATGACAGAAGCGACTTAGCAGCAGCAGCAGCAGCAGCTGTGAATGGGATAAAAAATCTGTGACATCCATCAAAGAATATTGGATTGAGTTGGATTGGGTTCATCTGACATAAAATGAAGAATAATTTACAGAGGGAATTTTCCCAAGAGTAAGTACGAGGACTAGTCCCCAAATAAGGACAAGGTCAAATTGTCACTGAACTCCTTGAAATAAAAAACAGCTGAAATACAGAACAGAATGTGTTAGACTTTGTAATTCGTAATTCTCTCAAACATAGCCTCATTTGTTTTGCCCATTGATAATTCATAACTTGTTTAGTAGTGTTTTGAGTTTCCCAACCAGAAGTTAAACTCCTTGAAGTAGTCATGTAATTCTATGTCTTGTAATGCTGAGAACATAGTAGTCACATAAAGCATTTTGTTAATTGACCCATGGAAAAATAAAAAAATATGAGTAGGTAGTGAAGATTAAATATAATCTGCATCATTTTAGCTGGCCCAGCATTATAACCCAGTAGTTTTGCCCACCATCCCTATCTGTTAGTACCATATATATCAATTTTCTATCTTGCACATTTTCAAACCAAATCTGTTTTGAATTTATTAAAAATAGTACATATGATAGTTATCAAAAACATCTTTCATAAATTCCAAATAGCTTATGACAATCCATTCCATTTTTTGACCTTTAAATCTGTGATTCCATCAAAGAAAGAGATCACATTCTCCCAACTTTATTTGTTTTTCTTCATTATGGTAAGGTGAGAACCCAGAGAGGTAGAATTCAGGTTCCTATTTAGATTCCTTTGTCTAACTCATGTTTTGGATCAACTCTTCCTTCACAGTTCAAAGTCATTGAGTTAAATTAAACAAGAAATTCCTGAGAAGATGAAGCCAAGCATGACTAACATCTTGTCCCAGACACATGTCAAGTTTGGTTAAGAATTAGACCCCCCCCCCCCCCCCCCGCCTTTGTTGTTGCTGGGACAGACGGAAGTCTCTTTTAGTATGACCCAGCATGAGCTAGCAGCATTCACGTTAGTTTGAAGCAATTTACTTTGTATTTCGTTTTTGTAGTTCACAGCAGGTCCTTTCAGGAGGAATAAAAGGGCTTGCTCTGCAATCTACCTTTATTGTTTCACTGAAGAATAGAAGCAAAACATATTTCAATCAGAAGAATTATACCTGAGTGCTATAAATATTTCCAGAGCCAACAGAGAGAGCCCTGTGCCATTTAAGGTCAGGGCTGATATTTTAAAGGGAAAAATGTTGATGGTAAACCCATGGGGAAATAAAATCCTAGACTATCCTAAGTGAGTAGCCAGGAGATAAGGCCAGAAATTCCAGACGTTAGCCACAGTAGATAAGATCCTCAGACTTCTTTTTTTTTAAAAAGGACATTGCTAGGATACACAGTGACTTCCATGGAACTCAAGTGCCACTGTTTTATAGCAAAGCCACTTTTTTATTGACTAGTGTTAATGAGATGAAGGAACTCCACATTAATGGATTATCAATTCTACCTAATCTTGTTTTTTACTATTTAATCTTTCTTGTTGCTATGGTTAGAAATATGAGCAAACTAAATCGTTGTTTCTTCTTTCCCTTGACCTTATTCTGATTCATCAAATTGGTTCTCTTACACTCTGAACTATGCCAATTATTGTGTCTGTCAAGCCATACATTCATTAGAGTATTAGGGCTAATGGACATGCTCTAAGAGCATATTCATCTTTAGAAATACGGTAAAAGCTAATTCTTTTGGCTCAGCAAAGCTCAGGTTGACATCTTGCCACTCTTCTGCTGCCAGGAATATCTGGTGACTTAATGAAGCAAAGATCTTAAACACACAACTCAGTGGATTATTCAATATTAAGGTTTGCACTAGAGTCTGTGAAGAAGGATTAACACTTTCAGTTTTATAAAAGCACAAGTGATGAATTAAAACACAGAGGACTACCAGAATGGACAGTGCATCAGAAGGATTACAGAGTAACTTGTACCTCAAGAGTCCATTGATCTTCCTTTTCATATGATATTAAAAAAATAATCTTTTATATGCCAGTTGTAATGCAGCTGGATTAGTGGAGCCAACAGGCTGTGACTGTTTAAATATTAATTGGAACAGCAATGTCTAAATCGGTGGTTCTTAACCCTGACTGCATATTAGAATCACCTAAGCAGTTTTAAAAATCTGCAGATGCCTAGTCCCCACCTCTAGAGAGACTGCTTTAATTGGTTGGGGGCAGTGCCCTGACATCAGAATATTTTAGAAGCTCCCTTGGTGTACAGTCAGCACTGAGGACCACCTGTAAATAAATGCTAAAACAGAATAGCATTCTCTTACCAGAATGCCGGGCTCCAATAGTCTATTCTTTTAAAGATTCTCAATGGAGTATCTTTTATTAAATGACTAGAATAAGGATCCTGTTTCATTCCATCCCAATTACTTTGGCTTTGCCATATTATAGCATATTATGGCCTGTATTGGATGCAATTAAATATTTTGGGCATTTTCAGGAAGTCTTTTTAATTTTCAAAATATAATTGATATGAAATTTATACTCTTAAAAAGTCTTTTGGTTTTTGCAGTGTCATAGAATTTGTTCATCAGGAGGAAAAAAAAAAAAAGGCAAAATATACCCAAAGACTCTGCTAATTCAGTAAGCAAGCAAATAAACAAAAACCTTAAAACCTTATTTTGTTTAGTTAGTTCAGCTGCCTAAAACAAAAGAGGGTAATTAATTACTCATCAGTTTGTGTCAGAAAAAGAAAACTCAGTGTTGTTGGGGTAGTGTTAAAGCTATATATCTATATCTATATCTGTAGATCTACGTCTATGACTGTATCTACAAGAATGCTAACATGAGACCCACCATTAATTGTGTGTGAAGTTTTAGGTCACTTGGCCTTTCTGGGCTTTAGGGTCACACAGCAGTGAAGCGGGGATGAATGTCTGTGGTTCTTGTATCACACTTTACTTTGTTACTTGTGAAAAGAACAGTGAGGACCAAGTGGGTAGAAAAGATGATGGAGGAACTGATGTGGGCCCTTCCCTAGAGGTAAGTACGGTTTCTATATTTCTCTACAGACTGCCTCTCCTGGGTGTGTTTGCATGCATGGTGTGGAGTAAGGTAAATTCTTGTGGAAAGGCTGCTGTGAAGTCCTCATTCTCCTCTGGATTCCAATGCGTGGCTGCTCACCAGGCCATGGGTCTTCTCAGCAGCAATGCTGACCACTGTGGTGACCTGCAGCCGTAGCCCTGGCTCTCCTCTCCTGTTTGCTCCTTTTCTGTTTCATCACAAATCCCCACCAATGGTTTCTCTAACCTTCCTCCAAGGCGATGCCAAATGAAACAAGTACTTCTATGTCTCAAATAACTAGTTACTGCCTTTCAGGTGGTTTCTTAGTAAAATGTAATGGAAAGGGGGAGAAACATCCAGCCAGGGAAAGCAGGAGGTAGGCAGGCACCGTGTGGCCTTTAGGGGAATTGGAATCTGATTTGGTTAAATTCCTATTGTCTGATCTTATTTTCATGTCTCACCTCATTTTCTTAGTTGCACAAATGCAAAACTTATACACTTTTGTCTCTCCATATATTTATTTTCTTAAAATATCTTCATGGCCTATACACTTTTATCTAAATTCATTAACTTCACGTGTTTATATTCTAGTAATTCTGATATACTTCTCTCTAATCTCAATTTCATGTGAAACATCTAAATTTTACATGTCTTCTTGATTTGATTGTTTCATAAAAAGATGCCATGAACACATTTTTTGTTGATTTTTGTTTTCTTTTTTATTTTATAATGCATTTTACAATATAATAATAAAAAGAATAGTGTGACTTTTTATTATAATAGTACAGTTCTTCCAGTTTATTCCTCGAAAAGTAATATATCTACAAGTCTAATTGCTAAACCCCAAAACAGAATCTTTTGATCATCATCAATAACTTTGTTCTGCTTTTTGCCCCATTTAAAAAATATGTTGCCATCTTCCACTGCAATCTTCCCTCCCCCTAAAGCAATACTGTTTTCTGTTATTTTTCCTATAGCATATTTTTTTTTTTCTTTCCTTTTGGGTATCAAATGCATTTTATGCATCAATTGATAAAATCATGTGATTTTTTTTTGATTAGCTTGTTGACATGATGGATTGCATTGATTGATTTCAAATGTTGAACCATCCTTGCATCTTTGGAATAAATTCAAAGTGGTCATGGTGTATATTTCTTCCTATGCACAAATATACTGTTTCCAATATTTTTAATAAATTTTTGCATCTAAATTCATAGCAGATACTAGTTTATAATTTTCTTTTTAAATACTTTTTTTAGCCTGGCTTTGAAATCAGGGCAATACTGGAATCATAAATAAGTTGGGAAGTGCTCCTTCCTCTGCTATTTTCTGAAACAGATTGTGTAAAATTTATTAAAAAGTAATCAATTTTTTTAAAACAAAAAACCAAAACAAAAAGGAGTTCACCCATTTCTCCAATCCTCCATTCTCCCACTGCTGGCAACTACCAGAGTTTAGGGTAAATCTATGAGCCTAAATTCATTTATTTATTCCGAAGATTCCATTTATAAAAGAGGTCATACACTGTCTTTCTCTGTCTGACTTATTTCACTTTCCATAATGCCCTTGAGGTCTATCCATGTTATTGCAAGTGGCAATATTTCATTTTTTAATGGCTGAATAATATTCTATTATATATATTATGATTTATTCATTTATCCATTGGTTGGACACAGGCTGTTTCTGTATCTTGACCATTATAAATAACACTGCTATGAACATGGTAGTGTAGATACCTTTTCAAATTAATGTCTTCCTTTTCCTTAAATGTCCAGAGTGAATTGCTAGAGCTTGTGGTAGTTCTATTTTTAAGTTTTTACAAAGACTTCATACTGTTTTCCATAGTGACTTTACTAGTTTACATTCCCACAGTACACAAGGGTTTCTTTTTCTCCACATGCTTATCAATCTTTGTTATTTCTATTCTTTTCGGTAATTGTAAAAGGTGTGAGGTGGTATAACCTCTCATTGTGGTTTTGATTTGCATTTCCCTATCTGTTGGCTATCTCTATTTCTTTTTTGGAAAAAATGTCTATTTACATCTTCTGTCCATGTTTTAATCAGGTTGTTTCTTGCTATTGAGTTGTATGAGTACTTTATGTATCTTGGATATTAGCCCCTTATCAGATATATAATTTGCAAATGTTTTCTTTTATTAAGTAGACTGACTTTTCATTTTGTTGATGGTTTCCTTTGTTGTGCAGAAGTGGTTTAGTTCAATGTAGTCCTACTTATTTATTTTTCTTTTGTTGCTTTTGCTTTTGGTGTGAGAGTCAAAAAACATCACCAAGACCAATGTCAAGGAGCTTACCATTATGTTTTCTCCTAGGAATTTTATGGAGACAGGTCTTACATTCAAGTCTTTAATTCATTTTGAGTTAATTTTTGCGTATAAGATAGTCATTCAGATTTATTCTTTTACATGTGGCTGTCCAGTTTTTCCAGCATCATTTAAGAGATTGTACTTTCCTCCTCTTTATGCATGGGTTTATTGCTGGGCTCCTTCCTTTTTATGCTTCTTATCATGATTTAGTCTAGATAGGTTGTGTGTTTCTAGGATTTATCCATTGCTTCTAAGTTGTCCAATTTATTGGCATGTAATTGTTCAAAGTAGTCTCTTATGAGTCTTTGTGTATTTGTAGTATCAATGATAATATCTTATCTTTCATTTCGGATTTTATTTATTTGAGCTCTCTTTCTTTTTTGCTTGGTGAGTCAGCTTATGGTTTGTTCACTTTATTTTTTCAAAGAACCAGATGTTGTTTTCATTAATCTTTTCTGTTGTCTTTTTCATTTATTTCTGCTCTAATAGTTGCTGTTATTTCCTTCTTCTATTAACTTTGGGCTTTGTTCTTTCTCTAGTTGCTTGAAGTGTAAAGTTAGGTTGTTTATTTGGGATTTCTTTTGTTTTTTGAGGTAGGCATTTGTTGTTATGAACTTACCTCTTTGAACTGCTTGTGCTGAGTCCTATGAATTTTGGTGTGCTACATTTCATACCATTTTGATGTAATACATATTTTCATTTGTATCAGGAATTTTTTTGATTTCTATTTTGGTTTCTTCTTTGATCCATTGTTTATTCAGTAGCATTTGTTCAATCTTCATATATTTGTGAATTTTTAGTTTTATGTATGTAATTAATTTCAGTTTCATACCATTGTGTTTGGAAAAGATGCTAGATATGATTTCAACTCTCTAAAATTTTTTAAGACTTGTTTTGTGGCCGAACATGTGATGTATCTTGGAAAATGTTCCATGTGCAGTTTTTGAATGCATGTGTGTGTGTTCAGTCACTTAAGTCGTATCCGACCCTTTTCGACCTGACACTATGGACTGTAGCCTTCCAGGCTCCTCTATCCATTGGATTCTCCAGGTAAGAATACTGGAATGGGTTGCCATGTTCTTTTCCAGGGAATCTTTCTGACCTAAGGATTGAACCTGTTTTCCTGTGGCTCCTGCATTGCAGACAGATTCTTTACATGCTAAGCCATGTGGGAAGCATTTTTGGATGGTGTGTTTTATAAATATCTGTTAAGTCTACCTGGTCTAACATGTTGTTTAAGCTGATGTTTCTTTATTGATTTTTCAGTCAAGATGATCTATTCACTCATATAAGTGGGGTGCTGAAGTCCTCAACTACTATTATATTGCTGCCTATTTCTCCCTTTAGGTATGTTATATAGCATACTTGAACATGCAGAACAATATAGAAAATAGTAGTGAATACCTGCTCACCAATAAGTTCAATCAAATCTTGACATTCTTCCCAAACCTGCTTCAGTTATTTTAAGGAACTAAAACTTTATAGGAAAAGTTAATGTCACTTGTGTGCTTCTTTTTCTCTCTTCTCATTCACCTCCTGCCCTCTCCAAGAGAAGAAATATCTTAATTTTTTTATCATTCCCATGCATTTATAGATATACATATCTATAAATAAAATCTATATCTACAAATCTATGTGCGTGTGTACTAAGTTGCTTCAGTTGTGTCTGACTCAGTGCGATGCTATGGATTGTAGCCTGTCAGGTTCCTCTGTCCATGGGATTCTCCAGGCAAGAATACTGGTGTGGATTGCCATTTCCTTCTCCAGGGATCTTCCCAAGCCAGAGATCAAACTGTGTCTCTTATGTCTCCTGCATTGGCAGGCAGATTATCTATAAATAAAAGATAGTGTTATACTTATGTGGCATTTTATGAAGTGCTAATCTGTAACTTTTGAGGGGCTCAATATTAAGATTTTTGAAACACATGGCAAATTTATGTATTTTAGCTTCTGTATCATGTTCTGTTGAATACTTATAAAATGTGTTTCATCAGTGAATGGACAATTAGTACATTTTCAGTCTTGAATTATTATAGACAGTGTTTCAGTGAACATTTCTGTACCTGTCTTCTTTTGTAAAGAGGCCTGGTTTTTCCTGTGTCCCTAATGCATTTTTAGTTGTGTAACAGCTCCTGCAAAATTAAACTTTCTTGCCACTTACTATCAGGGGACCAAAAGGCAAATTTCCTGGCTCCCATTTCATTTCAGTTCACTCTAGAAATGTCAATAGTAAAGTTCTGACCATGACAATTAAAAGAAGTTAAGCTACCTGGTTAGAATAAAAACAGCCTGTGGTATGAACCCTTTGTGATTCATCAGCTTCTTTAATGGTAAATTTGCAGTAGCTACTACTCCTCTTGCAGTAAACAACTTCTGATATGCCACTTACCCAGTGCTGCCTCTAATTCTCCTTCCTTCCCTCTGGAGCTCAGAGGAGGTTGTTCTGTATGTCCCTCTAGGATGAGAGACTTTTCCATGGAGTCTTTCAGATTTATGCATTGTAAGCCTCCTACAGCAACCAGAGATTTAATGCTTAAGGTCACTGTTTCAACTTTCTGTAAGATGGGTTTTTCTTCCTGCTGATGAAACTGGAATCACAACCACTCATTTCTGATAATTGCACTCAGAATTAGACTGCACTTTATTCCACCTTTGCCTTGGGCTCATTTTTATATATAACAATATGGAAGTATTTTCTGCAAAACTGCATCAAATAATTGTTAACAACTGAATAAACATAAAAGCGAGGTTGTATAATACTGCATTTTCACGTGATGTCACTGAGAGTTTGAGTCAATTACGGCAGCTCTTGCTTCATGGGATTGCTTCTATCCTCTCACCTTGGCTTCTTATACTTGGGCAAATGCAGTTCCAGTTTTGCTTCTTCCTGCAACCTGCGCGGCTTCCTATTGGGAAAGAATGCCAGTTTACATTATGCTGCTCTCTTTGTACTCTGATGAACTCAAGAAAAGTAGACTAAGCCAAGCTGCATAGATCACCATTCTCCTCACCTAATTTTTTGTTTGTTTTAAGGTAGTTTCGTGTTTGACCTTTGTTATGTCCTACAGAGCCATCAACTTCTGTGCCACAAGAGACTCCTATATTTTTGCAGTAGAGTAACCAAGGTTTTTCTGCTTCTGTTAGTGTCCACGGATAATTTCAACCAGAGCCACATTAGTTCCCTTAGAGAAAACAGGGCAAGGGCCAACAGTAACAAACAGAGAAGATCAATTTCTTGGATCAATATCCTGATTGAACAAGACTCATGATCCCTCCACTTTCAATAAACTAAAAAACATTTGAAACCAGAAAACTGATAGGTGGTGTTCCTGCTCCAGGTAAGTTATATTCCCCATCTGCGTTTTTATCAGCTAAACATAGCTCTGATTATTTTCCTCTACTTAGGAGTTAGGATGGTATGTTATTTGTACACAGTAGTCTGAGTTTGTCATTGGAGGAAAGATGAACATGCTTTTCATTGTCAAACTTCCCTTGCAGGAAGGGCTGCCCTATGCATTCCCAATCTTTTGTTTTTTTCTGGTACCTATAGACAGAGGCCATCACTGTTAGAAAAAAATTATCATGATTCTTTACAGACATTGAAAATATTTTGAGTACTCTAATTCTCATAGGTAAAAATATAGGTCAGACAAAAAAATAAAAACATGATGAAGTCATGGTTAGTGTCAATTCCAGGAGTTTGAGTTGGCTTACACAGTTGGCATGTGTTAATATCTAAAACATAGAAAAGAACCTAATATGAAAAGGAAGTGTTCTTAACCTTAGCTAAGGGAAAAAGGACATGATTGGGTCTGTTCACTATCATTACTTTATTTCTTTCTTCAAGCTCCATAGCTTGTTGTGCTGGCATGCACATGTGTGAGCTTGTGCTGTTCCCACTCTCCATGAAGCCAGTTTATTTAAATCCAGGACAATCTGCTGCAGATTCTCCCTAAACTGTGCTGTCAGTTCACCCTCTTTTAGGGTGAAGTGGTGGTGCCTGGGCTCCCAGTGTTGGGCCTTCATTTATCATGTTTCTGATCTGAGGAGGGAGGAGGGACTGTGCTTTACCTGCCTATCTAAGCAAGAAAGCAGCTCCCTAGATTAATCATTTATTACTTGTAATCCTCTAGACTTTTGCCTGTTATTCAAGTTTCACTGCTTGAGGAGGGATTATGGGATTACGGACTTTTTACCGATGGTAGCTAATCGGGGTATATAGACTTAAACAGTTCAACCAGTGTTTATTAGAAATGTACTGTGGATCTATCTTTGCTGCTGCTGCTGCTGCTAAGTCGCTTCAGTCGTGTCCGACTCTGTGCGACCCCATAGACGGCAGCCCACCAGGCTCCACCGTCCCTGGGATTCTCCAGGCAAGGACAGTGGAGTGGTGGAGGCTGCCCTGATTGTTGCTGTAGATCACAACATCCATTTTCCCACAAAAAATGAGGATGTGTAAAATGGCTTATGTATGGAGATCAAAGCCCTTCCATCCTTGTTGGTTAGGTGGCTGGATGGGATCTGGCCAGTCAGGGGATCCCCTGTTTCTTGTCCCTTCACACCGCCACATCATCTGCAACCTCCAGCAGCCTTTCAGGTCTACTGCAGTGTGTTTCACAAATAGCATTATCATACATAAAGTGAAGTGGAAATGTTTGGAAAGCTCTCTTTAGATAAGTGTTCTTAGACTTAACTGTACTTTAGGATCACCTGGGGAACTTTAAATTTAAAAGCCCATTTCTAAGTCCCATAGACCATTAAATGAGAATCTCTGGGTGAGGTCTGGGCATTGACATTTAAAAAATGCTCTCCAGGTGATTTGAATGTGATACTAGGGCTGAATAACACTGCTTTGGACTGAAATTTAGACTAGAGGAATGGATATTGAAGTAGAGGGTGGGCTGGGAGGGAGGTGGGTTTGGGTTATCGGACTTAACTGAGGTTAGAATAGGAGGAGCTGGGTTGGGACTGTGTGATGCCAGAGAGTACTCCCTCTGAAGGGTTTACTTTTTTTATCTTTTACCCCCAGAATCTAGAAATAGTCATCTCTCTTTCCCAGCGTTACATTTCGACATCCTACATTGCAATTGCAACTGATGGAGGACTTCTCTCCTATAGAGAGAAGTGCTGTCTGCCCCACTCAGCATCTCTGTTGCTCTCAGAGAAGAAAGAAAACCTCATACTGGGATTTTTGGGTCTAGGAATTTTCAGGGGTGTTTAACACTAAAGTGAGCAGTGATCTGTGATGAAACTGGGTATGGTGGGAAAGTACACTCATTATGAGAGCCATTTCTAAGGGAACAACTAGTAGGAAAATGAAACAAATTTGCTTTCCTTATATGTACTAGAGAAGGATCATACTTGAAACTTGGGGTTAGTGAATTGTAATAGAAATATAACTTATTTTGTGTGTGTGTGTGTGTGTGTAATGTTTGTATCTTCTGTTTTACTCATCATCTAGGGAAGCAGGCCAGCTCACCCAAAACCAGTCCAATAAACAATCATTTCACTGATTGGCCAGTTCTTCAAATAGCCAGCTTACCAATTGTTTTAATTTTATCCATTTCCCAGAAATTTGGTTATTCATAACTGGGTGAAAATAATCATATCATATTGAAATTTAAAAATGTATTTCTAGAAACAGAAACTCAGGCTTATGTGCTAATATAAGGAATTGACACAGGGGTAGTAAACATACCTGAAATTAAAAAAAGGAAGTAAATAACTTTTAAACACATATGGTAGAAACAAGAAGTGGCCCAACTAATCAAATCACACAAAAATTTTTGGTTTCTAACAGTGATTTGAAAAGATATACAATACAAAACCTGCAGATCATTCAGAGCGATGGAAAGGAAGTGAGAATGCATGGAAGGTATCACTTCTATGTGTATAACATTGACAAGACAGTAAATTCAGCTGAGAAAGAACAATAACAAAACAAAAGAGCATACATTTTGTTAAATATTAAAAACATTAAAACCTTAAGCACTGCTAAAAAAATGAGACTGTTTGAACAAGACAGAGACAAGAACAACATTGTTACTTGTTACATTTTGGCTACTAATTGCAAGAGATCACGTAAGTAATGTTGTAATACTTGAAAAATTAGTAAGAGAAACTTAAAATGATTTAAAAGCAGAAACGACATAGGAGAGAATTGGTAAGACTTCAGCATAAACTGAAGAATTTCCATATGAAATTCTGAAATAAAAATCAGTCAGCTAAGACTTCACAGAAATCCTCAAAATGTCAGAAGCCAACGCATCCTATATAAATTGTTATACATTTTATAATGATTTGCTTTTTAAAAGCAAATATTTTGATAAATATATACATTTAGTAAAAATGGCAATTGGTCATTCAGCATATTGCTTTTTTTGTGAACTGACTAGAATAGTAAGGTACATAGCAGCAGTAGAATTACCCGATTTTCCAGAGAAACTAACTTAGTTTTGTAGAAAAAGGATCAAAAATTCATTATCTGTCTTATGTGTACAAGGGTGTAGTTGCATGTTCCTTAGAAACCTTAAGACTATAGAGTAGATGATGCAAGCTCATGTCTGATACTTAAGAGGTAAAACAAAATTAATTCACAAAGCATATTAATTAAAGGATATCAGATAAAAATATAAAATGTAAAAGAACTAATTTGCCAGGAAACCTCCTACCAAGCTTTTCAGAAACACACATAATGTCACTTGAGTTCTTGTGGAGAAGAAATACATCCAAAGCTAGAGAGCTCCAAGTGCCAGTATATATGAGAAAATTGTCACTTCCAGATCTAGGATGGTATTTGGCACATGGTATGACATATGTCATCTTCTCTGCAAGCATTTTCTTATGCATATGGTCCCTCCAGCTAAAGGAGCCCATCCGCAGTCTATTTTATCAATAGTGAAGACACCCAGACTGAAAATAATCTTGCGTTCAATAAAATCAACTTATATTTGACCAAGAAAGCAGTATGTATTTTATAGATACACTTTTTTTCCTTAAGCCATTACTGCAGAGAATGTTGAGTACTGAAGGTATATCATGGTTCCATGCCTACATACTAAATGTTAATTGTGTTGTTAACAGGATTTCAAGAGGGTATATTAACTATGAGAAGTTTGCCATGGATTCTATGTGCTCCATATTTGGCTAACTTTAAATGAAAATCTTCTTTTTTTTTAATTTGAAAAATGGCTTATAATTTTTATATCCTTTTTTTCCTGCCCTGCAGCTTTGGGAGTTTTTTTTTTTTTTTTTAGCTTTGGGAGTTTTATTAGTCAACATGATTTAAAGACGTAGCTTTCAAAAGAAAGTCTTGGCACAAACTTGTTGATTATGTCTGACCATTTCAAAAGAGTAAAATTATTTTAAACAGTTAACATGTAAATGCAATATGTTAAATAAAAGCAAGTTCATTCCCTCTTAATAGGTTTTTAAAGGAAAGAATGCGGTACATCACTCATGAGTTCTATTTTGAATGTTTGCTTTCTTTTAAAAAATGTAGGAAAGTAATTTTAGAAACTAAAATAGACCATGCTTTAAATGCTCTTTTTAATAGTGGGAAAATGATTTTTAAAAAAGTACATTTTACTCACTGTAGCAAGTAAATTTCTATAGACATTAAGAGAACTCACTACTAAACTTCAACTGCTATTTTTAAATTTTGGAAAGGACCAAAGAATTATTTTGAATATCAAATAAATGAAATTCAGAAATACCCAAGAGTTCAGAAAACTAAAACTAACATTTTCGTTGAAGAAATACTTCTTCACACTGCTAAAGAAGTCTCTGTCATAGGTTTTGCAAAACTGGTATAGCACTTTTACCAATACTCTGTCAACATAGAGCCAGAAAGTCTAGACTTTGGTAAATTACAGTGTAATTAAAGTGTTGTGCTTTCTATGGTGGTGCCTTACTTGATGCAAAGTCTCCACAGGCAAGAAGCGTTTAACTCCATCTCTCAGCCTGTTTTTGGCAGCTACCATGACCGTCTTTAAGAGTCTGTCTCAGCTGCTCTAGTTCTCCTCTTTCTGGTCTGATGGTAGAATTGCACTGCCCTGGTGAAATTGCACATGACCATGTGTTTTACTTTGAGGAAGGAAATGTGACTGGAGGGGATGTGTCATTTCTGGTGGAAGCTTTAGAAGGCAGAGTGCCATTAGCTATATTCTCTTTCCTTCTGCCACAGTAATAGCCACCTCTCTGAATGGAAGAATCTTTATCAGCTTGGTTCCCAGAAAGAGGGCACATGTATCCTCCAGTTGATCCAGTGGATATGAGAGATAAGACTTTGTAGTTGTAAGGCATGAAAACTTGGAGGATTGTTTATTACTGCATCATAATGTTGCCTATCCCTAACTCAATTTAACAATAATGAATGATGTCAAATTAACTACTCTCCCCAAAAGAAAACCAACTCAAAGAAATATACCACAAACTATTTGCTAAGGTGACATCACTTTTTATACACCATGTGAAGACATATAAAAAGTGAAAAAATTAATCATTAAAGCTATACTTAAAGTTTTTTGATTTTAACATGATATGGGATTTATCACTGGTCTTGTGTTGTTTTGGAGAAGGAAATGGCAACCCACTCCAGTATTCTTGCTTGGAGAAACCCACGGGCAGAGGAACCTGGCAGGCTATAGTCCGTGGGTCACAAGAGTCGGACACGACTTGGTGACAAAACCACCACCCCCACTTGTGTCATTTTATTAGATAGGGTCAGGAACCTTTCTATGTATAGACTGATAATAAATACTTTAGGGTTTGCAGGCCACCTGATCTTTGTCACAACTACTCAACTCTGTCACTTTAGCTGGAAGTCAGCCATAGATAATATGTAAGTGAATGGGCAAGGCGGTGTTTCAATAGAACTTCATTAAAAAAAAAAAATAGGCGGTGGGCTTGATTTGGCCTAGTGGCTGTAGTTTGCCAATCGCTGTTACTAGGTAGCATGTTTATAAGACCTACTAGGTTTATATTGCTATGCTGCTAGGTCACTTCAGTCATGTCTGACTCTGTGTGACCCCGTAGATGGCAGCCCATCAGGCTCCCCCGTCCCTGGGATTCTCCAGGCAAGAACACTGGAGTGGGTTGCCATTTCCTTCTCCAATGCATGAAAGTGAAAAGTGAAAGTGAAGTCGCTCAGTCGTGTCGGACTCTTCGTGACCCCATGGACTGCAGCCTTCCAGGCTCCTCCGTCCATGGGATTTTCCAGGCAAGAGTACTGGAGTGGGGTGCCAGGTTTATATTGGCCTCTCATATTTCCTATATGACCAAGTATTTTCTTAGAAGTGAATTCTATTTTTTTAACCATATTCTAATTCTTTTGTGAAATAGACAGTATAATTGGCATCAGTGGAGAAATTATATTTGCTATGCAGTGGGAAGGATTTAATTTCTGATTTGTTACATAATATTTTTTTACCAATTTAAATTTCCCATTTTAATGGGAGACTATTGAGTCACATTGAGATAAGAGGTTTGTTTGAAATCTTGGAAGCAATTTGCAGAAAAGCTAGACCTACAGCCCTGGTCTTCCGGTATCCACTTATTCCCATTCTATTTTCATTATTGTATACTGACTTCTAAATCACTAGACAGGTTCAGAAAGATCAGGCCACAAATTTTAAACAGGTTTCCTAACTTTATTTAAAGACTGCAGAAACTGATTTTAGTTAATATTGAATACAGCAGGTGTTAAATGAGTATATGTGAATATATACAGAGTGTATTAAGCTTCAGTTTAAGGTTTTATCAAGGTTGGAGGAAAAGGAAGATGTAGAGTCCTGCTATTAACCTAATTTATGATGTTTACTTATTCCCACCTCTCTGACTAATGCTCCTTCTGTTCTCTTTATAATTCTTGGTTTCTATCTACTACTTCTTTCCCCCAAGAGCTGCAAACATTAGCTGATTAATACTCGGTGTTCTTAGCTGCTGTGATCAGTGGAGGTAATCTCTCATACCACATTTATATCTAAATCAACATAATATATCTAAATCACCTTTGCTAATCTGCTGGAATTTGCTTAGTGTTTCCTGAGCTTATATCTCCACATAACAGAGTGTTTAGGAAAAGAAATACCTAGGACATAAGGACATGAGAGTTCAATTCTGTAAAAAGAATAGGTTTCACTTTTGCAGTTGGAAATATTTTATCAGTCTTTTAAAAAGTTTTTTTTCTTTTATTTTCCAGTCACGCTGAAAAAAAATTTCCACGTACAAATCATCAGTTCAATGACCATTTCCCTTACATTTCATACTCTATTTCTCTGTACTTTAACATATGAGAAAAAGAAAAAAAATTTTGATGCTAGCAAGGAGAGTATAGTTTAAAAATCTTCTGTCTAGCTGCATTTATCTTGCAACTTAAAGTGTAATTAATTTATTTTCTTGAAGACCTAGGTACTTGTATGCTGTATAGATTTTCTGTAGCTATGTTTGATCATAGATTACATTTGATTATTGTGGTAGTCTGAATAATTATCCATCAAAGACAGACATATCCTAATCCCCAGATCCTGTGACTATGTTATTTTACATGGCAAAAAAGACTTTGCAGATGTGATTCACTAAAGGCTGTTAGGTGGGGAGAAAATCTGGGACTGTCCTGGTGAATCCATTGTGATCACCAGCCTTCTCATAAGAGGGAGGTAGAAGATTTAGAAACAGGGAGAAAAAGATGTGATGATAGCACCAGAGGTTGGAATCATGTGCTTTGAAGGTGGAAGAAAAGACCATGAGCCAAAGATTTTAGACAGCTTCTAGAAGCTGGAAACAACAAGGAAATTGATTCTTATCTAAAGTCTTCAGAAGAAAAGTAGCCCTGCCAATGCTTGATATTTTTGATTTTAGAATCTGACATCCATACTATAGTAAAAGGCACTCAGTCATGTCTGACTCTTTGCAACACAATGGACTATACAGTCCATGGAATTCTCCAGACCAGAATAATGGAGTGAGTAGCCATTCCCTTCTCTAGGGGATCTTGCGAACCCAGGGATTGAACCCAGGTCTCCCACATTGCAGGTGGATTCTTTACCAGCTGAGCCACAAGGGAAGCCCAAGAATACTGAAGTGGATAGCCTATTCCTTATCCAGGGGATCTTCCTGATCCAGGAAATGAACTGGAATCTCTTGCACTGCAGGTGGATTCTCTACCAGCTGAGCTATGAGGGAAGTCAGTCAGTTTAGTCGCTCAGTCGTGTCTGAATCTTTGCGACCCCATGAACCTCAGCACACCAGGCCTCCCTGTCCATCACCAACTCCCAGAGTTTACCCAAACTCATGTCCATTGAGTCGGTGATGCCATCTAACCATCTCACCTTCTGTTGTCCCCTTCTTCTCCTGCCCTCAATCTTTCCCAGCATCAGGATCTTTTCCAGTGAGTCAGCTCTTCCCATCAGGTGGCCACAATACTGGAGTTTCAACTTCAACATCAATCCTCCCAATGAACACCCAGGACTGATTTCCTTTAGGATGGACTGGCTGGATCTCCTTGCAGTCCAAGGGACTCTCAAGAGTCTTCTCCAACACCACAGTTCAAAAGCATCAATTATTCAGCGCTCAGCTTTCTTTATAGTCCACCACTCACATCCATACATGACTACTGAGAAAACCATAGCCCTGACTAGACAGATTTTGTTGACAAAGTAATGTCTCTGCTTTTTAATATGCTGTCTAGGTTGGTCATAACTTTCCTTCCAAGGAGTAAAGTGAAAGCGAAAGTGAAGTCGCTCAGTCGTGTCCAACTCTTTGTGACCCCATGGATGGTAGCCTACAAGGCTCCATGGATGGTAGCCTACCAGGCTCCACGATCCATGGGATTTTCAAGGCAAGAATACTGGAGTGGGCTGCCATTTCCTTCTCCAGGGGATCTTCCCCACTCAGGGATTGAACCCAGGTCTCCTGTGTTGTAGACAGATGCTTTACCATCTGAGCCACTAGGGAAGCCAAGGAGCAAATGTCTTTCAATTTCATGGCTGCAATCACCATCTGCAGTGACTTTGGAGCCGCCCAAAAATAAAGTCTGACACTATTTCCACTGTTTCCCCATCTATTTGCGATGAAGTGATGGTATCGGATGCCATGATCTTAGTTTTCTGAATGTTGAGCTTTAAGCCAACTTTTTCACTCTCTTCTTTCACTTTCATCAAGAGGCTCTTTAATTCTTCTTCACTTTCTGCCATAAGGGTGGTATCATCTGCATATCTGAGGTTATTGATATTTTTCCCAGCAATCTTGATTCCAGTTTGTGCTTCATCCAGCCCAGTGTTTCTCATGATGTACTCTGCATACAAGTTAAATAAGCAGGGTAACAATATACAGCCTTGATGTACTCCTTTTCCTATTTGGAACCAGTCTGTTGTTCCATGTCCAGTTCTAACTGTTGCTTCCTGACCTGCATACAGATTTCTCAAGAGGCAGGTCAGGTGGTCTGGTATTCCCATCTCTTGAAGAATTTTCCAGTTTATTGTGATCCACACAGTCAAAGGCTTTGGCATAGTCAATAAAGCAGAAATAGATGTTTTTCTGGAACTCTCTTGCTTTTTCAATGATCCAGCAAATGTTGGCAATTTGATCCCTGGTTCCTCTGCCTTTTCTAAAACCAGCTTGAACATCTGGAAGTTTATGATTCATGTATTGCTGAAGCCTGGCTTGGAGATTTTTGAGCATTACTTTACTAGCTTATCAGTTCAGTTCAGTTGCTCAGTCGTGTCCGACTCTTTGTGACCCCATGAATCGCAGCATGCCAAGCCTCCCTGTCCATCACCAACTCCCGGAGTTCACTCAGACTCACGTCCATCGAGTCAGTGATGCCATCCAGCCATCTCATCCTCTGTCGTCCCCTTCTCCTCCTGACGCCAACCCCTCCCAGCATCAGAGTCTTTCCCAATGAGTCAACTCTTTGCATGAGGTGGCCAAAGTACTGGAATTTCAGCTTTAGCATCATTCCTTCCAAAGAGATCCCAGGGCTGATGTCCTTCAGAATGGACTGGTTGGATCTCCTTGCAGTCCAAGGGACTCTCAAGAGTCTTCTCCAACACCACAGTTCAAAAGCATCAATTCTTCGGCACTCAGCCTTCTTCACAGTCCAACTCTCACATCCATACATGACCACAGGAAAAACCATAGCCTTGACTAGATGGACCTTTGTTGGCAAAGTAATGTCTCTGCTTTTCAATATGCTATCTAGGTTGGTCATAACTTTCCTTCCAAGGAGTAAGCGTCTTTTAATTTCATGGCTGCAATCACCATCTGCAGTGATTTTGGAGCCCAAAACATAAAGTCTGACACTGTTTCCACTGTTTCCCCATCTATTTCCCATTGCCTTTCTTTGGGATTGGAATGAAAACTGACCTTTTCCAGTCCTGTGGCCACTGCTGAGTTTTCCAAATTTGCTGGCATAGTGAGTGCAGAACTTTCACAGCATCATCTTTCAGGATTTGAAATAGCTCAACTGGAATTCCATCACCTCCACTAGCTTTTTCGAAGTGATACTTCCTAAGGCCCATGTGACTTCACATTCCAGGATGTCTGGGTCTAGGTGAGTGATCACACCATCGTGATTATCTGGGTGATGAAGCTCTTTTTTGTAAAGTTCTTCTGTGTATTTTTGTCACCTCTTCTTAATATCTTCTGCTTCTGTCAGGTCCATACCATTTCTGTCCTTTATTGAGCCCATCTTTGCATGAAAACTTCCCTTGGTATCTCTTGTTTTCTTGAAAAGATTTCTAGTCTTTTCTATTCTATTGTATTCCTCTATTTTGTTGCACTGATTGCTGAGGAAGGGTTTCTTATCTCTTCTTGCTATTCTTTGGAACTCTGCATTGAAATGGGTATATCTCCCCCCACCCCCACCCCCCCCTTTTTTTTTGCTTCTCTTCTTTTCACAGCTATTTGTAAGGCCTTTTCAGCCATTTTGCTTTTTTGCATTTCTTTTCCCTGGGAATGGTCTTGATCCCTGTCTCCTGTACAATGGCATGAACCTCCGTCAATAGTTCATCAGGCACTCTGTCTATCAGATCTAGTCCCTTAAGTCTATTTCTCACTTCCACTGTATAATCATAAGGGATTTGATTTAGGTCATACCTGAATTCTCTAGTGGTTTTCCCTACTTTCTTCTATTTAAGTCTGAATTTGGCAATAAGAAGTTCATGATCTGAGCCACAGTCAGCTCCTGGTCTTGTTTTTGCTGACTGTATAGAGCTTCTCCATCTTTGGCTGCAAAGAATGTAATCAGTCTGATTTCGGTGTTGACCATCTGGTGATGTCCATGTGTAGAGTCTTCACTTGTGTTGTTGGAAGAGGGTGTTTGCCATGACCCATGTGTTTTCTTGGCAAAACTCTATTAGCCTTTGCCCTGCTTCATTCCGTATTCCAAAGCCAAATTTTCCTGTTACTCCAGGTGTTTCTTGACTTCCTACTTTTGCATTCCAGTCCCTATAATGAAAAGGACATCTTTTTTGAGTATTAGTTCTAAAAGGTCTTGTAGGTCTACATAGCGCCGTTCAACTTCAGCTTCTTCAGCATTACTGGTTGGGTCATAGACTTGGATTACTGTGATATTGAATGGTTTGCCTTGGAAATGAACAGAGACCATTCTGTTGAGGGAAGGGTAGTATGCATTTGTGATGTTTTAAGCTACTACCTTTGTGGTAATTTGTTGCAGTGTCAATAGGAGACTATTACACTTAATTTCCTAAATTATCAAGTAATTGAATTTTACAATGAGCACCTGCAAGAGAAATAACCAACTTCTGTTTCTCAAATACCAGAGACCATTTTTTAGTAAAACATAACTTTCTTTTTAGCAGAAAAATAATAAGTGGGATTATATCAAGCCAAAAAGTTTCTGCACATGTAAAAAAACCATCAACAAAGCGAAATGGTAACCTACAGAATGGGAATGTATTTGCAAACAGTATATCTGATAAGGGGTTAATATTCAAAATAAATTAAGACCTCATCTAATTCAATAGCAGAAAACAATAACCCAAAGACATGCAAGAAGGGAAAGTGGTTGTCTGAGGAGGCCTTACAGATAGCTGAGAAAAGAAGAGAAATGAAAGGCAAAGGAGAAAGGGAAAGATAAATCCAACTGAATGCAGAGTTCCAGAGACCAGCAAGGAGAGATAAGAAAGGCTTAAGTGAACAATGCAAAGAAATAAAGGGAAACAACTGAATGGGAAAGACTAGAGATCTTGTAAAGAAAATTGGAGATGCAGAGGGAACATTTCATGCAAAAAACGGGCACAATAAAGGACAGGAATGGCAAAGAACTAACAGAAGCAGAAGAGATTAGCAAGAGTTAGCAAGAATACACAGAAGAACTATACAAAAAAAGGTCTTAAAGACCCAGATAACCACAATGCTGTGGTCATTCACCTAGAGCCAAACATCCTGGAGTATGAAGTCAAGTGGGCCTTTGGAAGCATAAGTACAAACAGAGCTAGTGGATATGATGGAATTCCAGCTAAGCTATTTAAAATCCTAAAAGATGATGCTATTAAAGTGCCACACTTAATATGCCAGCAAATTTGGAAGACTCAGTAGTGGCCACAAGGAGTGTAAAAGATCAGTTTTCATTCCAATCCCAAAGAAAGACAAGATCAAAGAGGTTCAAACTACTGTACAATTGTACTTATTTACATGCTAGCAAGATTATGCTGAAAATCCTTCAAGCTAGGCTTCAACAGTACATGAACTAAGAACTTCCAGATCTACAAGCTGAATTTAGAAAAGGCAGAGGAACCAGAGATCAACTTGCCAACATCCTGTGGATCATAGAAAAAGCAAGGGAATTCCAAAACGATATCTACTTCTGCTTCATTGACTACACTAAAGCCTTTGACTGTGTGGATCACAGCAACCTAGGAAAATTCTTCAAGAGATGGGAATACCAGACCACCTGACCTGCCTCTTGAGAAATCTGTATGCAGGTCAAGTAGCAACAGTTAGAACAAGACATGGAACAACAGACTGGTTCCAAATTGGGAAAGGAGTACATCAGGGCTGTATATTGTCACCCTGCTTATTTAACTTGTATGCAGAGTACATCATGTGAAATGAGGGGCTGGATGACTCATAAACTGGAATCAAGATTGTTGGGAGAAATATCAATAACCTCAGATATGCAGGTGACACCACCCTTATGGCAGAAAGTGAAGAACTAAAGAGCCTCTTGATGAAAGTGAAAAAGAGTGAAAAAGTTGGCTTAAAGCTCAACATTCAGAAAACTAAGATCATGGCATCCAGTCCCATCACTTCATGGCAAATAAATGGGAAAACAGTGGAAACAGTGTCAGACTTTATTTTTGGGGGGCTCCGAAATCACTGCAGATGGTGATTTCAGCCATGAAATTAAAAGACACTTACTCCTTGGAAGGAAAGTTATGACCAATCTAGATAGCATATTAAAAAACAGAGACATCACTTTGTCAACAAAGGTCCATTTAGTCAAGGCTATGGTTTTTCCAGTAGTCATTTGTGGATGTGAGAGTTGGACTCTAAAGAAACTGAACACTGAAGAATTGATGCTTTTGAACTATAGTGTTGGAGAAGACTCCTGCGAGTCCCTTGGACTGCAAGGAGATCCAACCAGTCCATCCTAAAGGAGATCAGTCCTGGGTGTACATTGGAAGGACTGATGTTGAAGCTGAAACTCCAATACTTTGGCCACCTGATGCGAAGAGCTGACTTATTGGAAAAGACCCTATTGCTGGGAAAGATTGAGGGCAGGACGGGAAGGGGACGACAGAAGATGAGGTGGTTCGATGGCATAACTGACTCAATGGTCATGGGTTTGGGTGGATTCTGGGAGTTGGTGATGGACAGAGAGGCCTGGCGTGCTGCAGTCCATGGGGTTGCAAAGAGTCAGCACGACTGAGCAACTGAACTGAAGTGAACTGAAGTTGGCAATAAGGAATTCATGATCTGAGCCACAGTCAGCTCCCAGTCTTGTTTTGCTGATTGTATAGAGGGTTTTTTTTAATTATTTTTTCTTTCTGTACTTTTGTATTGTATTGACATCAGAAGATGAATTTTAGTTTAACCTATTATAATGATTAAATCATTATGTAATAAATAAATCAACTAATTAAATTTAATATATTCAAATAACTATATGTGTAAATTAAACTATCATGCTGTACATCTTAAACTTATGCAGCAATTTATTTCAATTATTTTTTAAACTGGACAAATTTCATGTTATTTGTCACTTTACCTTTTTTTTCCTTTTTGGATAATTGTGAGTTCTACAAAACACTATTGATTTTAGACTAGACTTCCAGTTGTTGCAGTTGTTCTGCAGTTTGTTCCATGTTACTGTATGTTCTTGTTTCTATGAATTTTAAGGAACACTGTTGGCAAGTGGAAGCTGGCCCCCAGTAGCTAGTGCTATCAGAGATTGGAAGAGGCTGCTGTAGGATCACTTACATTTAGGCTTGGAAAGTGTCCCTTTTTTCCCCAGAGCCATTTCACCTGCATGGCCTGAAGTGAGGCCAGGGGCCAAAACACAAGAAGAAAAACAAAAACCTTTCATTACAAATTAATTGGAAGAGAGAATAGGAAGAAAAGGAGCTTCTTCATCCCTTCTCTTTGCTCAAGAGATTGTGAATTCTAGTTGTTAGAGGGAGAATTAAACTGCATTTTATACTTGAGCATTTTTTAGACATGGCCAGTTTAAGGTGCAGAGGACTTTTAAAGACACAATAGTCTTAGAATTTCCTAGAACTTTTAATAATAAACCTGGAAAAATGATTAGTCCCTTGCTGGTGGGACTCACAGACATACACCCTGTTACTATGTGTAGTCAGGACTCTGAAGGATCAGCACGTGATTCCTGTGGTTACATTTTACCTGTTACTTGTAGCTGATTTCAGTTTTTGTTAAGCCCAAGAAGGAATACCTTACCTAAAATATTAAGGGTCACAAAGTTTAAAATGTAGACTCCAATAAATGCTTTGCTTTTGTACATGGTCTTCCTTTCTGTCACCCACTGGGGTTGATTTGTTCCCCTTTTCTACCTGATTTTGGAAAATACTCATTTGGGAAAGTGGTTAGATGATTTACTGCCCAAAGGGAAAATAATTTATCTTCACAATGGTGCTGAATTTAAAAACTTTACAGATGCTTGTTTATAAAATGAGGTATTCTCAGGAAAGGGGTTAAGAAGTTGAGCACTTAGTACTCACTAAGATGTTGGTACCTCACACAATAAGATGAGATAATAGTTTACTCAAGCAATTTAAAACCTTACTGGGGAGGTAATACCTTTCCTTGGATAGCTAGTTCATAAAGCACAAATGCATGAGGTTTCATATCTGTTGCATGATGACAAGGTGAAGGAGCAAAGAAGATGGATAGAGAGGTTGAAAAATCTTCCCAGATGAGATGGGGTTGAGTTAGATTCTGAAGTATAGGAAGGATTTAAGAATTTAAAGATGAGAAAGGAGAGAGTCCAAGACATTAGGAGATGTCAACAGCAATGATGAGCATGTCCCAGAGATTGAGAGGAGTCCTGATTTTTGCTATTGGCAATGTGCATTTATAATCTAATTGGAGGGCAGGTCACCACAATATTTTTCTTTTCTCTGAGTTCTAATGAGAAACATGCTTTTCATTTCCAGGTAGGACCCAGCTTTTCCTCTTTTGTGCCAACTTCAGCTGGTGAAGTGCTGTCTTAGCTGTAATAGCAGACTCTTCTCCAACAGGCACAGACTTATGTTAGAAGGCGTAGCATCCTGTCGCTTTTCACTTAGCATTTGCTTCAAATAGATGGGAAAAAAAAAAAAAAAAAGAACGTTCTAGCAATTGGATGTTTTGCAGTAGCAACAAAACCTGTGTGAGAGCTGGTCCTTCACTGTTTGGCTTCTCTCTTAAAGATCCAGTGGTATTTCAGACTCCCTGTCCCTCATAACCAACATCACAACTTTGTCTTCTCTTTCTTTAATTTATGCATAAATAGTTTTGAGGAATAAAATAAAATAAATAGTTTTGCCACGAGGAAGAAAATGTCCTACCATTTGGCCCTATCCTGAAATTTTAAAATTGAAACATGTATAATATCATATATGAAACGAGTAGCCAGTCCAGGTTCCATGCACGATACTGGATGCTTGGGGCCGGTGCACTGGAATGACCCAGAGGGATGGTACAGGGAGGGAGGAGGGAGGAGGGTTCAGGATGGGGAACACGTGTATACCTGTGGTGGATTCATGTTGATATATGGCAAAACCAATACAATATTGTAAAGTTTAAAAAAGAATGTCAAAAAAAATTATCTTTTGCCTTCATGGTTTGAAAATATGAGAAACTGAAAAACCACCCTTTGAAAGTGAAAACTAAGTGGGTTACGTCAGATTCTGTTTTGAGGCACGGCTTCCTAATTATCTCGTAGGGCTCAAAAACCTTTCAGATAACAACCTAATTTTGGAAATACACTTCTTTCCAAGAATGAAAACGTGCCACAAGGCTGAGTGCTGTTATTATAACAGAGAAGGGGAACCTGCAGGCTGTGTGTGAGGCCAGCAGCCACGGCACCGGCTGTACATGTTTAGTATGCGAACTCACAGAGTGCTCCCAAGCCCACTGTTTCCCAGTTGTTACTGTTGGCTTGGCCTCCAACTGTCACCACCAAATGCTGTTTTTTTTTTTTAGATTCCAAATACTGTTTTTAATGGCTGCACATAGTACAGCAAGGGTGTATATGGTCACCCTGCTTATTTAACTTATATGCAAAGTATATAATGTGAAATGCCAGGCTGGATGAAGCACAAGCTGGAATCAAGACTTCTGGGAGAAATGTCAATAACCTCAGATATGCAGATGACACCACCCTTATTGCAGAAAACAAAGAAGAACTAAAGAGCCTCTTGATGAAAGGGAAAGAGGAGAGTGAAAAATTTGGCTTAAAACTCAACTTTCAGAAAACTAAGATCATGGCATCTGGTCCCATCACTTCATGGCAAATAGATGAGGAAATAATGGAAACAGTGAGAGACTTTATTTTCTTGGGCTCCAAAATCACTGCAGATGGTGACTGCAGTCATGAAATTAAAAGATGCTTGCTCCTTGGAAGAAAAGTTATGACCAACCAAGACAGCATATTAAAAAGCAGAGACATCACTTTGCCAACAAAGGTCCGTCTAGTTAAGGCTATGGTTTTTCCAGTAGTCATATACGGATGTGAGAGTTGGACTATAAAGAAAGCTGAGCACTGAAGAATTGATGCTTTTGAATTGTGGTGTTGGAGAAGACTCAAGAATCTCTTGGACTGCAAGAAGATCCAACTCATCAATCATAAAGGAAATCAGTCCTGAATATTCATTGGAAGGACTGATACTGAAGCTGAAACTCCAGTACTTTGGCTACCTGATGTGAAGAACTGACTCATTAGAAAAAACCCTGATGCTGGGAAAGATTGAAGGCAGGAGGAGAAGGGGGTGACATAGGATGATATGGTTGGGTGGCATCACTGACTTGATGGATATGAGTTTGAGAAAGCTCCAGGAGTTGGTGATGAACAGGGAAGCCTGGTATGCTGTAGTCCATGGTGTGGCAAAGAGTCAAACATGACTGAGTAGATGAACTGAAGTGTAATAAAAGATAGAAACTCTTCAAGACAAAGGAGACCTTTATGTTCAATCTTTTCAACAAGCTCCACCTTTGTGTACCAGTTTTAGAGCCAAGTATATTACTCCTTGTTATCTGTACATAACTCCTCTAAGTGATGACTCCAGAATATATCTATTCTCATTTGATCCAGATGATTCCAACAACTACTTGGGATGAAGGTTCCTAATTCATCAAATTCAAAGTCAAATTGATTAATTATCTCCTCCCATTGCTTAAGTCTCCTACTTCAGCTAATTACTGTCATTCATTTTGATGATCAAACTAAGAACCTTAAACATGGTCTTCTCTTCCTTATTATGTTTATCTTTTTTAGTGTCTCCATTCTCACAGGGACTCTATTATAGCCACTCTTAATTTCTTACCCAGTTAACAGCACGGACACCTCATTCTTTCTGCCATCTTGAACATAGTCTTTGCACTGGCTTAATTAAGACATCTCTCAAAACACAAATCTGTTCATTACATGGTCTTTTCAAAATTCTTTACTCAAAGAAAAATATTTATATTTCTTGGCATGGATTATGTGCTCCTTTATAATTTGGCCCCAAGCTACTTTATTTTTTACTAATTTTTTTCACTCAACATTATCATGTATATATGCTATAAACACATAGAAATTGCCAGTCCTTTCCATCCAGTGTCCTTGCCTGGAGAATCCCATGGACGGAGAAGCCTGGTAGGCTGCAGTCCATGGGGTCGCACAGAGTCGGACACGACTGAAGCGACTTAGTAGTAGTAGTAGTAGTATGAAATATTAGGTGGATGCAAAAGTAATTGTGGTTTTTGCATTATTGAAATTTGTCTTTGATATTGGAATACATTTTTAAATAAATGTGGTTATGTTATACATCATTTTAATGCACGTTTGTTACTTCATGTTTTTTGCTAATGACATTACTTGGTGTTTATTTTATATTTATTTTAGACATGAAAATGATATTAGACAAAAAGCAAATTTGAGCAACTTTCTTATTCCAGTTCAAAACTGGTGGTAAAGCAGTGGAGATAACTCACAACATCAACAATGCATTTGGCTGAGGAACTGCTAGCAAATGTAGAGGGCAGTGGTAATTTCAAAAAGTTTTCCAAAGGAGATGAGAGCCTTGCAGATGAGGAGCACAGTGGCTGGCCATCGGAAGTTGACAACAACCAAGTGAGAGCAATCATCAAAGCTGATCCTTTTTGCAACTAAATGGAAAGTTGCCGAATAAGTCAACATCGAGCATACTATGATTGGCATTTGGTGCAAATTGGAGACATGCAAAAACTTGATAAGTGGGTGCTTCATGAGCTGACTGCAAATCAAAAAAATCATCCTTTTTGAAGTGTTGTCTTCTCTTATTCTGTGTAACAACAATGAACTGTTTCTTGATCAGATTGTGATATGTGATGAGAAGTGGATTTTTTACAACAACCAGGGATGACCATCTCAGTGGTTGGACCAAGAGGAAGCTCCAAAGCACTTCCCAAGGCCAAACTTGCACCAAAAAAGGTCATGGTCACTGGTGGTCTGCTGGCAATCTGATCCACTACAGTTTTCTGAGTCCCAGTGAAACCATTATATCTGAGAAGTATGCTCAGCAGATCAATGAGGTGCACTGAAAATTGCAATGACTGCAGCCGGCATTGGTCAACAGAAAGAGCCCAATTTTTCTCTACAACACTCAACCACACAGCACACAACCAAGGTTTCAAAAGTTGAATGAATTGGGTTACGAAGTTTTGCCTTATCCATCATATTCACCCATGTGTGTGCTGTCACTTCAGTCATGTCTGACTCTTTGTGACCCTATGGACTATAGCCTGCCAGGCTCCTCTGTCCTTGGGATTCTCCAGATAAGAATACTGAAGTGGGTTGCCATTCCCTCCTACAAGGGATCTGCCCAATCCAGGGATCAAACCCAAATCTCCTGCATTGCAGGCGGATTCTTTACCACTGAACCACTGGGGAAGTCCATATTCACCTGACCTCTCGCCAACTGGCTACCACTTCTTTAAGCATCTTGACAACTTTTTGCAGGGAAAATGCTCCCACAGTCAGCAGGATTTAGAAAACGCTTTCCAAGAGTTTGTTGAATCCTGAAGCACAGATTTTTACGCCACAGGAGTAAACAAACATTTCTTTTTTGCAAAAATGTGTTGATTGTAATGGCTCCTATTTTGATTAATAAATATGTATTTGAGCCTAGTTATAATGATTTAAAATTCAGGGTCCAAAACTATAATTACATTTGCACCAACTTAATACATTGTTTTCTGTTAAGCCTTACACCCCCTCATTTTTACTTGGTATTTATTTCATACATGTTAAAATTCTACTTAGCCTTTCAGACAGTTCAAATGTCACCACATCAATAACTTATTTCTGATCTTGCCCTTTCAACTCTCATTACCCTTTTTCTTTCTTCTGGCATGCATCAAGTTCTACCTTATAGCATAATTTAATAAAGGAAAGTTTGGAATTCTCATCACAAGTTTAGGTTCAAGGCTGAGTTTTTCTTTATCTGTGATCTTGGGCAGGATATTTAATTTCTTTTTGATCTATTCCTCACTTTTAAGGAATAAGGGAGGTAGATTTCCTTAAGTTATGAAGTGCTACAACTGTGGTTGTTAGTATTTAAGGAACCAGAAAATGATTATGATACTAAAGCTATGTTTGAAGGTACAATGAGTCAGGAACATTGCAATCACAACTTTTGGTTGATTGATCAGGGGTAGATTTAAGCACAGTTAGCAGAGGGCTGTCCAAAGAATCTTTGAGTTGACCAAGTCCACCACTAAAGTTCAAAGAGCTCTGGTTGCCACCATTCTGTAAGTTAAAACATGTGGTTTTTGGAGATGAGCAAATCTGGGTTTAAATTCTAAGCCAGCGTTTATGCTCTTACTTCTTTGAGATTCTGTTCCTCACCTGTAAAAATAATTCACTGCTAAGGATTTGCATGGATCTGTTATGAAAGGCACAAATGCTGTGAAATATCATTCCTTTTTGATGGTACAATTGTAGGAAATTGAATGTTTATTCTCATAATAAGTGAAGGAGAAACTCAATTTTCTTGGTATCCTGAAGAAGGATTTCTGGCTCTTAGTGCATCCTAGAACTGGAATTTCTCATTTTGGAGCAGTTTGGGGCAGTAGTGTGTTCATCATTGAAGGGTAGGGTTTGGGGGCTTCTCTGGTGGCTACATGGTAAAGAATCTGCCTGCAATGTGGGAAACCTGGGTTCAATTCCTGGGTTGGGAAGATGCCCTGGAGAAGGGAATGGCAACCCACTCCAGTATTCTTGCGTGGAGAATTCTATGGACAGAGGAGCCTGGTGGACTATATAGTTCATGGGGTCACAAAGAGTCGGACATGACTAAGTGACTAACACTTTCAGTTTCACTTCTGGTTATACTAACGTAGGAACATTCTTGATAAAACTGGATTTTACAAGGAAATACACAGATGGACCCATGGACTAAGTGACTAACACTTTCAGTTTCACTTCTGGTTATACTAACGTAGGAACATTCTTGATAAAACTGGATTTTACAAGGAAATACACAGACCCAGGAGCCTGATTAAAAATTGGATGAGCAAAATATCCTTGTCAACATTTATAGAATATACATTCTCTATATAATAGGCACTAAATAATCCCTCTCTCCCCTTCTCCCACCTTTCTTTCCCTCTCACCTAAAAAACTTTCTGTGGAACTTAAATGCTCTCTGACAGAAATCCTATGTGAAATATGTTCAACTCACCTTCCAAGATGATGATTAGAAGTGGCTGTGTTAAGAAAGACTGTGAAGCTGTGTCTGAGCTCATTGGGAAAGAGGACTGTAGTCAATTAATAAAATTTGCCATGGAAGTGCCATGGGGACAGTAGCAGCCGGCAAGCAATGTGTTTTTCATCCTTGATGCGTGTAGGTGACATGTGGCTGTTTAGTTCAAACAAATGTTCCTGAAATGGTTCAGAGGCAGCACTCTGTTAAATATAGACACAAGAGCTTCAAGTCTCATCTCAAGACCAAGGATACTGGCCTGATTTTGAAATCATGGGTTTTTGTTGTTGTTGTTAAGACTAAAGAGGGTGATAACTGAAATATTCAATAAAACAAAGTCACTAAGTTATTAAGCCCACATTGGATTGTCATTGCTCATAGAATAATGAATGCTGTTTTTTAAAATATACATTTACTTTCTCTTCTTCTTCAGTTCCTCAGTCTGAAGACTAACTAAATAATGCTTTTGAAACTCAATTACAACATAATAAAGTGCCCTACTGCTAAACATCATTGTGGTGTTAATTTTTAGAAATATTAAATGCACTTTTTAGAAATGATTTTTTGACCTGTAGGAATATTTGCAGTGAATCTCAATCTTTCCTTACTGTCTGGATAAAAGTTTCTACCCCTCTGCACCCTTCTTCCTAGAGCTGATCCAAAGGCTGAGGCTAATAAATAAATAGGCGTTCTTTTTCCAATCTACTCCCCAGGAAGTGTATGAGAATTTATGGATTCTCTTTGGTCAAGAGCAGATTTCTGGTATCTGAGTAGCTTAGGCAAAAGCATTCTCTTTCTCTCTCACTCTGGTGAGGAGGACAGGAGTATTTAAATTTCCAGAGCAGTTACCTTAATCATTTTCTGGGTTTGCTCTAAAAACTAGTCTGTGGTGGTGGTTTGTGAGTGACAGTGTGTGGATATTTTAGTTACTACCAGGTGAGACTCAGTTTCATCTCATTCTCTCAGGACCTTAGGGGATCTTTTGCTACACTGCTCAAATCCCCTCTCGGCTCCCCTACATTTGTTAAACTGAGGCCCAGCGATTACAGTTAAGCCTAGCACTGCATGCTGCTCTAATGCTGATCATTAACTGCCTGTCCAGATGGCCCCGGCTCTCACTGACAGACAGTAAGTCTAAATTGTTCATCTCCAGTGTTTCTTGTAGACTGCCCAATATGTTTACTGTGGTCCGTTTTCAGGAGGGTGACATTTAGCAGATCTGATGCTAGCATTCTGGCACTAGTCCTGAGGAGCAAAGTGGCAGATCTAGGCAGGACTGTGGAAGACTCAGTAAATGAGAAAGTTGCATCCGAAAGCACCGGTGTTCCCGTGTAGCCGACTATTTTAGTCATCTGTCAGACAGGTAGGAATTCAGGCTTAGTGCTCCATTCATGCTGGCCTGGAGAAGATTAGCAGTGCAGCAACTGACACTTCAAACTACTTTCCTTTAAGTCATGGAAGCAACGAGCAAGCAACAACAAAAAACATCAGTCTCACACCTACCTTAAGGTCATTCTCATAAATGTCAGTCATGCTGAGACCGGTGGCGTTTCTGGAGACATGTGTCATGAGGGACTAGCAGCTCACTCACATGCTGCTTAACAGTTGCATTCTCCTTTTAGAAGTTTTGTGTTAATGTCTATGTGTTCTCACACTTCTTTTAGTTCCACCTTTCTGCTGGCTCAGCTATCAACTTATTCAGTGTTTATCTTTATTTTCTGTTCCTAAGGGCCATAAATGCTAATACCAAAGGTAACTTTCTCATTTTTCTTTCTTTTGAAGTATCAGACAGTAAGCACCTGAAGACGCTGGATAGCTAGTTAAGAAGGCACAGTCATGTTCTGTGTGGCGACATCAAATCGCTTAGATATCAGAGTGCCAGTTATGTGCAAGGCACTTGGCTCCATGATATCATGGATCCAAGAAACTAGTCAAATTCCTGCTATCAAGTGGGTTTATGTGAAAAACACCTACCCTGTTAATCAAATACATTGTAGGTATTCTTTTGAAACCCCACCATAGTTGCTCAATTTCTAGAAAGCCATTCATTTCTTGGTAGTCAGCTTATAACCATGAACTATAAATATGTGCAATTCAAATAATTCTGGCTTCCTTTAAAAGGATGAATTGAAGAGTGCAGGACGAGAAACAAGAAGACCCTGAAAACCTTGTGTAATATAGTCGATGAGAAGCACATAATCCAATGCATTGTATGGAAGCGGAGGAGGATGGGAAGGATCACTGCAGGCTGATACCATTATGGTGGTCTTTTGTAATGTTACCTATAAGTGGTAACTTTCTAGATCTCCTGGGCTTAAAATATACATATTTATTTTTCCTTTGGAAACAAAGGAACACAAAATACTACAGCTTCTCCAGGTATATGGAATAACAATGTTTTGTAGTTACTCTTTTTTATGACTCTAGTATATTTCAGGGCAATGAAAATGGGCCTTACATATTGGGAAAGAATTTATAATTTGAGAGGAAGCAAATCTAGATATGAAAGCAGCAAGATAATTTTCCTCTAAGGTTTTCAAACTTCCATTCAGCCTTACCGTTTGATAGCAGTGGTGATGGAGAGAGTGTTCGGTGTGTGTGCTTCAAGCCCCTGAAATGATCCTCCTTTCTCTGGACTTCAAAGTATAGAAATTGTTCCAGCCTCCTTTTCTACTTCAAACCACACTGTCTGGTGGTCAGACTTTGAACTCTGGACGAGAATAGAATTAGCCTTCAGGAACTTTGGGGGAGATTTATAAAATAAGCAATGAACATTTCTCTGCTTTCTAAAGACTTTTTGCTACCATTCCAATAACATCCCTGGTGGGCTATAATAAGCATAGTTTAAAAAAAAAATCTCTCTTGGATCTCTACTGCCCCACTTTCTGGTTTTGAACAGCTACCCAGGAAACTATTATCTCTGAAACAGTTTCTATTCTTATGTGAAGAAGGCAAATATGGGAAGGCTTCCTTAGTTTTCTCTAAAGGTAGGATTAGATGGAAGAATACAAGAATGAAGAGACATTTTAGGACTTTTCATCTGGTTTCATCTTTGTAACTTGACTTTGTGTGTTTAGATAATTTATTTTCTTTAACACATCAACTAAAAATTAATCAGTTGATCTAAGAAAGAAATGGAAATTTTTATTCTAGCAAATTTGATGATGTTAACCCAGGAAGGGCATCTCAGTTCTGAGAACTGTTTTGCTGGTTAGAAGTCAAGACATGGTTACATGATTTTTGAGACAGAGGGCTTTACATTAAATGATGTATTATTGACAATTTACACAATCCAGATCTAAGTGTTATTGTGGCCCCTTATAAGATCATGAAGGAATATTGCCTTTTAAATAGCTGTCTTTTTGATGATAGGAGAATGTTGCCTTTTATGATTGTGAAACTGTGCAATTCAGATTGGGTCTTGAACCCATGGCTTTTAATTGAGATCTCATACCTAATCTCAGGACTTAAAGAAGCTCAGGTTCTTTATGTCTCATTGCAGAAAGAATTCAGTGAGAGACAAAGTGATGGGTAAGTATTGGATTTAGGTAGAGTGATAAACATTCCACAGACAGAATGTGGTCTGGCTCTAAAGATGAGAATGGCCTTGGGAGAAACATACTCCGCAGATAGAGTATGGGCATCGCAGAAGGCAAGAGGCCCTGAAATGTGAGTTGGTTAGTTTTTATGGGCTAGGTAATTTCATAGGATAACAGATGGGAGAATTATTCCAATTACTTGGGGGAAGGCATGGAGAATTGGGCTGCATGCATGCTAAGTTGCTTCAGTTATATCCAACTATTTTCAACCCCATGGACTATAGCCCGCCAGACTCCTCTGTCCAAAGGATTCTCCAGACAAGAATACTGGAATGGGTTGCCATTTCTTTTTCCAGGGGATTTTCCTGACCCAGGGATCGAACTCACGTCTCTTTACATCTCCTGCATTGGCAGGTGGGTTCTTTACAACTAGCGCCACCTGGGAAGCCAGGAATTGGGCTACTGCCCACATTTTGACCTTTTACGGTTGACCTCAGAACTGTCATAGCTCCCGTGGATGTATCATTTAGCATGCTAATGTATTAGTAATTGTGTGTGTTTGTGTGTGTGTGTGATCTTATAATGAGGGTCAAAGTCCACTGGGAGTTGAATCGTCTACCATCTTGGACCTAATTGGTTCTAACTGGTTTTTGTATGTCCTATGACTAACACTTGCTCTTTGGAAGGAAAACTATGACAAACCTAGAGAGCATATTAAAAAGCAGAGGCATTACTTTGCCAACAAAGGACCATATAGTCAAAGCTATGGTTTTTCCAGTAGTCATGTACAGATGTGAGAGTTGGACTATGAAGAAGGCTGAGCACTGAAGAATTGATGCTTTCAAATTGTGGTGCTGGAGAAGACTCTTGCGAGTCTGATGGGCTGCAAGGAGATCCAACCAGTCAATCCTAAAGGAAATCTGTCCCAAATATTCAATGGAAGGACTAATGCTGAAGCTGAAACGCCTATACTTAGGCCACCTGATGTGAAGAACTGACTCCTTGGAAAAGACTCTGATGCTGGGAAAGATTGAAGGCAGGAGGAGAAGTGGGTGACAGAGGATGAGATGGTTGGATTGCATCACCAACTCGATGGACATGAGTTTGAGCAAGCTTCGGGAGCTGGTGATGGGCAGGGAAGCCTGTCATGCTGCAGTCCATGGGGTTGCAAAGAGTCAGACACTACTTAGTGAGTGAACAATAACAACAACAATGGCTATGTCACTTTTTAAAAGGCTATGTCACCCTCCTGTAAATGGACTACAGTAAACATATTGGACAGTCTACAAGAAACAGTGCAGATGAACAATTTAGACTTACTATCTGTCAGTGAGAGCTGGGACCATCTGGACCAGCAGTAAATGATCAGTATTAGAGCACCATTAGTGCACTGTCCCCTTCCTTCCTCTGTTTCAGTTCTACTTGTAAATATTTCTGTAATCTACTTTTCCCTCTCTGTTTATATTCCCACAAGCATTTGCTTATTTATTCAACACAATGTTTATTTATTATGAACTTAATATGTTACAGACACTTCCAGGTATGTACTGTGCATTGAGTGCTGCTATCTCAATGTAAGCTGTGTGCTAAAGTTTGTATGACTATGAGCATCTTTTCCCTACTAACTGTTCAGTGACATCATATTGAGGCTTAAAAATGGCAACAAATCAGAGTTTCCTTCCCCTGGAAGTTAGATATTGAATATTGCCAGCATACTATTCACATCTCTAATCTCTCACCTCTTATCTCAGAATAGCCTCCTAGTTGGAGTTCTCATTTGGTGATTACTTCCTGAACAGTGACAAGGCTGTGATCTTTTTAAGATATAGACTTGTATGTCTTTTGCTCCTTTCCATCATCAACAGTGTAAAATAAAAAAATCCTTATTTTGTTATATGAGACCCTTCTTGAACTGGTTGCCTTGCCATATGCATTTCCTATTACTGTTATATTTTTATACTCTGCCAGTACTATATATTATATAGATTCTGAGTAAAACCACTTCTTTCTTTTTTTTAAACCTACTTATTTCTGATCTGATTTTTATACACACTGATCACTTAGAATACTTTCTTTTTTCCTTCTGTTAACCTCTAATCTTCAAATTTTAACAACTAGGTCAGTATTTGGTACAAAGCAAGTGAGCATCATATTTTATCATTAAATGGAATGAACATTTATTTAGTATTACTTCTTTTAGTAAGCATTTCTGGAGTCTGTCCCTCTCCTCATTACAGAGAACATTGAATTATCTGTTATAATACTCCTTTCATTATCACATGTAGAAATCCATGGTCACATATAATATTGAATGATAAATCCATTTGTTTATAAATCTCTTTCCTCTATTAGGCATTGAGGTATCCATTTCCATCAGTTTTGAAATTAAGTCCATTGCAGAATAACATATGATTAACTGCAATCTTGTGCAGTGCCTATTATACACTTCCATTGGTAAGGATAAGAAAGGTTGTGCTGTGATAATAAGTGAAGCGAAATTCACTCAGTTTTGTCTGACTCTTTGTGACCCCATGGACTATACAGTCCATGGCATTCTCCAGGCCAGAAAACTGGAGTGGGTAGCCTTTCCCTTCTCTAGGGGATCTTCCCAACCCAAGGATCAAACCCTGGTCTCCATCATTGCAGGCAGATTCTTTACCAGCTGAGCTACAAAGGAAGCCCAAGAATACTGGACTTCTTGGGCTATCTCTTCTCCAGTGTTATAATAAACACATCCTTAAGTTTAGTGACTTTATTCCGGCTTATTGGGGCAGTTTTCTTGAGCCTCTCTCCTCTGCTTCTGTATTTTGAGGAAACTTTATCTGTGGCTTCCAAGGTAGCTTATCAGTGGGGGAGAGATGAGCAGGAAGCATAATATCCCACATGCCACTTCTTGGAGTTCATTGACTATAATCTAACTCCAGGGAAGCTTTGGAAATATGGGACTGAATGTTGATGTTTGGAGAACATTTACAGTTTCAGCCATAAAACTTTAAGGATTTAGTGAAAGGAAAATGTCATTATGAGATGGCAGATTTGGGGGAAGTTTTATGGTAGAAATAGGACTCAAATTGAACTTGAAATGAGGTTAGAATTTAGATAGGAAAGAGAGAAGATATTCTATTCATTTCTTGACCTAAAATGTAATTAAATTCTGGCTTAATTCCAGATTATTTTCTTATTTCTATATAACTTTCAGGTTATAATTTTACTTATACTGCTTGATTTTTTTTAAAAAAATTAGAGTATAATGAAAACATTTATTTAGTTTAGAATTCTCATTAAAAACTCAGCAGGGGGATGTGGTTACTAATTAAAGACTATTAGATTAGGTAACATTGATATTTAGAAGTTTGGAAAAAATGTCATTTCATGGAAGTCCAGTTATATCAGCCATGGTAAATACTGGATCTTCTACATAAATGGTTCAGTGTATATTTTGCTAGATGTAATCTTGCATCACAGAGAAAATATCTGTCTCCATTTGGAGTCTTAACACTCCATATCTACTGACCAATATAGCTAGTTAAGCTTTGGTTTGCCCAACTAGACCATTTTCCAAAAGGAAGCAAATCATAATGCTTCTTGCGTGTATTGTGCTTTTCAGATTTGCAAAGCAGTTTCATATTCACCATTTGCTTTGATTCTTTCACTAACCTCTTGTGCATAGATACCATTGAATCCCATCTTGCAGCAGAAATAATTGAGATCAATTGACTTTCCCAAAGTAATAAGACAGATGACTCATATTAGAAATAGGACTGAAATCCGTATTTTGGGACCTAAGCCAAGTGTTATTTTTAAAATACCATATATTTTCATTACCTTTTTGATGTTGATAAAATCAAACTGTCCTGGTTCTGATTGTTACTGAGTTTCCACGAGGAAAACTGATTTTTCCAGGATCAACTATTACACTAAAATAAATATATCATTCAATACTGGCCACAGTTTAAGGAAATAGCAAAATAATTAATTGATAGAGGGAAAATAATAATAGATTAAAACTCTCTCAAAGTGTCTTTATTTCCTCTTATCCTAGTTTCCGAAAACATTTTATATAATTTATATTTACCTGAATTATAAGTTTCATGACTATATCTGCTTGTTTGCATCATTTTTCATTATTTATTCATTAAATATATATTGATCATATAGGTTGAGCACTACAGAAGACACTGGAGATCCAGTGGGTTGTAATGTATAGTTCAAACCCTCAGAGAGAAGTTATCAGACATTGTAGTGACTGTGAAGATGGGATGAATACAGGAGTAGTTTAAGAATTCATTGAGAGAGGACCCCATAGAGTCCATCGGGGGTAAGGATGCCTCCTTGGAAGTGTCTGGAGAAATGGTAAGGATTTTAGGTATGTGCCAGAGATGCCCCCGGGAGACAGCCTCATGAACAAAGTGCTGTGCCAATTCTGCTTGGAGGCCAAAGAAATATGAAACTGTGATAGAGTTCAATACTGATTAGTATGCAAATGTAGTTATCATCTACATATAAGGATATTAAAAAAAGGAGTAAAATGCTTTTAATAAGGAAAAGGGTAGTGGTTCTGAGATTCTAGTTTGCATCGGAATCACCTGAAGGTCTTAACGAGATTGACGCCGCCACTGGAGTTCTTCTGATTCAGTATGTCTGGGCTGGGTGCTCAGGATTTAAGTTTCCAGGTGATGCTGGTACTACAGGTCTGGGGACTACAAGCTGAGGAGCACAGTCATGGAGCGAAGGATTAGGATTTGTGTGTCAGTGACGTTCAGCTGTACCTTTGCCATTTGCTATTAGCGTACATTCTTAAGGCAGTTAGTATTTAATACAAAGGTGCTTCATATGGTACTGAATGAATAAGTCAATGAATCTCACTATTACCTTCCTTTGGTTATACCATTTATGTGGATATATGATTATTTCAGATTCACAATGAATACAAAAGCCATAAAGAGATGACATCTGAAAAACTGCAACTGGAAGAATTTACTAGATTTACTGGCTGTGTATCCTGACTATATTTTTAGGGCAAGTGTTTGAAAAAAAAAAAAAAGACTTCATTTAAAAATAGAGAAGAGCTCACTTAGATATTTATAACCTGACAGGTTAAAACTAGCACAACATCTGAATGGGAAATTGTTGAGTCTTAAAACCTACACAGGCATTTTCTAAAAACTCAATGAATTAATTCATTTGAAATTCCATTAAGAAAAATATCATTCTGGACAAAAATTCTTTCAGCAGGGAGATCTTCCTAAAAGGGTTAACATGCTAAATTATCTACCACCTTTGAAAGAAATTTAAATTCTATTAGAAGGAAGCTGTATTTTCATGAGTAAAACCTGTAGAAACTCCTTCCCTAGGTATTTCCTGGCAACAACTAGAATCAGATGGAGGGAGGTAAAATTAAGAGTCTTGGTCTTTACCCAGACTCTGCTGCCTTTAGTACCTTCTACCCAGGTTCACTTGTTTAAAGAGTCTAATTGGGCAGGGAGGAGTCAGAGAGAAAGAGCCACCATTCCAGATGATTCAAGGGCAGTAGTTCCCGGAGGCTCTGGTTGTGTTGGGAAGGGAATGTCTGTGGTCCTAGGTCCTGATCTCCTTAATTGAGCAAAGCTTTATGGACTGAATGAGTGCAATTTGGAGGATTGCTTTAAAGATGGAAGGGCAAGTCTTGGAAGAGTATTAAAATGGTAGAAAACCTCAACTTGAAACAAGGATGGGGCATCAAAGAGATAAATGAGATAAGGGAGGGAAGAAAAAGTTCTGGGTCCTTTATTATAGGCCAGAGAATTTATAAGCATGATCTCATTGAATCCCACCAGCAATCCTGTGAGACTGATATTAGTATCTCCCATTTACACAGGACAGTACTTAGGCTCTGAGTCTCTACAGAGTAAGTATCAAAGCTGGGACAGGATTCTAGGTCATTTGACTCCAAAGTCTAGCCTCATTTCACCAACCATGGTATGGGAAAGTCAGACATGGCAGGTGTATAGCTCAAAGATAATTATTGGAGATAGAATGTGGATAGATAAAATACTGAAGGAAATCTGAATGGTTTTCATGATAGTCAGACCCTAGCTTTTATTTAAAGCAGAAAAAGAATTAACTAAACTATTTGTATTGAATACATAAGACCCTTAGTTTTCTGGTCTCTTGGAAGCTGTTCTTCATTTATTTCCTCTGCTCCTCCCCTGTATTTTATAGTAATATTCTGGATCTATTTAGTACTCAAAAGGCCTGAACTTGAGTGATCTGTTATTGATTTTCTAAAGACACACTCATAAACCAAGCCTTGTCAGACACCGATGAACTGCCACACACTTGCATGGTATCTCTCCATCTCAAAAGCTGGTTTTTTGGCGCTGCTCTTTGGGGATGACCTTTTGGCATTCTCCCTGACCTTCCAACAAGGTCTCATTCCTAGCACATCTAATGTCTAGTATAGAGTGACAAGACCACTTAAGTCGGCCAGCTTTTTAAGGAAAAATTGTGAATGACATAGTAAAAGAATGAGATGAACCCCTCTTAACTAACTGCTTCCTTCTTTTACCTTTTGTGTGTGTGTGTGTGTTGGACTCTGTCTGAACACAAATAATGCTCCTTTGCCCTCCTTCCTTATTACCTTGCATCCCAGATAAAAGTGCCTTATGGAATAAAAATCCTTGTCATGTTTCTGAGGGAGCATCTCCCTTAAACAATTAACCTTCTAATTTAGGAGGAATCTTATTACTTCAGTTTCCATATCACTAGTTTTAAAAAACATTTTTAAAGGAATGTCACCATAATATAGAGCATGGAGCTTTGTGCATAAGCATGTAAATCATTTTTGTAAATAGCTATTTCCTAAGGATGAACAGCAATTTGTGCTGGGTGGGAGGTAAAGCAGATTTCATCATTTAGTAGTGAGATACACATACTTCTCAATTATCAGTGCTAATGGGGACAATGATAATAAGGGTAATGGAGTCCATAAGAAATCCATGGTGGAATTTCAATCAGTTCTTTTTGCTTCTTCTTAGCAGTGATGGCAGATATTTTGCTAGAGAGAAGTTTTAGATTGTTTGTAGATTTCAATTTCTATTCGAGTTCCTGTTATTTCTCAACAGTTTAAAGGAGAATACTTAAATAGACAAGGGCCTTGTTGCATTTTGAAAATAAAGTTATTTTAATCAAACTGTTTATGAATATATAATACCCAAACAATGGCGTATTTTTCCCTCTATTGAATTAATATTGGCATTAGATGAACAATTTAAACACTAAACACTTTTACTAAAATTAGCAGGGCATTTACTGGAGAAAATTCTGATGTTATCCAGAAATGAAATGGGTTCAAATGATTGAGACTTCCCTTAAACTCTTGTGAAGAATGATAGCTGCAGATAGTAAGGTATTCACCATATTCGTTGCCTCTTTTCCTATTTATATAAAGAATGTAAAATAAAAGACTCAGACTCCTTCAGATAAAACTTCTCTATGCTGCTAATTTTTTTTCCACGTACAGAAGTATGACTTTATTGGATGGCATAAGTATTTTAAATATTACTATGACAATGTTATAGAAATTAATAACTTAAAGGATAATAAAATAAAAACCAAGAAACAAGTGAGTCCCCTCCCTAATATCACATCTACCTTCTGTTCCATTCACAGTTAACTGAACTTTAACCGACCACATCTGTTTCAGTCAGAATCACTTTCACTCCTAAGTTCAGAGATGCAGAGAGTTTCCCTCATGTAACTTGGGCAGAAGATAGCCTCAAACAACTTTAAATTCAAGATGCCCTGATGCGTCTCCTGAAAGCTCCCGTGTGTTCAAAGACTCTTGTGCTACTTCCAGTCTGTTCCCTCAGGCAGTAGATCCGTAATTAGGAGTTTACCCCACACACAAGCTAACACCTTTCTAGAGAGCTGTCTTCTGCTATTTCTAGCAAGATTTCTAATTTGTTACATGTTTTTATCAGCCTCATCACTAAGTTTTCTTCTCCTTCCAAGTCAGAACAGAAAGATGAAGAGAAACATTATAGCCTTCTATCTTCTGAGCAGAACAAACCTTTCAGTGTTCTGAAGGACTTTCAACAAAATTTCTTGAGTGGTGAAGGTATCATATTAACCTCATTTTTTACTTTGCAATTTTTCTTTTGGATTGCTCTCACTTTCTTTTTCATGAGTGATTTAACACTGAATCAGTTTTCTTTCCTTGAAGTAGAACTTCCAGAAGTGTTTAATATTCACCCAGATTTCTTAAAAGGAACTTTTCTTAACACTTCCTTATATAAATATGCCCTGAGTGCCTACTGATGCTAGGCAAGCTTATAGCGACTCTTGCTATATAGAGCCCAGCTGTCCAGTATGGTAAACTCTAGTTTGTGGCTGTGGCCCTTGAACACTTGAAATGTGTTGATGTACACGGAGATGTACAGACTGTACACATGGACATCACCAGATGGTCAATACAGAAATCAGATTGATTATATTCTTTGCAGCCAAAGATGGAGAAGGTATATAGAGTCAGCAAAAACAAGACCGGGAGCTGACTGTGGCTTAGATCATGAGCTCCTTATTGCCAAATTCAGACTTAAGTTGAAGAAAGTAGGGAAAGCCACTAGACCATTCAGGTATAACCTAAATCAAATCCCTTACGAACATACATTGGAAATGACAAATATATTAAAGGGATTAGATCTGATAGACAGAGTGCCTGAAGAACTATGGACGGAGATTTGTGACCATCCCCAAGAAAAAGAAGTGTGAAAAGGCAAAATGGTTGTCTGAGGAGGCCTTACAAAGAGCTGAGAAAAGAAGAGAAGCAAAAGGCAAAGGAGAGAATAAAAGATTTACCCATTTGAATGCAGAGTTCCAAAGAGTAGCAAGGAGAGATAAGAAGGCCTTCCTCAGTGATCAGTGCAAAGAAATAGGGGAAAACAACAGAATAGGAAAGACCAGAGATGTCTTTAAGAAAATTAGAGATACCAAGGGAACATTTCATGCAAAGATGGGCACAATAAAGGAAAAAATGGTATGTACCTAACAGAAGCAGAAGATATTAAGAAGAGGTGGCAAGAATACATAGAAGAACTATATAACAAATATCTCCATGACCCAGATAACTGCGATGATGTGATTACTCACCTAGAACCAGACATCCTGGGAATGCGAAATCAAGTGGGCCTTATGAAGCATCACTATGAACAGAGCTTGTTGGAGGTGACAAAATTACAGTTGAGCTTTATCAAATCCTAAAAGATCATGCTGTGAAAGTGCCGCAGTCAATATGCCAGCAAATTTGTAAAACTCAGCAGTGGCGACAGGACTGGAAAATGTCAGTTTTCATTCCAATCCCAAAGAAAGGCAATGCCAAAGGATGCTCAAACTACTGCACAATTGCACTCATCTCACACGCTAGCAAAGTAATGCTCAAAATTCTCCAAACCAGGCTTCAACAGTATGTGAACCATGAACTTACAGATGTTCAAGCTGGTTTTAGAAAAGGCAGAGGAACCAGAGATCAAATTGCCAACATACGCTGGATCATCAAAAAAGCAAGAGAATTCCAGAAACACATCTACTTCTCCTTTATTGACTATACCAAAGTCTTTAACTGTGTGGATCACCACAAATCGTGGAAAATTCTGAAAGAGATGGGAATATCAGACCACCTTACCTGCCTCCTGAGAAATCTGTATGCAGGTCAAGAAGCAACATTTAGAAATGGACATGGAACAACAGACTGGTTCCAAATAGGAAAAGGAGTATGTTTTGTCTCCCTGCTCATTTAACTTATTTGCAGAGTATGTCATGAGAAATGCTGGGCTGCATGAAGCACAGGCTGCAATCAAGATTGCTTGTAGAAATATCAATAATCTCAGATGACACCACCCTTATGGCAGAAAGCGAAAAAGAACTAAAGAACTTCTTTATGAAAGTGAAAGAGGAGAGTGAAAAATTTGCCTTAAAGCTCAACATTCAGAAAACTAAGATCATGCCATTTGGTCCCATCACTTCATGGCAAATAGAGGGAAACAATGGAAATAGTGACAGACTTTATCTTTTTGGGCTCCAAACTCACTGCAGATGGTGACTGCAGCCATGAAATTAAAAGATGCTTGCTCCTTGGAAGAAAAGTTATAACCAACCTAGACAGCGTATTAAAAAGCAGAGACATTACTTTGCCAACAAAGGTCCATCTAGTCAAAGCTATGGTTTTTCCAGTAGTCATGTGTGGATGTGAGAGTTGGACTGTGAAGAAAGTTGAGTGCTGAAGAACTGATGCTTTTGAGCTGTGGTGTTGGAGAAGACTCTTGAGAGTCCCTTGGACTGCAAGGAGATCCAACCAGTCCATCCTAAAGAAAATCAGTCCTGAATATTCATTAGAAGGACTAATGCTGAAGCTGAAACTCCAATACTTTGGCCACCTGTTGTGAAGAATTGATTCATTTGAAAAGACCCTGATGCTGTGAAAGATTGAAGTTGGGAGGTGAAGAGGACAACAGAGGATGAGATGGTTGGATGGCATCACTGACTCAATGGACATGAGTTTGAGTGAGCTCCGGGAGTTGGCGATGGACAGGGAAGCCTGGCATGCTGCATTCCATGGGGTTGCAAAGAGTTGGACACGACTAAGTGACTGAACTGACTGACGGACTGACTGACACTGAAATGTGCTATAAATGTAAATTTACACTGAATTTTGAAGATTTGAAATGACAGAAAAAACTGACCAATAATTTTCATACTGATTACATCTTGAAATGATGCTTTTGATATTGGGTTAAATAAACTATATGACTAAATAATTTCACTTATTTCTATTTAATTTTTAAAAATATGGGTACTACAAAACTTAAAATTACATATGCAGCTTGAATTTGTGGCTTGTGTTTACATTTCTACTTCTTAACACTGTTAAAGACAGCAGCCCCAAGACTGAAAATAAAGTACAGGATGCTCTGAAAGGAGCTGCTATTCCAGCCTGGGCTTGCATAAAGCAAGAAAAGTTAGCTGAAAGAGATCTCCTTCAGATGTGTGTCAGAGGACACACAAGGGTTACTCAGGTGGAGGAATACATCGAACAGGTATGTTCCAAAGTGAAGGGGATGATGTACAGAAAGACAGAGGGTAAGGTGGTCAGAACTTTGGATATGCATCGGGGACCAGAAAGATGGTGACTGCAATTTTAGAAGAATCTATTGGTTCAAAACATATTTCTCTTAGGTAGTGTGTCTATATCAGAGATTCTTCTGTAGTGTCAAAAAACTAAAGATACCAAAGAAAGAGGAGAAGCTTGGCTTTTCCCTCCCTGATTCTGAGAATTGTTGGGAGAAAAACCCAGAAATAAGGGGATCTCAGGCTCACAGAGCCCTGCTTTCCTTCAGTCACAAGAATACTTAAACTATTTCCAAAAGCTGGAGGGAAGGTGAGACTCTTGAAGTTTGGAGAGGTCAAACGCATGCTTCCTCAATAGCAGTTCCCCACAGTTCTCCAGCATCCCAAGAAGGCTGGGTTTTGGCAGGGAAGGCAATGGCACCCCACTCCAGTACTCTTGCTTGGAAAATCCCATGGACGGAGGAGCCTGGTAGGCTGCAGTCCATGGGGTCGCTAAGAGTCGGACATGACTGAGCGACTTCACTTTCACCTTTCACTTTCATGCATTGGAGAAGGAAATGGCAACCCACTCTGGTGTTCTTGCCTGGAGAATCCCGGGGATGGCGGAGCCTGGCGGGCTGCCATCTATGGGGTCGCACAGAGTCGGACATGACTGAAGTGACTTAGCAGCTTAGCAGCAGCAATGAGATAAATGAGCATGAGATGGAAGGGCCAGGGGCCAAGCAAGACCTGGGATAGGGCTTAAGATTTCAGAGTATGGGCAACTTTCATGGGGCAAGCAGCCAGGACTATGGATTAACGATGACTCTGGGTACACATATGATGTTCCCTGCCCATGTGGGACCAGCCACTTTGATGGCTACCAGTCTTGCAAGCAGACTCAACTAGTCATTCTCCAGCAGGGACCAGGGAGGATCCAGTTACCATCCCCTGAACAGGAACAGGTAAAAGTGAGGGAGAGGAACAGAAATCTAAAAACCTAAGCATTTATCCTGAAGGGATTGCTCTGTGGTCCTATAATTGGCAAATTAATATTTGTTCCCAGACCCAACGGTCCAGCAGCTTGTGGGGACGATTGAATACATTATAAGAAAAAAAGGAGCTACATTTTCTTTGAACATCTGAATGTAGTTCAAGGCTGCTATGGGAAGTAGAAGTTAGAGAGACTAGCGTCTCTGAAACTATTTTACTTTTTAACTAGAGAATAATGGATAAGTGCTAAGTACAAAGGTATGTGATATGTATATTTTTATAGGTATAATTATATGGATTGTTTGAAGAAAAAACTAAAACACAGGGAAAAAATATTTAGTGGGACTAAAATTATAAAATAAGAATACATTTATGGGGCACAAATAGCATATTTAATTGTCTTATTAAGTTGATTTTTATTTCCTCATTATTTGTGTGAAATTGGACAACATTTCTTCTAATAGTTCACACAATATATGGTTGGGTGGGGGGAGGAGATTGGAGTAGATGAAGGATTATTTCTGTAATCCTAAATTTGTGTCTGTTTTTTGTTTCCCTATGTTAGTCCCTACAGTGTTGAGCTAACAAAGGAAAACGTCATCAGGAAATAGTGGGACTAAGATGTGAAGAATACAGTGGGCACAGCGTGGGTGGCTTCCCTCTTCACGGCGGTTTTAATGGTGCTTCCCAGGATCCTAGAGAACTCTGCCTGGTGGCTGATGTGTTGCTCTGAGTACCTGTAAGTGAGAACTGCCCTCCTGTTGGCCAGCTCTTCCTTTGATTCAGAAAGCCATTGCTGTATCCTTCCAGTAATTCTTCTTTACTTAAATTAATTCAGACTGACTTTCAGTTAGTTGTAACACAGTGAGTCCTAACTAACACTTGGTGTTTGAGTTTGAGCAACTCCAGCAGATAGTGAAGGATAGGGAGGGGTGGTGCTCTGCAGTTCTTGGGGTCACAAAGAGCCAGACATGACTTAGCGACTAAACAACAACAAGGCTTGGTGTACTTAATAAGCAAAGCGAATGCATTTTTTTTTCAGGGTTTTGGAAGCACAGATTTACACAAAAACAATATAATTGACAGATTTGTGGTGGTCTACAATGCTTCAGATTGTGCTTGTGTATCTGAAATGATAAGCATTATCCCCAGCCTTCACCCAAGAAACATGCTAGTTACATAAATAAAGTTACTAAGTAAATGTGAACACAGCAAAATATTTTGGTTTTATTATTCAAACTTTGTACCCCAAGACTGATAATGAACTTGGATAGGAATCAGGGAGACATTAGTTCTGTCCTCTTCTCTTATATTTTCATTATTTGTAGCAGCATCTCAACCTCAGAGGTTTCTGCCTCTTTCCTTCTTTGTCCCTTTATATGCAGAAGGAAGAGATGGAGATTGAGGGTCTATGTATGGATGTCTTTGATTTAAAAAAGATTTTGAAGAGAAATTACAGATAATCATTATTTTCAATTTCATGATTATCGATAATTATCATGATCAAAATCATGATTATCAATAATCACTAGCACATCCTTCTGGAAACGTCATTAGTTTGACGTCTAAGAGTTCTAAGCTAGAGCAGTGTGAAGAATATACAATTTAAAAGAAAATTTGTTTTTCTTGTCATTCTGCTCAGAGATCTGCAGCAGCTTTCTCTTTTGTTTATGCTGTCCTTCATTTAGTCATTAAAAAAAACCCAAAAAACAAAACCATGCTGCAGTTGTTTGCCTGGCTACCAAGGGGCAGATCAAGATAGATATTAAGCCCAACTAAATAGTCAGTCTATCATGGGAACTGTCAGCTTCTCTCAAACCTTCCTTCATATGTACAGTCTATTCCATGCTTCTCTATGTGCATGCATTATGCTATGGGAATAATCCATGGCTTATTTTTCCATTCTTCCTTTCAGTTGGTACCATCAACTTACCAGTTCTTGATCTTCAACAAGGATAATTTTATGCATTTGCATTTTTAGATAACTGTGCTAGTCATATCAGGATAAAAGTAATTTTTAGAAAAATCACTTGGTCCCTTGTTGCCAAGTAGCTTTTATGATAAACTATTTGGGTTCCCAAATTATTTACATTGCCCCCAACAAAATCCTAGATTCTTCTAATCCTGCTTCTCAAATTGTCCACGTGACACTGATTCAACTGTTTGAAAATAGTACTGGAAAATTAATAGCCATAACAAACTTTTATGATCAAAATGTCCCAACATCTTCAGGAATTTACCTTCATAACCAAACACTCAGCAAATTATTATTTAAGCAATACACCCTGAAGAATTGCTCATTTTTAGCAGGGTTGGCCTTGGGAACTCTATGTTTCCAAGTCAATAAAACATTTTAGTGCTCACCGCTACTGTTTCACTACAGTTTTCTGCCAATTATTCAGAAGTAGCAGAAAATTCATTTTTATAATGGATTAATTTAGGAATATCGGCTCTTTACCCCTTCTCATTTCTATTCTTTTTGAAAGATAAAGAATTGTCTTAAAACTGCTGGCTGCACTCTTGGCAAGGTATTAATACATACAATTAAATTAACACCTATCATTAAAGATGTGCCAGATAACAATCAAAGATAAATGGGATTTTCAAGAAATTGAGTAAACAAAGTTCTGATCTTCAATTATCTTTAAAAGCTTTGATGTAAACCTCAATTGACTAAAAGGGAGAATGAGCAGACAAGTTTCTGACCACATATCAAGTACACCATAGGTATACTAAATATTGTAAAGGTGACACATGGCATAAAAGTAATTCACTGTGTTCCCGAGTTGAAGTTTATATGGAAAGTTTCATGTTTGTATCAGGAGATGGAATTAGTCTACCTTCTACCTCACCTTGAACAGGAGATTTAGAAAGCTTAAATGCAATTCCTAAGAGTGCTCACTAAAAAAGAAATAAGTCATTGAAGTTCCATGTCAAGCTGATTATATACTATGTGTGCACAATATCAAATGGTGGGCTTATTACTATATTTCAACTCTTGCAACACGTTGTGGGAATAGCATGAAGACATTTATTCATTTAGATTTTTGAATTAATAAGGGCATATAATTTAAATTCTGTAAGAACAGAAAAATTATGTTGTAACAAAAAGTAGTGGGGGCTAGTCAACTTAGAAGGCTGCCCCCATTTATCTCCTAAAACCCTGAGGACAGTGTATAAGAAACTTTCTGATACGATTTCTAAAGCTACTTTATTGTTATGTTTAATGGCATCAGCCCTTCAGTCATTCATTCAGTAAACTCAAGTACATGCCTGGTGGTATGTATACACTGCATTAGGTAGTTGGGAGTCATATAGAAATGAATACAATGTGTCTGCTGTCAAGGAGTCCATAGCATAATATGAGCAACAAGTGAATAAAAACATGCAGTACACTGTTATGGTCTTGTTAACCACTGTCTCCATAGAACCCCACCCAGTGTTTGGGATCCATCACTTCATGGCAAATAGATTGGGAAACAGTGGAAACAGTGGCTGACTTTATTTTTCTAGGCTCCAAAATCACTACAGATGGTGATTGAAGCCATGAAATTAAAAGGTGCTTACTCCTTGGAAGGAAAGTTATGGCCAACCTAGAGAGCATATTAAAAAGCAGAGACGTTACTTTGCTGACAAAGGTCTGTCTAGTCAAGGCCATGGTTTTTCCAGTAGTCATGTATGGATGTGAGAGTTAGACTATAAAGAAAGCTGAGCACCAAAGAATTGAAGCTTTTGAACTGGGGTGTTGGAGAAGACTTTTGAGAGTCCCTTGGACTGCAAGGAGATCCAACCAGTCTATCCTAAAGGAGATAAGTCCTGGGTGTTCATTGGAAGGTCTGATGTTGAAGCTGAAACTCCAATACTTTGGCCACCTAATGCGAAGAGCTGACTCATTTGAAAAGACCCTGACGCTGGGAAAGATTGAGGGCAAGAGGAGAAGGGGACGACAGAGGATGAGATGGTTGGATGGCATCACCAACTCAATGGACATGAGTTGGGTGGGCTCCGGGGGTTGGTGTTGGACAGGGAGGCCTGGAGTGCTGCAGCTCATGGGGTCGAAAAGAGTCGGACACGACTGAGCGACTGAACAGAACAGAACAGAACAGAACAGAAATAGTCATGCAGCAAAATTTGTGCAATAAAAGAGAGCTACCTGAAATATTGTGGAGAAATGGTGCATGGAGTGTTTGGGTAAAGTTTAAAGACTTTATCTTGAAGGATGAGTGGAAGTCTCCCAGGATTTTAACAAAAAAGGGGATTGCATAAACACAGAACAGAATTTCAATGATTCAAATTACACAATTATGTTTGGGTACTTGGAGAAGGAATGGAGATGAATTTGTGATGCTAGATCTAGGCTATATGTGTGGGAGAAATCATAGCTGATACTGATAAAATATGGTACATATAGAATGTTTGGGCCCTGTTTGGCTCCACTTGAAGGAGCTTTGGCATTATTCTTGGGAGTGTTGAAATCCATAGTGGGTTCTGAAAATGAGAATCATACAAATAGATTTGTGATCTTTGGAAGCACTATGGATATAGATGGAGGCAGAAGATTGGTGTCAGGAAAAAAAGGATAGAGAATTTTTCAGATCAGGAAGAATGTACTAAATTGATGACATGGTAAAGTTGGGAGAAAAGGACAGTTTTGAGTGCCATGACTTGGTGACTGATTATATATAGGGTTCAGGAGAATTAAATATTCCCTTGTGGTTTTTCCAGAGTAAATTTTCATCTCTGCTACTCTTTGGAAAAATTTCTCATATAACACAAGCCCCTTCATGCATCCTTGAGCATAACTACATAAAAGAAATTGGATTAAATGGAACCTATTTTACAATTCAACCTCATATTTGTTGGTGTTAAAAAATGAATTTGACAGGGCACTTTCATCTAAGTACTGATGAGTCATAAATCATCAAGCAATAACCTTAGGAACTCAGTGAATTTCTCACCATTCTTCAGCAGCTGTCAGAATCCAGGCTAACATCCAAAGCTTTTTAGGGTTAAAAAAAGATAGAAACACTTCATACGCTACAAACATTATGTAAGTGCAGTAGCACCTCACAGAGTAATGTATTAAGATCTTCAAGGGCAGCTATCATGCTTTTTTCCTCTTTATGGGGAGCTAGAACATACCTCCATAATATAGTATGTAGTAGGATTTCAACAAGAGCGTCCCTGGTGGCTCAATGGTAAAGAGTCTGCCTGCAGTGCGAGAGACTTGGGTTCTATCCCTGGGTTGGGAAGATCCCCTGGAGCAGGTCATGGCAACCCGCTCCAGTATTCTTGCCTGGAGAATCCCATGGACAGAGGAGCCTGGTTGGCTGCAGTCACTAGGGTTGCAAAATCCCTAGGGTTCATGCCTGAAGCAACTGAACATGTACACGCAAGGTACTCAACAAATATTGTTCAATGCGTGCACACCGATTACACCTTTGACCGTTGATGGCAGAAACTCTTTTAAATGACTTTAATGTTGATCTATGGCAAAACCAATACAATATTGTAAAGTAAAAAAAAAATTATGTTGGTTCCAGGTATTTAGAACTGAAATTTTTAAAAATACCATTTACAATAGCACCAAAAAATGAAATACTTAATTATAAATCTAACAAAATATGTACATATATATGTCCAGAAGACTATGAAACAGTGTGGGAAAAAAATCAAATAAAATCTAAGTAAATGGAAAAAAAAATGACTTTAATGACTTTCTCTTAACCAATCATCTGGATTAGCTGACACCCTTCATCCTCTTTTGAAGCGTGCCGACTGTTGCCCAAAGTACTCTGCATGCTGTGGCTAGTAGACTACTCCCTACTCTTCCTGCTTTCATAGGACCCTTATCAAAAATTAGCTGGGCTTGGTCCTAAATGTGTTAATGTTACTTGAACTGTGGTAAACTGGTTTGTGGGTTTTGAAAATTAGTTACTTAGTACCATAAAATATGAATGTAAGGGAGGTGATTTCTCTGAAAACCATGTCAAAGGCATTTGAAAGACTCAGTAGATGTGAGGTGCTGAAAATTCCTAACCAGATAGGTGTGAATAATATATTTATATAAAATAATAAAATCTGTAATCTTACTTTAAAATCTGTGCTTCGTTAATATTTGTATGTTCTTGTTCCACTTTAAGGAAAACTAAACTAGAAATCATAGATGATGCATTATAGATGAATTGATTGATGAAAGACAATGGGGAAATTCCAGTCAGTAGACTAGTACACAGTAAAAGTTGTCTTGGTCTTAGATCAGAATAGTAGCAAAAGATAGTTATTTGTTTTTGGAATAAATAAAATATTTATGGAAGATATGCATCATTTAAAAAATCCCTGCTTTAGCCAATTTTAGTTTTGAACAGCCCATCAACTGATAGTTTCAGTGAGTTGGATAAGAGAGCCATTGCTATTTTTATCGAAAGCAACATATATCAAGGAAGTCCGCATCAGCACTTAGAGGCATGGACATTCCCTAATAACTGTTGAAGCACACCACTGGGCTCTAGCCTTTACCATCCTGGCCCTGAATAGAGACATTAACTTTCTCATAAGGCCATTTTATTGCATGTTTACAGCTCTTTTCACGTAATAAACCATTTCTATCAGAGAAGGGAAACATGAGGGAGTCATTCTGAGGATATCTCAGAATATAGTCAAGCAGCAGTGATTTGGAAACAGTTATCACCTAGGTTCATACCATTGTTGGTAATGTTATGCATTGATGAACAGCTACATTCCATTGAACACTGGAATATTTCTCATTTTGTTTTTTGGGAAGTGGTCAGAACCAGAAATAAGTATTTTTGTGGAACTGATTTGGCCTTAGAATAGAATGTTACTTGGCAGGAAAAGACACCTTGGACACAGAGGAAAGCTTTCTGTAGTCTGAGCTTGTGGAAAATTCTTTTCACATGTGTAGCAGATGGCAGATAGACCTAGTGTAGCTCTGTGGTCATGCAGTGTACAATACCCTCCCTTTGAGTGTGGGCATGACCTGTAACTTGCTTTTAACCAACAGAATATGATAATGCTGATGGGATGCTATTTCTATGATTAGGTTATCTACCTACCTACCTATCTCTCTATCATCTATCTATGCATCCATCCACATAAATACGTAGTTCTATTCCATTTTATAGCATGCAGTAGAGAGATTCTCCTGACGACTCTAAAGAAGCATGCTGCTATGATAGCAATTGCATATGGAGAGAGTCTTCTGTGGACTGAATGTTTGTATACTCTCCAAATCCATATGTTGAAACCCTAATCCCTGAGGTAATAGTATTAGGAGGTGCGGCCTTTGGGAAGTGATTAGATGGAGTTAGTACTCCTTGAACCTTCAGAGAGATCCCTTGCCTCTCCTATTACTAGAGGGTATAGGGAAACAGACATGATGGTGGCCATGTATGAACCAAGAAGCAGATACTCACCAGACACCGAATCTACTGGCACCTTCATCATGGACTTCCCAAGCTCCAGACCTGTGAGAAATAGATTCCTGTTGTTTCTAAGCCACCCAGTCTATAATATTTTGCTATAGCAGCCCAAACAGACTGAGACAGGATCATAAGGAAGGAAAATGCTGATGATCTCTAAAAGCTGAATGACTTAGTCATATATTAATAGCTGAAAGGGACTGAATTTGTTCAACGACCCTATGAGCTTGGGTTTTAGATGAGGACATCTTGGTTGCTGCCTTGTGGGACCCTGAGTAGAGGAATGAGTTGGGCTATGCTTTAACTCCTGACCCACAGAAACTATGAGATAAGTGGTAATTTATTATACACCAAGAGAAAACTAATATAACAGGATCAGTGACTATTCTTTTGATTTTATTTCCATCTTTTTCTTTCTGTAAAGTGACTCAGGGTGAGTGGATGCAAATTATGTTAGTTTGCTGAATTCAAAAATTTTCCCAACTTCTGCTCTTCTAAAAAATACCTGATACTGTATGATCTCAAGCTTCTCTATATTTATTTATAAAAAATATTTCTGAATGTCTTCTGTTTCTTAGTTGGCTGGTTAAGTATTTTTTCCCCCTCATTTCTTATTATTGTACATATTTTATTTACTTATTAAAGAAATATAAAAGGAAATAAATGAATATTTAGGCAAATAAAAATACGTTCTCAAAAAAAAAAAATACGTTCTCACTGGATTTATTAGATTGAGAGAGAAAGCTTTGTAGAAGTTTTAGAAAAGCAGAAAACATCACTATCTGAGCGGCCGTATTCTGCTGGTTCCTTTGGAAATGTATCCAGAACCTTTCTGCTCATTTTACTCTTTCCCCTCTACCTTTTTGTGTCTTCCATTTTTTCCCTTGCCTTCAGTCCACCGTATTCTGTTCCATCACCTACAGTTGGTTGGAAGATCCATCCTATGCAAGTGATATAGAGGGTATTTCCTTATAGAAATGCAATCTAGGAATGAAAGTTCTCCTTTATTAGCATGTGTGTTGCCCATCTCTTCAGGAAGCTTACCAATCTTTGGAGGTGGAAGAAAGCAAAAGAAGACTACTTTTATTTAAGGATTGTATTGATTCCAACATCACCGTCAATCTTGAGTCTTTCCATAGAGCTACCCCTGATCTTGTAAAAATCATCTGATGAAATAAATAGATGATACCATGTTTTTAGATACCCATAAGTACTCTCCAAAAATACAACCTGAGTTTTTGGCATTAATTTATGTTTTTATTTTTTGCTCTGGAATTAATTTGATTCTAAATGAAGTATATTCTCATGTACGTGGATTTGCCCACATGGCCTTCTTTAATGTTAATGAGAGGGTAAAAGATTGACTCTGTGTCTTGAGCTGAAAGGGTTTCATTTTTCCAGCTGCCTCAGAAAGAGTCAAGGAGAGCTCTTATGTCACTGTCATGCCAACCAAAAGTAAAATGTTTTTTACTTAATGGTGAGAAATAATTCACAGCTCTACCCACCTGGAGGAGGTGAAAAAACGGCTTATCCAGTTTCAATCATCAAGTTTTTTGTATGTCAATAATAAAAGCAGATCTTTTAAACAATAACAATAACAGAAAAGTAGGATAATATTTTTATTTCTTTAATGAGAACCCGTGAAAAATTATCTCTTGGACCAAACAAAGAAAGTGGATAAAGAGATTTAACAAGATATAGTGGGAGATTCTTCTGTCTGTGTAAATAAAGAGCAAGTGTCATAGGAAGAGACACATTAATCAAGTAATTAACCTTTAAGTAGTGTTATTTATTGTGCAGAGCAATTTTGCCACCCCAAGAATTATGGCATGATTAAAAAAATAACATGTTAACTCTTTAATGGCTTAAAGGGCTCATGTCGTCTAAGTGGCTGACAGATTGCTGTGTAACTAGAGCTGAGGAACTGGTGTGCAGGAATAGGCTGTCAGTCATGCAGGTGTCATCGTTGCAAAAGCCTGGAACACGTCTTTTTTATTATTGAAGAGCATTGTCATGTTGGCAGATTCAGGGACAGAGTCTGAAAAAAAAAGTATTCATGCCAGTAGAAGTATCTCACTCCCCAGATCTGCTTAATGCTTTTCCTCCTGAGGCTGAAGGCCTTCTAGGTCATTTCTGGTCACTAGGCTCAATTAAAAATTAGGAACAGAAAACTGATCTTCACCTACCTCCAAATGCATCCGCATTAGGTGGCACATGGATGTTAAACTTGTTAATAATTCAAAACGTAGTGTAGACATATTTCCTTGAAACTTAACAGTTTGGAGAAAAAGAACATATCCAGGTTACCCCAGAGGAGAAAACAAATTACCTTTTGCCTTCCTGACATCTTATTCTCCTTCAGTGCACCTGGCCAATCTCTACCTGGCACTGCTCTCAATCACCCAGATGGAAAGGGAGTTTAGATGACCCCTCCAAAAACTGATGAGGTTCAGCCTCACCACTGGTCTAATAGAATGTGCTCCATAGTGGAACAGTCTACATTATATGCATCTGTCTTTCAAGGACCAATAGGCTGCCTATATTCTTGTTTTGCATCATAAAGCAAAGAAATATTTTCCTGACTGTTTCCACATTTACTTACCCATAATATTATCAGTAGATTGCTTCTATCATTATGTCTAGTTTCATGAATAATACTTTACTGCTATAGCTTGCTTAATATAGCATTTTAAGCAGGATTTTTAATCTTCTAATATATGTGGACGAGAAATAACACTTCTTTTAATGATGTGAGTGATTATTTTACTTTCAAGATGTTCAGTATTTTAAAATCAAGGCAGTAGGGAAAGAAATATGATGAAAGCCATTATGTGTGTGCACAAAATGATAAAGTAAATCAGTTAACTTTTTTTTTGCATTAAAATCTTATAGTTGATTATTAAAACTTATTTAGAACTCTTGGTTCAAATTCACAAAGAAGGGGAATAGAATATTGAAGCTCTGAATATATCTCTATTTTTATGCCTGTTCACTGACCAGAGAGCTGAATAATGGAAAATTTGAAGAGATTCAGTTACTAAACAGAAATCTCTAGAGAATAACCGTAAAAGTTTTCATTTACATCATAGTCCTTGAGCAGGTTAAGAAGGCAGGATCACAAAGTTAAGAGTATATTTCTATTTGAATAATTTAAATACATTCCCAGAGCTAATTTTCTATAATGTCCCCAAGACTGTAAGCAGAAACTTTATACTCTTTACTCTCTGGTGATCAAAAAGTTCCAAATCAGACTTGCAAATCGCCTTCTCATCACATTGCTGGAGCTGCCAGATAAGAAAATCTTGTAAGAAAGGGAACAACCAGAGTGCATTCATTAGTGTCATTGTACTCTAATTGAAGAAATGACTTCTTTTGTATCCTAAGATGGAAAATTTGTAATCTTCCAACTGGGCTCTGTATATGTAGCTCCTGGTTGAATGGTGGAACAGTCCTTACACATTCAAGGATACCTATGGTAATGAAAAATACTATAAAACATGGAATCTACTCTTTGAGGTTTACTTTAAAGTGGTGATTGCGATCTGTTTCACATATGATCATATACATGTTTCAATGCTCTTCTCTCAGATCACACATGTACACCCATGGCTGATTCATGTCAATGTATGGCAAAACCCACTACAATATTGTAAAGTAATTAGCTTCCAATTAAAATAAATAAATTAAAAAAATAAAGACCTGGAGAAATATAAATATGTAAAGGGGGTGGGGAGAACAAATTGTGGCACTGCAATTTATAACACAAACAAGTAGACACATAATATAGACACACGATAAAAAATCCTGATCTGTTAAAAAAAAACACTGTAAATCAACCATACTTCAATAAAAGTAGATAAACAAAAAAAAAAAGGTTATTGCAGTTGAGATACTATTTATTGCCTGTTTCTTTAAAGGTTATTGAAAAGAACCTCCCCAAAAGGCATTTTTTATTACTCAGCTTATTGTTTTGCATGTGGCATCCTTAGTTGAGAAGACATGATAAGTTTTTAATATATTCTTTATGGATCTTAAATACACATGCCAAATCCACATTGTTCTCTGAGAAACTCTTTTGACACTATTCTTGTTCTAGTGGTAGCAATTGTATTCCCTGATCTCAGTAGATGAAAGGATGTGCTAATTCTAGAACTTCTTCAATATTGAAATAAGCAATATTTACCTCAAGCCAGGGGTGCATTTTGGAGGGAATGAAGGCAGACACCAAAGGCATATATTTATCAGATCTATAAACTTTTTTTTTTACATAGCTTGAAATTGGAAAGTCAGACTATTCTATTATTTCATATTTTTGAGCTTTAGTTTTCTTATGTGGAGGGAGATTAACAATTTCTGATTGGTGTCGGTATCATAAATATAGAATGGAATGATGTAAAACATCTTGTAAAGACTACATAAAGTGCAGTAGAAGTGGAAGGTTTTTAAAATAAGAAATTGCATTTTATATTTTCTGCTGCTTAGTAACTGGGTAGACCATCTTGCCTGGCTACTTAGCTTCCCATTTATGATGAAAGTAAAGCAGAAATTGTCAGAGGGACTATATAATGACAGATACAGTGGAAGGAATGATGAGCAAGATGATTACATGGTAACTGCCAACTGTAAACCTCTATGACCCTTTGATTTCATTTACAATTACATTTAATTGTAAGGATTTTTGAGGGAGTGGTGATGGGTTTGGAAATATGCATATCAAGGAGTAGATATCAAAGCAATGTTCTAAAAATTGTACCAATGTGGTAAAGGTATTTGATTTGTGTACTATTAAGAGATGAACTATGATAGGTAACTCATTTAAGGTCACATTCGGCCAGTACATCTGTGTCTTTAGAAATTGTTACCTATTCAGGGAGACCTGAGGACCTCAACAAGTCATAGTGCAATCTCAGTGGCAAAATAAAAAGTCTATTACCTAATTTTACCATCATACCGCTTGAATTCATTAAATACCCTAAAAAGTCACAAATGAATATGCAGTGCTTAGGCTAGAATCAATGCTGAAGACACCAACCCTAATTTTTGCCTTTCATATAGTAAAATATTTCCAATGGCTTGGATGCATTTGGGTTTACTCAATGTAAGTCCCCTTTGCCCTGTTTTTCTCTTGTAGTTGGCAATATCCATCAGATAATGACCTGCCAACCTAGCCTGACTTACTATGCAGAATAATCAAAGTAGGTGAATACCAGCCTCTGGGAGAATCATATTTCCTGCTTTTCAGTTTAATGTATATGTGTCATAGGAACTCCCTACAAAATTGTGCCTAGGGGCTTTAGGATCCAAGTCAAAGTGATTCATAAAATGGATACGTTATAAATCTAGCTGTGGAAGATTGATGTTAAGGCTCCTTAAATGCTTGCTAAGTCCATTCACGAGCAGGGATGGTACAGTTATCTCCTTTTTAGTAGCCTGCCGTTTTATTGCTCTTTAAAGAAATCATTAAAGATATTTGAAGTTGTCAGAATCAGAGAGCTCGCATTTTGGAGGAATTCCAGGAAGGAAATGCCTTATACAGAAATGCTCCTGAGACAATTTACATGCAGTAAAAGTCTATCCAGTAAAATAGACTAATTCAAGGTTTTTAAAGTTACAAATATAGTTTCATCAGTTTACCTCACTCATTCATTTATCCATTCATGTATATATTTATTGTGCCCTATATGATTCAAGTGCAATTCTAGGTGCTTGGTTCTTAAGAGGAAATAAGACATATGATGCCTTCTTTCACGAAGTTTATGGCACAATCAGTGCATATCCTGTGGAGAAAGATAATAATAATATGTTGTCTCGTGTCACTAGTGGCACGTTAGCATGTTGCACTTTTATGCATATTTGTTGTTGTTTAGTCATGTCTGACTCTTTTGCAAATCCATGGACTGTAGCCCTCCAGGCTCCTCTGTCCATGGGATTTTCCAGTCAAGAATACTGGAGTGAGTTGTCTTTTCCTTCTCCAAGGAATCTTCCTGGACCAGGTATTGAGCCCGAATCTCCTGCATTGGCAGGCAGATTCTTCACCACTGAGCCAGTGCGATGCCCCTTTATGCATATTAGCACTCTTAAAATGCCATTCTTAAAACTGAGAGTGATATCTCTCTGAAAAAAAGGCACCAAAGTTAAGAGCAAATACCAATAGTAAGAGAACTACAAAACAGTAATGTACATTTAGTTAGAAAAGTCAAGAAGGTCTTACTTACCATGACTATGCTTCTATACTTACCCTGACATTAGTAGGTTAGACTATTGCATAGAGGAGTTTATTAAGATTATTGTTCAGTTCAGTTCAGTTCAGTCACTCAGTCACATCCAAATCTTTGTGACCCCATGGACCACAGCATGCCAGGCCTCCCCGTCTATCACCAACTCCCTGAATTTACCCAAACTCATGTCGATCGAGCCAGTGATGCCATCCAACCATCTCATCCTCTGTCATGTCCTACTCCTTCGGCCCTCAACTTTTCCCAGCATCAGGGTCTTTTTAGATGAGTCAACCCTTCACACCAGGTGAAGTATTGGAACACCAAAGTATTGGAGTTCAGCTTCAACATCAGTCCTTCCAATGAACACTCAGGACTGAACTCCTTTAGGATGGACTGGTTGAATCTCCTTGCAGTCCAAGGGACTCTCAAGAGTCTTCTCCAACACCACAGTTCAAAAGCATAAATTTTTTGGCGCTCAGCTTTCTTTATAGTTCAACTCTCACATCCATACATGGCTACTGGAAAAACCATAGCTTTGACTAGATGGACCTTTGTTGGCCAAGTAATGTCTCTGTTTTTAATATGCTATCTAGGTTGGTCATAACTTTCCTTCCAAGGAGTATGCATCCTCTAATTTCATGGCTGCAGTCACCATCTGCAGTGATTTTGGAGCCCCCCAAAATAAAATGTGCCACTGTTTCTACTGTTTCCCCATCTATTTGCTGTGAAGTGATGGGACTGGATGCCATGATCTTAGTTTTCTGAATGTTGAGCTTTAAGCCAACTTTTTCACTCTCCTCTTTCACTTTCATCAAGAGGCTCTTTAGTTCTTTTCCACTTTCTGCCATAAGAGTGGTGTTTTCTGTATATCTGAGGTTATTGATATTTCTACTGGCAATCTTGATTCCAGCTTGTGCTTCTTCCAGCCCAGAGTTTCTCATGATGTACTCTGCATATAAGTTAAATAAGCAGGGTGACAATATGCAGCATTGACTTACTCATTTCCCTATTTGGAATCTGTCTGTTGTTCCATGTCCAGTTTTAACTGTTGCTTCTTGATCTGCATACAGATTTCTTAAGAGGCAGGTCAGGTGTTCTGGTATTCCCATCTCTTTCAGAATTTTTGACAGTTTATTGTGATCCACACAGTCAAAGGCTTTGGCATAGTCAATAAATCAGAAATAGATGATTTTCTGGAACTCTCTTGCTTTTCTGATGATCCATCAAGTGTTAGCAATTTGATCTCTGGTTCCTCTGTCTTTTCTAAAACCAGCTTGAACATTTGGAAGTTCACGATTCATGAATTGCTGAAGGCTGGCTTAGAGAATTTTGAGCACTACTTTACTAGCCTGTGAGATGAGTGCAATTGTGTGTTAGTTTGAACATTCTTTGGTATTGCCTTTCTTTGGGATTGGAATGAAAACTGACTTTTTATAATAGCCAGGACATGGAAGCAACCTAGATGCCCATCAGCAGATGAATGGATAAGAAAGCTGTAGTACATATACACAATGGAGTATTACTCAGCCATTAAAAAGAATACATTTGAATCAGTTCTAATGAGATGGATGAAACTGGAACCTATTATACAGAGTGAAGTAAGCCAGAAAGAAAAACACCAATACAGTATACTAACGCATATATATGGAATTTAGAAAGATGGTAACAATAACCCTGTGTACGAGACAGCAAAAGAGACACTGATGTACAGATCAGTCTTATGGACTCTGTGGGAGAGGGAGCGGGTGGGGAGATTTGGGAGAATGGCATTGAAACATGTATAATATCATGTATGAAATGAGTCGCCAGTCCAGGTTCGATGCACGATACTGGATGCTTGGGGCTGGTGCACTGGGACGACCCAGAGGGAGGGTATGGGGAGGGAGGAGGAAGGAGGGTTCAGGATGGGGAACACAGGTATACCTGTGGCGGATTCATTTCGATATTTGGCAAAACTAATACAATATTGTAAAGTTTAAAAATAAAATAAAATTTAAAAAAATATTTATGAAAACTGACTTTTTCCAGTCCTGTGGCCACTGCTACTTTCTAAGGCTCACTTGACTTTATATTCCATGTTGTCTGGCTCTAGGTGAGTGATCACACCATCATGATTATCTGGGTTGAGAAGACCCTTTTTGTACAGTTTTTCTGTGTATTCGTGCCCCCTCTTCTTAATATCTTCTGCTTCTGTTAGGTCCATACCATTTCTGTCCTTTATTGAGCCCATCTTTGCATGAAATGTTCCCTTGGTATCTCTAATTTTCTTGAATAGATCTCTAGTCTTCCCCATTCTATTATTTTCCTCTATTTCTTTGCAGTGATGACTGAGGAAGGCTTTCTTATCTCTCCTTGCTGTTTTTTGGAACGCTACATTCAAATGGGTACATCTTTCCTCCTCTCCTTTGCCTTTCATTTGTAGTCTTTTCACAGCTGTTTGTGAGGCCTCCTCAGACAGCCATTTTGCTTTTTTTGCATTTCTTTTTCTTGGGGAGAAGGGAATGGAAAACCACTTCAGTATTCTTGCCTTAAGAACCCCATCAACAGTATGAAAAGGCAAAAAGATAGGACACTGAAAGATGTACTTCCCAGGCAGGTAGGTGCCCAATATGCTACTGGAGATCAGTGGAGAAATAACTCCAGAATGAATGAAGGGACAGAGCCAAAGCAAAAACAACACCCAGTTGTGGATGTGACTGGTAATAGAAGCAAGGTTTGATGCTTTAAAGAGCAATATTCCATAGGAACCTGGAATGTTAGGTCCATGAATCAAGGCAAATTGGAAGTGGTCAAACAGGAGATGGCAAGAGTGAACGTCAACATTTTAGGAATCAGAGAACTAAAATGGACTGGAATGGGTGAATTTATCTCAGATGACAATTGTATCTACTACTGTGGGCAGGAATCCCTTAGAAGAAATGGAGTAGCCATTATAGTCAACAAAAGAGTCTGAAATGCAGTACTTGGATACAATCTCAAAAACAACAGAATGATCTCTGTTCGTTTCCAAGGCAAAGCATTCAATATCACAGTAATCCAAGTCTATACCCCAACCAGTAACCCTGAAGGAGCTGAAGTTGAATGGTTCTATGAAGACCTACAAGACCTTCTAGAACTAACACCCCAAAAAAGATGTCCTTTTCATTATAGGGGACTGGAATGCAAAAGTAGGAAGTCAAGAAACACCTGGAGTAACAGGGAAATTTGGCCTTGGAGTACAGAATGAAGCAGGGCAAAGGCTAATAGAGTTTTGCCAGGAGAATGCATGGGTCATAGCAAACACTCTCTTCCAACAAGAGAAGACTCCACACATTGACATCACCAGATGGTCAACACCGAAACCAGATTGATTCTATTCTTTGCAGCCTAAAATGGAGAAGCTCTATAGAGTCAGCAAAAACAAGACCAGGAGCTGACTGTGGCTCAGATCATGAACTCCTTATTGCCAAATTCAGACTTAATTTGAAGAAAGTGGGGGAAACCACTAGACCATTCAGGTATGACCTAAATCAAATCAAATCGCTTATGATTATACATTGGAAGATTACTGTTAGTGTATTTATTTACTGATTAAAAAACATATTTCATTTCAATTCAGTAGAGTTGTAAATTGCAAATCCAGACCTCAAGGAAACTAGGTGTTATGGATATTGAGGCACCTTCACTTTCATTTCCACACCCTCCTAATACCCTATTTCTGTCTATCTCCCAGGCTCCTTGGTTAAACCAAGTGGATAATTGATAGCTTTTAGGCTTTTAAGGAAAGTGTTATCCTCGTCTATAAATTTTCCTGCTTAAATTTCACCATTGTGCCACCATGTAAACTCTCAAATTACACTAGAAAATCACATGGACATATATTGGTTGAGATTGTCCTTATGAAAATATATCGAGCTAATCTTTGAAAGGAAAGAAAACAAAGATGCATTAGATAGTCTCTTACTCTCGAGATTTTTATATTATGACTCTTAAGAGCAACTATCAGGTTAGATGTTAATAAAAGATTTATATAGCATTTTATGATTATTGAATCTTTTTCACAGCATAGTAGCTGATGAATCGCCAAATGAGTTGTCCAGCCAGGTCTTTGGCCCATTTTATTGGGCATAGGAGGATGAATTCAATCATCCTTATTAATCAAGAGGGCTTTTTTTCACTAGTTAAAATAGCTGAGGCTCCTCTACACCTGTTAAGAATTTGGTTTCCAGTTAACACAGTCCAGAGAAGGAAGAGCATTTGAATTATTTTCTCCATTTCTCCTTTACTCTGCACAAAGTAAACATGCCTCTTTGGTGAAAGCTCCTTCCCACAGTTTGACAACTCATCAGCCATCTCTGAGTGCCTCTCTTCTTTTTGCTTTTAAGCTGGATGTTCAGACATTTATCTTCATGGAGGTGAACAGAGCAAACACCTTTAAATATGGCATCGATATGTCCCAGCCCAGATGAAAGCCTCTAAGTCAGTTCCCCTCAATCCTGTTACTACACATTAACTCTGGACAGGATTATCTACCAGCCTGCCAGTCAAGATGTTCATGGGAAAGGGGGAGAAAATGGAGAGCAAAGAGCTTTTCTTTGCCCTGGGACTAGTGGGATGAAAATGTTTTTCCTACCTCACTTTTATTCACATGGATACAAATTACAGTTACTGCTGTATATGCTATAGGGAAAAAAAATGATCAGAAACACTCACACACTTCCTTCAGCTTAATTTCCAAAAAGGTAGACAGAAACTAAAACTTATTTATCTGTGTATATAATTCATAGCATAGTTTAAATCAATAGATTAAATACAGAGGAAATTCAGCAGTTGTGCTCTAAAGAAGTGACAATTTAGATTGGATTGGTTTGGAGTTAATGAAATAATTAGCACCTTTTCAATATGATTAATTTATAGCTGTATATTAAGTGCTCACTTAATTTAAGAAATTTGAGCTCCCCAAGTGCTGGCTGAAGAAGGGAAATGACTCAGCAGTGGCAAAGCGTGATTGCCAATTTAAGTCTTCCAAGTCATTGGAATCAGCTATTGCCATATTTCCACCTTACCACATTCACTCTAGGAAATGGCTTCTGAAAGGAAGCCCTATAAGCAAAAATGATATGATTCATGAGAATCCTATGGACAAATATAAAAGGCAAGATGTTGAGGAGCTTTTTAGTTACAGCTTATGGGGATAAAAATATCATTGCTGTTTCTAAAGCCCTTCAAGTTTGTCTTAAATAATTGAAATAAAAATGCCCCTTTCACAGTCACAGAAGAGACACTTCATCTCTCCTTATTATATATATATATATATATATATATATATATCCATGATTCTGTTTTACTTTTTGCTGAGTAGATTTTTTGACTACTATATGCGTGCCATGCTCAGTCACTCAGTCATGTCCTAATCTTTGCAACCCCATGGACTGTAGCCTATCGGGCTCCTCTGTCCATGGGATTTTCCAGGCAAGAATAGTAGAGTGGGTTGCCATTTCTCTCTCTAAGTTATCTTCCTGACCCAGGCATTAAACTCACATCTCCTACATCTCCTGCATTAGCAGGTGGATTCTTTTTGCCACTGAGCCACCTGGGAAGCCCCGAATAGACTTTTTGACTACTGTAACTCTGCTCTTTCTTTATACTTAATTTTTAAAATGATCAACTACTGTTTAAGCTTCTTCAATTATATTTCATTCAAAACTTTAGGTTTGACATTTTTAGATTATAATCTCCTAGAGAATATGAACACATTTTCAACTCAATGGTGTATAATACCTGTCAGAGACTGGAAAAGGCTTGAGGTTTTATCATTCTTACAAGCTCCTTTGTCAGCTCGACAGTTTCATAGATACTGGACCAGATGTAAAGGACTTTATTACTAAAAGCAATAGTCATACCCAGAATTTCAGATTTTCTGGCACCTGTCCTCTGAGCCTAAGTTGCCACAAGGCAATGCAAAGAGGATCAGGTGACACCTGCACTTACAGGGGTGGTTTTCCAGGAGAAGAACCCTAGGCTTAGGAACCCAAATCTTTTATAATGGGTGATAGGGATGCTTGCCTTTTGTTGCAGAGAGAGACATTATTCCTGTCTTCTAAGACTTTTCATTATACAGACATTGTTGAAAACATTGGAAATGTGGCAGTATGTGCCTCTGCTCACAAGATGTATGGAAATGTCAGAGACCTCCAGAGAATTATCTCCCAACAATATCCAGAAAAAGTGTCTTGTGGAGGAACTGAAGCTGTCTGTAAAAGAAGCAAAGATTGAGGAGAACTGGGTCTTTGTCTTCTCGCAACCAAATGGAAAGCATTTTCTCTGTGCTCCTTGGAGCCCTTATTAGGTAAAACAAGGATAAATGAGTAGAAATTGAGTGAAGTTAGTTTTTTAATCACTTGCTGTTTACTTATTTGAGTTACAAGCTCATATGCTCATTCTGAAAAATTCAATTAATACAGAAGTGAAAACCCTCTTCACAACTCTTTCCCATCTCACCTCCCTGGGGGGAGCCACTGTTAATATTTTGATTAAAGGAAAGAAATTCTCATGATTAAAACTGTCCAATGATGTAATTGACTTTACTGGGAAGTATTTTCCTACCATAGACAAGTTGAACCACAACTTGTCAAGATTATTGGAGTGAACAAGGTACCATTTACAGTTCCTTCCAATGCTTAAATTCCATAACTCTGATAAAAATTAAGATTTGATGCCATTACTCAGTTTATGAATTAGTTCTATTGTTATTTTAAGGAAAAATCAGTGAATGTGATATATACCAGCTTAGCTGTAAGCAAGTAATCAGTATTTCTAGTAGTGCTGAAATATCTGGGCAACAGAGAAGTCTCCCAAGGAAAGATTTCCGTATCCTTTACTTGTTACCTTTCGTATATCAGGGCAGAGGCCATATGTCTAATGGTAGAGATAAATTAGAACACTTTCCCAGTTGGTTCTATTGTGTAGACGGAGTATGACATTTCCACTTTCGTTAATGTTCCCCACTTGACAAAGATTGGTGGCTAGTGTCACGAAACAGAGGGCATTATCATATTCTTTCCTTAGAAAGGAGATTGTATATTGATTCTTTCTCTATGGCACTCTTCCCAGAAAGGAGAATAGAAGATTTTGAATATAAGCTATGGTTGCTCATAAGTGTAAGGAACGCCAGATAAGCAAAATAGGAATGAATTTCTTAAATACCAGCTTTCCAAAATTAGTTAGTTATGGCGTTTTCTGGCAAAGTTAACTGAAATTACTGTGTGTGCAAAGGGACCCTGCTGCTGCTGCTGCTGCTCAGTCTCTTCAGTCGTGTCCGACTCTGTGCGACCCCACAGACAGCAGCCTTCTCCAGGCAAGAACACTGGACTGGGTTGCCATTTCCTTCTCCAATGCATGAAAGTAAAAAGTGAAAGTGAAGTCGCTCAGTAAGTGTCCGACTCTTCGTGACCCCATGGACTACAGCCTACCAGGCTCCTCCATCCATGGGATTTTCCAGGCAAGAGTACTGGAGTGGGAAAGAGTGGTACATTTTCCCATGACTTGGCATCACTGTGGAGAGGTGAGGATCTTAGGATGGGCTTGAGAGGTGAGGATCTTAGGATGGGCTTGACAGCTGACTTAGATTGCAGGTGGGTGGAGGAGGTGTGGACCACGCTGGGCACTGAGTCTGATGCCTGGTAATCAGCAATTTCCATTTGTTGAATGCTAGAGGGAGCGGAGCTGGGGAATGGTTCTGCTGCCTGTGAGCTTCACCTTCTTCTCACTGATGAATGGCAACTGAGGAGTTTGATACACCTGCTTAATAAAGCTTTGGGTGTTAACAGTGTGTCCCAGGCTGTGAAGCTGAATATACCTGATGTTAAAAACAGTACCAACTCATAACCTAATGTGACCTTGATAACTGGAAGGTACAGTGACAAGATCCTTTTTATGATCGATGTTTTAATTATCTTTAAAACACTCTTTGGGGGCATTTACTGTTTTGGTTGAGTATTTAAAGGGGGTCATATTTATAAGTGGGAGAAGGCATCAACTCCAGGAATTTCTGTGTAATAAGCTGGCTGTAACTACTTTTTAAAATATTTTTATTTCTTTATTTGTCTGGGTTGGGTCTCAGTTGCAGTATGTGGGATTTCTTAGTTGTGGCATGTAAACCCTTAGTTGTGGCTTGTGGGGTCTACTTCCCTGACCAGGGATCAAACCTGGCCCATTGCATTGGGAACACGGAGTCTTAGCCACTGGACCACCAGGGAAGTCCCTAGATGTAACTAATGCTAATACCCTGTTGTGATTACTATGGAGTGGACCACTTGAAATTTGTAATTTGTTTAATCATTGTATCTCAGATACTTATGTCCCCTCTTTCTCTCTCTCTCTCTCTATATGTCTGTATCTCCATATATATGTAAAATATATACTTCATATTTATACATGCATATATTTGTACGTATTTCCTCTTGATCTCATAGATAGATAGATAGATCTTCACATTGTCTTTTTATTTATTCATAAAAATCCAGGTATTGAATATATGTGTGATGCCGTTGGTAAAGAATCCATCTGAAAATGCAGAAGACACAGGAGATATGGGTTCAGTCCCTGGGTTGGGAAGATCCCCTGGAGTGGGAAATGGCAACCACTCCAGTATTCTCGCCTGGAAAATCCCATGCACAGAGAAGCCTGGTGGCTACAGTCCACAGGATCCTGAAGAGTCAGATACGACTAAGCGTACCATGTATATAGTTTTTTCACTTCCTTCCACTAATTTTTTTTATACCTTTAGATGTAAAGCACTTGTCTCCAACAGATGCACTCAGGATTTACTCATGAATCCATTTTAACACATAACCCAGAAAAGCAGATGCAGACGATGTGAATTTCTTTCAAGCCTACTCCTTGACTTTCTTTAGCTCTTCTGTCCTGTGCTATGGGTTCTGCAGAAGAGTCAGTGTTTGCTGCTTTAACAGTGGAATTAGATGTTAAATATGTTGACGTTGGTGCCCAGTACCCTGGTGGTGAGCTCTGGTTTCCTCAACTTTTTCTCATAATAAAACCAAGGAAATTTGTAAGAAAATGTTTAAGACTTGATGATTTAATTTAAAGAATTAATTCTTAGAGGAAGTGGCTTTAACAACACAAGGGTTAAGCAGGAGACAGGAAAATGAGCACATCTTAAAACTCCAGTGTCTATCCAGATCTGTTTCTGTTTTTAATGTAAATTCTGGTTAATAGCCTGAAATGTGTATGAAGTCTTGTTCAGCTTTAATTTGGAGCATAAATGTGCCAAGTTCAGCTTTTTAACAGATACTGCGGGTGATTTCTTTAATATCTTTTATTCATGTGATCATATATACATAGGAATATATGTAACGTATATACTACATATATTTCTATTCAGAATGTGCTTGTATGACTTTCTATAACCCAGTTTAAATGGGAAATACTTACCGTTCTGGATACCTCTGAGTAACTTGACACGCAAGTGTGATAAGTCAAACATGACTGGTATAAGTTATGCTCCGGTATTTCATTTTGTTGACTTTGGTCACAGGAGGCCGAGGAATTGATCTGCCATTACAAGTAGAGCTGTCATTACAAGTTGAGCTAAATATGGTGGTCTCCATTGTCTTAGAGCTGTCCTTTTTCTTACCATTCTCACAGACATTGGGCCGGCTTCTCTTTCTGCCTCCTGGGCTGACACTCACCTTCATCCAGCTTGATGTGCTTCACATTCATAGAGACATGTCCTGTGATGTCAGAGGTTTAGAGCCTGCACTGTCTTCTCACATGTTTGGATTGGCAATGACGTTCTGTAGTATTTGTTGAGCACCCACGATGTGTGAGGTGCCGTAATATTGCCTTTATGATGGGGTCCAGCTGGGAGCACAGTACAGCATGACAAGTTGACAGACTGGATTTTTTACTAGCTTTAATTTCTCATGCTGAGAAGGGAATATTGGCCCATTTCTCCTCTATTCTGTGAGGACTGTTTAACTTTATTCTGTATCGTGTTCCTTGCATACCTGCCGACAATCTGAAGATAATACCATTTGGTGCTTAAAGCTTTTATTGTTTGCTCACTAAGTTTTGTTCAACTCTTTGGGACCCCATGGACTGTAGCCTGCCAGGCTCCTCTGTCCATGGGGTTTCCCAGGCAAGAATTTTGAAGTGGCTTGCTATTTCCTTTTCCAGGAGATCTTCCTGACCCAGGGACTGAACCCGTGTCTCCTATGTACACTGAATTTTCATTCAGGTGGATTCTTTAGTGCTAAGCCACGAGGGAAGCCCAGTGCATGATGCTAGAAATCCTTATTTGTTGTGGTATTATATAATTTATGTTTGTAATTTCAGGCAGGTACAAACTTCTCAGAGTGTATGGTGTTTCTTGTATGAACATTCCCCAAATTCATCTCAGCTTCTTTAAAACTAGGACTTAAAAACTCAAATGACTACGTTCGGCTCAATAACCACAGACAGTAATGACACCTCTAAGTAGCTAATGCAGGCGTGTAATATCCTCATAGCCCTGATTTAACTTTATTTACAGACTAAAATTGAATTGCAGCTGATTTATTGATATAATAGGCAGAAAGTGATTATCAAGCATCCGTCACTGATGGAGGAAAACCAATCAAATTATGCTCCATGGTTTGCTTTAACCTAACCTAACTCATCACCTTATAAAACTCAGAGGATTTGAGTCATACGCTCTCACTAAAGTCAATGAGCCACAACTCCCACTAAACTCATATCTGCTCCTTTCAGGGCATGCAGGAGTTATACTAATTTGCACAACTGCAAGTTGTCATAAAAGGAAATGGCAATGGGCTGGAGATTTAGCGTCTGTGCTTCCTCACTGTGTTTGCAGTCATGGGAATATTATTCTTTAATGTTTGTTGCAAACCCATAAAGGATTTGGTGCTGTGCAGTCCGTGAAATGGTGTCAGCCTGTGCTGACAGGATGTAGGGAGCAAAGCCTGGTGGTGCCTTCAACAGTGACAAACAGATTAGGAAAGGTGTCCCTTTGAAGGGAGAGCTGGGGTCGGTCTTTGTTTTAGAAAGTTATAAACACCTTGATTAGATGCAGGTGACAATGCTCACTGTGGTCTTGGACATTTATATTTCTCCTCCTTAGAAGTGGAAAAGGTATGCGGTGGAGAGAATATAGTGGAGCAGATTAATCACCCCATGCCAGTAGCTGAGCAAGGTGCCTGGGGGCGTTATGGGTTTCCTTCCCTTCTGATCACTAAAAGGTGGCAAAATTAAGTTTCTAAAAATCCAGTGCCATCGTGTTTCAGAGGGTTCCTAATGTCATGTAGAGCTGACAGCTGACAGCCACACTCACTCTCATCACTTGGAGCATTCTTAAACAGAGAGCTTTATGTTTACGCACTTGCATATTATATATCCTGAAATACATTTAAAAAAAGCTATCCCTCTGGGAAGCATCATGTGAAACTTTAAGATATAATCTTTACATTTATCCTCATCTGTGCTGTTGCTAGTTATTTCCTATGCCTTGGATGGAGGACACTGCTGTTGTCAGTAAGGATTGTTTTAATTGCACCTGAGCCTTAGGGAGATTTGGAAAAAGGACATACTTAATAGAAATCCAAGTCTGCATGATGGCAGAGTCAAATTTGTTTTTATGATACTGTTGTGTGGTATATTGTTAATTCTTAAGATATTCATCTCTACTTTAGAAAACAGAATTCCTTTGAACTGTTTTCAGCATCATGTCTTCTAAATCTAGTAGACATGTTCATTGACTTCAAGACTTATTTCTTGTGTACGTGAATGCCAAAAGAAATAGAGAAAGATGTAACCCTTCCTGTAATTAGAGAGAGGTACATATTCATTTTTATTCTCCTATCTTACTGACCTACATGATAAACTTTCTTTCTTAATGAGTATTTTTTTAACTCACATATAACCTTGTACACCATCTGCATGTCATGTACATTTACTTTCCATGTCCAATATCCAAATATGCATAATTTAAAGAAAAGGCACATAATGATATAATTTAGGTATTATTTTCAAGAATTTCTGAGTTGGAAGTGGAGTGCAGAGAAACACTAATTTGCCTCCTTTCATTTACTGTTGTTTGTTGTGGTTTAGTCACTAAGCTGTGTCTGACTCTTTTGTGATCCACGGACTGTAGCCTGTCAGGCTCTTCTGTCCATGGGATTTCCTAGACAGGAATACTGGAGTGGGTTGCCATTTTCTTCTCCAGGGGATCTTCCTAACCCAGGGATTGAACTTGCACCTCCTGCACTGGCAGGTGGATTCTTTACCACTTAGCCACCAGAGAAGCCCACTATTTCTTCTTCTTCTTATAGGGCACAAATCCATCATGGGGCTCCACCCTTAGGGCTTCATCTAAACATAATAATTTCCCAAAGATCCTATCTTCAAATGCTATATTGGAGCTTAAGGCTTTAGCATATGGGCTTCTGTGGTGGCTCAGTGGTAAAGAATCTGCCTGCCAATGCAAGAGACACAGGTTTGATCCCTGGGTCAGGAAGATCCCTTGTAGGAGGAAATGGCAACCCACTCCAGTGTTCTTTCTTAGAAAATTCCATGGACAGAGGAGCCTGGCAGGCTACAGTCCATGAGGTCACAATAGTGTTGGACATGACTTAGCAACTAAACAATATGAATTTTGATGGGACACATTCAGATCAGATCAGATCAGATCAGTTGCTCAGTCGTGTCTGACTCTTTGCGACCCCATGAATCGTAGCACGCCAGGCCTCCCTGTCCATCACCAACTCCCGGAGTTCACTGAGACTCACATCCATCGAGTCAGTGATGCCATCCAGCCATCTCATCAGTCTACACCAAAATTTATTAGAGAGAAAACTGCTATTCTCAAAATAAGTATTTTCATGAAAATGGAACCTGTATATAGAACACCCAACCCATGTCCATCATATAGCTGAAGCATGGTCGTTCTTGGTTCCTAATCCCTTTGTCTTTTTTTAATGAAATGTATTTCCCATTATGACATATGATATGCCCCTGGAGGGATATTCTCTGCCACTGTATCCTATGGATTTCCTTTGTTTTTATGCTTGTCCTCTCACCACAAAACTCTATTTTTATTCTTTTTACTGGAAATCTGTGCCATTTATCATTTTAGCATTTGCCCTTATAGCTTGTCCCTGTAACCTCTTATTACATGTTTCTTTGTAGCCCCTTTAGGACCTGGAATCCTCTGTTACTATGGTTCTTGCTGTAACACTGTCACTAACATCTCTAGCAGTCTAAACAAACATCTGCATCATTTAATCTTGGGAATTTAGAAAACACAAGAAATATTTCAGGACATAAGATGCTCTTTGTTAATTTGCATTCAAAAGATACTGGTTCTTCCTCACTTTTTGGGATGCTATGCAACAATTCGTTTATTTAGAGATGGCTACATTTCATAGCTTGCAGAACATTTCAATAAGAAATTGTATGAACTTTGGCATATGTTCCTTTTTCTTACTGGGAGAATGCAGTAGGCAGGCTATTCTAAATGGAAGGCAAAAGTCTAGCTTTAAACGCCATTATCTGTGCACGCTTGCTAGGATTTTAACTTTGGTGCAGTGCTTTCACAGATTAGCATGCCCCAGGGAACCTGGGGGGCATTAAGCACAGTCCATTGACAGGATAAGCCATGCATGCTTTGTAGGCATGCACACCAAATACCCTTATGAAAAAGCACTTGCTTTATGTATTCAGTGATTGAGTTGTAAGCACCAGTTCTTCAACCGCTTCATGAGAAACTCATTTCATATTCTGTTTCATTCAACTAATATTTTATTTAGCCCCTAGTATAATTCATTTATTGCTGTAAGTCTTAGAAATATAAAGATGAATATGATACACTTCTGGCCCTCAAGGAGTTTATGGTTTAGGGATGAGGAGATCATCCATATAGCAGATATAGTGCAGTGAGGTATGTATTAGCCAGTTAATATATGTGAATGAACATCTATGCTGCACTAGGAAGAGCAAGTTGTTATGTCAGTGAAAAAGCGAGGAGGAAAGGGCCTCCCATAAAGAGATCAGCATGATGACCAGATGATTCGAAGGCAGGGATGAGAGAGCATAGATTTCAGACTCATAGAGCTAGGACTCCAGGGGGCTATCAGCCAGAAATATAAATCTGGGCACTTATTGGCTTTTGTTAGTTGCTGAAGCATGGGAGGACATAATTGAAGTAAATAATGTAGAGGCAGCAAGGAGACCTTCAATAGTAATGGATATTTGGAGGAAGAGAAGATTGTGAAGAGGACTAACAACAACAACAAAAAATCAGGGTGGTTTCAACATGAGAACAGAGATATTGAAGCTAAAGGAAGAGCATGAAGAAAAAAATTGGTTAATACACATATACTGGACTTCCCTGGTGGCCCAGACAGTAAAGAATCTGCCTGCAATGCAGGAGACCTGGGTTCGATCCCTGGGTCAATAAGATCCCCTGGAGAAGGGAATGGCAACCCACTCCAGTATTCTTGCCTGGAGAATCCCGTAGACAGAAAAGCCTGGCGGGCTACAGTCCATGGGGTCACAAAGAGTTGGACGTGACAGAGCAACTAAAATAAAAAATAAAACATAAAGCATGTATCCTGGGGAAATAGATGTAAAACAATATCTTAAACCGTTGGTGCTCTAGCACAATTTTCATTTTCATTTTTTGTTATTATTGTTCTGAGACATCACTAAAAATGTAGGGGGTCTCATAAGAGATTTTGTCCTATAGAGATACGAATGTCAAATGAATTTTTCCTCTTGAATGCTGAAGCCATGATATAATTATAACTTTTAAAGGATGCTGAGACTTGAAATTTTTTTTCAAAAGCAGGCCTAGGGTTAGCCCTGACTGCATTGAGATTCGTATGAATCAGTTTTGGCGCCCTTCCTTTATCCCCAGCCAGATTCTGGAAAAGATGGTCTGCTGGTACTTAAAAGAGAAAGTGCTAATAACTCACAGCTAAAGTGAAATTGCTCAGCATGGTCTTGCCAAATCCCTCTCTTGAGTTTGATCTGGTTGTTACACTGCAGCTCAAGAATTTCAGGGAGCCGCTTTCCCGCAGAGGACAGTACAATTAGGTGAGCCTTAGGTGATTAAGAAACGAATGTTGACTGAGTGATCATTGCATATCTGGAGGGAGGCCACTGACCCTGCCCTGTTCAATACTTTCATCAGCAATTTGGATGAAGTCCCAGGGAATAAACCAATGGAGAGAAGCCACAGGGAGGCAGATATTGGTTTTGTAAAAGGTAGTACTTTCTCACAATCATTGTTGTCCAAAAACGGTTTCGGTCTGTCGATGGCAGAGAGCTCTTCATCACTGGAAACGCTGAGTGCTTTAAAGTTCTGTATGTTTTCGGGTCATTTTCTGTTCATGGGAGGGATTAGATTAGGTGACCACCGCTTCCTTTTAGTTCTCACATTTTCTATTCTAAGGACATTCTCTGTGTCTGTAAATCTGGGTTTGCTTTCCTTACAAGTTAGACTGAAATAAGAAGCTTGCCACAAGGATGGCTTTCCCTCTGACCTCTTTTCCCTAACTCAGTGTACTCCCTGCCCTACGCACACACCCTTTCCTACTTTGAGCCTGATTCTCTGAAGCGATTATAAATCACAGAGCATACTTCTGAAGAATTGTGGGAGAAAGTCCATGGCATATTTAGCACTTCTTTTCACTTATTATCTGGAGCAGATTATATCTCTGTGGCTCAACCTTTCTCTATCATTGAAGAAAAAATCTATTTTGAAGCTCTGGAAAGCAGGCAAATGTTAAGTAAATCATACATGTAGAGGGCTGAAAGTGTCCTAGAAATGATTCTTCTTAAGGTCAGGGACACATGCCTGCTTTATCATAACTTCTTACCAGAAAGTGCGTCTAGGGCACAACTACTATTATGTAGCATTGGATCATAACCTGCTTGCTCCCATACTGTCTGGTTTTGAACTGTCTGCATTAGGGTCGCTAATTTACTTCACTCCATACCAATTAGGTGAATCAACTCTGGATCTAAATATATGCTTGCTCCTTGTGCAAAAAAATCCCCATTTCCTGACAATCCCTATGCTTCTCACTTGATACATTTAGGGAAATATGCTCATGCCAAGCTTCTGCTCAAGAACCTCACTTTAGAATTTCAGACATTTTAGATTCAGCAAATCAGAAAACAGTTCTTTCCTTTTCTGTTCTATATCCAAGAAACCATGTTAAGCTAAATAATCATATAATTATTGTGACAGTTTAGAATAGCTAAATACAGAATTTCATACTTGGCTGATTGCCAGTGTTGTCTCTATCTCTTGTCTGATGTGAATTTCCTGCAGAAGAGAATCAATGAAGAGCCAAATGAATTTTACAGGAATTCCATGGGTGTAGTCTATTTCCATATTCCTTATTTTACTTCCAGGTACATCTCATACGGTCTAGTTAGTCTATTACCCCTTTAATCTACATGTTTCTGGCCACCAATTGGCATTAACAAGTGTGATAGGTATTTGAAAAATTGTTGGCAAAACAACTTTCTTGGAAGACAGAACAAAAGAATTAGGAGGTTTAGAAGTCAGGCAACTTCTAATATCTTATACCATTGACAGTGATTTGTTCCTGTCATAGCTCTTCTCTGACCTGTTAGTGAAGGACAAAATTCTAAAAAAGTGTTTAGTCAGCATGTGCATTTTGTATCACCAAAGCTCTTGCCTTAAAGTGCAGACTGTATGGAGAGGCAGTCTTTGAAATAAAAAAGACTATTTACCTCTTCCTGTAATTATGCCGGCTTTTTGTACTAGTCCTATCCTTGATCTTGTTAACGTCACCGTAGGATGGCATCTGTGCTACTTGCAGATGCCTCTCTACCAGAGGTTCAGGCCTGCAAATACCATCTGTGTTTCCTCCTGTGAACTTTGCAATGCTCCATCCTTTGAAACAACGGAAGATGAAACTTACAAACAGGAACGTTTCACGGATTGAGGGTCCTGAGTTTGCTTCTTGTAAAACTACCTGGGCTTTACCATAATACACACAAGGCCTGTGTGGTAATTTTTGCACTTATTGATGCTTTATAAAAATTTTCATCAATTTTTTTGTGTCAGTTTGTACCGCAACTTTTCTGTCTATAACCCCCAAGTTCTCTCACAAAAATAATTTTTTCAATATGCAAGCTATTTGGTTTTGTTTCTTTTGTTTGCTTTTTTAACAAAGCTGTGGATCTCTTTAAATTGGAAATCATCCATGTATCTGTAAATTAAATGATTCTTTAACTATTTGAATAGTATGAAATTTTAAAAGAGAGATTGTTATTCTCCAAGAAAACTGACTGATATTGCTTTGAAATATAGTTAAAGGAGTTTAGAAATTTTCTCATTGTGAAAACTGACTTTCTAAATACAGTTTTTTAGCAGCCATTTAAAATAGGACATGATACAGTTTTACCATAATTTAGATAAAAATCTTCCTGTTGAGCAAGGAGGGAGCTTGGGCCTGAGTTAAGTTTGATTATTTACATTAATTAAACAACTAGGGCACTTTAAAATTCTGCAGCTTTATAGCTAAGTATGAAGTTTTTATTGCACTAAATTATTATATTTTTCTGCTTCACAGGAAGGTTAGCCTGAGTTTTACTCACAGTTTAATTGATTTGGGATATTAACCTTGACAGGTGGATTTCTGGCTATGAATACTTACATAAGGACCAACCAACGTGTGATTTGAGCAGAGTGAGACTGTGCTATAAAAGTGACCTATTAAAAAAAGCTTCATTCTTTTTTTCATTATAAAACATATACTTTTGAAGGGCACAGACAAATGTCCCTTATCACACCATGAAACACCAGATGCACATTTCCATTTCTCCTTAAAGTTAAAAACTTTTCCAGAAATCAAAGAATTAAATTACTCAGTTCATTTACAATAGCCCTTTTCCTCTAGAAGGCTTTTCAATTAAAATGTTTTCTATGGACCTCTGAGTGGATAGTACGGGTGAAAGACAATGTGATAGAAGCAAAAAAAAATCACCCAATTTTAAGGAAGACTCAGAGCAGCTTCTTAAGCATGAAAATGTTGGAGGTGCTTATGGGCACATGGAGGGCAGGTGAGCTGTAGAAAAGGTTAAGGGAGTTCTGGTAAGGACTTATTGCATTCTCTGTATGCTGATGGTTTCTTTACCCTGTGTGGTAGTCAATTATCCCTTAATTTATCCTTTGCACAAATAGCTTCTTTAGTCTTTATTTTCTGATTATGTGTATTTGTTCCATTTGGCAGTCACTAAGGAGACGGAGAAACAACTAGGTCACGAGAGCCAATATTGTTACCAGCAGTGGTTAATTGAACCTGACAGAACCGAATGGAGAATGTAGACATTTGAAGGCAAACTCATCAGCTGTAAAAAGGTGAGAGATGTTGCAAAAAATGGGCCATACAGATACAGCAGCTATGTAGCAAACTGTAGTAATTAAGGCTTGAGGAAACCTGGTTATGCAGAAGGGTGAGAGGAAAAGCATAAGTAGGATTAGGAAGAGCTCATCTCAGAAAGCATGGCAGGGTGCAAGTGTATCGCTGAATTTTTAATTCCATCCTTAATTAATTTCCCTCATATGGCACCTTTTCTTTTAAGCACATGTATAAGAAAAAATTGAACCGGAGTTAGTTGAAAAATGTAGAAAATGTTGCACTGTCACTGAAGATGTTTTACATTTCAACATTTTTATTCATAGCATGTAATACATTCTTATTTTGGAAGTTAGATTTTAATTGTAAGGAGAGTATATTGTCGTGCTATGTATTGATATTCCCCAATACAGCATAGTTCTATGTATAGGTGATCTGTATAGGTCAAGTGAATTAAAAGTTCAAGATTTTAGAGAGTTTATGCATCATCATTATTTAATCAATTAACTGCACAATGTATCAGAAAACCCTTGATTTTCTTGAGGTTTTTAAAAATCTTATTAAATTATAGTAATAAATTTAAAAAGCTTCAAGTTACAATTTTAGCACTATCCTGAAATAAACATACAAATAGAAAGTAATATTAGAGTTTTATTTTTCCTATGACACAACAAAGTATGAATATTAAGGTTAGTTTTACATCGGGGCTTCCCTGGTACCTCAGTTGGTAAAGAATCTGCCTGCAATGCAGGAGACCCTGGGTCGGGAAGATCCGCTGGAGAAGGGATAGGCCACCCTCTCCAGTATTCTTTGATTTCCCTTGTGGCTCAGCTGGTAAGGAATCTGCCTGCAATACCGGAGACCTGGGTTTGATCCCTGGGTTGGGAAAATCCCCTGGAGAAGGGAAAGGCTACCCATTCCAGTATTCTGGCCTACAGAATTTCATGGACACATGACTGAGTGACTTTCACGTTACATTAATTATATTATATGCTTGGAATTTAATTTTGGTTTACTTTCTTAGTTTAGTGCACACTCATAGCTGCCATAATACTTGATGCAGTTTGTTATGTTAAGTGTTCTCAGTGAGGTTTGCAGTAGCTGAGAGTTGTTGGCTGGAGTTTGTTTATTTATACAGTCTAGAAATGGAAAAGGAAATGGCAACCCATTCCAATATTCTTGCTTGGAAAATTCTATGGATAGAGGAGCGTGGTGGGCTACAGTCCACGGGGTAGTAAGAGTTGACATGACTTAATGACTAAACCACCACCACCATAGTCTAGCAGTTGTTCCACCCAGAGGGGATAATGTGTTTCGGAGCATGCTGGGAACAAAGGGAGTTCAAGCTTAGAGAGAAGGAGTTTTCAGGAAACAGAAAGATGCTGAAACTTCAGTCCCTTGGGGAAAAGGTTATAGGGTGGTGATGCAGAATGAGTTCAGTAGTAAACTAGAAATTAAGACCTTAGGAATATTTGTTTTGAAAAGAGGGTATAGGCTCTACTTTGGACTGCTAGAGTAAAGATGACTCTTGTGCTGGATAAAATAGATTCTTCCAGGAATTTTGTCTGAAATGAAGCAATGATACAGCTCAAGTCCCATAGATAGTAAAGCAAATTACAAACATGGCTTCAATTATCTGATTATGATACAGAGTAAGTAAATTTTAATCAGCCCCTGGATGTGTCAGAAAAACTATAAGTGCTCAGAAGTTCCAGGTAGAATAGAACCATAGAGAGGATTTAGACGTCTTGGAATTATTTTAAGAGGAGGTCACTGCTTGGTACCATCATGGTGGCTTCAACATGATGGTTTCTACAGAGTAGCCTAAATTTATAGCTATTTACTTATTTATTCATTTTTATATTTTGACCATGCTAGGCAGAGTACGTCAAGGCTGTATATTGTCACCTGGCTTATTTAACTTATATGCAGAATACATCATGAGAAATGCTGGGCTGGATGAAGCACAGCTGAAATCAAGATTGCCGGGAGAAATATCAATAACCTCAGATATGCAGATGACACCACCCTTATGGCAGAAAGTGAAGAGGAACTAAAAAGCATCTTGATGAAAGTGAAAGAGGAGAGTGAAAAAGTTGGCTTAAAGCTCAACATTCAGAAAACTAAGATCATGGCATCTGGTCCCATCACTTCATGGGAAATAGATGGGGAAACAGTGGAAACAGTGTCAGACTTTATGTTTTGGGCTCCAAAATCACTGCAGATGTTGATTGTAGCCATGAAATTAAGACACTTACTCCTTGGAAAGAAAGTTATGACCAACCTAGATAGCATATTGAAAAGCAGAGACATTACTTTGCCAACAAAGGTCCTTCTAGTCAAGGCTATGGTTTTTCCAGTGGTCATATATGGATGTGAGAGTTGGACTGTGAAGAAAGCTGAGCACCGAAGAACTGATGCTTTTGAAGTGTGGTGTTGGAGAAGACTCTTGAGAGTCCCTTGGACTGCAAGGCGATCCAACCAGTCCATTCTAAAGGAGAGCTCTGGGTGTTCTTTGGAAGGAATGATGCTAAAGCTGAAACTCCAGTACTTTGGCCACCTCATGCGAAGAGTTGACTCATTGGAAAAGACCCTGATGCTGGGAGGGATTGGGGGCAGGTGGAGAAGGGGACAACAGAGGATGAGATGGCTGGATGGCCTCACCGACTCTATGGACATGAGTTTGAGTTAACTCCGGGCCTTGGTGATGGACAGGGAGGCCTGGTGTGCTGCGATTCATGGGGTTGCAAAGAGTCAGACACGACTGAGCGACGGAACTGAACTGAGGCAGCATGTGGGATGGTATGTAGGATGGCTCCCCAACCAGGGATTGACCTGGGCCTCTGCAGTGAAAGCACTGAATCCTAACCACTAGGCCACCAGTGCATGTGTGCTAAGTCGCTTTAGCTGTGTCTGACTCTTTGTGACTCTAGAGCTGTAGCCCACCAGGCTCCTCTGTCCATGCGATTCTCCAGGCAAGAATACTGAAGTGGGTTGCCATGCCTTCTCTAGGGGATCCACCTGACCCAGGGATTGAACCTATGTCTCTCATGTCTCCAGCATTGGCAGGCACGTTCTTTACTACTAGTGCCCCTGGGAAGCCACCAGCAAACTCCCCTAACTTCATAGCTATTTAAAAGTTCTTAAGTATAACCAGTTTGGTTCCTTTTCCCAATCTATTTCAGCCTTGTATAATCTGGGCTGCCATATTAAATATGGAATACTCAGTAAAATTTGAATTTCAGATAAACAATGAATTTACTTTAGCATAAGTATGTCCCAAATATGGTACAGAACATACTTATACTAAAAATTTTTTCTTTCTGTGAAAAATAATTGGGTAATAAATATCCTGAATCAGATTTCAGAATATCTTCCAGTTGCCTTTTTGAAGCAAGGGGCTGTTTAGCTAGAATAAAATTAATCAGTAAAATACTTGTTTTGAAATTGAAGGTTTTGTACATATAATTACATTCTGGTATTTATTTTTTCAGAAAAAGCTGAGGCTGGAATTATTTTAATTCTTTTCCTTCTGGATACATTTTGATACTTGTCCTTGAAATTTGTTTTCATTGGGATATTTCTGTTGACTCCTGTTTTTAAATTTTCCAAGGAAAAAATTTCAGTTTCTTTATTTTGTTTCTAATCTGAAATGTTTCTATATCTTTGGTTATTATATCTGAATTATTTTCTCTTGTAAGTTCTCCAAGGAAGTGTATTATTTTCAGTTTATGTATCTATTTTCTCTCTTCTCCATGCTAGGGTATCTTCCTTCTCATTTTTTGACTCTATTTAGTTTTCTCTTCCTAATTCTTATTTTATTTTTCTCATATTGTTGATTAATATATATTTTTTGTGATTTTATATCTACTTTTATTGTTTCTATAAGTGATTTCTCGTGTTTATTTTTGTATTATTGAACACTATATATATTTTTTATGTAATGGAAGTTATTTTTTCACGTGTATTAGAAACGACTGCTTTCTATTTTTGGAAATATTGTGAAATATTTTCATTTCAGGGAAAAAATGATCTGCCTTTAAGTCCCTTTATTTTCTTGTGTTTATTTTTTCTTTTACAAATACTTTTCTACTTGGTTACTATGACTCATAAAGAAGATATTTCAAGAATGGTGATATTGCATTGACTTAATTTACATTTTGGCTAAACACTTTGTGAGTAAACACTGCTTCAGACAGTTCAGACAGCTATTTAAAGCAATTTTGATTTTAATTCTATTGACTTACATATTAAAGACATATGGGAGAGGAATTAAAGTCACAGTTCTCCGCTCAAAAGAAACCTGAAGTACAAAGATACTTTTGAGTTTCCTCTTTAATGCTTATTTCTATCATAAACCAGTAGTTAAAAATAAAACAAAAAAACTGGTGGATAGTTAAGAATTATAATTTTTTTATTAGATCATAGGTACATGAGAGAAAATTTCTTCTTCAAAACTTAATTTTCTATGATGTTATATTCTTTCTATATTGGTCATATTCTTTCTTGCACGGCTTTCCTGAATTAAATCCATCATTAGACTTCTATTGTATCTTTACCTTTGAATTGTTCAATAATGGCAAACTAGATAAAATAACTTTATTGCTATTATTGTCTTTTTCTTTATGGTTAAATTCTGCTAGATTTCATGAAATCTCCCCTTGGTTTCCGAAGTTGAACTAATAGACGTTCTAAACTGGAAAAGGTCTTTGACCCTCTTAGAGTCTGTGGCTCCCTGTTTTCACTGATCTTTGTCTCTATTGCAGCCACTGCGTTCTTTATTTACATTTTAGAGCACGGTTCTCCAAAAATTTCATTGCAGAGAGTAAGAACTGAAACAAGGATGCCCAAGTGTGAAATCTGCAAAACAGGTGCGCTGGGTGTCCTGAGCCGTTTTCTAATCCTCACCCCCTTGCTCTGTGAGCTGTCTTCTGTGAACTACCTTTCAGATGCCCATTGTTTATCCAAAGAATTAATTTTGCCCAGATTCTTAGTAAGCCCCCTTTTTCTGTCTGTAATGGAATGACTTATTTGGACTCTGGTAATGTCTCATTTCCATCAGAATCTTCCAGCATCTTGGATATGTGTTGTCACCTATCACCTGGCAGCTCTGCATGTGACAATGCCACTTTAACGTTCCCAAAGAGGGACTTGTCTTTTATCTGCTGCTCTTAGATCTAGTTCTTAGAGAACTACATTCTTAGTCTATAGTTCTATAGTCTTTTGGGATTTATTTTGCAAGCCTGGTAATGATTTATTACTATGGTTCATTGATCTATTTATGGCAGTAACAAAGTTTAGAAAGTGGGTTACACCACAGAAAAATAGAATCTGAGCAGACATTCCATGAAGAGAAACAAAGGAATTTGACTTTTAGGACATAACCATTCTAACAGCACATATCTACCAATTTGATCATGACCCATTATAGGAAGGGAGCCTGGCATGCTGCAGTCCATGGGGTTGCAAAGAGTCAGACACGACTTAGTGACTGAACAACAATAGCAACTTTATAGGAATAAACCCCAAAACTATCCAACCTAAAATCTAAAGCATGACTTCATAAGAAATATAGTGAGAAAGGAAAAAAATCTTCAAAGCTAATCTACTTGTTTCATAAGAGCTCTTAGTTACTTTGAAGTTCTTTTCTCATTTCAATTAATATATTTTTAATCTTTGTAAATTAAGGGGGTGCAGTATGATATTGTGGAAAGGCTTATCAACCAAAACTGAATTTTGGTCTCAGTTCTACAACTAAATAAAATAGGCATATAACTTTAAATTGCACTTCTTAATCTCTCTGGCCCTCAGTTTTCCTCATGGGTAAAGCAAAGAGGTTAAATTCTGAGACATCATCTGGAATCATACTAATTGTGGGTATATAGAGATTACCTGGACTCTCTTCTGTTACTGAATTTTCCTCTCTCCCTTAAAAATATGAAAGTTCATCTAAAATAAATTATAGTAGCTGTTAGATAGAGAAAGTAATCCCAACTACTGACCAGAACCCTTTAAAGTAATTTGGCCTGTATCACTGGAAGCATAATTTTTATTTTATCATATTAAAAGAAATAAGCTTTCATCAGTAACACAACTGTATCATTTTAACCATACACATGATATAGAACAAGCTGAAAAAATACAAAGAAAATTATACTATCATGGTGAAGTTTAGATCACTGCAAATCTAAGCTTATTCTAAAGCAACCTTCCAAAAATGGCAAATTTTATGCAATTGGTTTTTCTTAGGTGTTAACACAGTTAAAAATGCATAATTATGGTTTAGGAAAGGAACATTTCAGTACTAGATTGGAATGGATTCTTTGAAAATTTTGAATCTCTTAGAGACTTCCATATTACAGGCATGGGAGGGATCACCGTTTTCAGTATTGAAGAATTCATCTCTTTCTAGTGAAACATGGTATTGATGAAGCAGGGCAAGTTACTTTAGTTTTTGTTCCGGGCTTCCCAGGTAGCTCAGCTGGTAAAGAATCTGCCTGCAATGCAGGGCACCCCTGTTTGATTCCTGGGTTGGAAAGTTCCCCTGAAGAAGGGATAGGCCACCCACTCCACTATTCTTGGACTTCTCTGGTGGCTCAGTCGGTAAAGAATCTGCCTGCAATGTGGGAGATCTGGGTTTGATCCCTGGGCCAAGGTAGATCCCCTGGAGAAGGAAATGGCAATCCACTCCAGTATTCTTGCCTGGAGAATTCCATGGCAACATGGGGACCCACAGTTGATGGGTTCGCTAAGAGTCAGACACGACTGAGTGACTAACACAGACACTTCTTTTTTTCTCTTTAGTGAGTGTTCATATATATCAAAGAGAAGACTTTTTAATTTTTCCATTGGCTAGCTTCCAAGTTTGTTCAGGTCATTTTTTGTTTATCCCATTTTTGCAGAGCACATGTTGATCCAGAGAAAAGAGTAATTATGTTGTTTCCTCTCCCCACTGAAACAATGGATATAAAATTATTTATTTGCTTAAATGCATCAGAATTTTCTGGGAACATGATCAAAGAAAGATGACAGTATGACTTTAGCAATCTAAACAGCAAAACAAAACGAAACAAAAGCCAAAAAAATGAGATCAAACTCTTTTGGGAAGAAGGTACTGAGAAGTATAATTTGCTTCATTCCCTGCCCGTCATGGTATCTCCTTCTGGAGATCATGGCTCCCCAGGCTCTGTACTCAGTATTGAGGAATGTGCTGTGTGTGTGCTCAGTTGCTCAGTCATGTGTGACTCTGTGGCTCTATGGACTGTAGCCTGCTAGGCTCCTCTGTCCATGGGATTTTCCTGGCAAAATACTGGAGCGGGTTGCCATTTCCTCCTCCAGGTGGTCTTCCCCACCCAGGGGTTGAACCCACATCTCCTGCATTGAAAGCGGACTCTTTACTGCTGAGCTACCTGGGAAGCCCTATTATTAAGGAATGCTGCTGCTGCTGCTGCTAAGTCGCTTCAGTCGTGTCGGACTCTGTGCGACCCCATAGACGGCAGCCCACCAGGCTCCCCCGTCCCTGGGATTCTCCAGGCCAGAACCCTGGAGTGGGTTGCCATTTCTTTCTCCAATACACGAAAGTGAAAAGTGAAAGTGAGGTCGCTCAGTAAGTGTCCGACTCTTCGTGACCCCATGGACTACAGCCTACCAGGCTCCTCCTTATTTAAAAAGTAGAATCTGGACTCAAAGCAAAGCAACCTCCCAACTCTGAGGTGTTCTAGATTAAAAAAAAATTCTGAATTCACCAACATGACAGACCCGATTCCCATGATAATGTATTGAGTAGGCCAAAAAGTTTGTTTGGGTTTTTCCACAAGCTGGTATAGAATGATAATAGAAGATATAAGCTTTCTTAGGTTAACAGCTTGATATTTTTCATTTCATTGATTTACAATGCTCCAGTGAATGATAGGCGAAATTTTGCTGACTTTTAGCTTATTAATTTAGTATTGAAGCTATGTATTCTTTCACGTATGTAATATTAGTTTATTCATTAGAAGCTGTAACACTAAATTATATTATGTGGATCATGTGCAAATAATATAAACTCTGTTCCTAACTATAAATATGCTGGTCTGTTTTAGGAAATATATTCAAGTAGTATGAGGTCAAACTGGTTCATGGTACTAAAGATAGAATTGAGGATTTAAATTTATGATTCTAATGCTGACTCACTGCAAGGTGTGAGAAAAAAAAATTTTCTGATCTGTTGTGAGTAATTATAGTAATGAGGAACCTTGAAAATGTAAGCTGTTAATTAATAAGGCTATGTCTAATTGTAACTGCTTTATACCAGTGTCTGGCATTTTGAATAGTAATCAGATATTAATGTAGCCTCACATATACAGAGTTTTAATCACCATTTCTCCATAATTTATTCTTAACCCACCTCTCTGTTTAGCTCTCTGTATCTTGAGTCAGTCAAATGTCTTCCATTTCTTGCAATAATTATTTTATTCTAATATTTTTATTCTGAAGAAAGATGAGGTTTTTTTTTTTTTCCCCCAAGTCAGTTTAACCTGTTGCTATCTTTTTTTGGCCACATTCCATCTTTGCCTGTTTCTACAAATGAGACATTTCAATTATTTTTTGAGTTTGTCTATACTTCCTTTTCTTCTAGTTGTATTGAGACATAATTGACATGCAGCACTGTATGAGTTAAAGGTGCACAGCATAATGATTTCACTTCATGCATCATGAAATGATTACTAGAGTAAATTTAGTGAACATCTCTAATCTCACATGGAGCTTCTCAGGTAGTGCTAGTTGTAAAGAACCTACCTGCCAATGCAGGAGACATGAGATGTGGATTTGATCCCGGGGTCAGGAAGATCTCTTGGAGGAGGGCATGGCAACCCACTCCAGTGTTCTTGCCTCCGAGAATCCTATGGACAGAGGATCCTGGTGGGCTACAGTCCAGAGGGTCGCAGAGAGTTGGACACGACTAAAACGACTTAGCATGCAAGCATAATCTCATGTAAGTACAAAATTAAATAGAAAAATAATTTTTTTTTCTTGTGATGAGAACTCTTGGGATTCACTCTCTTAACAGCTGTCGTATGTATAATGTACAACAGTATTATGTTGTACATCTCTAGTACTTCTTTAGCTTATAACTGGAAGTTTGTACCTTTTGACATCCTTCATCCAATTGTCCCTCCCCCAACTCCCTCCTCCAGTAAACCAAAAGTCTGATCTCTTTTTCTATGAGTTTGTATATTTTTGAAAAATAACCGACCTACAACACTGTGTTAGTTCCTCTTACACAGGACAGTGATGCAGTATTTCCATACATTTCAAAGCGGTCACCACAGTAAGTCTAGTTACGATCTGTGACCGTACAGAGATGGTACACAGTTACTGACTGTTACACTGTGCGTTTCATACCAGTGACTCATTTATTTCACAACCAAAAGTTTGTGCTTCTCAAATCTACCTCACCGATTTCTTTCCCTCCCACATTGTCCTCTCCTCTGGCAACCACTTCTTTGTTCTCTGTATCTGTGACTCTATTTCTGTTTTATGTGTGTTTACTTGTTTTGTTTTTTAGAGTCAACCTAAAAGTGAAATCATATAATATTTATGTTTTACTCATCTGACTTTTTTCACTTTGTATAATACCCTCTAGGTTCATCCATGTTGTGGCAGATGCAAAAATCTCATTCTTTTTTATGGCCAGGTGATCTTCCTTTATATATATGTATGTATTTTTTCTTTTTTCATTTATTTTCTTTATTAATTCATCTCTTGATGGACATTTAGATTTCTTTCATAACTTGGTTTTTGTAAATAATGCTTCAATGAATACAGTGGTGGATATATTTTTTCAAATTAGTGTTTTTGTTTTTGTGGAATAAACAGCCAGGAATGGAATAGCTAGATCAACAGTATTAGTTCTATATTTATATTTTAAGGAATATTAATGATGTTTTCCATAATGGGTCCACCAGTTTATAGTTCCATCAGCAGTGTACAAGTATTCCCTTCTCTCCACATTCTTATCAACATTTGCTATTTGTTGTCTTTTTGATGATAGGTATTCTGACAGGTGTAAGGTGATAGTTCATTGTGGCTTTGATCTGCATTTCTCTAACAGTGATGTTAAGCATCTTTTCATTTGCCTGTTGGCCATCCGTAGGTCTTCTTTGGAAAAATGTCTCTTACTGTCTTTCACTCATTTCTTTGGTTGGTTTTGTCATGTCGAACTGTATGAGTTCTTTGTATAATTTGCTTATTAACACCGTGTTGAATATGTCACTTGCAGATATCTTCTTGCGTTCAGTAGGTGGCCTTTTCATTTTGTTGGATTTCTTCACCGTGCAAACTTTCAAGTTTTTTTTCAACATGGTAAATTAAATCTAATATTTCAATCACAGCCATAATTAGATCTCATTCCTTGCCTGAAATAGAAAGTTTTGATAGGGATTTTGTGGCAAATACAAAACTGAAATGTTAAAAGGGCACTGATTTAAGTCCAGGTGTTATGCCAATTAACATTAAAGTTAATGAAGTAGTTGGAGGTTCAAGACCATAACTTGAGCACGTCCATCCGTATTCGTTTCTGCCAAAGATCTCATTGCAATGATAGAAAAAATACTTTTGAAAGAATAAAATAAAAATTGATTGGAAAATAGACCTCATTTTGAAGAATTCCATGAAGATAGACAGCAGAAAGAACTGGAGTGATGATATTACTATGCAAGTATGTGATTTCATAATTAACAATGATAAAAAGAGCTCATTTAAAAAAAAAATCCACATCCTTTGTCATCAGGTTTGACACAAAGTGTGTATTCAATGGATTAACTATTGCTATTCTGGTTAAAGTCTCAGGGACAGATGTTGGTAGCCTACATTCAAACCCAAGCACTGACATTTGCCAGGGCATGGATTAGTTACTTTAATTAACAGTAGCCACCTCACAAGTTTACTCATGGTTTCATGTATTTATAAACAAACATATCTATGCACATATATAAAGAGTTCTCTCTTTTTAGAAATTTTATAGATATCTCATATTTTTCATAAACAATGGAAAGAGATCAAGGAAAATGATAAAAGGATGTGTTATTAGGGGATGGCAATTTATAAATACAAGGTGGGCAGGAGATTGAAATAATTACTCTAGATTGGAAGGAGTTAGGAACAAAATAGACTATGATCTGGCCTCTAGTTCCTGCACCAAAGAGCATGTGAAAAGCAGGGCTTCAGAGCATAGGATCTGTGCTCAGGGGTCTATACTCAGGAGCATCTTATGCTTGGGGTTTAATGTTCTATGGCTGCAGTCTTAAATTACTTAATCATTTTATTTTTGAATTTGTATTTTGTAAATGAAGTTCAATGCAATGATAGAATGGGCCAGGAGCTCTGAGCCTTGGAGTCCTGGATTCTTTACTCAAGTGTGAACCCCTTTCTCTGCTTCCTCAACCTCCTGGAATAGATACTTGGCTTCCTGATCCTGGCCAGTAGCTGTTCTGGGTTCCATTTGGCCTTCCCATTCCCTGTCTCACCAAGACTGCTGCTCTCTGTGTCTTGTTGGTGGGAATTGTCTGAGTCCTTCTGTTGCTTCTGAGGGGACTTGGTCATTGGATCAGGGCAAGTTGTTGTTTAGTCACTAAATCATGTTTGACTCTTTTGCAACCCCAAGGCTAGCCTGCTAAGCTTCTCTCTCCATGGGATTTCCCAGGCAAGAATATTGGAGTGGCTTGCCATTTCTTTCCCCAAGGGATCTTCCTGACCCAGAGATCGAACCTGTGGTAGGGGTTAGGCAAATGCCTTCTGTCTCAGAGTGGGCTAAAGGTATGACCATCTGTGTCCCAGGCTGTCAGTACCTTGCTGTATTCTGCAGGCAACTCGGCAGGAGGCCTGCAATGAGCTGAATGTTTATGTTACTCAGAATTCTTATGTTGAAACCTTAAGGTGATGGCATTTGAAGGTGGGTCCTTTGGGAAGTAGGGTCATGAAGGTAGAGTTTTCATGAATGGGATTGGTACCCTTATAAGAAGAGACCAGGAGCTACCTAGCTCTCTTTCCACCATGTGCAGATGCAGCAGGAAGACAGCCTTCTATAAACTAGGAAGAGGGTACTCACCAAGAACTTAACCTCACTGACCTTCTGATCTTAGACTTCCATCCTCTGGAACTGTGAGAAATAAACGTTTGTTGTTTAAGCCACTTTTGTTCTTGTTGTTCAGTTGCTCAGTCATGTCCAACACTTTGTGACCCCATGAACTGCAGCATGCCAGGCTTTCCTGTCCTTCACTATCTCTTGGAGTTTGCTCAAACTCATATCCATTGAGTTGGTAATGCCATCCAACCATCTCTTCCCCTGTTACCTCCTTCTCCTCTTGCCTTCAATATTTCCCAACATCAAAGTATTTTTCAATGAGTAAGCTCTTTGCATCAGGTGGCCAAAGTACTGGAGCTTCAGCCTCAGAGTCAGTCCTTCCAATAAATACTCAGAGGTGATTTCCTTTTGGATTGACTGGTTTGATCTCCTTGCAATCCAAAGGGCTCTTAATGTCTTCTTCAGCACCACAATTTGAAAGTATCAATTCTTAGTCACTCAGCCTTTTTTATGGTCCAACTTTCACATCCATATATGACTACTGGAAAAACCATAGCTTTGCCTATATGGACCTTAAACCAGTTAGTCTATGGTAATTTGTCATAGCAGCCCTGGACTAAAAGAGAGCCTTTCCCATCCCCCATCCAGGTACGAAGGGCAACACAGCATGAAAATTGTATATGTTGGGGTACACCTATCTGCTGTGGGCTGGGGCTGCAGTCCCAAGGGAAGGAAATATCAATTTCCCTGTTTTCAGCACTACAAATTTTCATTTTGCATTAGGCCCTGCAACTTATGTAGACATCCCTAGAAGTCAACTTCATGTAAAACAGTGACTAACATATCCTTGGATACTATTTATATGGAGGTCATGATTCTGTCTTCCTATTGCCAAGAGATGATGGAATGTCAGGAATTCTTTTGATCTTCAGGATGGTACCCTTGGCACAACTTTAGTAACTTCCTGAGATTAATGTCTCCTTCTCATTCTCAATCATATTTATTCTCTCAGAATATTGATCATACTGCTGTAAGCTTCAAAATGTATTCCATTTACCTTTGTTGCCAGCCCTAATTCTAAATTACTCAGTGGATTCTTTCTTATCTCACCAATCTCTTTTGATATTTTTATTTCTATACATTTTTCCATCTGTTATAGGCTGCCCTTGTTTATACTTTTCTGTCTTGTAGCTCCATTCTTTTATTTTTTGTACTTGCATAGTCTGTTCTTCCTTGTTCTTACTCCAGTGGTAAGATTTAACTTTATCTTCTACAAGACCTAAAACTTTTCCAAGCCATTTTTCTTTTTGGCATTTTTCAACATGTCATTTTTTATTCTTTGAGCTTATGTTAGATTCTTTGCCTAAATCAAAGTCTAAGTCCCCTTAAATTTGGGAGTACACTTATTTTAATTCACTTTATTTCTGCTAATCTTAATTTTGGTTTTTTGAAATAATTTCTGATTACCTATAGTCAGTCTATAAGGTCCATCTCTGGGGTCTGGCACATACTTATGAAATTCTGTCCTTAGAATTTTTCAGAAGAGTCACTCCAAAAGAATTTGTCAGAAGGGCCATCAGAACAAGAATCAGTTTCCTCCTCAGTCAGTCTCTCCCATCAGGAAGCTTCCATAAGCCTCTTATCCTTCTCCATCAGAGGGCAGACAGACAGAAAACTACAATCACAGAACACTAACCAATCTAATCACATGGACCACAGCCTTGTCTAATGCAAGGAAACTATGAGCCATGCCATGTAGGGCCACCCAAGATGGACGGGTCATGGTGGAGAATACAGACAAAATGTGGCCCACTGGAGAAGGGAATGGCAAACCACTTTGGTATTCTTGCTTTGAGAACCCCATGAACAGTAAGAAAAGGCAAAAAGATAAGACAGTGAAAGATGAACTTCCCAGGTTGGTAGGTGCCCAGTATGCTACCGGGGATCAGTGGAGAAATAACTCCAGAAAGAATGAAAAGATGGCGCCAAAGCAAAAAAAACAAGTAGTTGTGGAAGTGACTAGTGATGGAATCAAGATCCGATGCTGTAAAGAGCAATATTGCATAGGAACCTGGAATGTTAGGTCCACAAATCAAAGCAAATTGGAAATGGTCAGATAAGAGATGGCAAGACTGAGTGTCAACATTCTAGGAATCAGTGAACTAAAATGGACTTGAATAGGTAAATTTAACTCAGATGACGATTATATCTTCTACTGTGGGCAAGGATCCCTTAGAAGAAATGGAGTAGCCATCATAGTCAACAAAAGATTCTGAAATGCAGTACTTGGATGCAATCTCAAATATGACAGAATGATCTCTGTTCATTTCTAAGGTAAACCAATCAATATCACAGTAATCCAAGTCTATGCCCTGACTAGTAATGCTGAAGAAGCTGAAGTTGAACGGTTCTATGAAGACCTACAAGACCTTTTAGACCTAACACCCAAAAAAGATGTCCTTTTCATTATAGGGGACTGGAATGCAAAAGTAGGAAGTCAAGAAACACCTGGAGTATCAGGAAAATTTGGTGTTGCAGTACAGAATGAAGCAGGGCAAAGACTAATAGAATTTTGCCAAGAGAACACACTGGTCACAGCAAACACGCTCTTCAAACAACACAAGAGAAGTATCTACATATGGATATCACTAGATAGTCAACACCAAAAGCAGACTGATATACTCTTTGTAGCCAAAGATGGAGAAGGTCTATAGAGTCAGCAAAAACAAGACCAGGAGCTGACTGCGGCTCAGACCATGAACTCCTTATTGCCAAATTCAGACTGAAATTGAAGAAAGTAGGGAAAACCACTAGACCATTCAGGTATGACCAAAATCAAATCCCTTATGATTATACAGTGGAAGTGGGAAATAGATTTAAGGGACTAGATCTGATAGACAGAGTGCCTGATGAACTATTGACGGAGGTTCATGCCATTGTACAGGAGACAGGGATCAAGACCATCCCCAAGGAAAAGTAATGCAAAAAAACAAAATGACTGAAAATGCCTTACAAATAGTTGTGAAAAGAAGAGAGGTGAGAAGCAAAGGAGAAAAGGAAAGATATGCCTATTTGAATGCAGAGTTCCAAAAAATATCAAGGAGAGATAAGAAAGCCTTCCTCAGTGATCAATGCAAAGAAATAGAGGAAAACAATAGAATGGGAAAGACTAGAGATCTCTTCAAGAACATTAGAGACACCAAGAGACAATTTCATGCAAAGATGGGCTCAAAAAAGGACAGAAATGGTATGGACCTAACAGAAGCAGAAGATATTAAGAAGAGGTGGCAAGACTACACAGAAAAACTGTACAAAAAGATCTTCTCGACCCAGATAACCACAATGGTGTGATCACTCACCTAGAGCCAGACATCCCGGACTGTGGAGTCAAGTGGGCCTTAGAAAGCATCACATGAACAAAGCTAGTGGAGGTGATGGAATTACAGCTGAACTATTTCAGGTCTTAAAAGATGATGCTGTGAAAGTGCTGCACTCAGTATGCCAGTCAATTTGGAAAATTCAGCAGTGGCCACAGGGCTGGAAAAAGTCACTTTTCATTCCAGTCCCTAAGAAAGGCAATACCAAAGAATGCTCAAACTACTGAGCAATTGCACTCGTCTCACATGCTAGCAAAGTAATGCTCAAAATTCTCCAAGCCAGGCTTCAACAGTATGTGAACCATGAACTTCCTGCTGTTCAAGCTGGATTTAGAAAAGGCAGAGGAACCTGAGATCAAATTGCCAACATCTGCTGGATCATGGAAAAAGGAAAAGAGTTCCAGAAAAACATCTATTTCTGCTTTATTGACTATGCCAAAGCCTTTGGCTGTGTGGATCACAACAAACTGGAAAATTCTGAAAGAGATGGGAATACCAGACCACCTGACCTGCCTCTTGAAAAACCTGTATGCAGGTCAGGAAGCAACAGTTAGAGCTGGACATGGAACAACAGACTGGTTCCAAATAGAAGAAGGAGTACATCAAGGCTGTAAATTGTCTCCTTGCTTATTTAACTTCTATGCAGAGTACATCCTGAGAAATGCTGGGCTGGATGAAGCACATGCTGAAATCAGTATTGCCAGGAGAAATATAAATAACCTCAGATATGCAGATGACACCACCCTTATGGCAGAAAGTGAAGAAGAACTAAAGAGCCTCTTGATGAAAGTGAAAGCTGTTGCTGCTGCTGCTGAGTCACTTCAGTCGTGTCCAACTCTTTGCGACCCCATAGATGGCAGCCCAGCAGGCTCCTCCATCCATGGATTTTTCAGGCAAGAGTACTGGAGTGGGTTGTCATTGCTTTCTCTGAAAGTGAAAGAGGAGAGTGAAAAAGTTGGCATAAAGCTCAGCATTCAGAAAACGAAGATCATGACATCCAGACCCAGTACTTTGTGGCAAATAGACAGGAAAACAGTGAAATAGTGGCAGACTTTATTTTTTTGGGCTCCAAAATCACTGCAGATGATGACTGCAGCCATGAAATTAAAAGATGCTTACTCCTTGGAAGGAAAGTTATGACCAATCTACACAGCATATTAAAAAGCAGAAACATTACTTTGCCAAAGAAGGTCCATCTAGTCAAGACTATGGTTTTTCCAGTAGTCATGAAAGCTGAACACCAAAGAATTGATGCGTTTGAATTGTGGTGTTGGAGAAGACTCTTGAGAGTCCCTTGGACTGCAAGAATATCCAAGCTGTCCATCCTAAAGGAGATCAGTCCTGTATATTCATTGGAAGGACTGATGTTGAAGCTGAAACTCCAATATTTTGGCCACCTGATGCAAAGAGCTGACTCATTTGAAAAGACCCTGATGCTGGGAAAGATTGATGGTGGGAGGAGAAGAGGATGACAGAGGATGTGAACTCCGGGAGTTGGTGATGGACAGGGAGGCCTGTCGTGCTGCCGTCCATGGGGTCACAAAGAGTTGGACACGACTGAGAGACTGGAATGACTGACTGGCTTACTGACTATTGAAGAAAAATATATAAAATGCAGATACTTTTCATTCAGTTAATTTTCATTTTGAGTTTCAATTTACTATTCAGCATATTTCTTATAAAATTGATGCCCATGTTTCAGATATTATCCCTAACATTTCCTTTTTCTTCCATGGTCTCTCACCAGCTACTAGAATGACTCAGTTCTTTACTCTAGAAAACTACAGCAGTAAATAGGTAAGATAGAAGGATTGAGGAAGGTGGAGTGGGAAGAAGAAAGTGTATTTATTAGAAATCTTTGTCAGGTCACTCTGGGCTCCTAATGCTGAGTTTAGAGAATCCTTTGACAAATTTAAAAGTGTGTCTGTCTTTATATTTTTCAATAAATATTAGTTGATAACAGACAATACTATCAATAGGTTCATAGTAAAGGCAGGAGAGAAGAAATAAAAATATAATATTTATTGCATTTTCTCTGTGCCAGGTGTCCTGCTACATGCTTTCTATATATTATTTTATCTCCATGATCTGTGTTTGAGGTAGATGTTACCCACTGAAGGAATAGAGGCTCAAAATGTTAATTTCCTATTGTCTGACCATTGAAGGGTGATTGAGCTCAGTTTCATACATAAGTCTGTCTGATTTTGTGATACTCCACCGCACTACTCTGGGAATTCTCTTCTTCCTTATGTATATTTCCTTTGTTTCTTATAAACTCCGTGGACTAATATTCAACTTTAATTTGAACGAGACAGCCTGCTGCCTGACCTGTAAAAACCTTACCTTTTCTCTTAGGAGCCATCTTAATTTAAAGAGCTGCCAGTCTATGAAGGGTCAGTAATCTCCTTCCTGTTGAATTATCATGCCTCATACACTTTGTTTTATGGCTTCAGATTAGAGCTAAAGTCCTCCCTTGTTATTCATTGCCTTGTTTCAATAAGGACAGAGTTGGTTAATGTTTTACTGGGAAGATCCCCAGTGGTCACATTCTGGCATGTGAGAAAGATTGGATTTATTTATCAATATATAACCAGCTGTGTGGGAGATGTCTTCCTCGCCCCCTTTCTTTGTTACTAGTTGATTTGTGAGGAATGCAAATAATGAGAAAGGAGACACGCATTTTGAGTTTTTGGTTCTTTAAATGAAAGAGTCATTCTGGGGTCCACTTTCCCAGTCCTTCCCCTTGTAACATCAATTTTTAAACTCCTGATTCAAAAGATCATGGATAAAAGCTAAGCCCAAATCAAGATGAGAAGGAAAATTGGGAGCCATGCCAACTGCTGGGACGGTTGTTCTTTGCAGTATTCCATTGACCTCTTAAATGAATAAACAACAGCAGCAATGGGTGTAGAGTAGATTCTGAAGTGGCAAAGATGAGAATAAAGATAACCTACTGTCAGTTACAACTGGACTGACAGTGTCTTGGGCATGGTACTTGAAAGGCCTACTTAGAAATTATGTTTCTATACTTTTTCTTTGAAACTCCTGGTAGTTATTTGTCATAGAATATTTGTTTCCCCTCATTTTCTTGCATTGGTTTTAAAATTTTACTAAAAAAAATTGTGATGTTTATTATATGGAAAACTTTAATCCCATAAACAAAATACATCAGATCAAGAAAATAATCGTAATACAGCCTTTTGCTTTTATTTTGTATATTTACACAGTATGCTCCATCTCTACAGTGTCAGTTCAGTTCATTCGCTCATTTATGTCCGACTCTTTGCAACCCCATGGACTGCAGCACGACAGGCTTCCCTGTGCATCACCAACTCCCAGAGCACACTGAAACTCATGTCCATTATGTCGGTGATGCCTTCCAACCATCTCATCCTCTGTCTTCCCCTTCTTCTCCTGCCTTCAATCTTTCCCAGAAGCAGGGTCTTTTCCAAAGAGTCAGTTCTTTGCATCAAGTGGCCAAAATATTGGAGTTTCAGCTTCAACATTGGTCCTTGCAATGAATATTCAGGACTGATTTCCTTTATGATTGACTGGTTGGTCTTCTTGTGGTCCAAGGGACTCTCAAGAGTCTTTTCCAACACCGCAGCTCAAAAGCATCAATTATTTGGCGATCATCTTTCTTTATAGTCCAACTTTCACATCCATACATGACTACTGGGAAAACCATAGCTTTGACTAGATGGACCTTTGTTGGCAAAGTAATGTCTCTGCTTTTTAATATGCTATCTAGGTTGGTCATAGCTTTTATTCCAGGGCTGCTGCTGCTGCTGCTGCTAAGTTGCTTCAGTCGTGTCCGACTCTGTGCGACCCCATAGACGGAAGACTACCAGGCTTCTCCGTCCATGGGAGTCTCCAGGCAAGAACACTGGAGTGGGTTGCCATTTCCTTCTCCAATTCATGAAAGTGGAAAGTGAAAGTGAAGTTGCTCAGTTGTGTCCAACTCTTAGCGACTCCATGGACTGCAGCCTACCAGGCTACTCCATCCATGGGATTTTCCAGGCAACAGTACTGGAGTGGGTTATTCCAGGGAGCAAGCATCAATTTCATGGCTGCAGTCCCCATCTGCAGTGATTTTAGAGCCCAAAAAAATAAAGTCTGTCACTTTTTCCATTGTTTCTCCATCTATTTGCCATGAAGTGATGGGACTGGATGCCATGATATTAGTTTTCTTAATGTTGAGTTTTAAGCCAACTTTTTCACTCTCCTCTTTCACTTTCATCAAGAGGCTCTTCAGTTCTTCACTTTCTGCCATAAGGGTGGTATCATCTGCATATCTGAGGTTATCGACATTTCTCCTAGCAATCTTGATTCCAGCTCATGCTTCATCCAGCCCAGCATTTTGCATGATGTACTCTGCATATAAGTTAAATAAGCATGGTGACAATATGCAGCCTTGACATACTCCTTTTTGTATTTGGAACCAGTCTGTTGTTCCATGTCCAGTTCTAACTATTACTTCTTGATCTGAAACAGATTTCTCAGGAGGCAGGTCAGGTGATCTCCTATTCCCATCTCTTGAAGAATTTTCCACAGTTTGTAGTGATCCACACAGTCAAAGGCTTTGGTGTAGTCAATAAAGCAGAAGTTGATTTTTTTTGGAACTCTCTTGCTTTTTTGATGATCCAACAGATGTTGGCAATTTGATCTCTGGTTCCTCTGCCTTTTCTAAATTCAACTTGAACAGTCTGGAAGTTCATAGTTCACTTACTATTGAATCCTGGCTTGGAGAATTTTGAGCATTACTTTTCTAGCATGTGAGATGAGTGCAATTGCTCAGTAGTTTGAGCATTCTTTGGCTTTGCCTTTCTTTGGGATTGGAATGAAAGCTGACCTTTTCCAGTCTCCACAGTGTAATTACTGTTTAATTTAGAGAATTTTAACTAAAGGAAATAAGACAAAGAAAACAATATTCCCAATTCAAATTTACCCTTTCAGTTTTAGAATACCTAGGCAGCTTTACTTTTTTTGTTCCTTCGCTGGATTGCTCCCTAAATTAGTTTAGGGCTGCCATAACCAAGTACCACTGACTGGGTGGCTTAAACAAAAGAAATCTATTTTCTCACAGTCTGGAGGCTAGACATCTAAAATCAAGATATTTGCAGGGTTGGTTTCTTTTGAGGCCTTTCTCCTTGGCCTGTAGATGGCCAGTTTTCTCCCTCTGTCTTTGCCTGGGCTTTCCTCTGTGAGTATTCCTCTGTGGGTATTCATGTCTAATCTCTTTTTGTAAAGACACTTGTCATATTGACTGTGCTGTGCTCAGTTGCTCAGTCGAGTCTGACTCTGGGTCCATCAGTATGACCTCATTTTACCTTACCTATTTTTCAATTGCTCTGTGTCCAGATACAGTTACATTCTGAGGTATTAGAGTATAGGAGAGAACAATAATATATCCTGTATCCTTCTATGTTCTGGACTGAGACTCCTTCCCCCCTTAATAGAAGATTAACTAGAGAAAAACAACTAGAAGTTTAGTAAACTTGTGTACCCCTGTTCACAAGGGAGATATCGAGGAAAACTGAATAACTCCCTCACATGGCCCAAGCCATTACTTTAAATACAATCTTCAGCTAATGACAAAGGAAAGATGGTTGTGGGGGGGAGTGGCAAAAGTCCAGTTATGGGAGAAAATGCACAATAATAAGTAACAAGGTTGCTTGAAGTTCTGTCATTGGCTTCTACATTGACATGAGTTTATAGAAAAATAGTTATCCTTCTCTTCCTGGTAAGAGAGGGACACACCCTTATTATAAATGTATTTACATATTTATATATTGAATCTGGAATATGTGTATATATATGTACACATACACATATGACAAATGTATATATTTGTAAAATATGTATATATATATATATATACACATACATGACAAATACACACACACACACACACACATATATATATATACATACACATATGACAAAACCTGGTCCACTGGAGAAGGTAATAGCAAACCACTTCATTATTCTTGCCTTGAGAACCCCATGAAAAGCATGAAAAGGCAAAAAGATATGACACTGAGAGATGAACTCCCAGGTCAGTAGGTGTCCAATATGCTACTGGAGAAGAGTGAAGGAATAGTTCCAGAAAGAATGAAGAGGCTGAGCCAAAGCAAAAACAATGTTCAGCTGTGGATGTGACTGGTGATGGAAATAAAGTCCGATGCTTTAAGAGCAAACTTGCATAGGAACCTAGGATGTTAAGTCCATGAATTAAGGTAAATTGGAAGTGGGCAAACAGGAGATGGCAGGAGTGAACATTGACATTTTAGGAATCAGTGAACTCAAATGGACTGGAATGGGTGGATTTAATTCAGATGACCATTATAGCTACTACTGTGGGCAAGAATCCCTTAGGAGAAGTGGAGTAGTCCTCATAGTCAACAAAACAGTCTGAATTGCATACTTGGGCACAATATCAAAAATGACAGAATGAAACCTGTTCATTTCCAAGGCAAGCAATTCAATATCAGAGTAATCCAAGTCTATGCTCCACAACTAATGCTGAAGAAGTTGAAGTTCAGCAGTACTATGTAGACCCACAAGACCTTCTAGAACTAACACTAAAATAATGTGTCTTTTTCAGCATAGGGGCCTGAAATGCAAAAGTAGAAGGTCAGGAGATACCTGGAGTAACAGGAAAGTATGGCCTTAGAGTACAAAATGAAGCAGGGAAAGGCTAATAGAGTTCTGCCAAGAGAGCATACTGGTTGTAGCAAATACCCTCTTCCAACAACACAAGAGACGACTCTACACATGGACATCATCAGATGGTCAATACTGAAATCAGATTGATTGTATTCTTTGCAGCTGAAGATGGAGAAGCTCTTCACAGTCAGCAAAAACAAGAGCAGCAGCTGACTGTGGCTCAGATCATGAACTCCTTATACCAAATTCAGACTTGAATTGAACAAAGTAGGAAAAACCACTAGACAATTCAGGTATGACCTAAATCGAATTCCTTATGATTATACAGTGGAAGTGTCAAATAGATTCAAGGGATTAGATCTGATAGAGTGCCTGAAGAACTATGGACAGACATTTGTAACATTGTACAGGAGGTGGTAATCAAAACCATCTCCCAGAAGAAATACAAAAAGGCAAAATGGTTGTCCATGGGGCCTTAAAAATAGCAGACAAAAGAAGAGAAGCAAAAGGCAAAGAAAGGAAAGATATATCCATCGGAATGCAGACTTCCAAAGAATAACAAGGGAGGCTAAGAAAGCCTTCCTCAGTGATCAATGTAAATAAATAGAGGGAAACAATAGAATGGGAAAGACTAGAGATCTTTTAAAGAAAACTAGAGCTACCAAGGGAACATTTCTTGCAAAGATGGCCACAATAAAGCTATGGACCTAAGAGAAGCAGAAGATATTAAGAAAGGTGGCAAGAATACACAGAAGAACTATACAAAAAAGATTTTAATGACCCAGATAACCACGATGGTGTGATCACTCATCTGGAGCCAGACATCCTAGAGTGTGAAGTCAAGTGGGCCTTATGAAGCATCGCTACGAACAAAGCTAGTGGAGGTGATGGAATACCAGCTGAACTATTTCAGATCCTGAAAGATGATGCTGTTCAAGTGCTACATTGATTATGCCAGCAAATTTGAAAAACTGAGCAATGGCCACAGGACTAGAAAAGGTCAGTTTTCATTCCAAACCCAAAGAAAGGCAATGGCAAAGAATATTAACTGCTGCACAATTGCATTTATCTCACATGCTAGCAAAATAATGCTCAAAATTCTGCAAGCTAGACTTCAACAGTATGTGAACCGAGAACTTTCAGATGTTCAAGCTGGATTTAGAAAAGGCAGAGTAACCAGAGATCAAATTGCCAAATTCTGCTGGATCATAGAAAAATCGAGAGAGTTCCAGAAAATCATCTACTTATGTGTCATTGACTATTCTAAAGCCTCTGACGGTGTGGATCATAACAAACTGTGGAACATTCTTAAAGAGATGGGAATACCAGACCACCTGACTTGCCTCCTGAGAAATCTGTATGCAGATCAAGAAGCAACAGTTAGGACCGGATCTTGGACAATGGACTGGTTCCAAATTGGAAATGAGAACGTCATGGCTATATATTATCACCTTGTTCATTTAACTTATATGCAGAGTACATCATGCGAAATGTTGGACTGGATGAAGCACAAGCTGGAATCAAGATTGCTGGGAGAAATATCAATAACCTCAGGTATGCAGATGATACCACCCTTATGGCAGAAAGTGAAGAGGAACTGAAGAGCCTCTTGATGAAAGTGAACAAGGAGAGTGAAAAAGCTGGCTTAAAACTCAACATTCAGAAAACTAAGATCATGCTATCTGGCCCCATCACTTCATGGCAAATAGATGGGAAACAATGGAAACAGTGGCAGACTTTATTTTCTTGAGCTCCAAAATCACTGCAGATGGTGACTACAAGCATGAAATTAAAAGACACTTTCTTCTTGGAAGGAAAGTATGACAAACCCAGACAGCATATTAAAAAGCAGAGACATTACTTTACCCACAAAGGTCCATATAGTCAAAGCTATGGTTTTTCTAGTAGTCATGTATGGATGTGAGAGTTGGACTATAAAGAAAAGTGAACTCCAAAGAATTGTTGCTTTTGAACTGGTGTTGGAGAAGACTCTTGAGAGTCCCTTGGACTGCAAGGAGATCAAAATGGTCAATCATAAAGGAAATCAGTCCTGAATATTCACTGGAAGGACTGATGCTGAAGCTGAAGCTCCAGTACTTTGGTCACCTGATGCAAAGAACTGACTCATTGGAAAAGACCTTAATGCTGGGAAAGATTGAAGGCAGGAGGAGAAGGGGACGACAGAAGATGAGATGGTTGGATGGCATCACCGACTTGATGGACGTGATTTGAGTAAGCTCTGGGTGTTGGTGATGCATAGGGAAGCCTGGCATGCTGCAGTCCACTGGGGTCCCAAAGAGTTAAATGCTACTGAACGATTGAACAGAAGTGAACTTATATATACATATACATGCATACATGCCATATTTTCATTCTTTATACCTTCATCTGCCAATAGATATTTTGGTTGCTTTAGTGATTTGGCTATTGTAAAAAGTGCTGCAATGAATATTGGGGTGTATAAATCTTTCTGAATTAGTGTTTTATCAGATATATGCCAAAGAGTGGGATTGCTGGATCATATGGTAATTCTAATTTTAGTGTTATTATGATGGATATTTCGACAGGTGTGAGGTGATACCTCATTGTAGCTTTGATTTGCATTTGTCTAATAATTTGGGATGAGCAATTTTTCATGTGCCTATTGGCCATCTATGTGTATTCTTCCAGAAATATTTATTTGGTTTCCACATAGGAAAAGGAGTACGTCACAGCTGTATATTGCCACCCTGCTTATTTAACTTATATGCAGAGTACATCATGAGAAACAATGGAATCAAGATTGCTGGGAGAAATATCAATAACCTCAGATATGCAGATGACACCACCTTTATGGCAGAAAGTGAAGAGGAACTAAAACGCCTCTTGATGAAAGTGAAAGAGGAGAGTGAAAAAGTTGGCTTAAAGCTCAGCATTCAGAAAATTAAGACCATGGCATCTGGTCCCGTCACTTCATGGGAAATAGATGGGGAAACAGTGTCAGACTTTATTTTTCTGGGCTCCAAAATCACTGCAGATGGTGATTTCAGCCATGAAATTAAAAGATGCTTACTCCTTGGAAGGAAAGTTATGATCAACCTAGATAGCATATTCAAAAGCAGAGACATTACTTTGCCAACAAAGGTCCATCTAGTCAAGGCTATGGTTTTTCCAGTGGTCATGTATGGATGTGAGAGTTGGACTGTGAAGAAAGCTGAGCGCTGAAGAATTGATGCTTTTGAAGTGTGGTGTTGGAGAAGACTCTTGAGAGTCCCTTGGACTGCAAGGAGATCCAACCAGTCCATTCTAAAGGAGATGAGCTCTGGGTGTTCTTTGGAAGGAATGAGGCTAAAGCTGAAGTTCCAGTACTTTGGCCACCTCATGCGAAGAGTTGACTCATTGGAAAAGACTCTGATGCTGGGAGGGATTGGGGGCAGGAGGAGAAGGGGATGACAGAGGATGAGATGGCTGGATGGCATCACTGACTCCATGGACATGAGTTTGAGTGAACTCCGGGAGTTGGTGATGGACAGGGAGCCCTGGCATGCTGCAATTCATGGGGTTGCAAAGAGTCGGACACAACTGAGTGACTGAACTTAACTGAACTGAATCATTTTTTATTGTTTTTTTTTGTTTTGTTGTTGTTGTTCTTGTTGTTATCATTGTTATTATTGAGTTGTATGAGCTGTTTGTATATTTTGGAAATTAAGTCCTTGTTGGTTGCATTGTTTGCAAATATTTTCTCCCATTCTCTAGGTTGTCTTTTCATTTCTTGATAGTCTTCTTTGCTGTGAAAAAGCAAATAAGCTTGATTAGGTTTCATTTGCTTATTTTTGCTTTTATGTCTATTGCCTTAGGAGACTGACCTAAGAACATTGCTATGATTTATGTCAGAAAATGTTTTGCCTCTATTCTCTTCCAGATGTTTTTTTTACTGTATCATTCCTTTTATTTAAGTCTTTAGGCCATTTTTTGTTTATTTTTGTGCATGGTGGAGGGAATGTTCTATTTTCATTGATTTTCATGCATCTGTGCAGCTTTCCCAAGGTCACTTGCTGAAGAGATGGTCTTTTCCTGCCATTATGTCTTCTTGTCTCCTTTGTTGAAATTAATTGACTGTATGGTCAGTGAGGTGTACGGGTTTATTTCTGGGCTCTCTGTTCTGTTGTACTGATCCATATATTTCTTTTTCTGCCAATACCATGCTATTTTGATTGCTGTTGTTTTGTAGTACTGTCTGAAGTCTGAGAGGGTTATGCTTCCAAGTCTTTTGTTCTCTTTCCTAAGATTTGTTTTGACAACTTTGGGTCTTTTATGGTTCTATATAAATTTTAGGATTATTGGTTTTAGTTCTGTGAAAAATGTCATGGGTAATATGATAGGGATCCCATTAAACACTTATAAACAAAAATTTCCCTTATAAATATAAATTCCTCTTCCAAAGGGTAACTTCTACTCAGAACTCCTGAGTCTGCTATTTCTTAAAATAATCTGTATAAATTTGGGGGTGCAAATTCTGCTTCCCTTCAGGGAGTTCGAGCTTCAACATATGGATTTCAAGGGGATACAGTTTAGCTCATATTACCGCCTAAGACCTGTTCACAAGCCAGCAATCATAGTGATCCTCGCTGAACACAAGTCAAATTGAATCATTTCTCCACTCATAGTTGTCTTCTTGCACATTCCCATATGGTGCCTGACATAGAGGAAGCATTCACTTCATATTTCTTGAATGAATGTATGTTTTAAATATGCTTTCAAAAGTTCAAACTCTTACAACATCTGCTTAATACAGTGTAGCTCTGTCACTTTTTCCATCTAATGCATGTAGTAAGTTTGTGTTTTGGTGTTCCAGGGCTCTTTACTTTGATGCAAGTATATTCTGTATGTTCAAGGCATCCTAAAGATAATTTGAATGGCACGTAAAGATTAAAGATCAAACAATTCACAACTATATCCATTAGTCCTGTAGAAGTTATCCTACATAGTGTGGGCAGCATATGTCTCAAAACTACCTGTAATTGATGCAACATTCAATTCTAAATACCCATAAAAAGTAGAGCAAGCTTTCTATTTGATGTAATTCTCTTGATATCAGAGGAAATGTGCATCAAACTTTATATTCATAGTATAACTTAGTGCTTTTAACAGCAGGCTCAGTAATTAGTTGAGCAATTAAGGGACCATAAATTATAATTTTAACTCAGATAGACATCCTCTCTAACACCTGGGAAGTCCATTTGCTATTACTTCCTCTATTTTCCCAACTATAAAATAAGTCTAAATATAGATTTTCCATAAACTTGCTGATGAACTAAAGAAAGAGGTTTACAAATGGAAGAAACCATGCAAGTTTATGTGGTTAAGTCTCTAGCTTTCAGGCACATTAATTTCATCAGGATAGAAAGTCACTTTTTTTATTTTTGAAGATTAAAAAATTTTTAATGCATTTTAATGTTATTTTATAGCATTTTATATGACAAATGGTACAAAGTGATTTCAATGTATTATATGTGCATCATATGGGAAGAATTCAATACTAGCCAGCATCTATTATGGAGGTGAATGTATTTATCAGCAAAGCTTGGTGGAATCTTAAGTCTCAAGGTCAATTGTTGACATACTTAAAGTATGGTAATCTACTTTCATTAAAGCTGTTAGTACCTGTCTGTCCTGATTCATGAATCTGTTGCCTGGCTTCCTCTCCATAGATTGTATTCTGGATTTAGAACTGATTAAAGAATGAACTTTAATATTCATTTCTCTTTTTTAAAATTGTATTTGTATTTTCTTAAAAGTGCTGGTTTGTGTTTCTTTTTCTTATTTTTTTGCCTCTCTCTTTTTTCTCTCTTTAGTACATACCTTGTTACCAACAAAACCATTACTCAAATCCTTTATACATTTTTATAGTTCTGCATTTCTGTTATCCCAAAGGGATTTTATTCCTACAATATTTACCACAGGGCCACATGCATTCAGTTTACTATTTTGGGTGAGGAAAATCACATATTCTTTCTTTATGTACATGGTTTTCTATTGCACTCTTTCCTTGAGACCTGAAACTGAAGTTTGTAATACTTGAGTGGTAACCCATTTTAGAGTGATGTCACTTCAGTGGTCTACTGGAGTGGTTCCCAGTTTGGGCATAGGAGGGGGAAGGCCTCAGAATGTCACGTGTTATTAAAGAAAAGTCATTCTGAAACTTGTTAAAGTGGCAAGGAAACTTTGACTTGCCACTATCTTGGTGGATGTCAAGACTATTGCAATAAGGGAGAGAGAGATGAAGCTCAGCTTCAGATACAAGAATAAGTGGGGATTTTTTAGCCAAAGAGTAGGTTAGTTGGAGAAATTGGTAAATAGGAAATTACTAAGAGGAGACATCAATATAGGGAAAATTCTGGCAAAACTGACCTAATTCAGTTCTTACTGAAGGCATTTTGGGGTGATCAGAGAGCAAGGATGATCAGATATTGAATTTGGGCGGATTCCTTCTGAACTGGCTTAATAGAATTCCTGGTAAAATTGAGCTATGCAGACCCACCAAGGGCCAAGGTCAAAGCTAGTTAAGAAGAGTGCTCAGAGCAGCCTGAGTAATGTTTAGTCAAAGAAAGTCTTTGTCAAAATGTTACATTATGGGTTTAGATGAGAGGTGTGCCAAAGTTGGCCTGTCCTATATATTTCAAAACAGCTCTTCAGATGATTTTGATAATAGTGATGCACAAAACTTAGTTTCTCTGTACACTGGTGCTGAATCAAATCTCAGAGACAGAGCTCTGGTTGAAGTAGCAAAGGATTGCTTTATTGCTTTACCAGGCAAAGGGAGACGCAATGGGCTAATGCCCTCAAAATCGTGTGTCCCAACTTGGGGAAGATAGTGAGAAGTTTTATAGTGATTGTTCAAAGAGGGAGTGATCAGCAAAGAGGGCACAAGCAGCTTGTGGACATTCTTCTGGTGGGTTGGTTGTGAGGTAAGTAGGAGTCAGAATCATCAACCTTCAGGTCCAACTGGTCTTGGGTCAACATGCTTGTGGGTAGCATACCCTTGTTAATCATTAACTTCTCCCACCTGGAGGGGGATTTCAGTATCTGTAAAATAGCTCAAAGATATTGTTGTGTCCTTGATAGGTAAACAGGAACTTGCCCCAAGGCTGCACTTGACTCTTTCTCCCTGGTCCCCAACCATCCCTTCCCTAATTAACAACTGCTTGAATTTGCCCATTGGAACTCAGGAAAGGTCATGGAAGCTGAATGAAGGCTGTTTCTTATAATCAAAGAAATGAGGGGCACAAAGGCCTGTGCCCTGGAGCCTCACAGGGCCAACACGGTATCAATAGCGGATGACCTTGTTTGAGAAAAACTGGCCTAAAATGTCTTTGTTAATTCCCTAAAAATATCAGCTGGCTTCAACTATGTGAATATTCTTTAATTCATTGGTTCTCAACCCTTCTCAACATGAATCTGCATGTTGGAAACATTGAGAGAGCTTTTAAAAACTATAGCTGCTTGAATACCTCTAATTTTCACAGACTTATGGTGAGTCCATGGGAATGGGCTTTAGGCAGTGGTGTTTTAAACCTCCCTAAGTAGTCTGATGTACTGCCAGGTTGAGAAACATGTCTCTAATAATACTACAAAGTTAAGAAAAATTAATCAGCAATAGCCTTCCCTCTCCCAGAAATTAAAGTGATTTCTATGCTTAAATTTAGTAAATTCCTACAATTTTCTTCTCTCAGCTAAATAGCAAAATTCTCTTAAATGTTTCCCACAGGAAGTGTTTTTCACATTTCAGCCATTCATCTGTGGACCAATGAGAGCTTCCTCTTATTCTTTTTAGTCTGGGTACCTTACCTCAACAAAGGTCTAGACTTACTTCTGATATGGTAAATAAAAAGAAGTATTTCCTAGTCCTTGCATGACTTATTCAAATAAATGAGTTTCTGAAGTTCAGACTACTATTTCTTAGTCATTCTTGTATCAGATTGCCTTTTTCTTAAAAAAAAAAAAAAAAAAAAAAAGAATTGCATGAGTAAGGAGATGGTAAGGTATTTAGGAGATAAGGGCCTGTGATAATCTGCAGTACTTTGTCCGGTGAGGCAGAAACTTTGTCTGGTGAAATTGTACTATGAAAAATTATGTAGTCAGTTCTGAGAAAGCTGTCAGCCCTTGCTGTGGTTCTTTGGTCACAAGAACAATTATGAGAGCTGTCCTTTTGTTATTGTTGTGAATACTTAACACCATCAGTAAGTCACCATCTCAGGAAATTTTATGGCTTTTTATAGATCCTTTCCTTTTTCCAGTTAAGAGTTATGACACAAATTTTTATCAATAAACCATATTTCTATAATACCCTTCTTCTTCGAGAGCTCCCAGGTGGCAATACATACATAAATAAAAGCATAAATAAAATTATTTCTTATGCCTTTTAACTCTGCCTGATGTCTGAAGCTGTCATTGTTAATCCCAAGCATTTCACAAGTATTTTGAGTAAAGTTCTTAAAATCCACCAGTCTGGGAGGATGGCAGTTTATTACGATGAACTGCTTGTAAGTTAAAGAACTTTAAACTTTAGAAGCAACTATAAGAAATGTATAAAAGCTGACTTTTTGGACAGGATAGAACTTTGGAAGAAAGTGAAAAATTATGCTTTATATTTTGGGCAAAATTTTAATAAAAATTTAGCTATATCTTATCCTAGAAAATTACTAACTTGGTATAAGAAACTAGTCACTTTAAAATTTAAAGTGTTTTAAAAGATAAGATTAGAATCTTAGCCAAAGAGTATGATTAACTGTAAGTTTTTGGTAATGTTTGCATGAATGTGTTCAAAATGGCTAGGATTGGTACTTGTAGCAATTAGTTTAAAAATTTGTCTTAATCCCCAACTCAGAAAGCTGAGAATGGGAAATCAGTTGAAAACAAAATATACACCATATAGCACAAAAGTGTCATGTGAGAAAGTATCATGATATAGGGAATAATTTCAAAGAGATGCATATTGGATATGGAAGAATGGTAAAGTTCTCACAGAGTGCAACTAAGCTTTTAAAATTCCATAGACATTAAATGGGCTGCGCTTTTGTTTTTAAGTCTTATACTTCAGTACATTTTAGATAAGCTCCATTTTCTTTTTTGCTTACACACTAACATCAGAAACTGTCATGTCTGTGTTACTTCGATTGTAACGAGAATCATTGTCTGAGGTCGTGCACTTTGTACACTCTTTAAAATAACTCTTGTCATTGGAGATTACCTAAGAGTAGGCATTTTTCTGATTTGGGTCACTCTGAGAATTAGACTGTAGCTCACAGTAACTGAGTCCTTGGAGGTCACTTGTTAGACCTGATACCTTTTTAAAAGAATCGATTATCAGGACCACAGCTTGACTGAAACCAATTGATGATGTATCAGTTTGTCCATTTTCAGAGGATCCTACATACTGAGATGGTTCTTGAAATCAGTGGGGCAATGATGAAGTGGTTAATCATTCGTTCTGTACCTTTACACATATATGAACTTATCATTAATCATCAGTGTCTGTGGGTGTGCTTGCATTTTTTGACTGGTCAGTTATATACATATATATATAATATAATAGGTGAAAAATGATTAACAGAAAGTATATAAAGAAATATATTACTCAGCCATTAAAAAGAATACATTTGAATCAGTTCTAATGAGGTGGATGAAACTGGAACCTATTATACAGAGTGAAGTAAGCCAGAAAGAAAAACACCAATACAGTATACTAACGCATATATATGGAATTTAGAAAGATGGTAACAATAACCCTGTGTACGAGACAGCAAAAGAGACACTGATGTATAGATCAGTCTTATGGACTCTGTGGGAGAGGGAGAGGGTGGGGAGATTTGGGAGAATGGCATTGAAACATGTATAATATCATGTATGAAACGAGTCGCCAGTCCAGGTTCGATGCACGATACTGGATGCTTGGGGCTGGTGCACTGGGACGACCCAGAGGGAGGGTATGGGGAGGGAGGAGGGAGGAGGGTTCAGGATGGGGAACACAGGTATACCTGTGGCGGATTAATTTCGATATTTGGCCAAACTAATACAATATTGTAAAGTTTAAAAATAAAATAAAAAAAAAGAAATATAAGCTCTGTCAGCTCATTGTTTTGTGCTTAACTTTTGCCAGTATTCATTATTACAGAAGAACATGTGAATGACTTCATGTCAACACTGTGACAAGCAGTTCAATCCTTCAGAAATATTCATAAAATACTTTGAAGTCATGAAAATTTTCAATGTGGCATATAGTGATAATATATGCATATAATCTCTTTCTATTGTTCTCTGTGTATTGCCTAGGTTCAGACTTGGGAGAGGATCAGCTCAGCTCAGCTCAGCTCAGTCACTCAGTCATGTCTGACTCTTTGCAACCCATGAATCACCGCATGCCAGGCCTCCCTGTCCATCACCAACTCCCGGAGTTCACTCAAACTCATGTCCATCGAGTCAGTGATGCCATCCAGCCATATCATCCTCTGCTGTCCTCTTGTCTTCCTGCCCCCAATCCCTCCCAGCATCAGAGTCTTTTCCAATGAGTCAACTCTTCGCATGAGATGGTCAAAGTACTGGAGTTTCAGTTTCAGCATCAGTCCTTCCAATAAACACCCAGGACTGATTTCCTTTAGAATGGACTGGTTGGATCTCTTTGAAGTCCAAGGGACTCTCAAGAGTATTCTCCAACATTACAGTTCAAAAGCATCAATTCTTCGATGCTCAGCTTTCTTCACAGTCCAACTCTCACATCCATACATACATGGCCACTGGAAAAACCATAGCCTTGACTAGATGGTCCTTTGTTGGCAAAGTAATGTCTCTGCTTTTGAATATGCTATCTAGATTGGTCATAACTTTCCTTCCAAGGAGTAAGTGTCTTTTAATTTCATGGCTACCATCACCATCTGCAGTGATTTTGGAGTCCCCAGAAATAAAGTCTGACACTATTTCCACTGTTTCCCCATCTATTTGCCATGAAGTGATGGGACCAGATGCCATGATCTTCGTTTTCTGAATGTTGAGCGTTAAGCCAACTTTTTCACTCTCCTCTTTCACTTTCATCAAGAGGCTTTTTAGTTCCTCTTCACTTTCTGCCATAAGGGTGGTGTCATCTGCATATCTGAGGTTATTGATATTTCTCCCAGCAATCTTGATTCTAGCTTGTGCTTCTTCCAACCCAGAGTTTCTTATGATGTACTCTGCATATAGGTTAAATAAGCAGGGTGACAAATACAATCTTGATGTACTCCTTTCCCAATTTAGAACCAGTCTGTTGTTCCATGTCCAGTTCTAATTGTTGCTTTCTGACCTACATATAGGTTTCTCAAGAGGCAGGTCAGGTGGCCTGGTATTCCCATCTCTTTCAGAATTTCCCACAGTTTATTGTGATCCACACAGTCAAAGGCTTTGGCATAGTCAATAAAGCAGAAATAGATGTTTTTCTGGAACTCTCTTGCTTTTTCCATGATCCAGTGGGAGAGGATATCCTACTAAAGAATATTTTATATGGGGGTGTTTTAAGGGTCTTGGTTAAATTTTTACTCCTTCACTGTTTATATATATCCACATAGATTAAAAATTATTTAGATTCCATCTCTCAGCCCAAATGTATTCTTTCGAATTTAGATTTATCTCAATTACATTTCAGGAAAATAGACGTGAAAGGGGTGGATTCTCCCTATACTCTATGGCACCAGACTTTAAACCACTTTGATTTTGCTTTTGCCTTGAGGTCAGACACCACTAACATAATGGTCTCAGTGGGCAGAGTTGCTCAGTCATCTTTTGGTTTGGTGAATTTGATGTTTATTCTCTTCTGTGAATTTATCATTCTCAATTGGTCCTTTCACAGATTCTTTGTTAGCTTTTAGAATTGAAGCATCCAAGATGTTCAGTTCAGGTCAGTCGCTCAGTCATGTCCGACTCTTTGCGACCCCATGAACCACAGCACACCAGTCCTCCCTGTCCATCACCAACTCCCGGAGTTCACTCAGACTCACGTCCATCGAGTCGGTGATGCCATCCAGCCATCTCATCCTCTGTCATCCCCTTCTCCTCCTGCCCCCAGTCCCTCCCAGCATCAGAGTCTTTTCCAATGAGTCAACTCTTCACATGAGGTGGCCAAAGTATTGTAGTTTCAGCTTCAGCATCAGTCCTTCCAATCAACACCCAGGACTGGTCTCCTTCCAAGCTGTGGCTCCTTGAAATCACTCTTATGTCTTTGGTCAGTTATCCAGTTGCACTTCTAGTAGTTTGCACGGGCCAAACAGTGGCATACATGAATAAAGTTATGAATTGGTCAGATCCGGCTACTGTGAGCAAAGCAATGGCCATGTTAGTTTGTGAGTGAGCACACATAATCACTGAAAATCTCAGACAAGCTTCTTTGCCAAACATAGTTTTTGCTGTCCTTATGCCATGGATTTGCTTCTTGAATCTCTAGTGTCTCACTAACTTCTCTATTTACAAGTGCATTATATTTCCTCCCTGCTGTGTCCACTTCTGTTAAATCCCAGTCTTAAAGAGTGTTTTCAAGAAATACTTACAGCATTCCTTTTTGGATAGAGAAATTAGAATGCAGAGGATTGACTTGACTTTCATGATTTGAAATAGAGAATAGAGGTATTTCAGGCATTTGGCCCATGAGTCACCTTTTAAAACCTTGTCTGGTATGTCAGAGACACTCAATAAATATTTCTTAAATGAGTGATTGAAGATTGAATTAATCTTTAATGGTTCCAGCCAACCTCACACCTTATCATATGTCTTCCCTTTGCTGGTTAAACATTTCAGTGGTTTTTCACCGTGATAGAGTCTGAAATTCAAACTCCTTATCTTGTCAGTCAGATTTCAAAATAATTTGCATCATATGTATTTTCAATCTTATCTTGCATTTTGTTCTTGCTAGAGAGAAAATTAAAAAATCATTAATGCTAATGCTAAGTCGCATACTTCCTACATAGGAATACAAAAATAGCATGTTCTTTATGGTTTTTTTGAATGATGGCTTAGGTATTTGAACATAATACATTAAATATTTGAATGTTATGAGAGATCTATACTCTGAAAACTATAATATATTGATGAAAGAACTTGAAAATGATGCAAAGAAATGGTGAGATATCCTGTGTTCTTGGATTAAAAGAACTAATATTATTAAAATGTCCTTACTACCCAAGACAATCTACAGATTTAATGCAATGCCTATCAAAATACCCATGACAATTTCTTCAGAACTAGAACAAATAATCCTAAAATTTATATGGAGCTATGAAACATCCCAATAGTCAAAGCAATCTTGAGAAAGAAGAACAAAGCTGGAATTTCATACTCCCTGACTTCAGATTATACTACAAAGCTACAGTAATCAAACATCATGGTACTGAAACAAAAATGGAAATGTAGTTCAATGGAATAGAATAGAAAGACCATAAATAAACCTAGACACGGTCAATTAATCTATGATAGAGGAGCCAAGATCTACAATGGAGAAAAAGTCTGTTCAATAAGTGGTGCTAGGAAAACTGGACAGTTACATGTAAAAGAATGAAATTAGAACCTTCTCTAAAACCATATACAAAAATAAACTCAAATAGATTAAAGATCTAAATGTAAAACCTGAAAACATAAAACTCCTAGAGGAAAATATAGGCAGTACACCTTTTGACATAGATTGTAGCAATATTTTTGGGGGGTCTGCCTTCTAAATAAAGGGCTTTATCTGAAACTAATATAACATTATAAATCTATTGTACTTCAGTAAGCTTATTATTAATTTTCCTCATAGAAATTAACATATATTTTTTGTAAAAATGTCCTGCTACTGTTCAGAAATAAAGCATTAAGAAGCAAAATAAGTAAACATATAAATATCTGAATACTATCTCTTTTCAGACTATAACATGTAAGGCTGAGAACCAACTGAATGAGATTTTCTTTCTCATTGATATTTTTATTCATTCATTTTTAGTCATATTAACCATAAAACCATTATGAAGATATAGTGACTATATATGGACAGGGAGGCCTGGCGTGCTGCAATTCGTGGGGTTGCAAAGAGTCGGAGACGACTGAGCGACTGATCTGATCTGGTCTGAGTGACTATATCTATGAACTGATATATTTTTAGTTCAAGTTTCATTGGTGAAAATTGCTGGTTAAAATAAAGAATTTAGAATTTTTTATAATTTTAGAAGTTTTAGAAATTTAGAGTTTTTTCCCTGTGTTTTTTTCCCGTATAATTTTCAATTGTTTAAAAGGAAAGAAAACATCAAATGAATATAACTTTAAATAAAATTTCACCATATAAAGTGAAAATGCCACATTAAATATTATGATGAAATAAATTACTAAAAAAAGGTGAATCTAGAAAGTAGAAACTATATGTATATAATAATTATATATGGGTATATAACTATAGTACATGTTCATTTTTCACTTATTTTGTTAGAATATTTTGAAAACATGAAGAAAATTGAATTATGACAATGATGAAAATAAGTAGGAACTGATGCTTTTGAACTATGGCATTGGAGAAGACTCTTGAGAGTCCCTTGGACTGCAAGGAGGTCCAACCAGTCCATCCTAAAGGAATCAGTCCTGGGTGTTCATTGGAAGGACTGATGTTGAAGCTGAAATCCCAGTACTTTGGCCACCTGATGCGAAGAGCTGACTCATTTGAAAAGACCCTGATGTTGGGAAAGATTGAAGGCAGGAGGAGAAGGGGATAACAGAGGATGAGATGGTTGGATGGCATCATCGACTCAATGGACATGAGTTTGGGTAAATTCCGGGAGTTGGTAATGGACAGGGAGGCCTGGCGTGCTGTGGTTCATGGGGTCACAAAGAGTCAGACATGACTGAGCGACTGAACTGAACTGAACTATGATGTATAAAATATGATTTTGTTTAGGTTTTGTATATACTCATTATAAACATTAATGAATTTATTAATTAATGACAAGCCAAAAAAATAAATCTATACTCAATATTAGTAAAATACCTTTGCCTTAATTTCTCTTGTCATATAGTATTTTTTTAAGTACTTTTTACTTATTATTGGCTGTGCTGAGTCTTTGTGCAGGCTTTCACTAATTATGGTGAGTGGTAACTACTCTCTAGTTGCAATGCACAAGCTTCTCATTGCAGTGGCTTTTCTAGTTGCATACATGGGCTCTAGAGCACATGGCTTTGATAGCTGCGGCTTGCAGCGTCTGGAACACAGGCCCAGTAGTTGTGGTGCATGGGCTTAGTTGCCCCTCCGTATGTGGAATCTTCCCAGACCAAGGATTGAGCCCATGTCCCCTGCATTGGCAGGTGGATTCTTAACGACTGGACCACCAGGGAAGCCCTCTAGTCAATATACTCTGATGCTTCTCCTCAGCATCTAAACATGCTCACATAGCTTCCTCTTCAAAGATGTAATAAAGCACCAAACCATCCCAAAACACTGTCTCAGAATCAGTTTTTATTCTAGCTTCCACCATTTCAATTTTATTCTCAGATCCAAAATTTTCCCAAGACTTGTCTATCCAAATGGCAACATTTCATCACTTCCTATTCACTCCTCAGTCCATTCTAATCTGGCATTTCTCTCTTTTCTCTCTTTACTTCAGCAAATCATTTCTCTTTTAAGATCACTAGTGAAATCCTTATCCCTGAATCTATTTCTATGTACTTGGCTTTTCATTAGCAACTGACACTTTTGGCCACTCTCCTTGAAATAACTTCATCTTTCTTCAGCTATGTGGATCTCCGTTTTACCATTTCCTTTACAGGCTCATTTTCCTCTATCTGGCAATTAAATACTAAAATGCCTCATGACTCTATCCTTTGCTCCTTTCTGTTTTCTGTGTATTCTCTCTAGGCTATATAATTCACATCCACAGTTTAATGTACCATCTGTATGACAAGGACTATGAAATTGGTATTTTGATCTCAGACTTCTCTTAGCTCCAGTTTTGCATATACATATTGTGCCTACTTAAAATCTCTTTTTAGATGTTTCAAAGGTGCCTTAAACTCAACATGTCTAAAATTGCATCCATTGCCTTCTGTTCCAAACTCATTATCCTCCTGTGTTTCCTATCACAGTGAATTCTACTACATTTCATTCAACCTTCTTCTGTGCTATGCTCCAGCTACACTGGCATGCCTGCTATTCTTTGAATAAACCAAGACAAGTTCTATCAGAGGACCTCTGCATTTGCTTTTCCTTCTTCCTGGAATGTCCTGCCTCTCAAACTTCCAGTGACTCTATCTTATCCTTTATTTACTTCTCATTTTAACAGTATCTCCTCAAAGAAGCTCTTACTTGAGCATCCTATCTAAAGGAGTGGCTCACTAACTCCTGGTGTTCTTTACCTTTTGTTATTTGTCTTTTCTCTGCTTATAAATATCTATTAGGGTGTTATATTTTATATGTGTATCAGTGTATCACATTTTCTCCAAACTAGAATCCTTAAGGGAAGTTACTCTGTTGTGTTGTTCATAATGTCAAAATAGTGTCTGCAACATACTACAAGTCAGTTTTACCTCTTAGTCCGCGGATTTCTTCATTTCTTTTTATCCCCATTGCCGCTACTCTAGTCTGAGCTGCCATTATCTCTTGCTTTTGAAAGCATCCTAATCACTTACATTTGGTTACCTTTCAGCCCACATATTTTCTGTCTTGCATCTAGAGTGGTAGTTTTTACAGAAGCAAATCTGGTAATGCTTTTTTATTATTTAAAAACATTCAAGCATGTACTGTTCTCAAGATAATGATCAAAATCTTTACCATGAGCTGTAAAGCCATGGATCCACTTTATCATTTACTGCTTTTCCCTTTGTTCTCTTTCTTCCAGGCACTCTGGTGTTCTGAAAGTTCTCAAGTGCACCATTGTTCTCCCATCTTGGAATCTTTCATATGTTTCTTTGTCTTAGAAGATTCTTCAACTGCCCCCACCCTCAGCTCTAGATTTAACCTGGTTAATTTCTACTTTCTCTCCAAATTTTTCAGTCCAATATAATGTGTGCTGCCTGGCACTTTGAAGTGATCTAAAATATAATGGTGATCTGAAAAGACAAGACTCCACTCTCTTACCCTTTAAATTTAGAACAGAAACCTGATATAAACTGACTTGGCTCCAAATAGTACCTCTTTCTAACCTTGTAACCCTTTCACAGTTTGTAACTATATGTATTTATGAATTTATGGGATTGGTTTTTTTTTTATCAACCTCCCTAAGAAGTAAACTTCATGATTTGCAATCTGTATTTGTGAAATAAATGAATAAATATACATCCACTAATAACTATGGTACATACTAGAACCCAAACTTGACTTCAATAATATTATTTTGTATATCTATCAAATATCTTCATGGAAGACAATTCCATTATTAAAATCTGAAGCATCTGTTATTACATGCTCACTCAAACTTTATATTCTGTAACACTTTTTTTCTCTCTTTTGTATAATCTGAGTTTTATTTCTAAGCATACCTGTAATTGTATCTAATAGGAATTTTGCTTATGTGCTTGTTTATGGTATTCTTTGATGAAATTGCAACTTTGGTCAAATATAATTCTGATTGAATGGGCTCAGTGGTCTTTGCCACAAGCTTTTAAGTTAATCTGTTGGCAACATGGAGAGAACACATTTCTTTCTATTTGGCAGGATATTAACTCATTTCAGCCACGGAAGCTGTAATTTCCTGAATGGTATCCTACTGTCTGGCAAAAGTTAATGCAGGTTTCTAGTCCCTTTCTCATGCCAGTGGTTCAGTTTACACACTGAGAATCTGGCTAGATGTATGCTGTATTAAACTAATGCACGATGTAAAACATGATGAGTTAAATTCAGCAAGTGTGTTTTGAATTCTAATCTGTGAAAAATGTCTTTTTCAAGACTAGTGGGGGATAGACTAAAAAGTATGAGAGAGTCAGGATTTTTAATAACACTGAAGTCTTATTAGGGTAATAAAACTTACACATATTTCCATGGAAACTTCATGTCATCATCCAATAGCATTATTTATTCTTGACTTCTTCCAAATATTAATTCCCTGTTCCAGATCCCCTCTGTAAGAACCCCATTATTTGAGTGGTTACACAATTTTGAAATCTTGGGATTCTATCGGCTATCTTTTCTTTTATATCCTGCATCTGCTAGGTCTTTGAGTAGACCTGTTTAAAGCTCACTCTCTTTTAAAAATTCTATCACTTGAATTCCTGTGTACTCACAACCTTCATTTTCTTAATCAACAAAAACATAAGTGTCTAAACTATTTTATAGATCTAGGCCAGTGGAATGTCATTCAGACAAGAAAAATGTGAATGGTACCTGATGGGCTATGCAAAGAGGTAGCTCTCCTGTAGAGCATCATCTAACCCAGGATTCCCCAACCATTTAGGCACCAGGGATAGGTTTCATGGAAGGCAGTTTTTCCATGGACTAGGGAAGGGTGTTGCAGACCCCTGATCTAACTAACTATTGTTAAATTGGCTTTCAAGTGTTTGCAACCTTCAAATGAAAAGGAAGTCACTATTTAATTTTGATATTGGATATTTCTAATGGTAATAATTTAAGTGTACTAGACAAAAATCTATACTTTCTTTTTTGGTTCTTACTTTTTCTTCCCACTAAATATTTGGAGAAACCATCATGCCCTACAATATCTGAACATCATCTGATATGTTCATCTTTTCTCTAATTATTTCTCACAAGGTAACATATCTAGGGACCTCCGTGGTAGCTCAGCTGGTAAAGAATCCGCCAGTAATGCAGGAGACCCCGATTCAATTCCTGGGTTGGGAAGTTCCCCTGGAGAAAGGAACGGCTACCCACTCCAGTATTCTTGGACTTCCCTGGTGGCTCAGATGGTAAAGAATCCACCTGCAGTGTGGGAGACCTGGATTCAATTCCTGGGTTGAATTCAATTCCAGGAAAATCCCCTGGAGGAGATCATGGTAACCGACTCCTGGGTTACCTGGAGAATCCCCATGGACAGAGGAGCCTTGAGAGTTACAGTTCATGGGGTCATAAAGAGTTGGACACGAGTGCGCAACTAAACACAGCACAGCAGGTTATCTAGAACCCCCTAAAAGACCACTGAGCTGAGACAGAGCTGGGATGTACTTCTCTAGTTTTTAATCTAATCTGTCTAAAAAAGCTTCTGTTTTCTCATAACTGGATTTAATTTTACCTAAAGGACTACTAAATTTGTTGACTGTGATATTGCGAAGATACTATACTTTAAGATACTTGTTTTCATTCTAGGTAGAAAGGTACTTTAAGAGCTTTAACCCAGAAGGTTCTACTTGTAATAGATATTCTTTAAAACAGTTAGTTGAACCTAAATGGGAAGGAAATCCAAAAAAGATTGGATATATGTATATGTATGACTGGTTAACTTTGCTGTACAGCAGAGACTGTCACAGCAGTGTAAAGCTACTATACTCCAACAAAACAAAACAGACGTTAGTTGATACAGCTTCCATTTTGGCTACTATGTGAGGCTAAAGAAACCTATATTTGACAAAATTTAATTGACTCAAAATTGAGGGAGTATTTGAGGCTGTGTACTGTAGCAAATTTGGAAAACTCAGCGTGGTGACAGGACTGGAAAGGTCAGTTTTCATTCCAATCCCAAAGAAAGGCAATGCCAAAGAATGCTCAAACTACCACACAATTGCACTCATCTCACACACTAGTAAAATAATGCTCAAAATTCTCCAAGCCAGGCTTCAGCAGTACGTGAACCATGAACTTCCAGATGTTCAAGCTGGTTTTAGAAAAGGCAGAGGAACCAGAGATCAAATTGCCAACATTCAGTGGATCATCAAAAAAGCAAGAGAGTTCCAGAAAAACATCTATTTCTGCTTTATTGACTATGCCAAATCCTTTGACTGCATGGATCACAATAAACTGTGGAAAATTCTGAAAGAGATGGGAATACCAGACCACCTGATCTGCCTCTTGAGAAATTTGTATGCAAGTCAGGAAGCAACAGTTAGAACTGGACATGAAACAACAGACTGGTTCCAAATAGGAAAAGGAGTATGTCAAGGCTGTATATTGTTACCCTGCTTATTGAACTTCTATGCAGAGTACATCATGAGAAATGCTGGGCTGGAAGAAGCACAAGCTGGAATCAAGATTGCTGGGAGAAATATCAATAACCTCAGATATGCAGATGACACCACCCTTATGGAAGAAAGTGCAGAAGAACTAAAAAGCGTCTTGATGAAAGTGAAAGAGGAGAGTGAAAAAGTTGGCTTAACGCTCAACATTCAGAAAACTAAGATCATGGCATCTGGTCCCATCACTTCAGAGGAAATAGATGGGGAAACAGTGTCAGACTTTATTTTTTTTGGCTCCAAAATCACTGCAGATGGTGATTGCAACCATGAAATTAAAAAATGCTTACTCCTTGAAAGGAAAGTTATGACAAACCTAGACAGCATATTAAAAAACAGAGACATTACTTTGCCAACAAAGGTCCGTCTAGTCAAGGCTATGATTTTTCCAGTGGTCATGTATGGATGTGAGAGTTGGACTGTGAAGAAAGCTTGATCCTTTTGAACTGTGGTGTTGGAGTAGACTCTTGAGAGTCCCTTGGACTGCAAGGAGATCCAACCAGACCATTCTAAAGGAGGTCAGTCCTGGGTGTTCACTGGAAGGACTGATGCTGAGGCTGAAACTCCAATACTTTGGCCACCTCATGCGAACAGTTGACTCATTGGTAAAGAACCTGATGCTGGGAGGGATTGGGGGCAAGAGGAGAAGGGGATGACAGAGGATGAGATGGCTGGATGGCATCACCGACTTAATGAACATGAGTTTGGGTAAACTCCAGGAATTGGTGATGGACAGGGAGGCCTGGTGTGCTGTGATTCATGGGGTTGCAAAGAGTTGGACATGACTGAGTGACTGAACTGAACTGAACTGAACTGTATGTAGCAAAATCTGAAAAAGCAAGTTTACTTTTATCTCTAACATGAAACTTTAGTAGGATTTCTAGGTGTGAAGTATACTTGAAATGACAAATTGTACTTTGAATAATTTGTTAACATGGCAAGTTTCTGTGCTTTGAAAGCTAGGGCACTTTATTCAGGATAACTTGAATAAAATCAGTATAATATTTCTGCATATTTTTCCTTGTTAAAAGATTGCTCATTTTCCACCAAAGGAGATGTTAAAATACTCAAAGTCATATTTTTTGTTCCCAGTATGCTCTCAGGAGCTAAGAGTGATACTGTCTCAATACTTTTACTTTAGAATATGATAAAAAGTTTAAATAACTAGTTAGGATACATATTATGAGAGCTAGTTAAAACAGAGTGTGCACATTGTAAAAGCAGCCTATCTGATCTGTTGACCACCTACCTTGAAATTGTAGCTGTTACTATGATTTCTATAATCCAGAGGCAAAAAGATAAGAACATAGCTACAGAAAATATAATTGATAAAGGGAAGCCCTTTTCCCATTCTGTCACTGCAGTAGATGGTAGTAGTAACATTGTGTGTATGTATGTTAGTCGTTCAGTCATATCTGACTCTTTGTGACCCCATGGACTGTAGCTGACCAGGCTTCTCTGTCCATGGACTTCTGCAGGTAAGAATACTGCAGTGGGTAGCCATTCCCTTCTCCAGGGGATCTTCCTGACCCAAGGATTGAACCCAGGTCTCCCATATTGCTGGCAGAGTCTTTACCATCTGAGCCACCAGGGAAGCCTAGTACTGGGTTAGGGACAGTAAATTGTAAAGGAAACAGAACCTCCTTTATTTTCTTTAATCCACCCCTTCAAGCAGGGACTCTTGATAAACTTAGGTAGAGTTGCCCAGGGAGCATCACACCAGACTCTCTCTGGATGAACCATCAGTTAATTTTGGCCAGTACTCCTGGATAAACTGTCACCTTAACCTCTTTGTACATCTTTCTTGCAGGAATGCTAATGCTGTTTGTTTTAATGCCCAAAGTTTTGGGTGCACTAAATAGTTTGAATTTTTTCCTTGTTAGGAGAGTTCCATTCATATTCAAACATCCTTAGTGATATCCTGATTGTGAAACTCAGTGAGCATGTTTCTGTCATTGTCTAACTGCAACTTGAGACTGCATTTGACATTTCTGTCATTCTACTGTCACATGCTTCTTGCAATGCTCATATCTTCTCCTTCATGTATTCCTGTCTCACTATCTATCCTTCAAAGATATGTGTTTCTCATGGTGGCAGATCTTGCTAATTACTCAACACCCATTCTTTTTATCAATGGATTCCTGATTCTAATGGGACCAAACCATACTACAGGTAAACGTAGTCACCTTTCTAAACTCCCAAGAGCAGTTCTGGGCAAGGAAATGGAATAAAAAAACTTCTCAAGGATGGGCTTCTGGAAAACCTATTGTTCTCTAGATAGAAAGGGACACTTGCCTTTTCCCTTTTCCCCTACTCTTGCTGAGCATGCAAAGCATGCACATCAGATGCCTGAAGGTATTCAAGCTAGCTTGTGACCTTGAGGGTGAGAAGCAATGTCAAGGAGACTTAGAAAAGTAAAGCCAGACAAATCATGGGTTCTTTCTTTCTTTCTTTCTTGAGCTACCTCCCTCTGGACTCTTCATTTTGTCATAAAAATAAATCCTTTGGTTACCTCCTATGATTTTTGCTTACATGCAGCCTGAAGCAAATCATGCAAGTTTTTTCCTTTGTATTGTGTTTTTAAAAGTTTCTAATCTTTTAGGATTTTTTAATGTTTTAAAATATTTTACTTTGTTTTTGTATTATGTTTTACACTATTAGTTTTACACTATTAATATGTTTTACACTATTATGTTTTACACTCACGTCTATGGGGTTGCACAGAGTCGGACACGACTGAAGCGACTTAGCAGCAGCAGCAGCAGCAGCAGCAAGCTCCTTAAATGCAGAGGTTGGGTTCTTCACACCTGTACTCAAACTACCTCACACACATTGGGGAGAAAAGCAAGAACTCATTCTCTGGCTTGTTATACATGAATAAAAAACAGAGTATGAGATAGCTCTGTAAGTTAATTACTACTCTATGTGCAGAGTACATCATATGAAATGCTGGGCTGGATGAATCACAAGCTGGAATCAAGATTGCCAGGAAAAATATCAACAGTCTCACATATGCAGATGATGGTAGAAAGCAAAGAGGAACTAAAGAGCCTCTTGATGAAGGTGAAAGAGGAGAGTGAAAAAACTGGCTTAAAACTCAACATTCAGAAAACTAAGATCATGGCATCTGTTCCCATCACTTCATGGCAAATAGATGGGGAAAAAAAATGGAAACAGTGACAGATTTTATTTTCTTGGGCTCCAAAATCACTGTGGATGGTGACAGTAGTCACAAAATTAAAAAACACTTGTTCCTTGAAAGGAAAGCTTTGACAAACCTAGATAGTGTATTAAAAAGCATAGGCATCACTTTGCTGATAAAGGTCTATATAGTCGAAGTTATGGTTTTTCCAGTATTCATATACAGACATGAAAGTTGGAGCATAAAGAAGGCTGAGCATGGTAGGATTGATGCTTTTGAATTGTGGTGGTGAAGACTCTTGAAAGTCCCTTTGACACCAAGGAGAACAGATTTGTTAATCCTAAAGGAAATTAACCCTGAATATTCATTGTAAGGACTGATGCTGAAGCTCCAATACTTTGGCCACCGGATGTGAAGAGTGGACTCATTGGTAAAGACCCTGATGCTGGAAAAGACAGAAAAAAGGAAAAGAAGGCGGCAGAAGATATGACGGTTGGATGGCATCCTCAACTCAATGGACATGAATTTGAGCAAACTCCAAGAAGAAGTGAGGGACAGAGAAGCCTGGCATGCTGAAGTCTGTGGAGTTGAAAAGAATCAGACATGATTTAGTGACTGAACAGCAACAACAAAACAGAATTGGGCATTATAGAACCTATGGAAAGGTTTGCCATTTTCATACTATTCAAACTTTTGATAATGTTATCCTTTTTTCTGTTTTTGGTAAAATGTATAGTAATTTTCATTGGAAGCCCTAAAAATAGTAATTGGGTACAAGGTTCCTGACAACCAGGAGTTACAGAGAACCCATCAAGTTAGGGAGATCAGCTCTAAACAGACTGACTTTTCTAATTTAATAGAAAGGCGGGAGGAGAGGATGGCTGCAGGTGGGTGATGGTGTGAATAATCAAGCATTCAGGAAGAGAATAGACTGGTCTGAGAGTCGCTCTTGTTTGTTTTACTTCTTTGCTGGTTTTCTAGTGTGTCTACCACCACTGTCGTACTTAGGGGCTTCCTAGGTGGTCCTGGTGGTAAAGAACCCACCTGCCAATGCAGGAGACATAGGAGACACAGGATTGATCCCTGGATTGGGAAGATACCCTGGAGAAGGAAATGGCAACCCACTTCAGTATTCTCGCCTGGGAAATCCCATGGACGGAGGCTGGCAGGCTATAGTTCATGGGGTTTCAAAGAGTCAGACATAGCTGAGCACGCAGGCACTGTCATACTTTAGAAAATCATCCCTCTCCTGGTCAACTTCTATGGCCTCCAGCTTTGTTTCTTTCAAATTAACCCACAGTCATGAGGATCTGATCTGAAAGGAAAACGTGGTCCTTTCAGTCCATTGTCTAAAAGCCCTTCAAAGCCGCTTATTGCCACAGGTAAACGTCTAAGGAGGGCACCCTGGTCCTCCTGGTCTTCCCCTGTACCTTCCCACTCCGTGCTTTGCACTTCCGTGCTTCATCTGCTGGGGATGCTTGCACTGTTCTGCGTAGCCCATGTCCCTCTTTCTTCACACACCTTCACTTATTGCCCATATTCCTGGTCACTTACCTGGTTGCTTGTCTGAAAGTGAAGTCGCTCAGTCATGTCCGACTCTTAGCAACCCCAAGGACTGAAGCCTACCAGGCTCCTCCGTCCATGGGATTTTCCAGGCAAGAGTACTGGAGTGGGTTGCCATTTCCTTCTCCAGGGGGTCTTCCTGACCCAGGGATCGAACCTGGGTTGCTTGTCTAATGCCATTTAATTTCTAAGTGAAAGAAAGTGAAAGTGAAGTTATCTCAGTCATGTCTGACTCTTTGTGACCCCATGGGCTATACAGTCCATGAAATTCTCAAGGCCAGAATACTGGAGTGGGTAACCATACACTTCTCCAGGGTATCTTCCCAACCCAGGGATTGAACTCAGGTCTCCTGCATTGCAGGTGAATTCTTTACCAGCTGAGCCACCAGGGAAGCCCTAATTTCTAAGAGTAGGCTCTATTCTGTCTACTAAGGAAACTTTAAACACTTAATTGCTGTGAAACCTTGAATAAGTTACTACTTGATTTTCCTCATTATTAAAATTAGGTAACAATGGGATCTACCTTGTGGAGTTGTGAGTTGGAATGGGTCAATACACATAAACAATTTAGAATACAGTAAATAAGCACGCTCTGTAATAGTATATATTAGTTATAATTATTAAAATAGCTTTTCCAACCTTACCTTAACAAATCTGAATCAAATATATCTGCAATATATCCCCGTAATGCTGCATTGTATTTGTGTTTTGACTTATCCTTGATGGGCAGTATAGCATTGTATAGCCAGAGTACATGGAACTGATTTTTAGTTCTGCGATTTACCAGCTGTATGGCCCTGATAATGTTACTAACCCTCTGCACCTCATTTTTCTCACTTGTAAAATAGGGATAATATAGAATCTATTTCACTCTCTTCTTTCATTTTCATCAAGAGTCTTATGATGAAGAGAGTGAAAAAGGTGGCTTAAAACTCAACATTCACAAAACTAAGATCATGGCGTCTGGTCCCATCACTTCATGGCAATTAGATGGGAAAACAATGGATAAGGTGACAGACTTCATTTTTGGGCCTCCAAAATCACTGCAGATGGTAACTGCAGCCATGAGATTAAAAGACACTTACTCCTTAGAAGAAAAGCTATGACCAACCTAGACAGCATACTAAATAAAAAGCAGAGACGTTACTTTGCCAGCAAAAGTCCATTTAGTCAAAGCTATGGTTTTTCCAGCAGTCAGGTATGGATGTAAGAGTTGGACTATAAAGAAAGCTGAGTGAGAAAGAATTGATGCTCTTGAATTGTGGTGTTGCAGAAGATTCTTGAGAGTCCCTTGGACTGCAAGGAGATCCGACCAGTCCATCCTAAAGGAAATCAGTCCTGAATATTCATTGGAAGGACTGATGCTGAAACTGAAACTCCAATACTTCAGCCATCTGATGTGAAGAACATTGGAAAAGTCCCCGAAGGCAGGAGGAGAAGGGGATGCCAGAGGATGAGATGGTTGGAAGGCATGACTGACTTGATGGACATGAGGTGGAGTAAGCTCTGGGAGTTGGTGATGGACAGGGAAGCCTGGCAAGCTGCAGTCCATGGGGTGGCAAAGAGTTGGGCACCATTTAGCGACTGAACTGAACTGAGACTCTATTTTACAGATTGTTGTGAGGAATAAATGAGTTCATATGTGGTAAACTCTTAGGACAGTGCCTGGAACACAACAAATGCTATACACGTCTTTGCTGTGCTTATTATATACTACAGGTCTGTTTCTAATTTTCAGGGATGTTTTTACCCACCAGAAAGGAAGCTTTATCCCCCGCAACCCCGCCAGCTTTATTGAGATATAATTGACATACAAGATTGTGTAACTTTAAGGTATACAGCACAATGATTTGATATATGTATATATTGAGAAATAATTACTATGATAAGTTTAGTTAACACCTACATCACCTCACATAGCTGCAATTTTGTGTGTGTGATGAGAACTTTTAAAATACATTCTCTTAGCAACTTTTGGATATACAATATAGTGTTGTTAACTATGGTCGCCATGTTGCAAATTACATCCTCAGAACTTTTTAGCTTATAACTTGAAGTTTATATCCTTTAACCACTTTACCCTTTCTTCTCCCCTCCCATCCCTGCCACACACACACCTCAACAGTACGTACATAGATCACCCCTGGTGATCACCAATCTGTTGTTTCTATGAGTTTTATTTCTTTACATTCCACATATAATTTGCATTGTATAATATTTATCTTTCTCTGTCTGACTCATTTCACTTGGCATAATACCCTCAAGGTTCATCCATGTTGCAAATGGCAGAATTTCTTTATTTTTTATGGCTATATATATATATATAAACACATTATTTTTATCTGAAATTTCCTTTTTTTAGCTGACACACACACACACACATATATGTATATACGTGTGTTGCTATTGTTGTTCAGTCACTCAATCGCATCCAACTCTTTGGGACCCCATGGACTGCAGCATGCCAGGCTTCACTGTCCTTCACTTTCTCCTGGGACTTGCTCAAACACATGTCCATTGAGTCAGTGATGTCATATATATATATCCATGCATTCATCAGTGGACATTTAGGTTGATTCTTTTCAAGTTTTGCCTGTTGCAAACAATGCTGCATATATAGTGATTGAGATAGTGATTTCATTTCCTTCAAATATATACCCCGAAGTGAAACTGCTGGATTATAAAGTGGTTCTACTTTTAATTTGTTCTTTGACCCATATATTTTTCAGGAGTGTGTGGTTTAATTTCCATATTTTTATTATTAATTTTTCAGCTTTTCTCTTGTTATTGGCTTTAGTTTCACACCAATATGGTCATAAGAAATACTTGATGTAATTTGTCTTCTTGATTTTTTGAGACTTGTTTTGTATTCTAAAATATGATCTATCCTGGTGAATTTTCTATCTACACTATAGGAGAAACTCTGGTCGTCTTTATCTATGGCAAGTTGCTAGTTGGTCTTCTTGTGAGGGGACTGAAGTCAGTAGCCACCTATGTCATTATTCTGATGACCAAAAGTGAGACTTCTAAAGGCAGGGGTTGTGACATTCATTTTATAAGTTTATAATTGTTGTTCAGTCACTGAGTCATGTCTGACTCTTTGCGACCCTGTGGACTGCAGCATGCCAGGCTTCCCTGTCCCCCTTTTTTGGAGTTTGCTTAAATTCATGTCCATTGAGTCGGTGATGCTATCCAACCATCTTATCCTCTACTGTCCTCTTCTCCTTTTGCCTTCAATCTTTCCCAGCATCAAGGTCTTTTCCAGTGAGTTGGTTCTTCACATTAAGTGGCCAGAGTTTTGGAGCTTCAGATTCAGCATCAGTCCTTCCATTGAATATTCAGGGTTGATTTCCTTTACGATTGACTGGTTTGATCTCCCTGCTGTCCAAGGGACTCTCAAGAGTCTTCTCCAGCACTACTATTTGAAATCATCAATTCTTCTGTGCTCAGCCTTCTTTATGGTCCAACCCTCACATCTGTACATTGGCATGCATCAAATCTTTCTTGAATGAATAAATGATTTTTTCCTTTTTGTTTCACAAAGGGACAAAATTAAAAGTAAAAACTTATGAGGTTTCATTTAAACATTAATAAGTTTACTATCCAGAAAGAGTGAGCTCATTGGCACACAATGGATTTCACTATTCCTCTGCCAGCATTTCTTTATTCCTGTCAGGTTTAATAAGGACAATAATAAAACTTAGAGAAAACATTAAACTGCTGACACTTGAAATATCCGGTTAGAAAATCTGATGTTCTCACTATTTTCACTCCCCTGGTTCCTGACTGTATTAAACAGGTTTATTTAAGGGCACCTTAGGTCATGAAAGAACTTATTCTGGATGACAGATTATACTAAGCCTATGCTCTGTGTTTCCATCACACTGATCTGTGATGCATGAAGCATTTGTTGAACTTTCTTCTATTTTATCACTGGGTTACCAGATCACTTATGTACTCTTGCCTGGAAAATCCCATGGATGGAGGAGCCTGGTAGGCTGCAGTCCATGGGGTTGCTAAGAGTCGGACACGACTCAGGGACTTCACTTTCACTTTTCACTTTGATGCATTGGAGAAGGAAATGGCACCCCACTCCAGTGTGGGGAGCCTGGTGGGCTGCCATCTATGGGGTCGCACAGAGTCGGACACGACTGAAGTGACTTAGCAGTAGCGGCAGTATGTCGGATGATCTCCTCTTAGAGCCACACACTTACGGGTGAAGTTTGGCCCCTCTGGAAACAATCTTCTCAATCAGCTTGAAAGTTTTAAGCAAGTGTATAATGTGATCCAGTGCATATTTTTAATACATCAATCTGGAGCCCATAAGAAGAAAGACTGGGAAGGGGGTGAGAGCCAGGATAGGAGGCCAGTTAAAAGACTGATGGAGTAGCCCGGCAAGGAACCAAGAGAGAAATAATCATGGGGTAGAGAGAAAGGGACATATCTGGGAAATGTTAAGGATTTATAACAGGCAATTACTGTTATTAGCCTGGCGGGCTACAGTCCATTGGGTCGCAGAGTCAGACATGACTGAGGGACTGAGTACATGTGCACACGTATACACACACAGGTGATGAAAGGTACTGAAACAGCCTCCAGGTATTTAGATTATATTACTGGATGCAGTGGGACTGTTAATCAGTATAGAGAGAAGAGGAGAAGAAGTAAATTTTATTAGGAAAAATTACTTATGTTTATAGCAGTGTCTGTTGGATGTGCCTGGCAGGCAGTTGTCAAGAGGGTTTGGATCTCAGAAGAGTAGCCAAAGCTGGAGATACAGGTTCAGAAGTCATTACTACACGGATTTTCATGGAGATCACTGTTAGGACATCTCAGGTGAAGTGTATACAACAGGGCGGTAAACAGAATGAACTCTAATCTGCTGCAATGCAAACGTTTATTTTTTAGAGACTAGGAACAAAGGATTTGGAACATTTCAAGAATCTTCTTCTGGAAAGTCCATGTTTAAGGTCATGGAAAAAACCTAGTGTCTCTTCTCAGAGATCTTAAAAAAGCAGAGTTTCTTTTTGTATTTATACTGATGATTCAACTAAATAATATATGTGTAAAATATAAAATACAAAAACAAAGCAAGTAAATCACCAAGGCTCCATATTAGGTATAGTCTTGGTTGTAAACAACCTGTGTTTATCCTTTTTAATCAGAGAAGGTTATAGGGCAGTCCTGAACTTTGAATTTATAGTTTTTTCCCAATGCGAACAATGCATTTTAATACTTGCACACATGTACATGCACCATTGACACAGAAGTTTTACTGAACAACACTCATCCTTACTTCTTATGATGCACTCAATAGGTTTCATACCATTCCACTTCATTTATTCATTTCATCCTGTTCCTTTTTTCCCATTCTGTTCCACTGTAAAAATAAATAAACTCTGATTTAATGACCCAATGGCACCCCGCTCCAGTACTCTTGCCTGGAAAATCCCTTGGACAGAGGAGCCTGGTAGGCTGCAGTCCATGGAGTCGCTAAGAGTCGGACACAACTGAGCGACTTCACTTTCACTTTTCCCTTTCATGCATTGGAGAAGGAAATGGCAACCCACTCCAGTGTTCTTGCCTGGAGAATCCCAGGGATGGGGGAGCCTGGTGGGCTGCCGTCTATGGGGTCTCACAGAGTCGGACACGACTGAAGCGACTTAGCAGCAGCAGCAGCAAATTGATTTTGCATACCATGAAGAGGTCACAGTCTACAGTTTGAAAAACTCTACCTTAAAAATCCTCCTGAATCTTATATAAAGATGAATTCTATTAGTAATACCTTTAGTGAAAGCAGATTGGGTGTGGAAGAGTTTCTAAGAGACTAATTAGGGCCCTCGTGGATCTTCTCACAGAAATCTTGCTGAGGAGTTCTAAACCAGTTAGTTGATCATTTATTCATTTCCCATTCAGCTGATGGATATTTATGGACTACCTCCTCTAGCCAGACAAGGCACCAGGCTAGTTGTTGGGGATAAAGCATTCAACACAAGACAGATCCCGAGTTTGTGGGATTTGAAACTTACATAATTTCGGTACTCATTTTAAGAAAAAGAATGTAAAATTATAAATATAAAATTAGGTGCCAAACTGATTATTTATGATGAAAAAAATATCATATCATATTCTTCAAGCTTCAGGTCCCTTTGTCTATGATCCCTTTAGGCAATTTGCCAAAAATGTTTATACAGTAATTCTTACTGAGTGCAGCCTTACTCCTCTCCTCACCTGAACACTCTGTAACTCTGTGCAACTTCTACCACTCACAGGGCCCTCTGTAAGCAAATGAACCCCAACCTGATATTTCATTAGCTTCAAAGTAAATCCACTTGTGTTTACCATTGCATAAACAATATCAACCCACTTGTATCCTTTGGGCAAGGAAGACACAGTTAAGGGACTAGTCATGTAACATGTTATTCAATTATATTCTGAGGTGAAGATATACAAAAAAACAAGAACACACAGTGGGAAAATCACACCTAATCTGGGGCAGAGAGAAGACCTACCTGAGGGGAGGTTCACTGGAGAGGGTTCAAGCTTGTGAGCTATAACTCTAGGCCAGTTCCAGGAACTGGCACTGGTTTGGAAACCAGACCGTGACAAGACACATTCAGTAACTTAGAGTAAGGGTCTAAAACCTTTTAAAACAATTTGAAAGAGCAATTTTATATCCATTAAATACAATAATCTGGCTTAACCTTGCATTTTGCATGCCCTTTTATTTTTTATTTTGTTTTCCCAGAATTTCATTTTTCTTATAGTAACAGTATGAATCTGCATATTTTGGGGGGAAACGTGATCTTTCCTCATTGATAATCCAAGAACACTGCTGTCAGAGACTTTTCTTACAGCTGAGCCCCATGCCCTTCTACTTTCTCCTCACCATACTTAGAATAAATAACATTAGAGTGAAAGTAAAACAACATTTGGAATAAGGACTAGACATCAAGAAATATTATTTTTATCTTAAGTTAAAAAGCTGTATGGTAAATAAGAAACAATAATGATATTGTTAAGAAATAGAATATGAAAGTGAAGAAAAATTCAAAGCAGACCATGAAAAATTGGAAAGTGATAACTTTTAAAAGACATATCAAACCATTAAAAGGATAAATCCTTATATAACATAAACTACATAAACAACAACGCAACAATGAAACTTTATCTAAAAACAGAAATGGATGCACATGTACTCCTAGCACTGGTTCTTTGGCTGAGGGCCCATGGGTAGAGACTGATCCTCTGGCCTTGTTCTGGGTGCCTGACAGTCCCAGCATCTGTGCAGGGAGGAGGCATTACAATCCTTTACGGTGCGTGGTGTGTCTG